>NC_073243.2:14812500-15499166 GCF_029281585.2 Gorilla gorilla gorilla
CACTGCTATCTGTACAAACAATGAAATATCTACAGCGCCATCTCTATGAACATGGAAATATCTACACCGCCATTTGTATGAACATGGAAATATCTACACCGCCATCTCTATGAACATGGAAATATCTACACCGCCATATGTATGAACATGGAAATATCTACACCGCCCTCTGTATGAACATGGAAATATCTTCACTGCCATCTGTATGAACATGGATATATCTTCACCGGCATCTGGATGAACATGGAAATATCTACACCGCTATCTGCATGAACATGGAAATATCTACACAGCTATCTGCATATACATGGAAATATCTACACAGATTTCTCCATAAATATGGAAATAACTACAGCGCTATCTCTATAAACTTCGAAATATCTACACCGCCATCTGTATGAACATGGAAAAATCTGCACCGCCATCTGTATGAACATGGACATTTCTACACCTCCATCTGTATTAAGATGGAAATATCTACACCGCTATCTGTATAAACATGGAAATATCTGCCCAACTATCTGTATAAACATGGAAATATCCGCACCGGTATCTGTAAACACATGGAAATATCTACACCGCTATCTGCATAAACATGGAAATATCCACACCGATATCTGTGTAAACATGGAAATGTCTGCACCGCTATCTGTGTAAACATGGAAATATCTCCACTGCAATCTGTGTAAACGTGAAAATATCTACACCGCCATCTCTAAAAACATGGAAATATCTACACCGCCATCTGTATGAACATGGAAATAACTATACCGCTGTCTGCATAAACATGGAAATATCTACACCGCCATCTCTATGGACATGGAAATATCTACACCGCCATCTGTACGAACATGGAAATATCTACACCGCCATCTGTATGAACATGGAAATACCTATACCGCTGTCTGCATAAACATGGAAATATCTACACCGCCATCTCTATGTACATGGAAATATCTACACCGCTAACTGTATGAACATGGAAATATCTACACCGCTATCTGTTTGTACATGGAAATATCTACACCGCTATCTGTACGAACATGGAAATATCTGCACCGCTATCTGTATGAACATGGAAATATCTACACCGCTATCTGTATGAACATGCAAATATCTACACAGCTATCTGTATATTAATGGAAATATCTACACTGCTATCTCTATAAACATAGAAATAACTACACTGCTATCTGTACAAACATGGAAATATCTACACCGCCATCTCTATGAACATGGAAATATCTACACCGCCATCTGTAGGAACATGGAAATATCTACACCGCCATTTGTATGAACATGGAAATATCTACACCGCCATCTCTATGAACATGGAAATATCTTCAACGCCATCTGTATGAACATGGATATATCTACACCGGCATCTGGATGAACATGGAAATATCTACACCGCTATCTACATGAACATGGAAATATCTACATCGCTAACTGTATGAACATGGAAATACCTACACTGCTATCTGTGTGAACATGGAAATATCTACACCGCCATCGGTATGAACATGTAAATACCTACACCGCTATCTGTACGAATATGGAAATATCTACACCGTTAACTGTAGAAACATGGAAGTAACTACTCGGCTATCAGTATGAACATGGAAGTATCTACACCGCTATCTGTATGAACATGCAAATATCTACACTGCTATCTGTCTATCAATGGAAATATCTACACCACAATCTGTATGAACATGCAAATATCTACACAGCTATCTGTATATCAATGGAAATATCTACACCGCTATCTCTATAAACATGGAAATATCTACATTGCTATCTGTATAAACATGGAAATATCTACACCGCCATCTCTATGAACATGGAAATATCTACACCGCCATTTGTATGAACACGGAAATATCTACACCGCCATCTGTATGAACATGGAAATATCTACACCGCCATTTGTATGAACATGGAAATATCTACACCGCCATCTGTATGAACATGGAAATATCTTCAACGCCATCTGTATGAACATGGATATATCTACACCGGCATCTGGATGAACATGGAAATATCTACACCGCTATCTGCATGAACATGGAAATATCTACATCGCTAACTGTATGAACAAGGAAATACCTACACCGCTATCTGTGTGAAGATGGAAATATCTACACCGCTATCTGTATGAACATGGAAATATCTACACCGTTATCTGTATGAACTTGGAAATATCTCCAACGCTATGTGTATGAACATGGAAATATCTACACCGCTATCTGTATGAACATGGAAATATCTACACCGCTATCTGTATGAACATGCAAATATCTAGACCGCTATCTGTATGAACATGCAAATATCAACACTCCTATCTCTATAAACATGGAAATAAGTACACAGCTATCTTTAAAAACATGGGAATTTCTACACTTCCACCTGTATGAACATGGAAATATCTACACCGCCATCTGTTTGAACATGTAAATATCTACACCGCCATCGGTATGAACATGGAAATATCTACACCGCCATCTGTATGAACATGGAAATATCTACAGAGTTAACTGTATGAACATGGAAGTATCTACACCGCTATCAGTATGAACATGGAAATATCTACACCGCTATCTGTATGAACATGCAAATATCTACACTGCTATCTGTCTATCAGTGGAAATATCTACACCGCTATCTGTATGAACATGCAAATATCTACACAGCTATCTGTATATCAATGGAAATATCTACACTGCTATCTCTATAAACATGGAAATAACTACACAGCTATCTGTAAAAACATGGGAATATCTACACCGCCACCCGTATGAACATGGAAATATCTACACTGCCATCCGTACGAACATGGAAATATTTACACCGCCATCTGTTTGAACATGTAAATATCTACACCGCCATCTGTATGATCATGGAAATATCTACACCGCCATCTATATGAACATGGAAATATCTACACCGTTAACTGTATGAACATGGAAATATCTACACCGCTCTCAGTATGAACATGGAAATATCTACACCGCTATCTGTATGAACATGCAAATATCTTCACTGCTATCTGTATATCAATGGAAATATCTACACTGCTATCTCTATAAACATTGAAATAACTACACTGCTATGTGTATAAACATGGAAATATCTACACCGCCATCTCTATGAACATAGAAATATCTACACCGCCATTTGTATGAACATGGAAATATCTTCACCGCCATCTGTATGAACATGGATATATCTACATCGGCATCTGGTTGAACATGGAAATATCTACACCGCTATCTACATGAACATGGAAATATCTACACTGCTATCTGCATATACATGGAAATATCCACACCGCTATCTGTGTAAACATGGAAATGTCTACACCGCCATCTGTGTAAACATGAAAATACACCGCCATCTTTATAAACATGGAAATATCTACACCGCCCTCTGTATGAACATGGAAATATCTACACCGCCATCTTTATAAACATGGAAATATCTACACCGCCATCTCTATGGACATGGAAATATCTACACCGCCATCTGTACGAACATGGAAATATCTACACCGCCATCTGTATGAACATGGAAATACCTATACCGCTGTCTGCATAAACATGGAAATATCTACACCGCCATCTCTATGTACATGGAAATACCTACACCGCTAACTGTATGAACATGGAAATATCTACACCGCTATCTGTTTCTACATGGAAATATCTACACCGCTATCTGTATGAACATGGAAATATCTGAACCGCTATCTGTATGAACATGGAAATATCTACACCGCTATCTGTATGAACATGCAAATATCTACACAGCTATCTGTGTATTAATGGAAATATCTACACTGCTATCACTATAAACATAGAAATAACTACACTGCTATCTGTACAAACATGGAAATATCTACACCGCTATCTCTATGAACATGGAAATATCTACACCGCCATCTGTAGGAACATGGAAATATCTACACCGCCATTTGTATGAACATTGAAATATCTACACCGCCATCTGTATGAACATGGAAATATCTTCAACGCCATCTGTATGAACATGGATATATCTACACTGGCATCTGGATGAACATGGAAATATCTACACCGCTATCTGCATGAACATGGAAATATCTACATCGCTAACTGTATGAACATGGAAATACCTACACTGCTATCTGTGTGAACATGGAAATATCTACACCGCCATCGGTATGAACATGTAAATACCTACACCGCCATCTGTATAAATATGGAAATATCTACACCGTTAACTGTAGAAACATGGAAGTATCTACACCGCTATCAGTATGAACATGGAAGTATCTACACCGCAATCTGTATGAACATGCAAATATCTACACTGCTATCTGTCTATCAATGGAAATATCTACACCACAATCTGTATGAACATGCAAATATCTACACAGCTATCTGTATATCAATGGAAATATCTACACCGCTATCTCTATAAACATGGAAATATCTACATTGCTATCTGTATAAACATGGAAATATCTACACCGCCATCTCTATGAACATGGCAATATCTACACCGCCATTTGTATGAACACGGAAATATCTACACCGCCATCTGTATGAACATGGAAATATCTACAGCGCCATTTGTATGAACATGGAAATATCTACACCGCCATCTGTATGAACATGGAAATATCTTCAACGCCATCTGTATGAACATGGATATACCTACATCGGCATCTGGATGAACATGGAAATATCTACACCGCTATCTACATGAACATGGAAATATCTACACTGCTATCTGCATATACATGGAAATATCCACACCGCTATCTGTGTAAACATGGAAATGTCTACACCGCTATCTGTGTAAACATGGAAATATCTACACCGCCATCTGTGTAAACATGAAAATATCTACAACGCCATCTTTATAAACATGGAGATATCTACACCGCCCTCTGTATGAACATGGAAATATCTACACCGCCATCTTTATAAAGGTGGAAATATCTACACCGCCATCTGTACGAACATGGAAATATCTACACCGCTAACCGTATGAACATGGAAATATCTACAAGGCTATCTGTATGAACATGGAAATATCTACACCGTTATCTGTATGAACATGGAAATATCTACACCGCTATCTGTAGGAAAATGGAAATATCTACACCGCTATCTGTATGAACATGGTAATATCTACACCTCTATCTGTATGAACATGCAAATATCTACACAGCTATCTGTATATCAATGGAAACATCTACACTGGTATCTCTATAAACATGGAAATATCTACACTGCTATCTGTATAAACATGGAAATATCTACACCGCCACCTGTATGAACATGGAAATATCTACACTGCCATCCATGCGAACATGGAAATATCTACACCGCCATCTGTATGAACATGTAAATATCTACACCGCCATCTGTATGAACATGGAAATATCTACACCGCTAATTGTATGAACATGGAAATATCTACACCGCTATCTGTATGAACATGGAAATATCTACACCGCTATCTGTATGAGCATGGAAATATCTACACCGCTATCTGTATGAACATGCAAATATCTTCACAGCTACCTGTATATCAATGGAAATATCTACACTACTATCTCTATAAACATGGAAATAACTACACTGCTATCTGTACAAACAATGAAATATCTACAGCGCCATCTCTATGAACATGGAAATATCTACACCGCCATTTGTATGAACATGGAAATATCTACACCGCCATCTCTATGAACATGGAAATATCTACACAGCCATATGTATGAACATGGAAATATCTACACCGCCCTCTGTATGAACATGGAAATATCTTCACTGCCATCTGTATGAACATGGATATATCTTCACCGGCATCTGGATGAACATGGAAATATCTACACCGCTATCTGCATGAACATGGAAATATCTACACAGCTATCTGCATATACATGGAAATATCTACACAGATTTCTCTATAAATATGGAAATAACTACAGCGCTATCTCTATAAACTTCGAAATATCTACACCGCCATCTGTATGAACATGGAAAAATCTACACCGCCATCTGTATGAACATGGACATTTCTACACCGCCATCTGTATTAAGATGGAAATATCTACACCGCTATCTGTATAAACATGGAAATATCTGCCCAACTATCTGTATAAACATGGAAATATCCGCACCGCTATCTGTAAACACATGGAAATATCTACACCGCTATCTGCATAAACATGGAAATATCCACACCGCTATCTGTGTAAACATGGAAATGTCTGCACCGCTATCTGTGTAAACATGGAAATATCTCCACTGCAATCTGTGTAAACGTGAAAATATCTACACCGCCATCTGTACGAACATGGAAATATCTACACCGCCATCTGTATGAACATGGAAATACCTATACCGCTGTGTGCATAAACATGGAAATATCTACACCGCCATCTCTATGGACATGGAAATATCTACACCGCCATCTGTACGAACATGGAAATATCTACACCGCCATCTGTATGAACATGGAAATACCTATACCGCTGTCTGCATAAACATGGAAATATCTACACCGCCATCTCTATGTACATGGAAATATCTACACCGCTAACTGTATGAACATGGAAATAACTACACCGCTATCTGTTTGTACATGGAAATATCTACACCGCTATCTGTATGAACATGGAAATATCTGCACCGCTATCTGTATGAACATGGAAACATCTACACCGCTATCTGTATGAACATGCAAATATCTACACAGCTATCTGTATATTAATGGAAATATCTACACTGCTAACTCTATAAACATAGAAATAACTACACTGCTATCTGTACAAACATGGAAATATCTACACCGCCATCTCTTTGAACATGGAAATATCTACACCGCCATCTGTAGGAACATGGAAATATCTTCAACGCCATCTGTATGAACATGGATATATCTACACCGGCATCTGGATGAACATGGAAATATCTACACCGCTATCTGCATGAACATGGAAATATCTACATCGCTAACTGTATGAACATGGAAATACCTACACTGCTATCTGTGTGAACATGGAAATATCTACACCGCCATCGGTATGAACATGTAAATACCTACACCGCCATCTGTATGAATATGGAAATATCTACACCGTTAACTGTAGAAACATGGAAGTAACTACACCGCTATCAGTATGAACATGGAAGTATCTACACCGCTATCTGTATGAACATGCAAATATCTACACTGCTATCTGTCTATCAATGGAAATATCTACACCACAATCTGTATGAACATGCAAATATCTACACAGCTATCTGTATATCAGTGGAAATATCTACACCGCTATCTCTATAAACATGGAAATATCTACATTGCTATCTGTATAAACATGGAAATATCTACACCGCCATCTCTATGAACATGGAAATATCTACACCACCATTTGTATGAACACGGAAATATCTACACCGCCATCTGTATGAACATGGAAATATCTACAGCGCCATTTGTATGAACATGGAAATATCTACACCGCCATCTGTATGAACATGGAAATATGTTCAACGACATCTGTATGAACATGGATATATCTACACCGGCATCTGGATGAACATGGAAATATCTACACCGCTATCTGCATGAACATGGAAATATCTACATCGCTAACTGTATGAACATGGAAATACCTACACTGCTATCTGTGTGAACATGGAAATATCTACACCGCCATCGGTATGAACATGTAAATACCTACACCGCCATCTGTATGAATATGGAAATATCTACACCGTTAACTGTAGAAACATGGAAGTAACTACACCGCTATCAGTATGAACATGGAAGTATCTACACCGCTATCTGTATGAACATGCAAATATCTACACTGCTATCTGTCTATCAATGGAAATATCTACACCACAATCTGTATGAACATGCAAATATCTACACAGCTATCTGTATATCAGTGGAAATATCTACACCGCTATCTCTATAAACATGGAAATATCTACATTGCTATCTGTATAAACATGGAAATATCTACACCGCCATCTCTATGAACATGGAAATATCTACACCACCATTTGTATGAACACGGAAATATCTACACCGCCATCTGTATGAACATGGAAATATCTACAGCGCCATTTGTATGAACATGGAAATATCTACACCGCCATCTGTATGAACATGGAAATATCTTCAACGCCATCTGTATGAACATGGATATATCTACACCGGCATCTGGATGAACATGGAAATATCTACACCGCTATCTGCATGAACATGGAAATATCTACATCGATAACTGTATGAACAAGGAAATACCTACACCGCTATCTGTGTGAAGATGGAAATATCTACACCGCTATCTGTATGAACATGGAAATATCTACACCGTTATCTGTATGAACATGGAAATATCTACACCGCTATGTGTATGAACATGGAAATATCTACACCGCTATCTGTATGAACATGGAAATATCTACACCGCTATCTGTATGAACATGCAAATATCTAGACCGCTATCTGTATGAACATGCAAATATCTACACTGCTATCTCTATAAACATGGAAATAAGTACACAGCTATCTGTAAAAACATGGGACTATCTACACTGCCACCTGTATGAACGTGGAAATATCTACACCGCCATCTGTTTGAACATGTAAATATCTACACCGCCATCGGTATGAACATGGAAATATCTACACCGCCATCTGTATGAACATGGAAATATCTACACAGTTAACTGTATGAACATGGAAGTATCTACACCGCTATCAGTATGAACATGGAAATATCTACACCGCTATCTGTATGAACATGCAAATATCTACACTGCTATCTATCACTGGAAATATCTACACCGCTATCTGTATAAACATGCAAATATCTACACAGCTATCTGTATATCAATGGAAATATCTACACTGCTATCTCTATAAACATGGAAATAACTACACAGCTATCTGTAAAAACATGGGAATATCTACACCGCCACCCATATGAACATGGAAATATCTACACTGCAATCGGTACGAACATGGAAATATCTACATCGCTAACTGTATGAACCAGGAAATACCTACACCGCTATCTGTGTGAAGATGGAAATATCTACACCGCTATCAGTATGAACATGGAAATATCTACACCGCTATCTGTATGAACATGCAAACATCTTCACTGCTATCTGTATATCAATGGAAATATCTACACTGCTATCTCTATAAACATGGAAATAACTACACTGCTATGTGTATAAACATGGAAATATCTACACCGCCATCTCTATGAACACAGAAATATCTACACCGCCATTTGTATGAACATGGAAATATCTACACCGCCATCTCTATGAACATGGAAATATCTACACCGCCATGTGTATGAACATGGAAATATCTTCACCGCCATCTGTATGAACATGGATATATCTACACTGGCATCTGGATGAACATGGAAATATCTACACCGCTATGTACATGAACATGGAAATATCTACACTGCAATCTGCATATACATGGAAATATCCACACCGCTATCTGTGTAAACATGGAAATGTCTACACCGCTATCTGTGTAAACATGGAAATATCTACACCGCCATCTGTGTAAACATGAAAATATCTACACCGCCATCTTTATAAACATGGAAATATCTACACCGCCCTCTGTATGAACATGGAAATATCTACACCGCCATCTCTATAAAGGTGGAAATATCTACACTGCCATCTGTACGAACATGAAAATATCTACACCGCCATCTGTATGAACATGTAAATATCTACACCGCCATCTGTATGAACATGGAAATATCTACACCGCTAACCGTATGAACATGGAAATATCTACAAGGCTATCTGTATGAACATGGAAATATCTACACCGTTATCTGTATGAACATGGAAATATCTACACCGCTATCTGTAGGAAAATGGAAATATCTACACTGCTATCTGTATGAACATGGAAATATCTACACCGCTATCTGTATGAACATGCAAATATCTACGCAGCTATCTGTATATCAATGGAAACATCTGCTCTGCTATCTCTATAAACATGGAAATAACTACACTGCTATCTGTATAAACATGGAAATATCTAGACCGCCATCTCTATAAACATGGAAATATCTACACCACCATCTGCATAAACATGGAAATACCTATAACACTATCTGCATAAACATGGAAATACCTACACCGCCATCTCTATGAACATGGAAATATCTACACCACCTTCTGTACGAACATGGAAATATCTACACCACAATCTGTATGAACATGTAAATATCTACACCGCCATCTGTATGAACATGGAAATATCTACACCGCTAACTTTATGAACATGGGAATATCTACAAGGCTATCTGTATGAACATGGAAATATCTACACCGTTATCTGTATGAACATGGAAATATCTACACTGCTATCTGTATGAACATGGAAATATCTACACCGCTATCTGTACAAACATGGAAATAACTACACCGCTATCTGTATGAACATGCAAATATCTACACAGCTATATGTATATCAATGGAAATATCTACATTGCTATCTCTATAAACATGGAAATAACTACACTGCTATCTGTATGAACATGGAAATATCTACACCGACACCTGTATGAACATGGAAACATGTACATTGCCATCCGTATGAACATGGAAATATCTACACCGCCATCTGTATGAACATGTAAATATCTACACCGCCACCTATATGAACATGGAAATATCTACACCGCTAACTGTATGAACATGGAAATATCTACACCGCTATCTGTATGAACATGGAAATATCTACACCGCTATCTGTATGAACATGGAAATATCTACACCGCTATCTGTATGAACATGGATATATCTACACCGCTATCTGTATGAACATGCAAATATCTACAAAGCTATCTGTATATCAATGGAAATATTTACACCGCTATCTCTATAAACATGGAAATATCTACATTGCTATCTGTATATACATGGAAATATCTACACCGCCATCTCTATGAGCATGGAAATGTCTACACCGCCATTTGTATGAACACGGAAATATCTACACCGCCATCTCTATGAACATGGAAATATCAACATCGCCATTTGTATGATCATGGAAATATCTACACCGCCATCTGTACGAACAAGGAAATATCTTCACCGCCATCTGTATGAACATGGATATATCTACACCGACATCTGGATGAACATGGAAATATCTACACCGCTATCTGCATGAACATGGAAATATCTACACAGCTATCTGCATATACATGGAAATATCTACAGAGATTTCTCTATAAATATGGAAATAACTACAACGCTATCTCAATAAACTTCAAAATATCTACACTGCCATCTGTATGAACATGGAAATATCTACACCGCCATCTGTACAAACATGGACATATCTACACCGCCATCTGTATTAAGATGGAAATATCTACACCGCTATCTGTATAAACATGGAAATATCTGGCCAACTATCTGTATAAACATGGAAATATCTACACCACTATCTGCATAAACATGGAAATATCCACACCGCTATCTGCATAAACATGGAAATATCCACACCGCTGTCTGTGTAAACATGGAAATGTCTACACCGCTATCTGTGTAAACATGGAAATATCTCCACCGCCATCTGTGTAAACGTGAAAATATCTACACCGCCATCTCTAAAAACGTGGAAATATCTACACCGCCATCTGTATGAACATGGAAATATCTACACCGCCATCTCTATAAACGTGGAAATATCTACACCGCTATCTGTATGAACTTGGAAATATCTACAGTGCTATCTGTATAAAATTGAAACTATCTACACCACTATCTCTATAAACATGGAAATATCTACACTGCTCTCTGTATAAACATGGAAATATCTACACCGCTCTCTGTATAAACATGGAAATATCTTCACCGCTATCTGTATAAACTTGGAAATATCTACAATGCTGTCTCTATAAACTTGGAAATAACTACAGCACTATCTCTATAAACATGGAAATATCTAGACAGCAATCTCTATGAACATGGAAATATCTACACCACCATCTGTATAAACATGGAAATATCTATACCGCTACCTGCATAAACATGGAAATATCTACACCGCCATCTCTAAGAGCATGGAAATATCTACACCGCTAACTGTATGAACATGGAAATATCTACACCCCTATCGGTATGAACATGGAAATATCTACACCGTTATCTGTATGAACATGGAAATATCTACACCGCTATCTGTATGAACATGGAAATATCTACACTTCTATCTGTACGAACATGGAAATATCTACACCGCTATCTCTATGAACATGCAAATATCTACACAGCTATATGTATATCAATGGAAATATCTACATTGCTATCTCTATAACCATGGAAATAACTACACTGCTATCTGTATGGACATGGAAATATCTACACCGCCACCTGTATGAACATGGAAATATCTACACTGCCATAAGTACGAACATGGAAATATCTATACCGCCATCTGTATGAACATGGAAATATATACACCGTCATCTGTATGAACATGGAAATATCTACACCGCTAACTGTATGAACATGGAAATATCTACACCGCTATCTGTATGAACATGGAAATATCTACACCATTATCTGTAAAACATGGAAATCTCTACACCGCTATGTGTATGAACATGGAAATATCTACACCGCTATCTGTACGAACATGGAAATATCTACACCGCTATCCGTATGAACATGCAAATATCTACACAGCAATCTGTATATCAATGGAAATATCTACACCGCTATCTCTATAAACATGGAAATATCTACATTGCTATCTGTATAAACATGGAAATATCTACACCGCCATCTCTATGAACATGGAAATATCTACACCGCCATTTGTATGAACACGGAAATATCTACACCGCCATCTCTATGAACACGGAAATATCAACACCGCCATTTGTATGAACATGGAAATACCTACACCGCCATCTGTATGAACATGGAAATATCTTCACCGCCATCAGTATGAACATGGATATATCTACACCGGCATCTGGATGAACATGGAAATATCTACAACGCTATCTGCATGAACATGGAAATATCTACACTTCTATCTGCATAAACATGAAATATCTACTGAGATTTCTCTATAAATATGGAAATAACTACAACGCTATCTCTATAACTTCAAAATATCTACACCGCTATCTCTATGAACATGGAAATATCTACACCGCCATCTGTATGAACATGCAAATATCTACACCGCCATCTGTACAAACATGGACATATCTACACCGCCATCTGTATTAAGATGGTAATATCTACACCGCTATCTGTATAAACATGGAAATATCTGCCCAACTATCTGTATAAACATGGAAATATCCGCATCTCTATCTGTATAAACATGGAAATATCTACACCGCTATCTGCATAAACATGGAAATACCCACACCGCTATCTGTGTAAACATGGAAATGTCTACAACGCTATCTGTGTAAACATGGAAATATCTACACCGCCATCTGTGTAAACATGAAAATATCTACACCGCCATCACTGTAAACATGGAAATATCTACACCGCCATCAGTATGAACATGGAAATATCTACACAGCCATCTCTATAAACGTGGAAATATCTACACTGCTATCTGTATGAACTTGGAAATATCTACACTGCTCTCGGTATAAAATTGAAATTATCTACACCACTATCACAATAAACATGGAAATATCTACACTGCTATCTGTCTAAACATGGAAATATCTACACCGCTATCTGTATAAACATGGAAATATCTCCACCGCTATCTGTATAAACATGGAAATATCTACAACGCTTCTCTCTAAACTTGGAAATAACTACACCACAATCTCTGTAAACATGGAAATATCTAGACCGCCATCTCTATAAACACGGAAATATCTACACCACCATCTGTATAAACATGGAAATATCTATACCGCTATCTGCATAAACATGGAAATATCTACATCGCCATCTCTATGAACATGGAAATATCTACACCACCATCTGTACGAACTTGGAAATATCTACACCGCCATCTGTATGAACATCTAAATATCTACACCGCTATCTGTATGAACATGGAAATATCTACACCGCTAACTGTATGAACATGGAAATATCTACACCGCTATCTGTATGAACATGGAATTATCTACACCGTTATCTGTATGAACATGGAAATATCTACACCGCTATCTGTATGAACATGGAAATATCTACACCGCTATCTGTACGAACATGGAAATATCTACACCGCTATCTGTATGAACATACACATAACTACACAGCAATCTGTATATCAATGGAAATATCTACACTGCTATCTCTATAAACATGGAAATAACTACACTGCTATCTGTATAAACAAGGAAATATCTACACCGCCACCTGTATGAACATGGAAATATCTACACTGCCATCCGTACGAACATGGAAATAATTACACCGCCATCTGTATGAGCATGTAAATATCTACACCGCCATCTGTATGAGCATGGAAATATCTACACCGCTAACTGTATGGACATGGAAATATCTACACCGCTATCTGCGTGAACATGGAAATATCTACACCGCTATCTGTATGAACATGGAAATACCTACACCGCTATCTGTATGAACATGGAAATATCTACACCGCTATCTGTATGAACATGGAAATATCTACACCGCTATCTGTATGAACATGCAAATATCTACACAGCTATCTGTATATCAATGGAAATATCTACACAGCTATCTCTATAAACATGGAAATAACTACACTGCTATCTTTATAAACATGGAAATATCTACACCGCCATCTCTATGAACATGGAAATATCTGCACCGCCATTTGTATGAACATGGAAATATATACACCGCCATCTCTATGAACATGGAAATATCTACACCGCCATTTTTATGAACATGGAAATATCTACACCGCCATCTGTATGAACATGGAAATATCTTCACCGCCATCTGTATGAACATGGATATATCTACCCCGGCATCTGGATGGACATGGAAATATCTACACCGCTATCTGCATGAACATGGAAATATCTACACAGCTATCTGCATATACATGGAAATATCTACCCAGATTTCTCTATAAATATGGAAATAACTACAGCACTATCTCTATAAACTTCGAAATATCTACACCACCATCTGTATGAACATGAAAATATCTACACCACCATCTGTACGAACATGGACATATCTACACCGCCATCTGTATTAAGATTGAAATATCTACACCGCTGTCTGTATAAACATGGAAATATCTGCCCATCTTTCTGTATAAACATGGAAATATCCGCACCGCTATCTGTATAAACATGGAAATATCTACACCGCTATCTGCATAAACATGGAAATATCCACAATGCTATCTGTGTAAACATGGAAATGTCTACACCGCTATCTGTGTAAACATGGAAATATCTACACCGACATCTGTGTAAACATGGAAATATCTACACCGCCATCTCTATAAACATGGAAATATCTACAACGCCATCTGTATGAACATGGAAATATCTACACCGCCATCTCTATAAACGTGGTAATATCTACACCGCTATCTGTATGAATTTGGAAATATCTACACTGTTATCTGTATAAACATGAAAATATCTACACCGCTATCTGCATAAACATGGAAATAACTTCACTGCTATATGTATAAACATGGAAATATCTACAACGCTGTCTCTATAAACTTGGAAATAACTACACAACTATCTCTATAAACATGGAAATATCTAGACCGCCATCTCTATAAACATGGAAATATCTACACCACCATCTGTATAAACATGGAAATATCTATACCGCTATCTGCATAAACATGGAAATGTCTACACCGCCATCTCTATGAACATGGAAATATCTACACGGCCATCTATACGAACATGGAAGTATCTACACCGCCATCTGTATGAACATGTAAATATCTACACGGCCATCTGTATGAACATGGAAATATCTAAATCGCTAACTATATGACCATGGAAATATCTACACCGCTATCTGTATGAACATGGAAATATCTACACCGTTATCTGTATGAACATGGAAATATCTACACCGCTTTCTGTATGAACATGGAAATATCTACACCGCTATCTCTACGAAGATGGAAATATCTACACCGCTATCTGTATGAACATGCAAATATCTACACAGCTATATGTATATCAATGGAAATATCTACACTGCTATCTCTATAAACATGGAAATAACCACACTGCTATCTGTATAAACATGGAAATATCTACAACGCCATCTCTATGAACATGGAAATATCTACACCGCCATTTGTATGAACATGGAAATATCTACACCGCCATCTCTATGAACATGGAAATATCTACACTGCCATTTGTATGAACATGGAAATATCTACACCGCCATCTGTATGAACATGGAAATATCTACACCGCCATCTCTATAAACGTGGAAATATCTACATCGCTATCTGTATGAACTTGTAAATATCTACACTGTTCTCGGTATAAAATTGAAATTATCTACACCACTATCTCTATAAACATGGAAATATCTACTCTGCTATGTGTATAAACATGGAAATATCTACACCGCTATCAGTATAAACATGGAAATATCTTCACCGCTATCTGTATAAACATGGAAATATCTAGACCGCCATCTCTATAAACATGGAAATATCTACACCACCATCTGTATAAACATGGAAATATCTATACCGCTACCTGCATAAACATGGAAATATCTACTCCGCCATCTCTACGAACATGGAAATATCTACACCACCATCTGTATGAACATGTAAATATCTACACCGCCATCTGGATGAACATGGAAATAACTACACCGCTAACTGTATGAACATGGAAATATCTACACCGCTATCTGTATGAACATGGAAATATCTACACCGTTATCTGTATGAACATGGAAATATCTACACCGCTATCTGTATGAACATGGAAATATCTACACCGCTATCTGTATGAACATGGAAATATCTACACCGCTATCTGTATGAACATGCAAATATCTACACAGCTATCTATATATCAATGGAAATATCTACACTGCTATCTCTATAAACATGGAAATAACTACACTGCCATCCGTACGAACATGGAAATATGTACACCGCCATCTGTATGAACATGCAAATATCTACACCGCCATCTGAATGAACATGGAAATATCTACAACGCTAACTGTATGGACATGGAAATATCTACACCGCTATAGGTATGAACATGGAAATATCTACACCGCTATCTGCATGAACATGGAAATATCTACACCGCTATCTGTATGAACATGGAAATATCTACACCGCTATCTGTAAGAACATGGAAATATCTACACCGCTATCAGTATGAACATGCAAATATCTACACAGCTCTCTGTATAAAATTGAAATTATCTACACCACTATCTCTACAAACATGGTAATAACTTCACTGCTATCTGTATAAACATGGAAATATCTACACCGCCATCTCTATGAACATGGAAATATCTACACCGCCATTTGTATGAACATGGAAATATCTACACTGCCATCTCTATGAACATGGAAATATCTACACCGCCATTTGTATGATCCTGGAAATATCTACACCGCCATCTGTATGAACATGGAAATATCTTCACCGCCATCTGTATGAACACGGATATATCTACACCGGCATGTGGATGAACATGGAAATATCTACACCGCTATCTGCATGAACATGGAAATATCTACACAGCTATCTGCATATACATGGAAATATGTACACATATTTCTCTATCAATATGGAAAAAACTACAGCGCTATCTCTATAAACTTCGAAATATCTACACCGCCATCTGTATGAACATGGAAATATCTACACCGCCATCTGTACAAACATGGACATATCTACACCACCATCTGTATTAAGATGGAAATATCTACACCGCTATCTGTATAAACATGGAAATATCTGCCCATCTGTATAAACATGGAAATATCCGCACCGCTATCTGTATAAACATGGAAATATCTACACCGCTATCTGCATAAACATGGAAATATCCACACGGCTATCTGTGTAAACATGGAAATGTCTACACCGCTATCTGTCTAAACATGGAAATATCTACACCGCCATCTGTGTAAACCTGAAAATATCTACACTGCCATTTCTATAAACATGGAAATATCTACACCGCCATCTGTATGAACATGGAAATATCTGCAACGCCATCTCAATAAACGTGGAAATATCTACACCACAATCTGTATGATCTTGGAAATATCAACACTGCTATCTGTATAAAATTGAAATTATCTACACCACTATCTCTATAAACATGGAAATATCTACACTGTTATCTGTATAAAAATAGAAATATCTACACCGCTATCTGTATATACATAGAAATATCTACACCGTTATCTGTATGAACATGGAAATACCTACACCACCATCTGTATAAAGATGGAAATATCTACACCGCTATCTGCATAAACATGGAAATATCTACACCACCATCTCTATGAACATGGAAATATCTACACCGCCATCTGTACGAACATGGAAATATCTACACCGCCATCTGTATGAACATGTAAATATCTACACCGCCATCTGTATGAACATGGAAATATCTACACCGCTAACTGTATGAAAATGGAAATATCTACACTGCTATCTGTATGAACATGGAAATATCTACACCGTTATCTGTATGAACATGGAAATATCTACACCGCTATCTGTATGAACATGGAAATATCTACAGCGCTATCTGTACAAACATGGAAATATCTACACCGCTATCTGTATGAACATGCACATATCTACACAGCTATCTGTATATCAATGGAATTATCTACACTGCTATCTCTATAAACATGGAAATAACTACACTGCTATCTGTATAAACATGGAAACATCTACACCCCCACCTGTATGAACATGGAAATATCTACACTGCCATCCGTACGAACATGGAAATACCTACACTGCCATCTGTATGAACATGTAAATAACTACACCGCCATCTGTATGAACATGGAAATATCTACACCGCTAAGAGTATGAACATGGACATATCTACACTGCTTTCTGCATGAACATGGAAATATTTACACAGCTATCTGCATATACATGGAAATAGATACACAGATTTCTCAATAAATATGGAAATAACTACAGCGATATCTCTATAAACTTCGAAATATCTACACCGCCATCTGTATGAACATGGAAATATCTACACCGCCATCTGTACAAACATGGACTTATCTACACTGCCATCTGTATTAAGATGGAAATATCTACACTGCTATCTGTATAAACATGGAAATATCTGCACCACTATCTGTATAAACATGGAAATAACCGCACCGCTATCTGTATAAACATGGAAATATCTACACAGCTATGTGCATAAACATAGAAATATCCACACCGCTATCTGTGTAAACATGGAAATGTCTACACCGCTATCTGTGTAAACATGGAAATATCTACACCGCCATCTGTGTAAACATGAAAATATCTACACCGCCATCTCCATAAACATGGAAATATCTACACAGACATCTGTATGAACATGGAAATATCTACACCGCCATCTCTATAAACGTGGAAATATCTACACTGCTATCTGTATAAAAGTGAAATGATCTACACCACTATCTCAATAAACATGGAAATATCTACACCGCTATCTCTATGAACATGGAAATGCCTACACCGCTATCTATGAAAATAGAAATATCTACACCGCTATCTGCACGAACATGGAAATATCTTCACCGCTATCTGTGAGAACGTGCGAATATCTACACAGCTATCTGTACATCAATGGAAATATATACACAGATATCTCTATAAACATGGAAATATCTACACTGCTATCTGTATAAACATGGAAATATATACACCGCCACCTGTATGAACATGGAAATAACTACACTGCCATCCGTACGAACATGGAAATATGTACACCAGCACCTGTATGAACATGTAAATATCTACACCGCCATCTGTATGAACATGGAAATATCTACACCACTAACTGTATGAACATGGAAATATCTACACCGCTATCTGTATGAACATGGAAATATCTACACCGCTATCTGTATGAACATGGAAATATCTACACCGCTATCTGTATGAACATGGAAATATCTACACCGCACTCTGTATGAACATGGAAATATCTACACCGCTATCTGTATGAACATGCAAATATCTACACAGCTATCTGTATATCAATGGAAATATCTACACTGCTATCTCTATAAACATGGAAATAACTACACTGCTATGTGTATAAACATGGAAATATCTGCACCGCCATCTCTATGAACATAGAAATGTCTTCACCGCCATTTGTATGAACATGGAAATATCTACACCGCCATCTCTATGAACATGGAAATATCTACACCGCCATTTGTATGAACATGGAAATATCTACACCGCCATCTGTATGAAAATGGAAATATCTTCACCGCCATCTGTATGAGCATGGAGATATCTACACTGGCATCTGGATGAACATGGAAATATCTACACCTCTATCTGCATGAACATGGAAATATCTACACAGCTATCTGCATATACATGGAAATATCTACACAGATTTCTCTATAAATATGGAAATAACTACAACGCTATCTCTATAAACTTCGAAATATCTACACCGCTATCTGTATGAACATGGAAATATCTACACCGCCATCTGTACAAACATGGACATACCTACACCGCCATCTGTATTAAGATGGAAATATCTACACCGCTATCTGTATAAACATGGAAATATCTGCCCAACTATCTGTATAAACATGGAAATATCCACACCGCTATCTGTATAAACATGGAAATATCTACACCGCTATCTGCATAAACATGGAAATATCCACACCGCTATCTGTGTAAACATGGAAATGTCTACACCGCTATCTGTGTAAACATGGAAATATCTCCACCGCCATCTGTGTAAACGTGAAAATATCTACACCGCAATCTCTAAAAACATGGAAATATCTACAACGCCATCTGTATGAACATGGAAATATCTACACCGCCATCTCTATAAACGTGGAAATATCTACACCACTATTTGTATGAACTGGGAAGTATCTACACTGCTAACTGTATAAAATTGAAATTATCTACACCAATATCTCTATAAACATGGAAATATCTACACTGCTCTCTGTATAAACATGGAAATATCTACACCGCTCTCTGTATAAACATGGAAATATCTTCACCGCTATCTGTATAAACATGGAAATATCTACAATGCTGTCTCTATAAACTAGGAAATAACTACAGCACTATCTCTATAAACATGGAAATATCTAGACAGGACTCTCTATAAACATGGAAATATCTACACCACCATCTGTATAAACATGGAAATATCTATACCGCTATCTGCATAAACATATAAATAGCTACACCGCCATCTCTTTGAACATGGAAATATCTACACCGCCATCTGTACGAACATGGAAATATCTACACCGCCATCTGTATGAACATGTAAATATCCACACCGTCATCTGTATGAACATGGAAATATCTACACCGCTATCTGTATTAACATGGTAATATCTACACCGTTATCTGTATGAACATGGAAATATCTACACCGCTATCTGTATGAACATGGAAATATCTACACCGCTATCTGTAAGAACATGGAAATATCTACACCGCTTTCTGTATGAACATGGAAATATCTACACAGCTATATGTATATCAATGGAAATATCTACATTGCTATCTCTATAACCATGGAAATAACTACACTGCTATCTGTATGAACATGGAAATATCTACACCGCCACCTGTATGAACATGGAAATATCTACACTGCCATCCGTACGAACATGGAAATATCTATACCGCCATCTGTATGAACATGTAAATATCTACACCGTCATCTGTATGAACATGGAAATAACTACACCGCTAACTGTATGAACATGGAAATATCTACACCGCTCTCTGTATGAACATGGAAATATCTACACCGTTATCTGTAAAACATGTAAATATCTACACCGCTATGTGTATGAACATGGAAATATCTACACCGCTATCTCTGTGAACATGGAAATATCTACACCGCTATCCGTATGAACATGCAAATATCTACACAGCTATCTGTATATCAATGGAAATATCTACACCGCTATCTCTATAAACATGGAAATATCTACACCGCTATTTGTATGAACACGGAAATATCTACACCGCCATCTGTATGAACATGGAAATATCTACACCGCCATTTGTATGAACATGGAAATATCTACACCGCCATCTGTATGATCATGGAAATATCTTCACCGCCATCAGTATGAACATGGATATACCAACACCGGCATCTGGATGAACTTGGAAATATCTACACCGCTATCTGCATGAACATGGAAATATCTACACAGCTATCTGCATATACATGGAAATATCTACAGGGATTTCTCTATAAATATGGAAATAACTACAGCGCTATCTCTATAAACTTCGAAATATCTACACCGCCATCTGTATGAACATGGAAATATCTACACCGCCATCTGTACGAACATGAACATATCTACACCGCCATCTGTATTAAGATGGAAATATCTACACCGCTATCTGTATAAACATGGAAATATCTGCCCAACTATCTGTATAAACATGGAAATATCCGCATCGCTATCTGTATAAACATGGAAATAACTTCACCGCTATCTGTATAAACATGGAAATATCAACAACGCTGCCTCTATAAACTTGGAGTTAACTACACCACTATCTGTATAAACATGGAAATATCTAGACCGCCATCTCTATAAACATGGAAATATCTACACCACCATCTGTATAAACATGGAAATATCTATACCGCTATCTGCATAAAAAGGGAAATATGTACACCGCCATCTCTATGAACATGGAAATATCTACACGGCCATCTGTACGAACATGGAAATATCTACACCGCCATCTGTATGAACATGTAAATATCTACACCGCCATCTGTATGAACATGGAAATATCTACACCGTTAACTGTATGAACATGGAAATATCAACACTGTTATCTGTATGAACATGGAAATATCTACACCACTATCTGTATGAACATGGAAATATCTATACCGCTATCTGTACGAAGATGGAAATATCTACACCGCTATCTGTATGAACATGAACATATCTACACAGCTATCTGCATATCAATGGAAATATCTACACTGCTATCTCTATAAACATGGAAATAACTACACTGCTATCTGTATAAACATGGAAATATCTACACCGCCATCTCTATGAACATGGAAATATCTACACCGCCATTTGTGTGAACATGGAAATATCTACACCGCCATCTCTATGAACATGGAAATATCTACACCGCCATTTGTATGAACATGGAAATATCTACACCCCCATCTGTATGAACATGGAAATATCTTCACCGCCATCTGTATGAACATGGATATATCTACACCGGCATCTGGATGAACATGGAAATATCTACACCGCTATCTGCATGAACATGGAAATATCTACACAGCAATCTGCATATACATGGAAATATCTACACAGATTTCTCTATAAATATGGAAATAACTACAGCGCTATCTCTATAAACTTCGAAATATCTACACCACCATCTGTATGAACATGGAAATATCTACACCGCCATCTGTAGGAACATGGACATACCTACACCGCCATCTGTATTAAGATGGAAATATCTACACCGCTATCTGTATAAACATGGAAATATCTGCCGAACTATCTGTATAAACATGGAAATATCCGTACCGCTATCTGTATAAACATGGAAATATCTACACCGCTATCTACATAAACATGGAAATATCCACACCGCTATCGGTGTAAACATTGAAATGTCTACACCACTATCTGTGTAAACATGGAAATACCTACAATGCTGTCTCTATAAACTTGGATATAACTACACCACTATCTCTATACACATGGAAATATCTAGACCGCCATCTGTATAAACATGGAAATATCTACACCACCATCTGAATAAACATGGAAATATCTATACCGCTATCTGCATAAACATGGAAATATCTACACCGCCATCTCTATGAACATGGAAATATCTACACCGCCATCTGTACGAACATGGAAATATCTACAACGCCATCTCTATGAACATGGAAATATCTACACCGCTATCTGTATGAACATGGAAATAACTACACCGCTAACTGTATGAACATGGAAATATCTTCACCGCTCTCTGTATGAACATGGAAATATCTACACCGTTATCTGTAAAACATGTAAATATCTACACCGCTATGTGTATGAACATGGAAATATCTACACCGCTATCTCTATGAACATGGAAATATCTACACCGCTATCCGTATGAACATGCAAATATCTACACAGCTATCTGTATATCAATGGAAATATCTACACCGCTATCTCTATAAACATGGAAATATCTACACCGCTATTTGTATGAACACGGAAATATCTACACCGCCATCTGTATGAACATGGAAATATCTACACCGCCATTTGTATGAACATGGAAATATCTACACCGCCATCTGTATGAACATGGAAATATCTTCACCGCCATCAGTATGAACATGGATATACCAACACCGGCATCTGGATGAACATGGAAATATCTACACCGCTATCTGCATGAACATGGAAATATCTACACAGCTATCTGCATATACATGGAAATATCTACAGGGATTTCTCTATAAATATGGAAATATCTACAGCGCTATCTCTATAAACTTCGAAATATCTACACCGCCATCTGTATGAACATGGAAATATCTACACCGCCATCTGTACAAACATGTACATATCTACACCGCCATCTGTATTAAGATGGAAATATCTACACCGCTATCTGTATAAACATGGAAATATCTGCCCAACTATCTGTATAAACATGGAAATATCCGCATCGCTATCTGTATAAACATGGAAATAACTTCACCGCTATCTGTATAAACATGGAAATATCAACAACGCTGCCTCTATAAACTTGGAGTTAACTACACCACTATCTGTATAAACATGGAAATATCTAGACCGCCATCTCTATAAACATGGAAATATCTACACCACCATCTGTATAAACATGGAAATATCTATACCGCTATCTGCATAAAAAGGGAAATATCTACACCGCCATCTCTATGAACATGGAAATATCTACACGGCCATCTGTACGAACATGGAAATATCTACACCGCCATCTGTATGAACATGGAAATATCTACACCGCCATCTGTATGAACATGGAAATATCTACACCGCCATCTGTAGGAACATGGAAATATCTACACTGTTATCTGTATGAACATGGAAATATCTACACCACTATCTGTATGAACATGGAAATATCTATACCGCTATCTGTACGAAGATGGAAATATCTACACCGCTATCTGTATGAACATGAACATATCTACACAGCTATCTGCATATCAATGGAAATATCTACACTGCTATCTCTATAAACATGGAAATAACTACACTGCTATCTGTATAAACATGGAAATATCTACACCGCCATCTCTATGAACATGGAAATATCTACACCGCCATTTGTATGAACATGGAAATATCTACACCGCCATCTCTATGAACATGGAAATATCTACACCGCCATTTTTATGAACATGGAAATATCTACACCGCCATCTGTATGAACATGGAAATATCTTCACCGCCATCTGTATGAACATGGATATATCTACACCGGCATCTGGATGAACATGGAAATATCTACACCGCTATCTGCATGAACATGGAAATATCTACACAGCAATCTGCATATACATGGAAATATCTACACAGATTTCTCTATAAATATGGAAATAACTACAGCGCTATCTCTATAAACTTCGAAATATCTACACCACCATCTGTATGAACATGGAAATATCTACACCGCCATCTGTAGGAACATGGACATACCTACACCGCCAGCTGTATTAAGATGGAAATATCTACACCGCTATCTGTATAAACATGGAAATATCTGCCGAACTATCTGTATAAACATGGAAATATCCGTACCGCTATCTGTATAAACATGGAAATATCTACACCGCTATCTACATAAACATGGAAATATCCACACCGCTATCGGTGTAAACATTGAAATGTCTACACCACTATCTGTGTAAACATGGAAATACCTACAATGCTGTCTCTATAAACTTGGATATAACTACACCACTATCTCTATACACATGGAAATATCTAGACCGCCATCTGTATAAACATGGAAATATCTACACCACCATCTGAATAAACATGGAAATATCTATACCGCTATCTGCATAAACATGGAAATATCTACACCGCCATCTCTATGAACATGGAAATATCTACACCGCCATCTGTACGAACATGGAAATATCTACAACGCCATCTCTATGAACATGGAAATATCTACACCGCTATCTGTATGAAAATATAAATATCTACACCGCTATCTGTACGAACATGGAAATATCTACACCGCTATCTGTGTGAACGTGCAAATATCTACACAGCTATCTGTACATCAATGGAAATATCTACACTGATATCTCTATAAACATGGAAATAACTACACTGATATCTCTATAAACATGGAAATAACTACACACCGCCACCTGTATGAACATGGAAATATCTACACTGTCATCCGTGCGAACATGGAAATATCTACACCGCCATCTGTATGAACATGTAAATATCTACACCGCCATCTGTATGAACATGGAAATATCTACACCACTAACTGTATGAACATGGAAATATCTACACCGCTATCTGTAAGAACATGGAAATATCTACACAGCTATCTGTATATCAATGGAAATATCTACACTGCTATCTCTATAAACATGGAAATAACTACACTGCTATGTGTATAAACATGGAAATATCTACACCGCCATCTCTATGAACATAGAAATATCTACATCGCCATTTGTATGAACATGGAAATATCTACACCGCCATCTCTATGAACATGGAATTATCTACACCGCCATTTGTATGAACATGGAAATATCTACACCACCATCTGTATGAACATGGAAATATCTTCAACGCCATCTGTAAGAGCATGGATATATCTCCACTGGCATCTGGATGAACATGGAAATATCTACACCGCTATCTGCAGGGACATGGAAATATCTACACAGCTATCTGCATATACATGGAAATATCTACACAGATTTCTCTATAAATATGGAAATAACTACAGTGCTATCTCTATAAACTTTGAAATATCTACACTGCTATCTGTATGAACATGGAAATCTCTACACCGCCATCTGTACGAACATGGACATATCTACACCGCCATCTGTATTAAGATGGAAATATCTACACCGCTATCTGTATAAACATGGAAATATCTGCCCAACTATCTGTATAAACATGGAAATATCCGCACCGCTCTCTGTATAAACATGGAAATATCAACACCGCTATCTGCATAAACATGGAAAGATCCACACCGCTATCTGTGTAAACATGGAAATCTCTACACCGCTATCTGTGTAAACATGGAAATATCTATGCCGCCATCTCTGTAAACATGGAAATATCTACACCGCCATCTCTATAAACATGGAAACATCTACACAGCCGTCTGTATCAACATGGAAATATCTACACCGCCATCTCTATAAACGTGGAAATATCTACACCGCTATCTGTATGAACTTGGAAATATCTACACTGCTATCTGTATAAAATTGAAATTATCTACACCACTATCTCTATAAACATGGAAATATCTACACTGTTATCTGTATAAACATGAAAATATCTACACCGCTATCTGTATAAACATGGAAATAACTTCACCGCTATCTGTATAAACATGGAAATATCAACAACGCAGCCTCTATAACCTTGGAGATAACTACACCACTATCTCTATAAACATGGAAATATCTACACTGCTATCTGTATAAACATGGAAATATCTACACTGCTATGTGTATAAACATGGAAATATCTACACCGCCATCTCTATGAACATGGAAATATCTACACCGCCATTTGTATGAACATGGAAATATCTACACCGCCATCTCTATGAACATGGAAATATCTACACCGCCATTTGTATGAACATGGAAATATCTACACCGCCATCTGTATGAAAATGGAAATATCTTCACCGCCATCTGTATGAGCATGGAGATATCTACACTGGCATCTGGATGAACATGGAAATATCTACACCGCTATCTGCATGAACATGGAAATATCTACACAGCTATCTGCATATACATGGAAATATCTACACAGATTTCTCTATAAATATGGAAATAACTACAACGCTATCTCTATAAACTTCGAAATATCTACACCGCTATCTGTATGAACATGGAAATATCTACACCGCCATCTGTACAAACATGGACATACCTACACCGCCATCTGTATTAAGATGGAAATATCTACACCGCTATCTGTATAAACATGGAAATATCTGCCCAACTATCTGTATAAACATGGAAATATCCGCACCGCTATCTGTATAAACATGGAAATATCTACACCGCTATCTGCATAAACATGGAAATATCCACACCGCTATCTGTGTAAACATGGAAATGTCTACACCGCTATCTGTGTAAACATGGAAATATCTCCACTGCCATCTGTGTAAACGTGAAAATATCTACACCGCAATCTCTAAAAACATGGAAATATCTACAACGCCACCTGTATGAACATGGAAATATCTACACCGCCATCTCTATAAACGTGGAAATATCTACACCGCTATTTGTATGAACTGGGAAATATCTACACTGCTAACTGTATAAAATTGAAATTATCTATACCAATATCTCTATAAACATGGAAATATCTACACTGCTCTCTGTATAAACATGGAAATATCTACACCGCTCTCTGAATAAACATGGAAATATCTTCACCGCTATCTGTATAAACATGGAAATATCTACAATGCTGTCTCTATAAACTAGGAAATAACTACAGCACTATCTCTATAAACATGGAAATATCTAGACAGGACTCTCTATAAACATGGAAATATCTACACCACCATCTGTATAAACATGGAAATATCTATACCGCTATCTGCATAAACATATAAATATCTACACCGCCATCTCTTTGAACATGGAAATATCTACACCGCCATCTGTACGAACATGGAAATATCTACACCGCCATCTGTATGAACATGTAAATATCTACACTGCTATCTGTATGAACATGGAAATATCTACACAGCTAAGTGTATGAACATGGAAATATCTACACCGCTATCTGTACGAACATGCAAATATCTACACAGCTATCTGTATATCAATGGAAATATCTACACTGCTATCTCTATAAACATGGAAATAACTACACTGCTATCTGTATAAACATGGAAATATCTACACCGCCATCTCTATGAATATGGAAATATCTACACCGCCATTTGTATGAACATGGAAATATCTACACCGCCATCTCTATGAACATGGAAATATCTACACCGCCATGTGTATGAACATGGAAATATCTATACCGCCATCTGTATGAACATGGAAATATCTTCACCACCATCTGAATGAACATGGATATATCTACACTGGCATCTGGATGAACATGGAAATATCTACACCTCTATCTGCATGAACATGTAAATATCTACACAACTATCTGCATATACATGGAAATATCTTCACAGATTTCTCTATAAATATGGAAATAACTACAGCGCTATCTCTATAAACTTCGAAATATCTACACCGCCATCTGTATGAACATGGAAATATCTACACCGCCATCTGTACGAACATAGACATATCTACACCGCCATCTGTATTAAGATGGAAATATCTACACCGCTATCTGTATAAACATGGAAATATCTGCCCAACTATCTGTATAAACAGGGAAATATCCGCACCGCTATCTGTATAAACATGGAAATATCTACACCGCTATCTGCATAAACGTGGAAATATCCACACCGCTGTCTGTGTAAACATGGAAATGTCTACACCGCTATCTGTGTAAACATGGAAATATCTCCACCGCCATCTGTGTAAACATGAAAATATCTACACCGCCATCTCTAAAAACATGGAAATATCTACACCGCCATCTGTATGAACATGGAAATATCTACACCACCATCTCTATAAACGTGGAAATATCTACACCGCAATCTATATGAACTTAGAATTATCTACACTGCTATCTGTATAAAATTGAAATTATCTACACCACTATCTCTATAAACATGGAAATATCCACACTGCTATCTGTATAAACATGGAAATATCTAAACCGCTATCTGTATAAACATGGAAATAACTTCAGCGCTATCTGTATAAACATGGAAATATCTACAACGCTGTCTCTATAAACTTGGAAATAACTACACCACTATCTCTATAAACATGGAAATATCTAGACCGCCATCTCTATAAACATGGAAATATCTCCACCACCATCTGTATAAACATGGAAATATCTATACCGCTATCTGCATAAACACGGAAATATCTACAACGCCATCTCTATGAACATGGAAATATCTACAACGCCATCTGTATGAACATGTAAATATCTACACCGCCATCTGTATGAACATGGAAATATCTTCACCGCTAACTGTATGAACATGGAAATATCTACACCGCCATCTGTACGAACACAGACATATCTTCACCGCCATCTGTATTAAGTTGGAAATATCTACACCGCTATCTGTATAAACATGGAAATCTCTGCCCAACTATCTGTATAAACATGGAAATATCTACACATCTATCTGCATAAACATGGAAATATCAACACCGCTATCTGAAAAAACATGGAAATATCCACACCGCTATCTGTGTAAACATGGAAATATCTACACCGCCATCTGTGTAAACATGAAAATATCTACACCGCCATCTCTAAAAACATGGAAATATTTACACCGCCATCTGTATGAACATGGAAATATCTACACCGCCATCTCTATAATCTTGGAAATATCTACACCGCTATCTGTATGAACTTGGAAATATCTACACTGCTCTCTGTATAAAATTGAAATTATCTACACAACTATCTCTATAAACATGGAAATATCTACACTGCTATCTGTATAAACATGGAAATATCTACACCGCTATCTGTATGAACATGGAAATACCTTCACCGCTATCTGTATAAACATGGAAATATCTACAACGCTGTCTCTATAAACTTGGAAATAACTACACCACTATCTCTATAAACATGGAAATATCTAGACCGCCATCTCTATAAACTTGGAAATATCTACACCACCATCTGTATAAACATGGAAATATCTATACCGCTATCTGCTTAAACATGGAAATATCTACACCGCCATCTCAATGAACATGGAAATATCTACACCGCCATCTGTACGAACATGGAAATATCTACACCGCTAACTGTATGAACATGGAAATATCTACACCGCTATCTGTATGAACATGGAAATATCTACACCGTTATCTGTATGAACATGGAAATATCTACACCGCTATCTGTATGAACATGGAAATATCTACACCTCTATCTGTACGAACATGGAAATATCTACACCGCAATCTGTATGAACATGCAAATATCTACACAGCTATCTGTATATCAATGGAAATATCTACCTTGCCATCTCTATAAACATGGAAATAACTACACATCTATCTGTAAAAACATGGGAATATCTACACCGCCACCTGTATGAACATGTAAATATCTACACTGCCATCCGTACGAACATGGAAATATCTACACTGCCATCGGTATGAACATGGAAATATCTACACCGCCATCTCTATGAACATGGAAATATCTACACCGTTAACTGTATGAACATGGAAGTATCTACACCGCTATCAGTATGAACATGGAAATATCTACACCGCTATCTGTATGAACATGCAAATATCTACACTGCTATCTGTCTATCAATGGAAATATCTACACCGCTTTCTGTATGAACATGCAAATATCTACACAGCTATCTGTATATCAATGGAAATATCTACACTGCTATCTCTATAAACATGGAAATAACTACACAGCTATCTCAAAAAACATGGAAATATCTACACCGCCACCTGTATGAAGATGGAAATATCTACACTGCCATCCGTACGAATATGGAAATATCTACACCGCCATCTGTTTGAACATGTAAACATCTACACCGCCATCTGTATGAACATGGAAATATCTACACCGCCATCTGTATGAACATGGAAATATCTACACCGTTAACTGTATGAACATGGAAATATCTACACCGCTACCAGTATGAACATGGAAATATCTACAACGCCATTTGTATGAACATGGAAATATCTACACCGCCATCTCTATGAACATGGAGATATCTACACCGCCATTTGTATGAACATGGAAATATCTACACCGCCATCTCTATGAACATGGAAATATCTACACCGCCATGTTTATGAACATGGAAATATCTACACCGCCATCTGTATGAACATGGAAATATCTTCACCGCCATGTGTATGAACATGGATATATCTACACCGGCATCTGGATGAACTTGGAAATATCTACACAATGCTTTCTACATGAACATGGAAATATCTACACCGCTATCTGCATATACATGGAAATATCCACACCGCTATCTGTGTAAACATGGAAATGTCTACACCGCTATCTGCGTAAACATGGAAATATCTACACTACAATCTGTGTAAACATGAAAATATCTACACCGCCATCTGTATAAACATGGAAATATCTACACCGCCATCTCTATAAAGGTGGAAATATCTACACCGCTATCTGTATTAACTTGGAAATATCTACACTGCTATCTGTATAAAATTGAAATTATCTACACCACTATCTCTATAAACATGGAAATATCTACACTGCAGTCTGTATAAACATGGAAATATCTACACCGCAATCTGTATAAACATGGAAATATCATCACCGCTATCTTTATAAACATGGAAATATCTCCAATGCTGTCTCTATAAACTTGGAAATAACTACACCACTATCTCTATAAACATGGAAATTTCTAGACCGCCATCTCTATAAACATGGAAGTATCTACACCACCATCTGTATAAACATGGAAATATCTATACCGCTATCTGCATTAACATGGAAATATCTACACCGCCATCTCTATGAACATGGAAATATCTACACCGCCTTCTGTACGAACATGGAAATATCTACACCGCCATCTGTATGAACATGGAAATATCTACACCGCCATCTGTATGAACATGGAAATATCTACACTGCTAACCGTATGAACATGGAAATATCTACAAGGATATCTGTATGAACATGGAAATATCTACACCGTTATCTGTATGAACATGGAAATATCTACACCGCTATCTGTATGAACCTGGAAATATCTACACCGCTATCTGTATGAACATGGAAATATCTACACCGCTATCTGTATGAACATGGAAATATCTACACAGCTATCTGTATATCAATGGAAATATCTACACTGCTAACTCTATAAACACGGAAATAACTACACTGCTATCTGTATAAACATGGAAATATCTACACCGCCATTTGTATGAACATGGAAATATCTACACCGCCATGTGTATGAACATGCAAATATCTACACCGCCATCTGTATGAACATGGAAATATCTTCACCGCCATCTGTATGAACATGGATATATCTACACCGGCATCTGGATGAACATGGAAATATCTACACCGCTATCTGCATGAACATGGAAATATCTACATCGCTAACTATATGAACATGGAAATGCCTACACCGCTATCTGTGTGAACATGGAAATATCTACACAGTTATCTGTATGAACATGGAAATATATACACCTCTACCTGTATGAACATGCAAATATCTACACCGCTATCTCTATGAACATGCAAATATCTACACCGCTATCTATATGAACATGCAAATATCTACAATGCTCTCTCTATAAACATGGAAATAACTACACAGCTATCTGTAAAAACATGGGAATATCTACACCGCCACCTGTATGAACATGGAAATATCTACACTGCCATCCGTACGAACATGGAAATATCTACACCGCCATCTGTTTGAACATGGAAATATCTACACCGCCATTGGTATGAACATGGAAATATCTACACCGCCAACTGTATGATGATGGAAATATCTACACCGTTAACTGTATGAACATGGAAGTATCTACACCGCTATCAGTATGAACATGGAAATATCTACACCGCTATCTGTATGAACATGCAGATATCTACACTGCTAACTGTCTATCAATGGAAATATCTACACTGCTATCTGTATGAACATGCAAATATCTACACCGCAATCTGTATATCAATGGAAATATCTACACTGCTATCTCTATAAACATGGAAATAACTACACAGCTATCTGTAAAACCATGGGAATATCTACACCGCCACCTGTATGAACATGGAAATATCTACACTGCCATCCGTACGAACATGGAAATAACTAAACCGCCATATGTTTGAACATGTAAATATCTACACCGCCATCTGTATGAACATGGAAATATCTACACCGTTAACTGTATGAACATGGAAATATCTATACCGCTATAAGTATGAACATGGAAATATCTACACCGCTATCTGTATGAACATGCAAATATCTACACTGCTATCTGTATATCAATGGAAATATCTATACTGCTATCTCTATAAACATGGAAATAACTACACTGCTATGTGTATAAACATGGAAATATCTACAACGCCATCTCTATGAACATGGAAATATCTACACCGCCATTTGTATGAACATGGAAATATCTACACCGCCATCTCTATGAACATGGAAATATCTACACCACCATGTGTATGAACATGGAAATATCTTCACCGCCATCTGTATGAACATGGAAATATCTTCACCGCCATCTGTAAGAACATGGATATATCTACACCGGCATCTGGATGAACATGGAAATATCTACACCGCTATCTACATGATCATGGAAATATCTACACAGCTATCTGCATATACATGGAAATATCTACACAGATTTCTCTATAAATATGGAAATAAGTACAGCGCTATCTCTATAAACTTCGAAATATCGACACCGCCATCTCTATGAACATGGAAATATCTAAACCGCCATCTGAACGAACCTAGACATATCTACACTGCCATCTGTATTAAGATGGAAATATCTACACCGCTATCTGTATAAACATGGAAATCTCTGCGCAACTATCTGTATAAACATGGAAATATCTACACCGCTATCTCCATAAACATGGAAATATCCACACCGCTATCTGCATAAACATGGAAATATCCACACCGCTATCTGTGTAAACATGGAAATGTCTACACCGCTATCTGTGTAAACATGGAAATATCTACACCGCCATCTGTGTAAACATGAAAATATCTACACCGCCATCTCTAAAAACATGGAAATATTTACACTGCCATCTGTATGAACATGGAAATATCTACACCGCCATCTCTATAAACGTGGAAATATCTACACCGCTATCTGTATGGAGTTGGAAATATCTACACTGATATCTGTATAAAATTGAAATTATCTACACAACTATCTCTATAAACATGGAAATATCTACACCGCCATCTCTATGAACATGGAAATATCTACACCGCCATTTGTATGAACATGGAAATATCTACACCGCCATCTCTATGAACATGGAAATATCTACACCGCCACGTGTATGAACATGGAAATATCTACACCGCCATCTTTATGAACATGGAAATATCTACACCGCCATCTGTACGAACATAGACATATCTACACCGACATATGTATTAAGATGGAAATATCTACACCACTATCTGAATAAACATGGAAATCTCTGCCCAACTATCTGTATAAACATGGAAATATCTACACCGCTATCTGCATAAACATGGAAATATCCACACCGCTATCTGCATCAACATGGAAATATCCACACCACGATCTGTGTAAACATGGAAATGTCTACACCGCTATCTGTGTAAACATTTAAATATCTACACCGCCATCTGTGTAAACATGAAAATATCTACACCGCCATCTCTAAAAACATGGAAATATTTACACCACCATCTGTATGACCATGGAAATATCTACACCGCCATCTCTATAAACGTGGAAATATCTACACTGCTATCTGTATGAACTTGGAAATATCTACACTGCTATCTGTATAAAATTGAAATTATCTACACAACTATCTCTATAAACATGGAAATAGCTACACTGCTCTCTGTATAAACATGGAAATATCTACACCGCTATCTGTATAAACATGGAAATACCTTCACCGCTATCTGTATAAACTTGGAAATATCTACACCGCTATCTGTATAAACATGGAAATAACTTCACCGCTATCTGTATAAACATGGAAATATCTACAACGCTGTCTCTATAAACTTGGAAATAACTACACCACTATCTCTATAAACATGGAAATATCTAGACCGCCATCTCTATAAACATGGAAATATCTACACCACCATCTGTATAAACATGGAAATATCTATACCGCTATCTGCATAAACATGGAAATATCTACACCGCCATCTCAATGAACATGGAAATATCTACACCGCCATCTGTACGAACATGGAAATATCTACACCGCTAACTGTATGAACATGGAAATATCTACGCCGCTATCTGTATGAACATGGAAATATCTACACCGTTATCTGTATGAACATGGAAATATCTACACCGCTATCTGTATGAACATGGAAATATCTACACCTCTATCTGTACGAACATGGAAATATCTACACCGCAATCTGTATGAACATGCAAATATATACACAGCTATCTGTATATCAGTGGAAATATCTACATTGCTATCTCTATAAACATGGAAATAACTACACTGCTATCTGTATAAACATGGAAATATCTACACCACCATCTGTATAAACATTGAAATACCTATAACGCTATCTGCATAAACATGGAAATATCCACACCGCCATCTCTATGAATATGGAAATATCTACACCGCCATGTGTATGAACATGGAAATATGTAAACCGCCCTCTATATAAACATGGAAATATCTACACCACCATCTCTATAAACATGTAAATATCTACACCAGCATCTGTATGAACATGGATATATCTACACCGGAATCTGGATGAACATGGAAATATCTACACCGCTATCTGCATGGACATGGAAATAGCTACACAGCTATCTGCATATACGTGGAAATATCTACACAGATTTCTCTATAAATATGGAAATAACTACAGCACTATCTCTATAAACTTCGAAATATCTACACCGCCATCTGTATGAACTTGGAAATATCTACACCGCCATCTGTACGAACATAGACATATCTACACCGCCATCTGTATTAAGATGGAAATATCTACACCGCTATCTGTATAAACATGGAAATATCTGCCCAACTATCTGTAAAAACATGGAAATATCCGCACCGCTATCTGTATAAACATGGAAATATCTACACCGCTATCTACATAAACATGGAAATATCCAAACCGCTATCTGTGTAAACATGGAAATGTCTACACCGCTATCTGTGTAAACATGGAAATATCTACACCGCCATCTGTGTAAACATGAAAATATCTACACCGCCATATCTATAAACACGGAAATATCTACACCGCCATCTGTATGAACATGGAAATATCTACACCGCCATCTCTATAAACGTGGAAATATCTACACCGCTATCTGTATGAACTTGGAAATATCTACACTGCTCTCTGTATAAAATTGAAATTATCTACACCACTATCTCTATAAACATGGAAATATCTTCACTGCTGTCTGTATAAACATGGAAATATCTACACCGCTATCTGTATAAACATGGAAATACCTTCACCGCTATCTGTATAAACATGGAAATATCTTCACCGCTATCTGTATAAACATGGAAATATCTACAACGCTGTCTCTATAAACTTGGAAATAACTACACCACTATCTCTATAAACATGGAAATATCTAGACCGCCATCTCTATAAACATGGAAATATCTACACCACCATCTGTATAAACATTGAAATACCTATAACGCTATCTGCATAAACATGGAAATATCCACACCGCCATCTCTATGAATATGGAAATATCTACACCGCCATCTGCACGAACTTGGAAATATCTACACCGACATCTATATGAACATGTAAATATCTACACCGCCATCTGTATGAACATGGAAATATCTACACCGCTAACTGTATGAACATGGAAATACCTACAAGGCTATCTGTATGAACATGGAAATATCTACACCGTTATCTGTTTGAACATGGAAATATCTACACTGCTATCTGTATGAACATGGAAATATCTACACCGCTATCTGTATGAACATGGAAATATCTACACAGCTATCTGTATGAACATGCAAATATCTGCACAGCTATCTGTATATAAATGGAAATATCTACACTGCTATCTCTATAAACATGGAAATAACTACACTGCTATCTCCATAAACATGGAAATATCTACACCGCCACCTGTATGAACATGGAAATATCTACACTCCATCCGTATGAACATGGAAATATCTACACCGCTAACTGTATGAACATGGAAATATCTACACCGCTATCTGTAGGAACATGGAAATATCTACACCGCTATCTGTATGAACATGGAAATATCTGCACCGCTATCTGTATGAACATGGAAATATCTACACCGCTATCTGTATGAGCATGGAAATATCTACACCTCTATGTGTATGAACATGCAAATATCTACACAGCTATCTGTATATCAATGGAAATATCTACACTGCTATCTCTATAAACGTGGAAATAACTACACTGCTATCTGTACAAACATGGAAATATCTACACCGCCATCTATATGAACATGGAAATATCTACACCGCCATTTGTATGAACATGGAAATATCTACACAGCCATCTCTACGAACTTGGAAATATCTACACCGCCATCTGTATGAACATGGAAATATCTACACCGCCATCTGCATGAACATGGAAATATCTTCACTGCCATATGTATTAACATGGATATATCTACACCGGCATCTGGATGAACATGGAAATATCTACACCGCCATCTTTATGAACATGGAAATATCTACACCGCCATCTGTATGAACATGCACATATCCACACCGCCTTCTGTATTAAGATGGAAATATCTACACCGCTATCTGTATAAATATGGAAATACCTGCCCAAATGTCTGTATAAACATGGAAATATCCGCACCGCTAACTGTATAAACATGGAAATATCTACACCGCTATCTGCATAAACATGGAAATATCCACACCGCTATCTGTGTAAACATGGAAATGTCTACACCGCTATCTGTGTAAACATGGAAATATCTCCACCGCCATCTGTGTAAACATGAAAATATCTACACCGCCATCTCTAAAAACATGGAAATATCTACACCGCCATCTGTATGAACATGGAAATATCTACACCGCCATCTCTATAAACGTGGAAATATCTACACCGCTATCTGTATGAACTTGGAAATATCTACACTGCTATCTGTATAAAATTGAAATTATCTACACCACTATCTCTATAAACATGGAAATATCTACACTGCTATCTGTATAAACATGGAAATATCTACACCGCTATCTGTATAAATATGGAAATATCTTCACCGCTATCTGTATAAACATGGAAATATCTACACCGCTATCTGTATGAACATGGAAATATCTACACCGCTATCAGTATGAACATGGAAATATCTACACCGCTATCTGTACGAACATGGAAATATCTACACCGCTATCAGTATGAACATGCAAATATCTACACAGCTATATGTAGATCAATGGAAATATCTACATTGCTATCTCTATAAACATGGAAATAACTACACTGCTATCTGTATAAACATGAAAATATCTACACCGCCTCCTGTACGAACATGGAAATAGCTACACTGCCATCCGTATGAACATGGAAATATCTACACCGCCATCTGTATGAACATGTAAATATCTACACAGCTATCTGTATATCAATGGAAATATCTACACTGCTATCTCTATAAAAATGGAAATAACTACACTGCTATCTGTATGAACCTGGAAATATCTACACCGCCACCTGTATGAACATGGAAATATCTACACTGCCATCCGTACGAACATGGAAATATCTCCACCGCCATCTGTGTAAACATGAAAATATCTACACCGCCATCTCTAAAATCTTGGAAATATCTACACCGCCATCTGTATGAACATGGAAATATCTACACCGCCATCTCTATAAACGTGGAAATATCTACACCACTATCTGTATGAACTTGGAAATATCTACACTGCTATCTGTATAAAATTGAAATTATCTACACCACTATCTCTATAAACATGGAAATATCTACACTGCTATCTGTATAAACGTGGAAATATCTACAAAGCTATCTGCATAAACATGGAAATACCTTCACCACTATCTGTATAAACTTGGAAATATGTACAATGCTGTCTCTATAAACTTGGAAATAACTACACCACTATCTCTATAAACATGGAGATATCTACACCGCCATCTCTAAAAACATGGAAATATTTACACCACCATCTGTATAAACATGGAAATATCAATACCGCTATGTGCATAAACATGGAAATAACTACACCGCCATCTCTATGAACATGGAAACATCTACACCGCCATCTGTACGAACATGGAAATATCTACACTGCCATCTGTATGAATATGGAAATATCTACACCGCCATCTGTATGAACATGGAAATATCTACACCGCTAACTGTATAAACTTGGAAATATCTACACCGCTATCTGTATGAACATGGAAATATCTACACCGCTATCTGTAAAACATGGAAATATCTACACCGCTATCTGTATGAACATGGAAACATCTACAACGCTATCTGTATGAACATGGAAATATCTACACCGCTATCTGTATGAACATGCAAATATCTACACAGCTATCTGTATATCAATGGAAATATCTACCTTGCCATCTCTATAAACATGGAAATAACTACACATCTATCTGTAAAAACATGGGAATATCTACACCGCCACCTGTATGAACATGTAAATATCTACACTGCCATCCGTACGAACATGGAAATATCTACACTGCCATCGGTATGAACATGGAAATATCTACACCGCCATCTCTATGAACATGGAAATATCTACACCGTTAACTGTATGAACATGGAAGTATCTACACCGCTATCAGTATGAACATGGAAATATCTACACCGCTATCTGTATGAACATGCAAATATCTACACTGCTATCTGTCTATCAATGGAAATATCTACACCGCTTTCTGTATGAACATGCAAATATCTACACAGCTATCAGTATATCAATGGAAATATCTACACTGCTATCTCTATAAACATGGAAATAACTACACAGCTATCTCAAAAAACATGGAAATATCTATACCGCCACCTGTATGAAGATGGAAATATCTACACTGCCATCCGTACGAATATGGAAATATCTACACCGCTATCTGTTTGAACATGTAAACATCTACACCGCCATCTGTATGAACATGGAAATATCTACACCGCCATCTGTATGAACATGGAAATATCTACACCGTTAACTGTATGAACATGGAAATATCTACACCGCTACCAGTATGAACATGGAAATATCTACAACGCCATTTCTATGAACATGGAAATATCTACACCGCCATCTCTATGAACATGGAGATATCTACACCGCCATTTGTATGAACATGGAAATATCTACACCGCCATCTCTATGAACATGGAAATATCTACACCGCCATGTTTATGAACATGGAAATATCTACACCGCCATCTGTATGAACATGGAAATATCTTCACCGCCATGTGTATGAACATGGATATATCTACACCGTCATCTGGATGAACTTGGAAATATCTACACAATGCTTTCTACATGAACATGGAAATATCTACACCGCTATCTGCATATACATGGAAATATCCACACCGCTATCTGTGTAAACATGGAAATGTCTACACCGCTATCTGCGTAAACATGGAAATATCTACACTACAATCTGTGTAAACATGAAAATATCTACACCGCCATCTGTATAAACATGGAAATATCTACACCACCATCTCTATAAAGGTGGAAATATCTACACCGCTATCTGTATTAACTTGGAAATATCTACACTGCTATCTGTATAAAATTGAAATTATCTACACCACTATCTCTATAAACATGGAAATATCTACACTGCAGTCTGTATAAACATGGAAATATCTACACCGCTATCTGTATAAACATGGAAATATCATCACCGCTATCTTTATAAACATGGAAATATCTCCAATGCTGTCTCTATAAACTTGGAAATAACTACACCACTATCTCTATAAACATGGAAATTTCTAGACCGCCATCTCTATAAACATGGAAGTATCTACACCACCATCTGTATAAACATGGAAATATCTATACCGCTATCTGCATAAACATGGAAATATCTACACCGCCATCTCTATGAACATGGAAATATCTACACCGCCTTCTGTACGAACATGGAAATATCTACACCGCCATCTGTATGAACATGGAAATATCTACACCGCCATCTGTATGAACATGGAAATATCTACACTGCTAACCGTATGAACATGGAAATATCTACAAGGATATCTGTATGAACATGGAAATATCTACACCGTTATCTGTATGAACATGGAAATATCTACACCGCTATCTGTATGAACCTGGAAATATCTACACCGCTATCTGTATGAACATGGAAATATCTACACCGCTATCTGTATGAACATGGAAATATCTACACAGCTATCTGTATATCAATGGAAATATCTACACTGCTAACTCTATAAACACGGAAATAACTACACTGCTATCTGTATAAACATGGAAATATCTACACCGCCATTTGTATGAACATGGAAATATCTACACCGCCATGTGTATGAACATGCAAATATCTACACCGCCATCTGTATGAACATGGAAATATCTTCACCGCCATCTGTATGAACATGGATATATCTACACCGGCATCTGGATGAACATGGAAATATCTACACCGCTATCTGCATGAACATGGAAATATCTACATCGCTAACTATATGAACATGGAAATGCCTACACCGCTATCTGTGTGAACATGGAAATATCTACACAGTTATCTGTATGAACATGGAAATATATACACCTCTACCTGTATGAACATGGAAATATCTACACCGCTATCTGTATGAACATGCAAATATCTACACCGCTATCTGTATGAACATGCAAATATCTACAATGCTCTCTCTATAAACATGGAAATAACTACACAGCTATCTGTAAAAACATGGGAATATCTACACCGCCACCTGTATGAACATGGAAATATCTACACTGCCATCCGTACGAACATGGAAATATCTACACCGCCATCTGTTTGAACATGGAAATATCTACACCGCCATTGGTATGAACATGGAAATATCTACACCGCCAACTGTATGATGATGGAAATATCTACACCGTTAACTGTATGAACATGGAAGTATCTACACCGCTATCAGTATGAACATGGAAATATCTACACCGCTATCTGTATGAACATGCAGATATCTACACTGCTAACTGTCTATCAATGGAAATATCTACACTGCTATCTGTATGAACATGCAAATATCTACACCGCTATCTGTATATCAATGGAAATATCTACACTGCTATCTCTATAAACATGGAAATAACTACACAGCTATCTGTAAAAACATGGGAATATCTACACCGCCACCTGTATGAACATGGAAATATCTACACTGCCATCCGTACGAACATGGAAATATCTAAACCGCCATATGTTTGAACATGTAAATATCTACACCGCCATCTGTATGAACATGGAAATATCTACACCGTTAACTGTATGAACATGGAAATATCTATACCGCTATAAGTATGAACATGGAAATATCTACACCGCTATCTGTATGAACATGCAAATATCTACACTGCTATCTGTATATCAATGGAAATATCTACACTGCTATCTCTATAAACATGGAAATAACTACACTGCTATGTGTATAAACATGGAAATATCTACAACGCCATCTCTATGAACATGGAAATATCTACACCACCATGTGTATGAACATGGAAATATCTTCACCGCCATCTGTATGAACATGGAAATATCTTCACCGCCATCTGTAAGAACATGGATATATCTACACCGGCATCTGGATGAACATGGAAATATCTACACCGCTATCTACATGATCATGGAAATATCTACACAGCTATCTGCATATACATGGAAATATCTACACAGATTTCTCTATAAATATGGAAATAAGTACAGCGCTATCTCTATAAACTTCGAAATATCGACACCGCCATCTCTATGAACATGGAAATATCTAAACCGCCATCTGAACGAACCTAGACATATCTACACTGCCATCTGTATTAAGATGGAAATATCTACACCGCTATCTGTATAAACATGGAAATCTCTGCGCAACTATCTGTATAAACATGGAAATATCTACACCGCTATCTCCATAAACATGGAAATATCCACACCGCTATCTGCATAAACATGGAAATATCCACACCGCTATCTGTGTAAACATGGAAATGTCTACACCGCTATCTGTGTAAACATGGAAATATCTACACCGCCATCTGTGTAAACATGAAAATATCTACACCGCCATCTCTAAAAACATGGAAATATTTACACCGCCATCTGTATGAACATGGAAATATCTACACCGCCATCTCTATAAACGTGGAAATATCTACACCGCTATCTGTATGGAGTTGGAAATATCTACACTGATATCTGTATAAAATTGAAATTATCTACACAACTATCTCTATAAACATGGAAATATCTACACCGCCATCTCTATGAACATGGAAATATCTACACCGCCATTTGTATGAACATGGAAATATCTACACCGCCATCTCTATGAACATGGAAATATCTACACCGCCACGTGTATGAACATGGAAATATCTACACCGCCATCTTTATGAACATGGAAATATCTACACCGCCATCTGTACGAACATAGACATATCTACACCGACATATGTATTAAGATGGAAATATCTACACCACTATCTGAATAAACATGGAAATCTCTGCCCAACTATCTGTATAAACATGGAAATATCTACACCGCTATCTGCATAAACATGGAAATATCCACACCGCTATCTGCATCAACATGGAAATATCCACACCACGATCTGTGTAAACATGGAAATGTCTACACCGCTATCTGTGTAAACATTTAAATATCTACACTGCCATCTGTGTAAACATGAAAATATCTACACCGCCATCTCTAAAAACATGGAAATATTTACACCACCATCTGTATGACCATGGAAATATCTACACCGCCATCTCTATAAACGTGGAAATATCTACACTGCTATCTGTATGAACTTGGAAATATCTACACTGCTATCTGTATAAAATTGAAATTATCTACACAACTATCTCTATAAACATGGAAATAGCTACACTGCTCTCTGTATAAACATGGAAATATCTACACCGCTATCTGTATAAACATGGAAATACCTTCACCGCTATCTGTATAAACTTGGAAATATCTACACCGCTATCTGTATAAACATGGAAATAACTTCACCGCTATCTGTATAAACATGGAAATATCTACAACGCTGTCTCTATAAACTTGGAACTAACTACACCACTATCTCTATAAACATGGAAATATCTAGACCGCCATCTCTATAAACATGGAAATATCTACACCACCATCTGTATAAACATGGAAATACCTACACCGCTATCTGCATAAACATGGAAATATCTACACCGCCATCTGTATGAACATGCACATATCCACACCGCCTTCTGTATTAAGATGGAAATATCTACACCGCTATCTGTATAAATATGGAAATATCTCCCCAAATGTCTGTATAAACATGGAAATATCCGCACCGCTAACTGTATAAACATGGAAATATCTACACCGCTATCTGCATAAACATGGAAATATCCACACCGCTATCTGTGTAAACATGGAAATGTCTACACCGCTATCTGTGTAAACATGGAAATATCTCCACCGCCATCTGTGTAAACATGAAAATATCTACACCGCCATCTCTAAAAACATGGAAATATCTACACCGCCATCTGTATGAACATGGAAATATCTACACCGCCATCTCTATAAACGTGGAAATATCTACACCGCTATCTGTATGAACTTGGAAATATCTACACTGCTATCTGTATAAAATTGAAATTATCTACACCACTATCTCTATAAACATGGAAATATCTACACCGCTATCTGTATAAACATGGAAATATCTACACCGCTATCTGTATAAATATGGAAATATCTTCACCGCTATCTGTATAAACATGGAAATATCTACACCGCTATCTGTATGAACATGGAAATATCTACACCGCTATCAGTATGAACATGGAAATATCTACACCGCTATCTGTACGAACATGGAAATATCTACACCGCTATCAGTATGAACATGCAAATATCTACACAGCTATATGTAGATCAATGGAAATATCTACATTGCTATCTCTATAAACATGGAAATAACTACACTGCTATCTGTATAAACATGAAAATATCTACACCGCCTCCTGTACGAACATGGAAATAGCTACACTGCCATCCGTATGAACATGGAAATATCTACACCGCCATCTGTATGAACATGTAAATATCTACACAGCTATCTATATATCAATGGAAATATCTACACTGCTATCTCTATAAAAATGGAAATAACTACACTGCTATCTGTATGAACATGGAAATATCTACACTGCCATCCGTACGAACATGGAAATATCTCCACCGCCATCTGTGTAAACATGAAAATATCTACACCGCCATCTCTAAAATCTTGGAAATATCTACACCGCCATCTGTATGAACATGGAAATATCTACACCGCCATCTGTATGAACATGGAAATATCTACACCGTTAACTGTATGAACATGGAAATATCTACACCGCTACCAGTAGGAACATGGAAATATCTACAACGCCATTTGTATGAACATGGAAATATCTACACCGCCATCTCTATGAACATGAAGATATCTACACCGCCATTTGTATGAACATGGAAATATCTACACCGCCATCTCTATGAACATGGAAATATCTACACCGCCATGTTTATGAACATGGATATATCTACACCGGCATCTGGATGAACTTGGAAATATCTACACAATGCTTTCTACATGAACATGGAAATATCTACACCGCTATCTGCATATACATGGAAATATCCACACCGCTATCTGTGTAAACATGGAAATGTCTACACCGCTATCTGCGTAAACATGGAAATATCTACACTACAATCTGTGTAAACATGAAAATATCTACACCGCCATCTGTATAAACATGGAAATATCTACACCACCATCTCTATAAAGGTGGAAATATCTACACCGCTATCTGTATTAACTTGGAAATATCTACACTGCTATCTGTATAAAATTGAAATTATCTACACCACTATCTCTATAAACATGGAAATATCTACACTGCAGTCTGTATAAACATGGAAATATCTACACCGCTATCTGTATAAACATGGAAATATCATCACCGCTATCTTTATAAACATGGAAATATCTCCAATGCTGTCTCTATAAACTTGGAAATAACTACACCACTATCTCTATAAACATGGAAATTTCTAGACCGCCATCTCTATAAACATGGAAGTACCTACACCACCATCTGTATAAACATGGAAATATCTATACCGCTATCTGCATAAACATGGAAATATCTACACCGCCATCTCTATGAACATGGAAATATCTACACCGCCTTCTGTACGAACATGGAAATATCTACACCGCCATCTGTATCAACATGGAAATATCTACACCGCCATCTGTATGAACATGGAAATATCTACACTGCTAACCGTATGAACATGGAAATATCTACAAGGATATCTGTATGAACATGGAAATATCTACACCGTTATCTGTATGAACATGGAAATATCTACACCGCTATCTGTATGAACCTGGAAATATCTACACCGCTATCTGTATGAACATGGAAATATCTACACCGCTATCTGTATGAACATGGAAATATCTACACAGCTATCTGTATATCAATGGAAATATCTACACTGCTAACTCTATAAACACGGAAATAACTACACTGCTATCTGTATAAACATGGAAATATCTACACCGCCATTTGTATGAACATGGAAATATCTACACCGCCATGTGTATGAACATGCAAATATCTACACCGCCATCTGTATGAACATGGAAATATCTTCACCGCCATCTGTATGAACATGGATATATCTACACCGGCATCTGGATGAACATGGAAATATCTACACCGCTATCTGCATGAACATGGAAATATCTACATCGCTAACTATATGAACATGGAAATGCCTACACCGCTATCTGTGTGAACATGGAAATATCTACACAGTTATCTGTATGAACATGGAAATATATACACCTCTACCTGTATGAACATGGAAATATCTACACCGCTATCTGTATGAACATGCAAATATCTACACCGCTATCTGTATGAACATGCAAATATCTACAATGCTCTCTCTATAAACATGGAAATAACTACACAGCTATCTGTAAAAACATGGGAATATCTACACCGCCACCTGTATGAACATGGAAATATCTACACTGCCATCCGTACGAACATGGAAATATCTACACCGCCATCTGTTTGAACATGGAAATATCTACACCGCCATTGGTATGAACATGGAAATATCTACACCGCCAACTGTATGATGATGGAAATATCTACACCGTTAACTGTATGAACATGGAAGTATCTACACCGCTATCAGTATGAACATGGAAATATCTACACCGCTATCTGTATGAACATGCAGATATCTACACTGCTAACTGTCTATCAATGGAAATATCTACACTGCTATCTGTATGAACATGCAAATATCTACACCGCTATCTGTATATCAATGGAAATATCTACACTGCTATCTCTATAAACATGGAAATAACTACACAGCTATCTGTAAAAACATGGGAATATCTACACCGCCACCTGTATGAACATGGAAATATCTACACTGCCATCCGTACGAACATGGAAATATCTAAACCGCCATATGTTTGAACATGTAAATATCTACACCGCCATCTGTATGAACATGGAAATATCTACACCGTTAACTGTATGAACATGGAAATATCTATACCGCTATAAGTATGAACATGGAAATATCTACACCGCTATCTGTATGAACATGCAAATATCTACACTGCTATCTGTATATCAATGGAAATATCTACACTGCTATCTCTATAAACATGGAAATAACTACACTGCTATGTGTATAAACATGGAAATATCTACAACGCCATCTCTATGAACATGGAAATATCTACACCACCATGTGTATGAACATGGAAATATCTTCACCGCCATCTGTATGAACATGGAAATATCTTCACCGCCATCTGTAAGAACATGGATATATCTACACCGGCATCTGGATGAACATGGAAATATCTACACCGCTACCTACATGATCATGGAAATATCTACACAGCTATCTGCATGTACATGGAAATATCTACACAGATTTCTCTATAAATATGGAAATAAGTACAGCGCTATCTCTATAAACTTCGAAATATCGACACCGCCATCTCTATGAACATGGAAATATCTAAACCGCCATCTGAATGAACCTAGACATATCTACACTGCCATCTGTATTAAGATGGAAATATCTACACCGCTATCTGTATAAACATGGAAATCTCTGCGCAACTATCTGTATAAACATGGAAATATCTACACCGCTATCTCCATAAACATGGAAATATCCACACCGCTATCTGCATAAACATGGAAATATCCACACCGCTATCTGTGTAAACATGGAAATGTCTACACCGCTATCTGTGTAAACATGGAAATATCTACACCGCCATCTGTGTAAACATGAAAATATCTACACCGCCATCTCTAAAAACATGGAAATATTTACACCGCCATCTGTATGAACATGGAAATATCTACACCGCCATCTCTATAAACGTGGAAATATCTACACCGCTATCTGTATGGAGTTGGAAATATCTACACTGATATCTGTATAAAATTGAAATTATCTACACAACTATCTCTATAAACATGGAAATATCTACACCGCCATCTCTATGAACATGGAAATATCTACACCGCCATTTGTATGAACATGGAAATATCTACACCGCCATCTCTATGAACATGGAAATATCTACACCGCCACGTGTATGAACATGGAAATATCTACACCGCCATCTTTATGAACATGGAAATATCTACACCGCCATCTGTACGAACATAGACATATCTACACCGACATATGTATTAAGATGGAAATATCTACACCACTATCTGAATAAACATGGAAATCTCTGCCCAACTATCTGTATAAACATGGAAATATCTACACCGCTATCTGCATAAACATGGAACTATCCACACCGCTATCTGCATCAACATGGAAATATCCACACCACGATCTGTGTAAACATGGAAATGTCTACACCGCTATCTGTGTAAACATTTAAATATCTACACCGCCATCTGTGTAAACATGAAAATATCTACACCGCCATCTCTAAAAACATGGAAATATTTACACCACCATCTGTATGACCATGGAAATATCTACACCGCCATCTCTATAAACGTGGAAATATCTACACTGCTATCTGTATGAACTTGGAAATATCTACACTGCTATCTGTATAAAATTGAAATTATCTACACAACTATCTCTATAAACATGGAAATAGCTACACTGCTCTCTGTATAAACATGGAAATATCTACACCGCTATCTGTATAAACATGGAAATACCTTCACCGCTATCTGTATAAACTTGGAAATATCTACACCGCTATCTGTATAAACATGGAAATAACTTCACCGCTATCTGTATAAACATGGAAATATCTACAACGCTGTCTCTATAAACTTGGAAATAACTAAACCACTATCTCTATAAACATGGAAATATCTAGACCGCCATCTCTATAAACATGGAAATATCTACACCACCATCTGTATAAACATGGAAATATCTATACCGCTATCTGCATAAACATGGAAATATCTACACCGCCATCTCAATGAACATGGAAATATCTACACCGCCATCTGTACGAACATGGAAATATCTACACCGCTAACTGTATGAACATGGAAATATCTACGCCGCTATCTGTATGAACATGGAAATATCTACACCGTTATCTGTATGAACATGGAAATATCTACACCGCTATCTGTATGAACATGGAAATATCTACACCTCTATCTGTACGAACATGGAAATATCTACACCGCAATCTGTATGAACATGCAAATATATACACAGCTATCTGTATATCAATGGAAATATCTACATTGCTATCTCTATAAACATGGAAATAACTACACTGCTATCTGTATAAACATGGAAATATCTACACCACCATCTGTATAAACATTGAAATACCTATAACGCTATCTGCATAAACATGGAAATATCCACACCGCCATCTCTATGAATATGGAAATATCTACACCGCCATGTGTATGAACATGGAAATATGTAAACCGCCCTCTATATAAACATGGAAATATCTACACCACCATCTCTATAAACATGTAAATATCTACACCAGCATCTGTATGAACATGGATATATCTACACCGGAATCTGGATGAACATGGAAATATCTACACCGCTATCTGCATGGACATGGAAATAGCTACACAGCTATCTGCATATACGTGGAAATAGCTACACAGATTTCTCTATAAATATGGAAATAACTACAGCACTATCTCTATAAACTTCGAAATATCTACACCACCATCTGTATGAACATGGAAATATCTACACCGCCATCTGTACGAACATAGACATATCTACACCGCCATCTGTATTAAGATGGAAATATCTACACCGCTATCTGTATAAACATGGAAATATCTGCCCAACTATCTGTGAAAACATGGAAATATCCGCACCGCTATCTGTATAAACATGGAAATATCTACACCGCTATCTGCATAAACATGGAAATATCCAAACCGCTATCCGTGTAAACATGGAAATGTCTACACCGCTATCTGTGTAAACATGGAAATATCTACACCGCCATCTGTGTAAACATGAAAATATCTACACCGCCATATCTATAAACACGGAAATATCTACACCGCCATCTGTATGAACATGGAAATATCTACACCGCCATCTCTATAAACGTGGAAATATCTACACCGCTATCTGTATGAACTTGGAAATATCTACACTGCTCTCTGTATAAAATTGAAATTATCTACACCACTATCTCTATAAACATGGAAATATCTTCACTGCTGTCTGTATAAACATGGAAATATCTACACCGCTATCTGTATAAACATGGAAATACCTTCACCGCTATCTGTATAAACATGGAAATATCTTCACCGCTATCTGTATAAACATGGAAATATCTACAACGCTGTCTCTATAAACTTGGAAATAACTACACCACTATCTCTATAAACATGGAAATATCTAGACCGCCATCTCTATAAACATGGAAATATCTACACCACCATCTGTATAAACATTGAAATACCTATAACGCTATCTGCATAAACATGGAAATATCCACACCGCCATCTCTATGAATATGGAAATATCTACACCGCCATCTGCACGAACATGGAAATATCTACACCGACATCTATATGAACATGTAAATATCTACACCGCCATCTGTATGAACATGGAAATATCTACACCGCTAACTGTATGAACATGGAAATACCTACAAGGCTATCTGTATGAACATGGAAATATCTACACCGTTATCTGTTTGAACATGGAAATATCTACACTGCTATCTGTATGAACATGCAAATATCTACACCGCTATCTGTATGAACATGGAAATATCTACACAGCTATCTGTATGAACATGCAAATATCTGCACAGCTATCTGTATATAAATGGAAATAACTACACTGCTATCTCTATAAACATGGAAATATCTACACCGCCACCTGTATGAACATGGAAATATCTACACTCCATCCGTATGAACATGGAAATATCTACACCGCTAACTGTATGAACATGGAAATATCTACACCGCTATCTGTAGGAACATGGAAATATCTACACCGCTATCTGTATGAACATGGAAATATCTGCACCGCTATCTGTATGAACATGGAAATATCTACACCGCTATCTGTATGAGCATGGAAATATCTACACCGCTATGTGTATGAACATGCAAATATCTACACAGCTATCTGTATATCAATGGAAATATCTACACTGCTATCTCTATAAACGTGGAAATAACTACACTGCTATCTGTACAAACATGGAAATATCTACACCGCCATCTATATGAACATGGAAATATCTACACCGTTATCTGTATAAACATGGAAATATCTACAACGCTGTCTCTATAAACTTGAAAATAACTACAATGCTATCTGTATAAACATGGAAATATCTACACCACCACCTGTACGAACATGGAAATATCTACAATGCCATCCGTACGAACATGGAAATATCTACATCGCCATCTCTATGAACATGGAAATATCTACACCGCCATGTGTATGAACATGGAAATATCTACACCGCCATCTGTATGAACATGGAAATATCTACACCGCTATCTGTATGAACATGGAAATATCTACACCGCTATCTGTATGAACATACAAATATCTACACAGCTATATGTATATCAATGGAAATATCTACATTGCTATCTCTATAAACATGGAAATAACTACACTGCTATCTGTATAAACATGGAAATATCTACACCGCCACCTGTACGAACACGGAAATATCTACACTACCATCCGTGCGAACATGGAAATATCTACACCGCCATCTGTCTGAACATGTAAATATCTACACAGCTATCTGTATATCAATGGAAATATCTACACTGCTATCTCTATAAACATGGAAATAACTACACTGCTATCTGTATGAACATGGAAATATCTACACCGCCATCCATACGAACATGGAAATATCTACACCGCCATCTGTATGAACATGGAAATATCTACACCGCTAACTGTATGAACATGGAAATATCTACAACGCTATCTCTATGAAAATGGAAATATCTACACCGCTATATGTAAAACATGGAAATATCTACACCGCTATCTGTATGAACATGGAAATATCTACACCGCTATCTGTATGAACATGGAAATATCTACACCGCTATCTGTATGAACATGCAAATATCTACACAGCTATCTGTATATTAATGTAAATATCTACACCGCTATCTCTATAAACATGGAAATATCTTCATTGCTATGTGTATAAACATGGAAATATCTACACCGCCATCTCTATGAACATGGAAATATCTACACCGCCATTTGTATGAACATGGAAATATCTACACCGCCATCTGTATGAACATAGAAATATCTACACCGCCATTTGTATGAACATGGAAATATCTACACCGCCATCTGTATGAACATGGAAATATCTACACCGCCATCTGTATGAACATGGATATATCTACACCGGCATCTGGATGAACATGGAAATATCTACACCGCTAACTGTATGAACATGGAAATGTCTACACCGCTATCTGTGTGAACATGGAAATATCTACACCGCTATCTGTATGAACATGGACATATCTACACCGTTATCTGTATGAACCTGGAAATATATACACCGCTATCTGTATGAACATGCAAATATCTACACAACTATCTGTGTATCAATGGAAATATCCACACTGCTATCTCTATAAACATGGAAATAACTACACAGCTATCTGCATAAACATGGAAATATCCACACCGCTATCTGTGTAAACACGGAAATGTCTACACCGCTATCTTTGTAAACATGGAAATATCTACACCGCCATCTGAGTAAACATGAAAATATCTACAACGCCATCTCTATAAACATGGAAATATCTACACCGCCTACTGTTAGAACATGGAAATATCTACACCGCCATCTCTATAAAGGTGGAAATATCTACACCGCTATCTGTATAAACATGGAAATAACTTCACCGCTATCTGTATAAACATGGAAATATCTACAACGCTGTCTCTATAACCTTGGAAATAACTACACCACTATCTCTATAAACATGGAAATATCTAGACCGCCATCTCTATAAACATGGAAATATCTCCACCACCATCTGTATAAACATGGAAATATCCATACCGCTATCTGCATAAACATGGAAATATCTACACCGCCATCTCTATGAACATGGAAATATCTACACCGCCATCTGTACGAAAATGGAAATATCTACACAGCTATCTGTATATCAATGGAAATATCTACACTGCTATCTCTATAAACATGGAAATAACTAAACTGCTATCTGTATAAACATGGAAATATCTACAGCGCCATCTCTATCAACATGGAAATATCTACACCGCCATTTGTATGAACATGGAAATATCTACTCCGCCATCTCTATGAACATGGAAATATCTACACCGCCATGTGTACGAACATGGACATATCTACACCGCCATCTTTATGAACATGGAAATATCTTCACCGCCATCTGCATGAACATGGATATATCTACACCGCCATCTGGATGAACGTGCAAATATCTACACCGCTATCTGCATGAACATGGAAATATCTACACAGCTATCTGCATATACATGGAAATATCTACACAGATTTCTCTATAAATATGGAAATAAGTACAGCGCTATCTCTATAAACTTCGAAATATCGACACCGCCATCTGTATGAACATGGAAATATCTAAACCGCCATCTGAACGAACCTAGACATATCTACACTGCCATCTGTATTAAGATGGAAATATCTACACCGCTATCTGTATAAACATGGAAATCTCTGCGCAACTATCTGTATAAACATGGAAATATCTACACCGCTATCTCCATAAACATGGAAATATCCACACCGCTATCTGCATAAACATGGAAATATCCACACCGCTATCTGTGTAAACATGGAAATGTCTACACCGCTATCTGTGTAAACATGGAAATATCTACACCGCCACCTGTGTAAACATGAAAATATCTACACCGCCATCTCTAAAAACATGGAAATATTTACACCGCCATCTGTATGAACATGGAAATATCTACACCGCCATCTCTATAAACGTGGAAATATCTACACCGCTATCTGTATGGACTTGGAAATATCTACACTGATATCTGTATAAAATTGAAATTATCTACACAACCATCTCTATAAACATGGAAATATCTACACTGCTATCTGTATAAACATGGAAATATCTACACCGCTATCTGTATAAACATAGAAATACCTTCACCGCTATCTGTATTAATATGGAAATATCTACAACGCTGTCTCTATAAACTTGGAAATAACTACACCACTATCTCTATAAACATGGAAATATCTAGACCGCCATCTCTATAAACATGGAAATATCTACACCACCATCTGTATAAACATGGAAATACCTATACCGCTATCTGCATAAACATGGAAATATCTACACCGCCATCTCAATGAACATGGAAATATCTACACCGCCATCTGTACGAACATGGAAATATCTACACCGCTAACTGTATGAACATGGAAATATCTACACCGCTATCTGTATGAACATGGAAATATCTACACCGTTATCTGTATAAACATGGAAATATCTACAACGCTGTCTCTATAAACTTGGAAATAACTACAATGCTATCTGTATAAACATGGAAATATCTACACCACCACCTGTACGAACATGGAAATATCTACAATGCCATCCGTACGAACATGGAAATATCTACACCGCCATCTCTATGAACATGGAAATATCTACACTGCCATGTGTATGAACATGGAAATATCTACACCGCCATCTGTATGAACATGGAAATATCTACACCGCTATCTGTATGAACATGGAAATATCTACACCGCTATCTGTATGAACATACAAATATCTACACAGCTATATGTATATCAATGGAAATATCTACATTGCTATCTCTATAAACATGGAAATAACTACACTGCTATATGTATAAACATGGAAATATCTACACCGCCACCTGTACGAACACGGAAATATCTACACTGCCATCCGTGCGAACATGGAAATATCTACACCGCCATCTGTATGAACATGTAAATATCTACACAGCTATCTGTATATCAATGGAAATATCTACACTGCTATCTCTATAAACATTGAAATAACTACACTGCTATCTGTATGAACATGGAAATATCTACACCGCCATCCGTACGAACATGGAAATATCTACACCGCCATCTGTATGAACATGGAAATATCTACACCGCTAACTGTATGAACATGGAAATATCTACAACGCTATCTCTATGAAAATGGAAATATCTACACCGCTATATGTAAAACATGGAAATATCTACACCGCTATCTGTATGAACATGGAAATATCTACACCGCTATCTGTATGAACATGGAAATATCTACACCGCTATCTGTATGAACATGCAAATATCTACACAGCTATCTGTATATTAATGTAAATATCTACACCGCTATCTCTATAAACATGGAAATATCTTCATTGCTATGTGTATAAACATGGAAATATCTACACCGCCATCTCTATGAACATGGAAATATCTACACCGCCATTTGTATGAACATGGAAATATCTACACCGCCATCTGTATGAACATAGAAATATCTACACCGCCATTTGTATGAACATGGAAATATCTACACCGCCATCTGTATGAACATGGAAATATCTTCACCGCCATCTGAATGAACATGGATATATCTACACCGGCATCTGGATGAACATGGAAATATCTACAACGCTAACTGTATGAACATGGAAATATCTACACCGCTATCTGTGTGAACATGGAAATATCTACACCGCTATCTGTCTGAACATGGAAATATCTACACCGTTATCTGTATGAAACTGGAAATATCTACACCGCTATGTGTATGAACATGGAAATATCTACACCGTTATCTGTATGAACCTGGAAATATCTACACCGCTATCTGTATGAACATGCAAATATCGACACAACTATCTGTATATCAATGGAAATATCCACACTGCTATCTCTATAAACATGGAAATAACTACACAGCTATCTGTAAAAACATGGGAATATCTACACCGCCACCTGTATGAACATGTAAATATCTACACAGCTATCTGTATATCAATGGAGATATCTACACAGCTATCTCTATAAACATGGAAGTAACTACACTGCTATCTGTATGAACATGGAAATATCTACACCGCCACCTGAATGAACATGGAAATATCTACACTGCCATCCGTACTAACATGCAAATATCTACACCGCCATCTGTATGAAGATGTAAATATCTACACCGCCATCTGTATGAACACGGAAATATCTACACCGCTAACTGTATGAATATAGAAATATATTGACCGCTATCTGTATGAACATGGAAATATCTACACCACTATCTGCGAAACATGGAAATATCTACACCGCTAACTGTATGAACATGGAAATATCTACACCGCTATCTGTATGAACATGGAAATATCTGCACCGCTATCTGTATGAACATGGAAATATCTACACCGCTATCTGTATGAGCATGGAAATATCTACACCGCTATGTGTATGAACATGCAAATATCTACACAGCTATCTGTATATCAATGGAAATATCTACACTGCTATCTCTATAAACATGAAAATAACTACACTGCTATCTGAACAAACATGGAAATATCTACACCGCCATCTATATGAACATGGAAATATCTACACCGCCATTTGTATGAACATGGAAATATCTACACAGCCATCTCTACGAACTTGGAAATATCTACACCGCCATCTGTATGAACATGGAAATACCTACACCGCCATCTGCATGAACATGGAAATATCTTCACTGCCATATGTATTAACAAGGATATATCTACACCGGCATCTGGATGAACATGGAAATATCTACACCGCCATCTTTATGAACATGGAAATATCTACACCGCCATCTGTATGAACATGCACATATCCACACCGCCATCTGTATTAAGATGGAAATATCTACACCGCTATCTGTATAAACATGGAAATATCTGCCCAAATATCTGTATAAACATGGAAATATCCGCACCGCTAACTGTATAAACATGGAAATATCTACACCGCTATCTGCATAAACATGGAAATATCCACACCGCTATCTGTGTAAACATGGAAATGTCTACACCGCTATCTGTGTAAACATGGAAATATCTCCACCGCCATCTGTGTAAACATGAAAATATCTACACCGCCATCTCTAAAAACATGGAAATATCTACAACGCCATCTGTATGAACATGGAAATATCTACACCGCCATCTCTATAAACGTGGAAATATCTACACCGCTATCTGTATGAACTTGGAAATATCTACACTGCTATCTGTATAAAATTGAAATTATCTACACCACTATCTCTATAAACATGGAAATATCTACACTGCTATCTGTATAAACATGGAAATATCTACACCGCTATCTGTATAAACATGGAAATATCTTCACCGCTATCTGTATAAACATGGAAATATCTACACCGCTATCTGTATGAACATGGAAATATCTACACCGCTATCAGTATGAACATGGAAATATCTACACCGCTATATGTACGAACATGGAAATATCTACGCCGCTATCAGTATGAACATGCAAATATCTATACAGCTATATGTAGATCAATGGAAATATCTACATTGCTGTCTCTATAAACATGGAAATAACTACACTGCTATCTGTATAAACATGAAAATATCTACACCGCCTCCTGTACGAACATGGAAACAGCTACACTGCCATCCGTATGAACATGGAAATATCTACACCGCCATCTGTATGAACATGTAAATATCTACACAGCTATCTATATATCAATGGAAATATCTACACTGCTATCTCTATAAAAATGGAAATAACTACACTGCTATCTGTATGAACCTGGAAATATCTACACCGCCACCTGTATGAACATGGAAATATCTACACTGTCATCCGTACGAACATGGAAATATCTACACCGCCATCTCTATGAACATGGAAATATCTTCACCGCCATCTGTATGAACATGGATATATCTACACCGGCATCTGGATGAACATGGAAATACCTACACTGCTATCTGCATGAACATGGAAATATCTACACAGCTATCTGCATATACATGGAAATATCTACAGAGATTTCTCTATAAATATGGAAATAACTACAGCGCTATCTCCATAAACTTCGAAATATCTACACCACCATCTGTATGAACAAGGAAATATCTACACCGCCATCTGTACGAACATGGACCTATCTACACCGCCATCTGTATTAAGATGGAAATATCTAAACCGCTATCTGTATAAACATGGAAATATCTGCCCAACTATCTGTATAAACATGGAAATATCCGCACCGCTATCTGTATAAACATGGAAATATCTACACCGCTATCTGCATAAACATGGAAATATCCACACCGCTATCTGTGTAAACATGGAAATGTCTACACCGCTATGTGTGTAAACATGGAAATATCTCCACCGCCATCTGTGTAAACATGAAAATATCTACACCGCCATCTCTAAAATCTTGGAAATATCTACACCGCCATCTGTATGAACATGGAAATATCTACACCGCCATCTCTATAAACGTGGAAATATCTACACCACTATCTGTATGAACTTGGAAATATCTACACTTCTATCTGTATAAAATTGAAATTATCTACACCACTATCTCTATAAACATGGAAATATCTACACTGCTATCTGTATAAACGTGGAAATATCTACAAAGCTATCTGCATAAACATGGAAATATCTTCACCACTATCTGTATAAACATGGAAATATGTACAATGCTGTCTCTATAAACTTGGAAATAACTACACCACTATCTCTATAAACATAGAGATATCTACACCGCCATCCCTATAAACATGGAAATATTTACACCACCATCTGTATAAACATGGAAATATCAATACCGCTATGTGCATAAACATGGAAATAACTACACCGCCATCTCTATGAACATGGAAACATCTACACCGCCATCTGTACGAACATGGAAATATCTACACTGCCATCTGTATGAATATGGAAATATCTACACCGCCATCTGTATGAACATGGAAATATCTACACCGCTAACTGTATGAACTTGGAAATATCTACACCGCTATCTGTATGAACATGGAAATATCTACACCGCTATCTGTAAAACATGGAAATATCTACACCGCCATCTGTAAGAACATGGAAATATCTACACCGCTATCTGTATGAACATGGAAATATCTACACCGCTATCTGCATGAACATGGAAATATCTACACAGCTATCTGCATATACATGGAAATAACTACAGACATTTCTCTATAAATATGGAAATAACTACAGCGCTATCTCTATAAACTTCGAAATATGTACACCGCCATCTGTATGAACATGGAAATATCTACACCGCCAACTTTACGAACATGGACATATCTACACCGCCATCTGTATTAAGATGGAAATATCTACACCGCTATCTGTATAAACATGGAAATATCTGCCCTACTATCTGTGTAAACATGGAAGTATCCGCACCCCTATCTGTATAAACATGGAAATATCTACACCACTATCTGCATAAACATGGAAATATCCACACCGCTATCTGTGTAAACATGGAAATGTCTACACCAATATCTGAGTAATCATGGAAATATCTCCAACGCCTTCTGTGTAAACATGAAAATATCGACACCACCATCTCTAAAAACATGGAAATATCTTCACCGCAATCTGTATGAACATGGAAATATCTACACCGCCATCTCTATAAACGTGGAAATATCTACACCGCTATCTGTATGAACTTGGAAATATCTACACTGCTACCTGTATAAAATTGAAATTATCTACACCAGTATCTCAATAAACATGGAAATATCTACACTGCTATCTGTATAAACATGGAAATATCTACACCGCTATCTGTATAAACATGGAAATATCTTCACCGCTATCTGTATAAACATGGAAATATCTACAAGGCTGTCTCTATAAACTTGGAAATAACTACACCCCTATCTCTATAAACATGGAAATATCTAGACCGCCATCTCTATAAACATGGAAATATCTACACCACCAAGTGTATAAACATGGAGATATCTACACCGCTATCTGCATAAACATGGAAATATCTACACCGCCATCTCTATGAACATGGAAATATCTGCAACGCCATCTGTATGAACATGGAAATATCTATACGGCCATCTGTATGAACATGTAAATATCTACACCGCCATCTGTATGAACATGGAAATATCTACACCACAAACTGTATGAACATGGAAATATCTACACCGCTATCTGTATGAACATGGAAATATCTACACCGTTATCTGTATGAACATGGAAATATCTACAACGCTATCTGTATGAACATGGAAATATCTACACCGCTATCTGTACGAACATGGAAATATCTACACCGCTATCTGTATGAACACGCAAATATCTACACAGCTATCTGTATATCAATGGAAATATCTACACAGCTGTCTTTATAAACATGGAAATAACTACACTGCTATCTGTATAAACATGGAAACAGCTACACCGCCATTTGTATGAACACGGAAATATCTACACCGCCATCTGTATGAACATGGAAATATCTACACCGCCATTTGTATGAACATGGAAATATCTACACCGCCATCTGAATAGAACATGGAAATATCTTCAACGCCATCTGTATGAACATGGATATATCTACACCGGCATCTGGATGAACATGGAAATATCTACACCGCTATCTGCATGAACATGGAAATATCTACATCGCTAACTGTATGAACAAGGAAATACCTACACCGCTATCTGTGTGAAGATGGAAATATCTACACCGCTATCTGTATGAACATGGAAATATCTACACCGTTATCTGTATGAACATAGAAATATCTACACCGCTATGTGTATGAACATGGAAATATCTACACTGCTATCTGTATGAACATGGAAATATCTACACCGCTATCTGTATGAACATGCAAATATCTAGACCGCTATCTGTATGAACATGCAAATATCTACACTGCTATCTCTATAAACATGGAAATAACTACACAGCTATCTGTAAAAACATGGGAATATCTACACCGCCACCCGTATGAACATGGAAATATCTACACTGCAATCCGTACGAACATGGAAATATCTAAACCGCCATCTGTTTGAACATGTAAATATCTACACCGTCATCTGTATGAACATGGAAATATCTACACCGCCATCTGTATGAACATGGAAATATCTACACCGTTAACTGTATGAACATGGAAATATCTACACCGCTATCAGTATGAACATGGAAATATCTACACCGCTATCTGTATGAACATGCAAATATCTTCACTGCTATCTGTATATCAATGGAAATGTCTACATTGCTATCTCTATAAACATGGAAATAACTACACTGCTATGTGTATAAACATGGAAATATCTACACCGCCATCTCTATGAACATGGAAATATCTACACCGCCACATGTATGAAAATGGAAATATCTACACCGTTATCTGTATGAACATGGAAATATCTTCACCGCAATCTGTATGAACATGGATATATCTACACCGGCATCTGGATGAACATGGAAATATCTACACCGCTATCTACATGAACATGGAAATATCTACACTGCTATCTGCATATACATGGAAATATCCACAACGCTATCTGTGTAAACATGGAAATCTCTACACTGCTATCTGTGTAAACATGGAAATATCTACACCGCCATCTGTGTAAACATGAAAATATCTACACCGCCATCTTTATAAACATGAAAATATCTACACCGCCATCTTTATAAACATGGAAATATCTACACCGCCCTCTGTATGAACATGGAAATATCTACACTGCCATCTCTATAAAGGTGGAAATATCTACACCGCCATCTGTACGAACATGGAAATATCTACACCGCCATCTGTATGAACATGTAAATACCTACACCGCCATCTGTATGAACATGGAAATATCTACACCGCTTACTGTATGAACATGGAAATATCTACACCGCTATCTGTATGAACATGGAAATATCTACACCGCTATCTGTAAAACATGGAAATATCTACACCGTCATCTGTATGAACATGGAAATATCTACACCGCCATCTCTATAAACGTGGAAATATCTACACCGCTATATGTATGAACTTGGAAATATCTACACTGCTATCTGTATGAAATTGAAATTATCTACAACACTATCTCTATAAACATGGAAATATCTTCACCGCTATCTATATAAACATGGAAATATCTACACCGCTATCTGTATAAACATGGAAATATCTTCACCGCTATCTGTATAAACATGGAAATATCTACAATGCTGTGTCTATAAACTTGGAATTAACTACACCAGTATGTCTATAAACATGGAAATATCTAGACCGCCATCTCTATAAACATGGAAATATCTACACCACCATCTGTATAAACATGGAAATATATATACCGCTATCTGCATAAACATGAAAATATCTACACCGCCATCTCTATGAACATGGAAATACCTACACCGCCATCTCTACGAACATGGAAATATCTACACCGCTATCTGTATGAACATGGAAATATCTACACCGCCATCTGTATGAACATGTAAGTATCTACACAGCTATCTGTATATCCATGGAAATATCTACACTGCTCTCTCTATAAACATGGAAATAACTACACTGCTGTCTGTATGAATATGGAAATATCTACACCGCCACCTGTATGAACATGGAAAGAAATACACTGCCATCCGTACAAACATGGAAATATCTACACCGCCATCTGTATGAACATGTAAATATCTACACCGCCATCTGTATGAACATGGAAATATCTACACCGCTTACTGTATGAACATGGAAATATCTACACCGCTATCTGTATGAACATGGGAATATCTACACTGCTATCTGTATGAACATGGAAATATCTACACAGCTATCTGTATATCAATGGAAATATCTAAACCGCTATCTCTATAAACATGGAAATATCAACATTGCTATCTGTATAAACATGGAAATACCTACACCGCCATCTCTATGAACATGGAAATATCTACACCGCCATTTGTATGAACACGGAAATATCTACACCGCCATCTGTATGAACATGGAAATATCTACACCGCCATTTGTATGAACATGGAAATATCTACACCGCCATCTGAATGAACATGGAAATATCTTCAACGCCATCTGTATGAACATGGATATATCTACACCGGCATCTGGATGAACATGGAAATATCTACACCGCTATCTGCATGAACATGGAAATATCTACATCGCTAACTGTATGAACAAGGAAATACCTACACCGCTATCTGTGTGAAGATGGAAATATCTACACCGCTATCTGTATGAACATGGAAATATCTACACCGTTATCTGTATGAAGATAGAAATATCTACACCGCTATGTGTATGAACATGGAAATATCTACACTGCTATCTGTATGAACATGGAAATATCTACACCGCTATCTGTATGAACATGCAAATATCTAGACCGCTATCTGTATGAACATGCAAATATCTACACTGCTATCTCTATAAACATGGAAATAACTACACAGCTATCTGTAAAAACATGGGAATATCTACACCGCCACCCGTATGAACATGGAAATATCTACACTGCAATCCGTACGAACATGGAAATATCTAAACCGCCATCTGTTTGAACATGTAAATATCTACACCGTCATCTGTATGAACATGGAAATATCTACACCGCCATCTGTATGAACATGGAAATATCTACACCGTTAACTGTATGAACATGGAAATATCTACACCGCTATCAGTATGAACATGGAAATATCTACACCGCTATCTGTATGAACATGCAAATATCTTCACTGCTATCTGTATATCAATGGAAATGACTACATTGCTATCTCTATAAACATGGAAATAACTACACTGCTATGTGTATAAACATGGAAATATCTACACCGCCATCTCTATGAACATGGAAATATCTACACCGCCACATGTATGAAAATGGAAATATCTACACCGTTATCTGTATGAACATGGAAATATCTTCACTGCCATCTCTATAAAGCTGGAAATATCTACACCACCATCTGTATGAACATGGATATATCTACACCGGCATCTGGATGAACATGGAAATATCTACACCGCTATCTACATGAACATGGAAATATCTACACTGCTATCTGCATATACATGGAAATATCCACAACGCTATCTGTGTAAACATGGAAATGTCTACGCCTCTATCTGTGTAAACATGGAAATATCTACACCGCCATCTGCGTAAACATGAAAATATCTACACCGCCATCTTTTAAACATGGAAATATCTACACCGCCCTCTGTATGAACATGGAAATATCTACACCGCCATCTCTATAAAGGTGGAAATATCTACACCGCCATCTGTATGAACATGGAAATATCTACACCGCCATCTGTATGAACATGGAAATATCTACACCGCCATCTGTATGAACATGGAAATATCTACACCGCCATCTGTATGAACATGGAAATATCTACACCGCTACCCGTATGAACATGGAAATATCTACAAGGCTATCTGTATGAAAATGGAAATGTCTACACCGTTATCTGTATGAACATGGAAATATCTACACCGCTATCTGTAGGAAAATGGAAATATCTACACCGCTATCTGTATGAACATGGAAATATCTACACCGCTATCTGTATGAACATGCAAATATCTACACAGCTCTCTTTATATCAATGGAAACATCTACACTGCTATCTCTATAAACATGGAAATAACTACACTGCTATCTGTATAAACATGGAAATATCTACACCGCCACCTGTATGAACATGGAAATACCTACACTGCCATCCATGCGAACATGGAAATATCTACACCGCCATCTGTATGAACATGTAAATATCTACACCGCGATCTGTATGAACATGGAAATATCTACACCGCTAACTGTATGAACATGGAAATATCTACACCGCTACCTGTATGAACATGGAAATATCTACACCGCTATCTGTATGAGCATGGAAATATCTACACCGCTATCTGTATGAACATGCAAATATCTTCACAGCTACCTGTATATCAATGGAAATATCTACACTGCTATCTCTATAAACATGGAAATAACTACACTGCTATCTGTACAAACAATGAAATATCTACACCGCCATCTCTATGAACATGCAAATATCTACACCGCCATTTGTATGAACATGGAAATATCTACACCGCCATCTCTATGAACATGGAAATATCTACACCGCCATATGTATGAACATGGAAATATCTACACCGCCCTCTGTATGAACATGGAAATATCTACACCGCCATTTGTATGAACACGGAAATATCTACACCGCCATCTGTATGAACATGGAAATATCTACACCGCCATTTGTATGAACATGGAAATATCTACACCGCCATCTGAATGAACATGGAAATATCTTCAACGCCATCTGTATGAACATGGATATATCTACACCGGCATCTGGATGAAAATGGAAATATCCACACCGCTATCTGCATGAACATGGAAATATCTACATCGCTAACTGTATGAACAAGGAAATACCTACACCGCTATCTGTGTGAAGATGGAAATATCTACACCGCTATCTGTATGAACATGGAAATATCTACACCGTTATCTGTATGAACATGGAAATATCTACACCGCTATGTGTATGAACATGGAAATATCTACACTGCTATCTGTATGAACATGGAAATATCTACACCGCTATCTGTATGAACATGCAAATATCTAGACCGCTATCTGTATGAACATGCAAATATCTACACTGCTATCTCTATAAACATGGAAATAACTACACAGCTATCTGTAAAAACATGGGAATATCTACACCGCCACCCGTATGAACATGGAAATATCTACACTGCAATCCGTACGAACATGGAAATATCTACACCGCCATCTGTTTGAACATGTAAATATCTACACCGTCATCTGTATGAACATGGAAATATCTACACCGTTAACTGTATGAACATGGAAATATCTACACCGCTATCAGTATGAACATGGAAATATATACACCGCTATCTGCATGAACATGCAAATATCTTCACTGCTATCTGTATATCAATGGAAATATCTACATTGCTATCTCTATAAACATGGAAATAACTACACTACTATGTGTATAAACATGGAAATATCTACACCGCCATCTCTATGAACATGGAAATATCTACACCGCCACATGTATGAAAATGGAAATATCTACACCGTTATCTGTATGAACATGGAAATATCTTCACCGCCATCTCTATAAAGGTGGAAATATCTACACCGCCATCTGTATGAACATGGATATATCTACACCGGCATCTGGATGAACATGGAAATATCTACACCGCTATCTACATGAACATGGAAATATCTACACTGCTATCTGCATATACATGGAAATATCCACAACGCTATCTGTGTAAACATGGAAATGTCTACACCGCTATCTGTGTAAACATGGAAATATCTACACCGCCATCTGTGTAAACATGAAAATATCTACACCGCCATCTTTTATACATGGAAATATCTACACCGCCCTCTGTATGAACATGGAAATATCTACACCGCCATCTCTATAAAGGTGGAAATATCTACACCGCCATCTGTATGAACATGGAAATACCTACACCGCCATCTGTATGAACATGGAAATATCTACACCGCCATCTGTATGAACATGGAAATATCTACACCGCTACCCGTATGAACATGGAAATATCTACAAGGCTATCTGTATGAAAATGGAAATATCTACACCGTTATCTGTATGAACATGGAAATATCTACACCGCTATCTGTAGGAAAATGGAAATATCTACACCGCTATCTGTATGAACATGGAAATATCTACACCGCTATCTGTATGAACATGCAAATATCTACACAGCTATCTGTATATCAATGGAAACATCTACACTGCTATCTCTATAAACATGGAAATAACTACACTGCTATCTGTATAAACATGGAAATATCTACACCGCCACCTGTATGAACATGGAAATACCTACACTGCCATCCATGCGAACATGGAAATATCTACACCGCCATCTGTATGAACATGTAAATATCTACACCGCCATCTGTATGAACATGGAAATATCTACACCCTAACTGTATGAACATGGAAATATCTACACCGCTACCTGTATGAACATGGAAATATCTACACCGCTATCTGTATGAGCATGGAAATATCTACACCGCTATCTGTATGAACATGCAAATATCTTCACAGCTACCTGTATATCAATGGAAATATCTACACTGCTATCTCTATAAACATGGAAATAACTACACTGCTATCTGTACAAACAATGAAATATCTACACCGCCATCTCTATGAACATGCAAATATCTACACCGCCATTTGTATGAACATGGAAATATCTACACCGCCATCTCTATGAACATGGAAATATCTACACCGCCATATGTATGAACATGGAAATATCTACACCGCCCTCTGTTTGAACATGGAAATAACTTCACTGCCATCTGTATGAACATGGATATATCTACACCGGCATCTGGATGAACATGGAAATATCTACACCGTTATCTGCATGAACATGGAAATATCTACACCGCCATCTGTATGAACATGTAAATACCTACACCGCCATCTGTATGAACATGGAAATATCTACACCGCTTACTGTATGAACATGGAAATATCTACACCGCTATCTGTATGAACATGGAAATATCTACACCGCTATCTGTAAAACATGGAAATATCTACACCGTCATCTGTATGAACATGGAAATATCTACACCGCCATCTCTATAAACGTGGAAATATCTACACCGCTATATGTATGAACTTGGAAATATCTACACTGCTATCTGTATGAAATTGAAATTATCTACAACACTATCTCTATAAACATGGAAATATCTTCACCGCTATCTATATAAACATGGAAATATCTACACCGCTATCTGTATAAACATGGAAATATCTTCACCGCTATCTGTATAAACATGGAAATATCTACAATGCTGTGTCTATAAACTTGGAATTAACTACACCAGTATGTCTATAAACATGGAAATATCTAGACCGCCATCTCTATAAACATGGAAATATCTACACCACCATCTGTATAAACATGGAAATATATATACCGCTATCTGCATAAACATGAAAATATCTACACCGCCATCTCTATGAACATGGAAATACCTACACCGCCATCTCTACGAACATGGAAATATCTACACCGCTATCTGTATGAACATGGAAATATCTACACCGCCATCTGTATGAACATGTAAGTATCTACACAGCTATCTGTATATCCATGGAAATACCTACACTGCTCTCTCTATAAACATGGAAATAACTACACTGCTATCTGTATGAATATGGAAATATCTACACCGCCACCTGTATGAACATGGAAAGAAATACACTGCCATCCGTACAAACATGGAAATATCTACACCGCCATCTGTATGAACATGTAAATATCTACACCGCCATCTGTATGAACATGGAAATATCTACACCGCTTACTGTATGAACATGGAAATATCTACACCGCTATCTGTATGAACATGGGAATATCTACACTGCTATCTGTATGAACATGGAAATATCTACACAGCTATCTGTATATCAATGGAAATATCTAAACCGCTATCTCTATAAACATGGAAATATCAACATTGCTATCTGTATAAACATGGAAATATCTACACCGCCATCTCTATGAACATGGAAATATCTACACCGCCATTTGTATGAACACGGAAATATCTACACCGCCATCTGTATGAACATGGAAATATCTACACCGCCATTTGTATGAACATGGAAATATCTACACCGCCATCTGAATGAACATGGAAATATCTTCAACGCCATCTGTATGAACATGGATATATCTACACCGGCATCTGGATGAACATGGAAATATCTACACCGCTATCTGCATGAACATGGAAATATCTACATCGCTAACTGTATGAACAAGGAAATACCTACACCGCTATCTGTGTGAAGATGGAAATATCTACACCGCTATCTGTATGAACATGGAAATATCTACACCGTTATCTGTATGAAGATAGAAATATCTACACCGCTATGTGTATGAACATGGAAATATCTACACTGCTATCTGTATGAACATGGAAATATCTACACCGCTATCTGTATGAACATGCAAATATCTAGACCGCTATCTGTATGAACATGCAAATATCTACACTGCTATCTCTATAAACATGGAAATAACTACACAGCTATCTGTAAAAACATGGGAATATCTACACCGCCACCCGTATGAACATGGAAATATCTACACTGCAATCCGTACGAACATGGAAATATCTAAACCGCCATCTGTTTGAACATGTAAATATCTACACCGTCATCTGTACGAACATGGAAATATCTACACCGCCATCTGTATGAACATGGAAATATCTACACCGTTAACTGTATGAACATGGAAATATCTACACCGCTATCAGTATGAACATGGAAATATCTACACCGCTATCTGTATGAACATGCAAATATCTTCACTGCTATCTGTATATCAATGGAAATGTCTACATTGCTATCTCTATAAACATGGAAATAACTACACTGCTATGTGTATAAACATGGAAATATCTACACCGACATCTCTATGAACATGGAAATATCTACACCGCCACATGTATGAAAATGGAAATATCTACACCGTTATCTGTATGAACATGGAAATATCTTCACCGCCATCTCTATAAAGGTGGAAATATCTACACCACCATCTGTATGAACATGGATATATCTACACCGGCATCTGGATGAACATGGAAATATCTACACCGCTATCTACATGAACATGGAAATATCTACACTGCTATCTGCATATACATGGAAATATCCACAACGCTATCTGTGTAAACATGCAAATGTCTACGCCTCTATCTGTGTAAACATGGAAATATCTACACCGCCATCTGCGTAAACATGAAAATATCTACACCGCCATCTTTTAAACATGGAAATATCTACACCGCCCTCTGTATGAACATGGAAATATCTACACCGCCATCTCTATAAAGGTGGAAATATCTACACCGCCATCTGTATGAACATGGAAATATCTACACCGCCATCTGTATGAACATGGAAATATCTACACCGCCATCTGTATGAACATGGAAATATCTACACCGCCATCTGTATGAACATGGAAATATCTACACCGCTACCCGTATGAACATGGAAATATCTACAAGGCTATCTGTATGAAAATGGAAATGTCTACACCGTTATCTGTATGAACATGGAAATATCTACACCGCTATCTGTACGAAAATGGAAATATCTACACCGCTATCTGTATGAACATGGAAATATCTACACCACTATCTGTATGAACATGCAAATATCTACACAGCTCTCTTTATATCAATGGAAACATCTACACTGCTATCTCTATAAACATGGAAATAACTACACTGCTATCTGTATAAACATGGAAATATCTACACCGCCACCTGTATGAACATGGAAATACCTACACTGCCATCCATGCGAACATGGAAATATCTACACCGCCATCTGTATGAACATGTAAATATCTACACCGCCATCTGTATGAACATGGAAATATCTACACCGCTAACTGTTTGAACATGGAAATATCTACACCGCTACCTGTATGAACATGGAAATATCTACACCGCTATCTGTATGAGCATGGAAATATCTACACCGCTATCTGTATGAACATGCAAATATCTTCACAGCTACCTGTATATCAATGGAAATATCTACACTGCTATCTCTATAAACATGGAAATAACTACACTGCTATCTGTACAAACAATGAAATATCTACACCGCCATCTCTATGAACATGCAAATATCTACACCGCCATTTGTATGAACATGGAAATATCTACACCGCCATCTCTATGAACATGGAAATATCTACACCGCCATATGTATGAACATGGAAATATCTACACCGCCCTCTGTATGAACATGGAAATATCTACACCGCCATTTGTATGAACACGGAAATATCTACACCGCCATCTGTATGAACATGGAAATATCTACACCGCCATTTGTATGAACATGGAAATATCTACACCGCCATCTGAATGAACATGGAAATATCTTCAACGCCATCTGTATGAACATGGATATATCTACACCCGCATCTGGATGAAAATGGAAATATCCACACCGCTATCTGCATGAACATGGAAATATCTACATCGCTAACTGTATGAACAAGGAAATACCTACACCGCTATCTGTGTGAAGATGGAAATATCTACACCGCTATCTGTATGAACATGGAAATATCTACACCGTTATCTGTATGAACATGGAAATATCTACACCGCTATGTGTATGAACATGGAAATATCTACACTGCTATCTGTATGAACATGGAAATATCTACACCGCTATCTGTATGAACATGCAAATATCTAGACCGCTATCTGTATGAACATGCAAATATCTACACTGCTATCTCTATAAACATGGAAATAACTACACAGCTATCTGTAAAAACATGGGAATATCTACACCGCCACCCGTATGAACATGGAAATATCTACACTGCAATCCGTACGAACATGGAAATATCTACACCGCCATCTGTTTGAACATGTAAATATCTACACCGTCATCTGTATGAACATGGAAATATCTACACCGTTAACTGTATGAACATGGAAATATCTACACCGCTATCAGTATGAACATGGAAATATCTACACCGCTATCTGTATGAACATGCAAATATCTTCACTGCTATCTGTATATCAATGGAAATATCTACATTGCTATCTCTATAAACATGGAAATAACTACACTGCTATGTGTATAAACATGGAAATATCTACACCGCCATCTCTATGAACATGGAAATATCTACACCGCCACATGTATGAAAATGGAAATATCTACACCGTTATCTGTATGAACATGGAAATATCTTCACCGCCATCTCTATAAAGGTGGAAATATCTACACCGCCATCTGTATGAACATGGATATATCTACACCGGCATCTGGATGAACATGGAAATATCTACACCGCTATCTACATGAACATGGAAATATCTACACTGCTATCTGCATATACATGGAAATATCCACAACGCTATCTGTGTAAACATGGAAATGTCTACACCGCTATCTGTGTAAACATGGAAATATCTACACCACCATCTGTGTAAACATGAAAATATCTACACCGCCATCTTTTATACATGGAAATATCTTCACCGCCCTCTGTATGAACATGGAAATATCTACACCGCCATCTCTATAAAGGTGGAAATATCTACACCGCCATCTGTATGAACATGGAAATACCTACACCGCCATCTGTATGAACATGGAAATATCTACACCGCCATCTGTATGAACATGGAAATATCTACACCGCTACCCGTATGAACATGGAAATATCTACAAGGCTATCTGTATGAAAATGGAAATATCTACACCGTTATCTGTATGAACATGGAAATATCTACACCGCTATCTGTAGGAAAATGGAAATATCTACACCGCTATCTGTATGAACATGGAAATATCTACACCGCTATCTGTATGAACATGCAAATATCTACACAGCTATCGGTATATCAATGGAAACATCTACACTGCTATCTCTATAAACATGGAAATAACTACACTGCTATCTGTATAAACATGGAAATATCTACACCGCCACCTGTATGAACATGGAAATACCTACACTGCCATCCATGCGAACATGGAAATATCTACACCGCCATCTGTATGAACATGTAAATATCTACACCGCCATCTGTATGAACATGGAAATATCTACACCCTAACTGTATGAACATGGAAATATCTACACCGCTACCTGTATGAACATGGAAATATCTACACCGCTATCTGTATGAGCATGGAAATATCTACACCGCTATCTGTATGAACATGCAAATATCTTCACAGCTACCTGTATATCAATGGAAATATCTACACTGCTATCTCTATAAACATGGAAATAACTACACTGCTATCTGTACAAACAATGAAATATCTACACCGCCATCTCTATGAACATGCAAATATCTACACCGCCATTTGTATGAACATGGAAATATCTACACCGCCATCTCTATGAACATGGAAATATCTACACCGCCATATGTATGAACATGGAAATATCTACACCGCCCTCTGTTTGAACATGGAAATAACTTCACTGCCATCTGTATGAACATGGATATATCTACACCGGCATCTGGATGAACATGGAAATATCTACACCGTTATCTGCATGAACATGGAAATATCTACACCGCCATCTGTATGAACATGTAAATACCTACACCGCCATCTGTATGAACATGGAAATATCTACACCGCTTACTGTATGAACATGGAAATATCTACACCGCTATCTGTATGAACATGGAAATATCTACACCGCTATCTGTAAAACATGGAAATATCTACACCGTCATCTGTATGAACATGGAAATATCTACACCGCCATCTCTATAAACGTGGAAATATCTACACCGCTATATGTATGAACTTGGAAATATCTACACTGCTATCTGTATGAAATTGAAATTATCTACAACACTATCTCTATAAACATGGAAATATCTTCACCGCTATCTATATAAACATGGAAATATCTACACCGCTATCTGTATAAACATGGAAATATCTTCACCGCTATCTGTATAAACATGGAAATATCTACAATGCTGTGTCTATAAACTTGGAATTAACTACACCAGTATGTCTATAAACATGGAAATATCTAGACCGCCATCTCTATAAACATGGAAATATCTACACCACCATCTGTATAAACATGGAAATATATATACCGCTATCTGCATAAACATGAAAATATCTACACCGCCATCTCTATGAACATGGAAATACCTACACCGCCATCTCTACGAACATGGAAATATCTACACCGCTATCTGTATGAACATGGAAATATCTACACCGCCATCTGTATGAACATGTAAGTATCTACACAGCTATCTGTATATCCATGGAAATACCTACACTGCTCTCTCTATAAACATGGAAATAACTACACTGCTATCTGTATGAATATGGAAATATCTACACCGCCACCTGTATGAACATGGAAAGAAATACACTGCCATCCGTACAAACATGGAAATATCTACACCGCCATCTGTATGAACATGTAAATATCTACACCGCCATCTGTATGAACATGGAAATATCTACACCGCTTACTGTATGAACATGGAAATATCTACACCGCTATCTGTATGAACATGGGAATATCTACACTGCTATCTGTATGAACATGGAAATATCTACACAGCTATCTGTATATCAATGGAAATATCTAAACCGCTATCTCTATAAACATGGAAATATCAACATTGCTATCTGTATAAACATGGAAATATCTACACCGCCATCTCTATGAACATGGAAATATCTACACCGCCATTTGTATGAACACGGAAATATCTACACCGCCATCTGTATGAACATGGAAATATCTACACCGCCATTTGTATGAACATGGAAATATCTACACCGCCATCTGAATGAACATGGAAATATCTTCAACGCCATCTGTATGAACATGGATATATCTACACCGGCATCTGGATGAACATGGAAATATCTACACCGCTATCTGCATGAACATGGAAATATCTACATCGCTAACTGTATGAACAAGGAAATACCTACACCGCTATCTGTGTGAAGATGGAAATATCTACACCGCTATCTGTATGAACATGGAAATATCTACACCGTTATCTGTATGAAGATAGAAATATCTACACCGCTATGTGTATGAACATGGAAATATCTACACTGCTATCTGTATGAACATGGAAATATCTACACCGCTATCTGTATGAACATGCAAATATCTAGACCGCTATCTGTATGAACATGCAAATATCTACACTGCTATCTCTATAAACATGGAAATAACTACACAGCTATCTGTAAAAACATGGGAATATCTACACCGCCACCCGTATGAACATGGAAATATCTACACTGCAATCCGTACGAACATGGAAATATCTAAACCGCCATCTGTTTGAACATGTAAATATCTACACCGTCATCTGTACGAACATGGAAATATCTACACCGCCATCTGTATGAACATGGAAATATCTACACCGTTAACTGTATGAACATGGAAATATCTACACCGCTATCAGTATGAACATGGAAATATCTACACCGCTATCTGTATGAACATGCAAATATCTTCACTGCTATCTGTATATCAATGGAAATGTCTACATTGCTATCTCTATAAACATGGAAATAACTACACTGCTATGTGTATAAACATGGAAATATCTACACCGACATCTCTATGAACATGGAAATATCTACACCGCCACATGTATGAAAATGGAAATATCTACACCGTTATCTGTATGAACATGGAAATATCTTCACCGCCATCTCTATAAAGGTGGAAATATCTACACCACCATCTGTATGAACATGGATATATCTACACCGGCATCTGGATGAACATGGAAATATCTACACCGCTATCTACATGAACATGGAAATATCTACACTGCTATCTGCATATACATGGAAATATCCACAACGCTATCTGTGTAAACATGCAAATGTCTACGCCTCTATCTGTGTAAACATGGAAATATCTACACCGCCATCTGCGTAAACATGAAAATATCTACACCGCCATCTTTTAAACATGGAAATATCTACACCGCCCTCTGTATGAACATGGAAATATCTACACCGCCATCTCTATAAAGGTGGAAATATCTACACCGCCATCTGTATGAACATGGAAATATCTACACCGCCATCTGTATGAACATGGAAATATCTACACCGCCATCTGTATGAACATGGAAATATCTACACCGCCATCTGTATGAACATGGAAATATCTACACCGCTACCCGTATGAACATGGAAATATCTACAAGGCTATCTGTATGAAAATGGAAATGTCTACACCGTTATCTGTATGAACATGGAAATATCTACACCGCTATCTGTACGAAAATGGAAATATCTACACCGCTATCTGTATGAACATGGAAATATCTACACCACTATCTGTATGAACATGCAAATATCTACACAGCTCTCTTTATATCAATGGAAACATCTACACTGCTATCTCTATAAACATGGAAATAACTACACTGCTATCTGTATAAACATGGAAATATCTACACCGCCACCTGTATGAACATGGAAATACCTACACTGCCATCCATGCGAACATGGAAATATCTACACCGCCATCTGTATGAACATGTAAATATCTACACCGCCATCTGTATGAACATGGAAATATCTACACCGCTAACTGTTTGAACATGGAAATATCTACACCGCTACCTGTATGAACATGGAAATATCTACACCGCTATCTGTATGAGCATGGAAATATCTACACCGCTATCTGTATGAACATGCAAATATCTTCACAGCTACCTGTATATCAATGGAAATATCTACACTGCTATCTCTATAAACATGGAAATAACTACACTGCTATCTGTACAAACAATGAAATATCTACACCGCCATCTCTATGAACATGCAAATATCTACACCGCCATTTGTATGAACATGGAAATATCTACACCGCCATCTCTATGAACATGGAAATATCTACACCGCCATATGTATGAACATGGAAATATCTACACCGCCCTCTGTATGAACATGGAAATATCTACACCGCCATTTGTATGAACACGGAAATATCTACACCGCCATCTGTATGAACATGGAAATATCTACACCGCCATTTGTATGAACATGGAAATATCTACACCGCCATCTGAATGAACATGGAAATATCTTCAACGCCATCTGTATGAACATGGATATATCTACACCCGCATCTGGATGAAAATGGAAATATCCACACCGCTATCTGCATGAACATGGAAATATCTACATCGCTAACTGTATGAACAAGGAAATACCTACACCGCTATCTGTGTGAAGATGGAAATATCTACACCGCTATCTGTATGAACATGGAAATATCTACACCGTTATCTGTATGAACATGGAAATATCTACACCGCTATGTGTATGAACATGGAAATATCTACACTGCTATCTGTATGAACATGGAAATATCTACACCGCTATCTGTATGAACATGCAAATATCTAGACCGCTATCTGTATGAACATGCAAATATCTACACTGCTATCTCTATAAACATGGAAATAACTACACAGCTATCTGTAAAAACATGGGAATATCTACACCGCCACCCGTATGAACATGGAAATATCTACACTGCAATCCGTACGAACATGGAAATATCTACACCGCCATCTGTTTGAACATGTAAATATCTACACCGTCATCTGTATGAACATGGAAATATCTACACCGTTAACTGTATGAACATGGAAATATCTACACCGCTATCAGTATGAACATGGAAATATCTACACCGCTATCTGTATGAACATGCAAATATCTTCACTGCTATCTGTATATCAATGGAAATATCTACATTGCTATCTCTATAAACATGGAAATAACTACACTGCTATGTGTATAAACATGGAAATATCTACACCGCCATCTCTATGAACATGGAAATATCTACACCGCCACATGTATGAAAATGGAAATATCTACACCGTTATCTGTATGAACATGGAAATATCTTCACCGCCATCTCTATAAAGGTGGAAATATCTACACCGCCATCTGTATGAACATGGATATATCTACACCGGCATCTGGATGAACATGGAAATATCTACACCGCTATCTACATGAACATGGAAATATCTACACTGCTATCTGCATATACATGGAAATATCCACAACGCTATCTGTGTAAACATGGAAATGTCTACACCGCTATCTGTGTAAACATGGAAATATCTACACCACCATCTGTGTAAACATGAAAATATCTACACCGCCATCTTTTATACATGGAAATATCTTCACCGCCCTCTGTATGAACATGGAAATATCTACACCGCCATCTCTATAAAGGTGGAAATATCTACACCGCCATCTGTATGAACATGGAAATACCTACACCGCCATCTGTATGAACATGGAAATATCTACACCGCCATCTGTATGAACATGGAAATATCTACACCGCTACCCGTATGAACATGGAAATATCTACAAGGCTATCTGTATGAAAATGGAAATATCTACACCGTTATCTGTATGAACATGGAAATATCTACACCGCTATCTGTAGGAAAATGGAAATATCTACACCGCTATCTGTATGAACATGGAAATATCTACACCGCTATCTGTATGAACATGCAAATATCTACACAGCTATCGGTATATCAATGGAAACATCTACACTGCTATCTCTATAAACATGGAAATAACTACACTGCTATCTGTATAAACATGGAAATATCTACACCGCCACCTGTATGAACATGGAAATACCTACACTGCCATCCATGCGAACATGGAAATATCTACACCGCCATCTGTATGAACATGTAAATATCTACACCGCCATCTGTATGAACATGGAAATATCTACACCGCTAACTGTATGAACATGGAAATATCTACACCGCTACCTGTATGAACATGGAAATATCTACACCGCTATCTGTATGAGCATGGAAATATCTACACCGCTATCTGTATGAACATGCAAATATCTTCACAGCTACCTGTATATCAATGGAAATATCTACACTGCTATCTCTATAAACATGGAAATAACTACACTGCTATCTGTACAAACAATGAAATATCTACACCGCCATCTCTATGAACATGCAAATATCTACACCGCCATTTGTATGAACATGGAAATATCTACACCGCCATCTCTATGAACATGGAAATATCTACACCGCCATATGTATGAACATGGAAATATCTACACCGCCCTCTGTATGAACATGGAAATATCTACACCGCCATTTGTATGAACACGGAAATATCTACACCGCCATCTGTATGAACATGGAAATATCTACACCGCCATTTGTATGAACATGGAAATATCTACACCGCCATCTGAATGAACATGGAAATATCTTCAACGCCATCTGTATGAACATGGATATATCTACACCGGCATCTGGATGAAAATGGAAATATCCACACCGCTATCTGCATGAACATGGAAATATCTACATCGCTAACTGTATGAACAAGGAAATACCTACACCGCTATCTGTGTGAAGATGGAAATATCTACACCGCTATCTGTAGGAACATGGAAATATCTACACCGTTATCTGTATGAACATGGAAATATATACACCGCTATGTGTATGAACATGGCAATATCTACACTGCTATCTGTATGAACATGGAAATATCTACACCGCTATCTGTATGAACATGCAAATATCTAGACCGCTATCTGTATGAACATGCAAATATCTACACTGCTATCTCTATAAACATGGAAATAACTACACAGCTATCTGTAAAAACATGGGAATATCTACACCGCCACCCGTATGAACATGGAAATATCTACACTGCAATCCGTACGAACATGGAAATATCTACACCGCCATCTGTTTGAACATGTAAATATCTACACCGTCATCTGTATGAACATGGAAATATCTACACCGTTAACTGTATGAACATGGAAATATCTACACCGCTATCAGTATGAACATGGAAATATCTACACCGCTATCTGTATGAACATGCAAATATCTTCACTGCTATCTGTATATCAATGGAAATATCTACATTGCTATCTCTATAAACATGGAAATAACTACACTGCTATGTGTATAAACATGGAAATATCTACACCGCCATCTCTATGAACATGGAAATATCTACACCGCCACATGTATGAAAATGGAAATATCTACACCGTTATCTGTATGAACATGGAAATATCTTCACCGCCATATCTATAAAGGTGGAAATATCTACACCGCCATCTGTATGAACATGGATATATCTACACCGGCATCTGGATGAACATGGAAATATCTACACCGCTATCTACATGAACATGGAAATATCTACACTGCTATCTGCATATACATGGAAATATCCACAACGCTATCTGTGTAAACATGGAAATGTCTACACCGCTATCTGTGTAAACATGGAAATATCTACACCACCATCTGTGTAAACATGAAAATATCTACACCGCCATCTTTTATACATGGAAATATCTACACCGCCCTCTGTATGAACATGGAAATATCTACACCGCCATCTCTATAAAGGTGGAAATATCTACACCGCCATCTGTATGAACATGGAAATACCTACACCGCCATCTGTATGAACATGGAAATATCTACACCGCCATCTGTATGAACATGGAAATATCTACACCGCTACCCGTATGAACATGGAAATATCTACAAGGCTATCTGTATGAAACTGGAAATGTCTACACCGTTATCTGTATGAACATGGAAATATCTACTCCGCTATCTGTAGGAAAATGGAAATATCTACACCGCTATCTGTATGAACATGGAAATATCTACACCGCTATCTGTATGAACATGCAAATATCTACACAGCTATCTGTATATCAATGGAAACATCTACACTGCTATCTCTATAAACATGGAAATAACTACACTGCTATCTGTATAAACATGGAAATATCTACACCGCCACCTGTATGAACATGGAAATACCTACACTGCCATCCATGCGAACATGGAAATATCTACACCGCCATCTGTATGAACATGTAAATATCTACACCGCCATCTGTATGAACATGGAAATATCTACACCGCTAACTGTATGAACATGGAAATATCTACACCGCTACCTGTATGAACATGGAAATATCTACACCGCTATCTGTATGAGCATGGAAATATCTACACCGCTATCTGTATGAACATGCAAATATCTTCACAGCTACCTGTATATCAATGGAAATATCTACACTGCTATCTCTATAAACATGGAAATAACTACACTGCTATCTGTACAAACAATGAAATATCTACACCGCCATCTCTATGAACATGCAAATATCTACACCGCCATTTGTATGAACATGGAAATATCTACACCGCCATCTCTATGAACATGGAAATATCTACACCGCCATATGTATGAACATGGAAATATCTACACCGCCCTCTGTTTGAACATGGAAATAACTTCACTGCCATCTGTATGAACATGGATATATCTACACCGGCATCTGGATGAACATGGAAATATCTACACCGCTATCTGCATGAACATGGAAATATCTACACCGCTATCTGCATGAACATGGAAATATCTACATCGCTAACTGTATGAACAAGGAAATACCTACACCGCTATCTGTGTGAAGATGGAAATATCTACACCGCTATCTGTATGAACATGGAAATATCTACACCGTTATCTGTATGAACATGGAAATATCTACACCGCTATGTGTATGAACATGGAAATATCTACACTGCTATCTGTATGAACATGGAAATATCTACACCGCTATCTGTATGAACATGCAAATATCTAGACCGCTATCTGTATGAACATGCAAATATCTACACTGCTATCTCTATAAACATGGAAATAACTACACAGCTATCTGTAAAATCATGGGAATATCTACACCGACACCCGTATGAACATGGAAATATCTACACTGCAATCCGTACGAACATGGAAATATCTACACCGCCATCTGTTTGAACATGTAAATATCTACACCGCCATCTGTATGAACATGGAAATATCTACACCGCCATCTGTATGAACATGGAAATATCTACACCGCTACCCGTATGAACATGGAAATATCTACAAGGCTATCTGTATGAAAATGGAAATATCTACACCGTTATCTGTATGAACATGGAAATATCTACACCGCTATCTGTAGGAAAATGGAAATATCTACACCGCTATCTGTATGAACATGGAAATATCTACACCGCTATCTGTATGAACATGCAAATATCTACACAGCTATCGGTATATCAATGGAAACATCTACACTGCTATCTCTATAAACATGGAAATAACTACACTGCTATCTGTATAAACATGGAAATATCTACACCGCCACCTGTATGAACATGGAAATACCTACACTGCCATCCATGCGAACATGGAAATATCTACACCGCCATCTGTATGAACATGTAAATATCTACACCGCCATCTGTATGAACATGGAAATATCTACACCGCTAACTGTATGAACATGGAAATATCTACACCGCTACCTGTATGAACATGGAAATATCTACACCGCTATCTGTATGAGCATGGAAATATCTACACCGCTATCTGTATGAACATGCAAATATCTTCACAGCTACCTGTATATCAATGGAAATATCTACACTGCTATCTCTATAAACATGGAAATAACTACACTGCTATCTGTACAAACAATGAAATATCTACACCGCCATCTCTATGAACATGCAAATATCTACACCGCCATTTGTATGAACATGGAAATATCTACACCGCCATCTCTATGAACATGGAAATATCTACACCGCCATATGTATGAACATGGAAATATCTACACCGCCCTCTGTATGAACATGGAAATATCTACACCGCCATTTGTATGAACACGGAAATATCTACACCGCCATCTGTATGAACATGGAAATATCTACACCGCCATTTGTATGAACATGGAAATATCTACACCGCCATCTGAATGAACATGGAAATATCTTCAACGCCATCTGTATGAACATGGATATATCTACACCGGCATCTGGATGAAAATGGAAATATCCACACCGCTATCTGCATGAACATGGAAATATCTACATCGCTAACTGTATGAACAAGGAAATACCTACACCGCTATCTGTGTGAAGATGGAAATATCTACACCGCTATCTGTATGAACATGGAAATATCTACACCGTTATCTGTATGAACATGGAAATATATACACCGCTATGTGTATGAACATGGCAATATCTACACTGCTATCTGTATGAACATGGAAATATCTACACCGCTATCTGTATGAACATGCAAATATCTAGACCGCTATCTGTATGAACATGCAAATATCTACACTGCTATCTCTATAAACATGGAAATAACTACACAGCTATCTGTAAAAACATGGGAATATCTACACCGCCACCCGTATGAACATGGAAATATCTACACTGCAATCCGTACGAACATGGAAATATCTACACCGCCATCTGTTTGAACATGTAAATATCTACACCGTCATCTGTATGAACATGGAAATATCTACACCGTTAACTGTATGAACATGGAAATATCTACACCGCTATCAGTATGAACATGGAAATATCTACACCGCTATCTGTATGAACATGCAAATATCTTCACTGCTATCTGTATATCAATGGAAATATCTACATTGCTATCTCTATAAACATGGAAATAACTACACTGCTATGTGTATAAACATGGAAATATCTACACCGCCATCTCTATGAACATGGAAATATCTACACCGCCACATGTATGAAAATGGAAATATCTACACCGTTATCTGTATGAACATGGAAATATCTTCACCGCCATCTCTATAAAGGTGGAAATATCTACACCACCATCTGTATGAACATGGATATATCTACACCGGCATCTGGATGAACATGGAAATATCTACACCGCTATCTACATGAACATGGAAATATCTACACTGCTATCTGCATATACATGGAAATATCCACAACGCTATCTGTGTAAACATGCAAATGTCTACGCCTCTATCTGTGTAAACATGGAAATATCTACACCGCCATCTGCGTAAACATGAAAATATCTACACCGCCATCTTTTAAACATGGAAATATCTACACCGCCCTCTGTATGAACATGGAAATATCTACACCGCCATCTCTATAAAGGTGGAAATATCTACACCGCCATCTGTATGAACATGGAAATATCTACACCGCCATCTGTATGAACATGGAAATATCTACACCGCCATCTGTATGAACATGGAAATATCTACACCGCCATCTGTATGAACATGGAAATATCTACACCGCTACCCGTATGAACATGGAAATATCTACAAGGCTATCTGTATGAAAATGGAAATGTCTACACCGTTATCTGTATGAACATGGAAATATCTACACCGCTATCTGTACGAAAATGGAAATATCTACACCGCTATCTGTATGAACATGGAAATATCTACACCACTATCTGTATGAACATGCAAATATCTACACAGCTCTCTTTATATCAATGGAAACATCTACACTGCTATCTCTATAAACATGGAAATAACTACACTGCTATCTGTATAAACATGGAAATATCTACACCGCCACCTGTATGAACATGGAAATACCTACACTGCCATCCATGCGAACATGGAAATATCTACACCGCCATCTGTATGAACATGTAAATATCTACACCGCCATCTGTATGAACATGGAAATATCTACACCGCTAACTGTTTGAACATGGAAATATCTACACCGCTACCTGTATGAACATGGAAATATCTACACCGCTATCTGTATGAGCATGGAAATATCTACACCGCTATCTGTATGAACATGCAAATATCTTCACAGCTACCTGTATATCAATGGAAATATCTACACTGCTATCTCTATAAACATGGAAATAACTACACTGCTATCTGTACAAACAATGAAATATCTACACCGCCATCTCTATGAACATGCAAATATCTACACCGCCATTTGTATGAACATGGAAATATCTACACCGCCATCTCTATGAACATGGAAATATCTACACCGCCATATGTATGAACATGGAAATATCTACACCGCCCTCTGTATGAACATGGAAATATCTACACCGCCATTTGTATGAACACGGAAATATCTACACCGCCATCTGTATGAACATGGAAATATCTACACCGCCATTTGTATGAACATGGAAATATCTACACCGCCATCTGAATGAACATGGAAATATCTTCAACGCCATCTGTATGAACATGGATATATCTACACCCGCATCTGGATGAAAATGGAAATATCCACACCGCTATCTGCATGAACATGGAAATATCTACATCGCTAACTGTATGAACAAGGAAATACCTACACCGCTATCTGTGTGAAGATGGAAATATCTACACCGCTATCTGTATGAACATGGAAATATCTACACCGTTATCTGTATGAACATGGAAATATCTACACCGCTATGTGTATGAACATGGAAATATCTACACTGCTATCTGTATGAACATGGAAATATCTACACCGCTATCTGTATGAACATGCAAATATCTAGACCGCTATCTGTATGAACATGCAAATATCTACACTGCTATCTCTATAAACATGGAAATAACTACACAGCTATCTGTAAAAACATGGGAATATCTACACCGCCACCCGTATGAACATGGAAATATCTACACTGCAATCCGTACGAACATGGAAATATCTACACCGCCATCTGTTTGAACATGTAAATATCTACACCGTCATCTGTATGAACATGGAAATATCTACACCGTTAACTGTATGAACATGGAAATATCTACACCGCTATCAGTATGAACATGGAAATATCTACACCGCTATCTGTATGAACATGCAAATATCTTCACTGCTATCTGTATATCAATGGAAATATCTACATTGCTATCTCTATAAACATGGAAATAACTACACTGCTATGTGTATAAACATGGAAATATCTACACCGCCATCTCTATGAACATGGAAATATCTACACCGCCACATGTATGAAAATGGAAATATCTACACCGTTATCTGTATGAACATGGAAATATCTTCACCGCCATCTCTATAAAGGTGGAAATATCTACACCGCCATCTGTATGAACATGGATATATCTACACCGGCATCTGGATGAACATGGAAATATCTACACCGCTATCTACATGAACATGGAAATATCTACACTGCTATCTGCATATACATGGAAATATCCACAACGCTATCTGTGTAAACATGGAAATGTCTACACCGCTATCTGTGTAAACATGGAAATATCTACACCACCATCTGTGTAAACATGAAAATATCTACACCGCCATCTTTTATACATGGAAATATCTTCACCGCCCTCTGTATGAACATGGAAATATCTACACCGCCATCTCTATAAAGGTGGAAATATCTACACCGCCATCTGTATGAACATGGAAATACCTACACCGCCATCTGTATGAACATGGAAATATCTACACCGCCATCTGTATGAACATGGAAATATCTACACCGCTACCCGTATGAACATGGAAATATCTACAAGGCTATCTGTATGAAAATGGAAATATCTACACCGTTATCTGTATGAACATGGAAATATCTACACCGCTATCTGTAGGAAAATGGAAATATCTACACCGCTATCTGTATGAACATGGAAATATCTACACCGCTATCTGTATGAACATGCAAATATCTACACAGCTATCGGTATATCAATGGAAACATCTACACTGCTATCTCTATAAACATGGAAATAACTACACTGCTATCTGTATAAACATGGAAATATCTACACCGCCACCTGTATGAACATGGAAATACCTACACTGCCATCCATGCGAACATGGAAATATCTACACCGCCATCTGTATGAACATGTAAATATCTACACCGCCATCTGTATGAACATGGAAATATCTACACCGCTAACTGTATGAACATGGAAATATCTACACCGCTACCTGTATGAACATGGAAATATCTACACCGCTATCTGTATGAGCATGGAAATATCTACACCGCTATCTGTATGAACATGCAAATATCTTCACAGCTACCTGTATATCAATGGAAATATCTACACTGCTATCTCTATAAACATGGAAATAACTACACTGCTATCTGTACAAACAATGAAATATCTACACCGCCATCTCTATGAACATGCAAATATCTACACCGCCATTTGTATGAACATGGAAATATCTACACCGCCATCTCTATGAACATGGAAATATCTACACCGCCATATGTATGAACATGGAAATATCTACACCGCCCTCTGTATGAACATGGAAATATCTACACCGCCATTTGTATGAACACGGAAATATCTACACCGCCATCTGTATGAACATGGAAATATCTACACCGCCATTTGTATGAACATGGAAATATCTACACCGCCATCTGAATGAACATGGAAATATCTTCAACGCCATCTGTATGAACATGGATATATCTACACCGGCATCTGGATGAAAATGGAAATATCCACACCGCTATCTGCATGAACATGGAAATATCTACATCGCTAACTGTATGAACAAGGAAATACCTACACCGCTATCTGTGTGAAGATGGAAATATCTACACCGCTATCTGTATGAACATGGAAATATCTACACCGTTATCTGTATGAACATGGAAATATATACACCGCTATGTGTATGAACATGGCAATATCTACACTGCTATCTGTATGAACATGGAAATATCTACACCGCTATCTGTATGAACATGCAAATATCTAGACCGCTATCTGTATGAACATGCAAATATCTACACTGCTATCTCTATAAACATGGAAATAACTACACAGCTATCTGTAAAAACATGGGAATATCTACACCGCCACCCGTATGAACATGGAAATATCTACACTGCAATCCGTACGAACATGGAAATATCTACACCGCCATCTGTTTGAACATGTAAATATCTACACCGTCATCTGTATGAACATGGAAATATCTACACCGTTAACTGTATGAACATGGAAATATCTACACCGCTATCAGTATGAACATGGAAATATCTACACCGCTATCTGTATGAACATGCAAATATCTTCACTGCTATCTGTATATCAATGGAAATATCTACATTGCTATCTCTATAAACATGGAAATAACTACACTGCTATGTGTATAAACATGGAAATATCTACACCGCCATCTCTATGAACATGGAAATATCTACACCGCCACATGTATGAAAATGGAAATATCTACACCGTTATCTGTATGAACATGGAAATATCTTCACCGCCATATCTATAAAGGTGGAAATATCTACACCGCCATCTGTATGAACATGGATATATCTACACCGGCATCTGGATGAACATGGAAATATCTACACCGCTATCTACATGAACATGGAAATATCTACACTGCTATCTGCATATACATGGAAATATCCACAACGCTATCTGTGTAAACATGGAAATGTCTACACCGCTATCTGTGTAAACATGGAAATATCTACACCACCATCTGTGTAAACATGAAAATATCTACACCGCCATCTTTTATACATGGAAATATCTACACCGCCCTCTGTATGAACATGGAAATATCTACACCGCCATCTCTATAAAGGTGGAAATATCTACACCGCCATCTGTATGAACATGGAAATACCTACACCGCCATCTGTATGAACATGGAAATATCTACACCGCCATCTGTATGAACATGGAAATATCTACACCGCTACCCGTATGAACATGGAAATATCTACAAGGCTATCTGTATGAAACTGGAAATGTCTACACCGTTATCTGTATGAACATGGAAATATCTACTCCGCTATCTGTAGGAAAATGGAAATATCTACACCGCTATCTGTATGAACATGGAAATATCTACACCGCTATCTGTATGAACATGCAAATATCTACACAGCTATCTGTATATCAATGGAAACATCTACACTGCTATCTCTATAAACATGGAAATAACTACACTGCTATCTGTATAAACATGGAAATATCTACACCGCCACCTGTATGAACATGGAAATACCTACACTGCCATCCATGCGAACATGGAAATATCTACACCGCCATCTGTATGAACATGTAAATATCTACACCGCCATCTGTATGAACATGGAAATATCTACACCGCTAACTGTATGAACATGGAAATATCTACACCGCTACCTGTATGAACATGGAAATATCTACACCGCTATCTGTATGAGCATGGAAATATCTACACCGCTATCTGTATGAACATGCAAATATCTTCACAGCTACCTGTATATCAATGGAAATATCTACACTGCTATCTCTATAAACATGGAAATAACTACACTGCTATCTGTACAAACAATGAAATATCTACACCGCCATCTCTATGAACATGCAAATATCTACACCGCCATTTGTATGAACATGGAAATATCTACACCGCCATCTCTATGAACATGGAAATATCTACACCGCCATATGTATGAACATGGAAATATCTACACCGCCCTCTGTTTGAACATGGAAATAACTTCACTGCCATCTGTATGAACATGGATATATCTACACCGGCATCTGGATGAACATGGAAATATCTACACCGCTATCTGCATGAACATGGAAATATCTACACCGCTATCTGCATGAACATGGAAATATCTACATCGCTAACTGTATGAACAAGGAAATACCTACACCGCTATCTGTGTGAAGATGGAAATATCTACACCGCTATCTGTATGAACATGGAAATATCTACACCGTTATCTGTATGAACATGGAAATATCTACACCGCTATGTGTATGAACATGGAAATATCTACACTGCTATCTGTATGAACATGGAAATATCTACACCGCTATCTGTATGAACATGCAAATATCTAGACCGCTATCTGTATGAACATGCAAATATCTACACTGCTATCTCTATAAACATGGAAATAACTACACAGCTATCTGTAAAATCATGGGAATATCTACACCGACACCCGTATGAACATGGAAATATCTACACTGCAATCCGTACGAACATGGAAATATCTACACCGCCATCTGTTTGAACATGTAAATATCTACACCGCCATCTGTATGAACATGGAAATATCTACACCGCCATCTGTATGAACATGGAAATATCTACACCGCTACCCGTATGAACATGGAAATATCTACAAGGCTATCTGTATGAAAATGGAAATATCTACACCGTTATCTGTATGAACATGGAAATATCTACACCGCTATCTGTAGGAAAATGGAAATATCTACACCGCTATCTGTATGAACATGGAAATATCTACACCGCTATCTGTATGAACATGCAAATATCTACACAGCTATCGGTATATCAATGGAAACATCTACACTGCTATCTCTATAAACATGGAAATAACTACACTGCTATCTGTATAAACATGGAAATATCTACACCGCCACCTGTATGAACATGGAAATACCTACACTGCCATCCATGCGAACATGGAAATATCTACACCGCCATCTGTATGAACATGTAAATATCTACACCGCCATCTGTATGAACATGGAAATATCTACACCGCTAACTGTATGAACATGGAAATATCTACACCGCTACCTGTATGAACATGGAAATATCTACACCGCTATCTGTATGAGCATGGAAATATCTACACCGCTATCTGTATGAACATGCAAATATCTTCACAGCTACCTGTATATCAATGGAAATATCTACACTGCTATCTCTATAAACATGGAAATAACTACACTGCTATCTGTACAAACAATGAAATATCTACACCGCCATCTCTATGAACATGCAAATATCTACACCGCCATTTGTATGAACATGGAAATATCTACACCGCCATCTCTATGAACATGGAAATATCTACACCGCCATATGTATGAACATGGAAATATCTACACCGCCCTCTGTATGAACATGGAAATATCTACACCGCCATTTGTATGAACACGGAAATATCTACACCGCCATCTGTATGAACATGGAAATATCTACACCGCCATTTGTATGAACATGGAAATATCTACACCGCCATCTGAATGAACATGGAAATATCTTCAACGCCATCTGTATGAACATGGATATATCTACACCGGCATCTGGATGAAAATGGAAATATCCACACCGCTATCTGCATGAACATGGAAATATCTACATCGCTAACTGTATGAACAAGGAAATACCTACACCGCTATCTGTGTGAAGATGGAAATATCTACACCGCTATCTGTATGAACATGGAAATATCTACACCGTTATCTGTATGAACATGGAAATATATACACCGCTATGTGTATGAACATGGCAATATCTACACTGCTATCTGTATGAACATGGAAATATCTACACCGCTATCTGTATGAACATGCAAATATCTAGACCGCTATCTGTATGAACATGCAAATATCTACACTGCTATCTCTATAAACATGGAAATAACTACACAGCTATCTGTAAAAACATGGGAATATCTACACCGCCACCCGTATGAACATGGAAATATCTACACTGCAATCCGTACGAACATGGAAATATCTACACCGCCATCTGTTTGAACATGTAAATATCTACACCGTCATCTGTATGAACATGGAAATATCTACACCGTTAACTGTATGAACATGGAAATATCTACACCGCTATCAGTATGAACATGGAAATATCTACACCGCTATCTGTATGAACATGCAAATATCTTCACTGCTATCTGTATATCAATGGAAATATCTACATTGCTATCTCTATAAACATGGAAATAACTACACTGCTATGTGTATAAACATGGAAATATCTACACCGCCATCTCTATGAACATGGAAATATCTACACCGCCACATGTATGAAAATGGAAATATCTACACCGTTATCTGTATGAACATGGAAATATCTTCACCGCCATATCTATAAAGGTGGAAATATCTACACCGCCATCTGTATGAACATGGATATATCTACACCGGCATCTGGATGAACATGGAAATATCTACACCGCTATCTACATGAACATGGAAATATCTACACTGCTATCTGCATATACATGGAAATATCCACAACGCTATCTGTGTAAACATGGAAATGTCTACACCGCTATCTGTGTAAACATGGAAATATCTACACCACCATCTGTGTAAACATGAAAATATCTACACCGCCATCTTTTATACATGGAAATATCTACACCGCCCTCTGTATGAACATGGAAATATCTACACCGCCATCTCTATAAAGGTGGAAATATCTACACCGCCATCTGTATGAACATGGAAATACCTACACCGCCATCTGTATGAACATGGAAATATCTACACCGCCATCTGTATGAACATGGAAATATCTACACCGCTACCCGTATGAACATGGAAATATCTACAAGGCTATCTGTATGAAACTGGAAATGTCTACACCGTTATCTGTATGAACATGGAAATATCTACTCCGCTATCTGTAGGAAAATGGAAATATCTACACCGCTATCTGTATGAACATGGAAATATCTACACCGCTATCTGTATGAACATGCAAATATCTACACAGCTATCTGTATATCAATGGAAACATCTACACTACTATCTCTATAAACATGGAAATAACTACACTGCTATCTGTATAAACATGGAAATATCTACACCGCCACCTGTATGAACATGGAAATACCTACACTGCCATCCATGCGAACATGGAAATATCTACACCGCCATCTGTATGAACATGTAAATATCTACACCGCCATCTGTATGAACATGGAAATATCTACACCGCTAACTGTATGAACATGGAAATATCTACACCGCTACCTGTATGAACATGGAAATATCTACACCGCTATCTGTATGAGCATGGAAATATCTACACCGCTATCTGTATGAACATGCAAATATCTTCACAGCTACCTGTATATCAATGGAAATATCTACACTGCTATCTCTATAAACATGGAAATAACTACACTGCTATCTGTACAAACAATGAAATATCTACACCGCCATCTCTATGAACATGCAAATATCTACACCGCCATTTGTATGAACATGGAAATATCTACACCGCCATCTCTATGAACATGGAAATATCTACACCGCCATATGTATGAACATGGAAATATCTACACCGCCCTCTGTTTGAACATGGAAATAACTTCACTGCCATCTGTATGAACATGGATATATCTACACCGGCATCTGGATGAACATGGAAATATCTACACCGCTATCTGCATGAACATGGAAATATCTACACCGCTATCTCCATGAACATGGAAATATCTACATCGCTAACTGTATGAACAAGGAAATACCTACACCGCTATCTGTGTGAAGATGGAAATATCTACACCGCTATCTGTATGAACATGGAAATATCTACACCGTTATCTGTATGAACATGGAAATATCTACACCGCTATGTGTATGAACATGGAAATATCTACACTGCTATCTGTATGAACATGGAAATATCTACACCGCTATCTGTATGAACATGCAAATATCTAGACCGCTATCTGTATGAACATGCAAATATCTACACTGCTATCTCTATAAACATGGAAATAACTACACAGCTATCTGTAAAATCATGGGAATATCTACACCGACACCCGTATGAACATGGAAATATCTACACTGCAATCCGTACGAACATGGAAATATCTACACCGCCATCTGTTTGAACATGTAAATATCTACACCGCCATCTGTATGAACATGGAAATATCTACACCGCCATCTGTATGAACATGGAAATATCTACACCGTTAACTGTATGAACATGGAAATATCTACACCGCTATCAGTATGAACATGGAAATATCTACACCGCTATCTGTATGAACATGCAAATATCTTCACTGCTATCTGTATATCAATGGAAATATCTACATTGCTATCTCTATAAACATGGAAATAACTACACTGCTATGTGTATAAACATGGAAATATCTACACCGCCATCTCTATGAACATGGAAATATCTACACCGCCACGTGTATGAAAATGGAAATATCTACACCGCCATATGTATGAACATGGAAATATCTTCACCGCCATCTCTATAAAGGTGGAAATATCTACACCGCCATCTGTATGAACATGGATATATCTACACCGGCAACTGGATGAACACGGAAATATCTACACCGCTATCTACATGAACATGGAAATATCTACACTACTATCTGCATATACATGGAAATATCCACAACGCTATCGGTGTAAACATGGAAATGTCTACACCGCTATCTGTGTAAACATGGAAATATCTACACCGCCATCTGTGTAAACATGAAAATATCTACACCGCCATCTTTTAAACATGGAAATATCTACACCGCCCTCTGTATGAACATGGAAATATCTACACCGCCATCTCTATAAAGGTGGAAATATCTACACCGCCATCTGTATGAACATGGAAATATCTACACCGCCATCTGTATGAACATGTAAATATCTACACCGCCATCTGTATGAACATGGAAATATCTACACCGCTACCCGTATGAACATGGAAATATCTACAAGGCTATCTGTATGAAAATGGAAATATCTACACCGTTATCTGTATGAACATGGAAATATCTACACCGCTATCTGTAGGAAAATGGAAATATCTACACCGCTATCTGTATGAACATGGAAATATCTACACCACTATCTGTATGAACATGCAAATATCTACACAGCTATCTGTATATCAATGGAAACATCTACACTGCTATCTCTATAAACATGGAAATATCTACACTGCTATCTGTATAAACATGGAAATATCTACACCGCCACCTGTATGAACATGGAAATAACTACACTGCCAATCATGCGAACATGGAAATATCTACACCGCCATCTGTATGAACATGGAAATATCTACACCGCCATCTGTATGAACATGGAAATATCTACACCGCTAACTGTATGAACATGGAAATATCTACACCGATATCTGTATGAACATGGAAATATCTACACCGCTTTCTGTATGAGCATGGAAATATCTACACCGCTATCTGTATGAACATGCAAATATCTTCACAGCTACCTGTATATCAATGGAAATATCTACACTGCTATCTCTATAAACATGGAAATAACTACACTGCTATCTGTACAAACAATGAAATATCTACACCGCCATCTCTATGAACATGCAAATATCTACACCGCCATTTGTATGAACATGGAAATATCTACACCGCCATCTCTATGAACATGGAAATATCTACACCGCCATATGTATGAACATGGAAATATCTACACCGCTTACTGTATGAACATGGAAATATCTACACCGCTATCTGTATGAACATGGAAATATGTACACCGCTATCTGTAAAACATGGAAATATCTACACCGCCATCTGTATGAACATGGAAATATCTACACCGCCATCTCTATAAACGTGGAAATATCTACACCGCTATCTGTATGAACTTGGAAGTATCTACAGTGCTATCTGTATAAAATTGAAATTATCTACAACACTATCTCTATAAACATGGAAATATCTTCACCGCTATCTGTATAAACATGGAAATATCTACACCGCTATCTGTATAAACATGGAAATATCTTCACCGCTATCTGTATAAACATGGAAATATCTACAATGCTGTATCTATAAACTTGGAAATAACTACACCAGTATCTCTATAAACATGGAAATATCTAGACCGCCATCTCTATAAACATGGAAATATCTACACCACCATCAATATAAACATGGAAATATCTATACCGCTATCTGCATAAACATGAAAATATCTACACCGCCATCTCTATGAACATGGAAATATCTACACCGCTATCTGTATGAACATGTAAATATCTACACCGCCATTTGTATGAACATGGAAATAACTACACTGCGATCTGTATAAACATGGAAATATCTAAACCGCCACCTGTAAGAACATGGAAATATCTACACCGCCATATGTACGAACATGGAAATATCTACACCGCCATCTGTATGAACATGTAAGTATCTACACAGCTATCTGTATATCAATGGAAATATCTACATTGCTCTCTCTATGAACATGGAAATAACTACACTGCTATCTGTATGAACATGGAAATATCTACACCGCCACCTGTATGAACATGGAAATAACTACACTGCCATCCGTACAAACATGGAAATATCTACACCGCCATCTGTATGAACATGTAAATATCTACACCGCCCTCTGTATGAACATGGAAATATCTACACCGCTTACTGTATGAACATGGAAATATCTACACCGCTATCTGTATGAACATGGAAATATCTACACCGCTATCTGTAAAACATGGAAATATCTACACCGCCATCTGTATGAACATGGAAATATCTACACCACCATCTCTATAAACGTGGAAATATCTACACCGCTATCTGTATGAATTTGGAAATATCTACACTGATATCTGTATAAAATTGAAATTATCTACAACACTATCTCTATAAACATGGAAATATCTTCACCGCTATCTGTATAAACATGGAAATATCTACACCGCTATCTGTATAAACATGGAAATATCTTCACCGCTATCTGTATAAACATGGAAATATCTACAACGCTGTATCTATAAACTTGGAAATAACTACACCAGTATCTCTATAAACATGGAAATATCTAGACCGCCATCTCTATAAACATGGAAATATCTACACCACCATCAATATAAACATGGAAATATCTATACCGCTATCTGCATAAACATGAAAATATCTACACCGCCATCTCTATGAACATGGAAATATCTACACCGCTATCTGTATGAACATGGAAATATCTACACCGCCGTTTGTATGAACATGGAAATAACTACACTGCGATCTGTAAAAACATGGAAAAATCTACACCGCCACCTGTATGAATATGGAAATATCTACACCGCCATCCGTACGAACATGGAAATATCTACACCGCCATCTGTATGAACATGTAAGTATCTACACAGCTATCTGTATATCAATGGAAATATCTACACTGCTCTCTCTATGAACATGGAAATAACTACACTGCTATCTGTATGAACATGGAAATATCTACACCGCCACCTGTATGAACATGGAAATAACTACACTGCCATCCGTACAAACATGGAAATATCTACACCGCCATCTGAATGAACATGTAAATATCTACACCGCCATCTGTATGAACATGGAAATATCTACACCGCTTACTGTATGAACATGGAAATATCTACACCGCTATCTGTATGAACATGGAAATATCTACACCGCTATCTGTAAAACATGGAAATATCTACACCGCCATCTGTATGAACATGGAAATATCTACACTGCCATCTCTATAAACGTGGAAATATCTACACCGCTATCTGTATGAACTTGGAAATATCTACAGTGCTATCTGTATAAAATTGAAATTATTTACAACACTATCTCTATAAACATGGAAATATCTTCACCGCTATCTGTATAAACATGGAAATATCTACACCGCTATCTGTATAAACATGGAAATATCTTCACCGCTATCTGTATAAACATGGAAATATCTACAATGCTGTATCTATAAACTTGGAATTAACTACACCAGTATGTCTATAAACATGGAAATATCTAGACCGCCATCTCTATAAACATGGAAATATCTACACCATCTGTATAAACATGGAAATATCTATACCGCTATCTGCATAAACATGAAAATATCTACACGGCCATCTCTATGAACATGGAAATACCTACACCGCCATCTCTACGAACATGGAAATATCTACACCGCTATCTGTATGAACATGTAAATATCTACACTGCCATCTGTACGAACATGCAAATATCTACACCGCTAACTGTATGAACATGAAAATATCTACACCGCTATCTGTATGAACATGGAAATATCTAAACCGTTATCTGTATGAACATGGAAATACCTAAATCACTATCTGTATGAACATGGAAATATCTACACCGATATCTGTATGAACATGGAAATATCTACACCGCTATCAGTATGAACATGCAAATATCTACACAGCTATATGTATATCAATGGAAATATCTACATTGCTATCTCTATAAACATGGAAATAACTACACTGTTATCTGTATAAACATGGAAACATCTACACAGCCACCTGTACTAACACGGAAATATCTACACTGCCATCCGTATGAACATGGAAATATCTACACCGCCATCTGTATGAACATGTAAATATCTACACAGCTATCTGTATATCAATGGAAATATCTACACTGCTCTCTATAAACATGGAAATAACTACACTGCTATCTGTATAAACATGGAAATATCTACACCGCCATCTGTATGAACATGGAAATATCTACACCGCCATCTCTACGAACATGGAAATATCTACACCGCCATGTGTATGAACATGGAAATATCTACAAAGCCATCTGTATGAACATGGAAATATCTTCACCGCCATCTGTATGAACATGGATATATCTACACCGGCATCTGGATGAACATGGAAATATCTACACCGCTATCTGCATGAACATGGAAATATCTACACAGCTATCTGCATATACATAGAAATATGTACAGAGATTTCTCTATAAATATGGAAATAACAACAGAGCTATCTCTATAAACTTCGAAATATCCACACCGCCATCTGTATGAACATGGAAATATTTACACCGCCATCTGTACGAACATGGACATATCTACACCGCCATCTGTATTAAGATGGAAATATCTACACCGCTATCTGTATAACCATGGAAATATCTGCCCAACTATCTGTATAAACATGGAAATATCTGCAACGCTATCTGTATAAACATGGAAATTTCTACACCGCTATCTGCATAAACATGGAAATATCCACACCGCTATCTGTGTAAACATGGAAATGTCTACACTGCTATCTGTGTAAACATGGAAATATCTCCCCCGCCATCTGTGTAAACATGAAAATATCTACACCGCCATCTCTATAAACGTGGAAATATCTACACCGCTATCTGCATGAACTTTGAAATATCTACACTGCTATCTGTATAAAATTGAAATTATCTAAACCACTATCTCTATAAACATGGAAATACCTACACCGCTATCTGTATAAACATGGAAATATCTACACCGCTATCTGTATAAACATGGAAATATCTTCACTGCTATATGTATAAACATGGAAATATCTACAACGCTGTCTCTATAAACTTGGAAATAACTACACCAGTATCTCTATAAACATGGAAATATCTAGACCGCCATCTCTATAAACATGGAAATATCTACACCACCATCTGTATAAACATGGAAATATCTATACCGCTATCTGCATAAAGATGAAAATATCTACACCGCCATCTCTATGAACATGGAAATATCTACACCGCCATCTGTACGAACATGGAAATATCTACACCGCCGTCTGTATGAACATGTAAATATCTACACCGCCATCTCTATGAACATGGAAATATCTACACCGCTAACTGTATGAACATGGAAATATATACACCGCTATCTGTATGAACATGGAAATATCTACACCGTTATCTGTATGAACATGGAAATATCTACACCGCTATCTGTATGAACATGGAAATATCTACACCGCTATCTGTACGAACATGGAAATATCTACACCGCTATCAGTATGAACATGCAAACATCTACACAGCTATATGTATATCAATGGAAATATCTTCATTGCTATCTCTATAAACATGGAAACAACTACACTGCTATCTGTATAAACATGGAAATATCTACACCGCCACCTGTACGAACATGGAAATATCTACACTGCCATCCGTACGAACATGGAAATATCTACACCGCCATCTTTATGACCATGTAAGTATCTACACAGCTATCTGTATATCAATGGAAATATCTACACTGCTCTCTCTATAAAAATGGAAATAACTACACTGCTATCTGTATGAACATGGAAATATCTACACCGCCACCTGTATGAACATGGAAATAACTACACTGCCATCCGTACAAACATAGAAATATCAACACCGCAATCTGTATGAACATGTAAATATCTACACCGCCATCTGTATGAACATGGAAATAACTACACCGATTACTGTATGAACATGGAAATATCTACACCGCTATCTGTAAAACATGGAAATATCTACACCGCCATCTGTATGAACATGGAAATATCTACACCGCCATCTCTATAAACGTGGAAATATCTACACCGCTATCTGTATGAACTTGGAAATATCTACACTGCTATCTGTATAAATTTGAAATTATCTACAACACTATCTCTATAAACATGGAAATATCTTCACCGCTATCTGTATAAACATGGAAATGTCTACACCGCTATCTGTATAAACATGGAAATATCTTCACCGCTATCTGTATAAACATGGAAATATCTACAATGCTGTATCTATAAACTTGGAATTAACTACACCAGTATGTCTATAAACATGGAAATATCTAGACCGCCATCTCTATAAACATGGAAATATCTACACCACCATCTGTATAAACATGGAAATATCTATACCGCTATCTGCATAAACATGAAAATATCTACACCGCCATCTCTATGAACATGGAAATATCTACACCGCCATCTCTACGAACATGGAAATATCTACACCGCTATCTGTATGAACATGGAAATATCTACACCGCCATCTGTATGAACATGTAAGTATCTACACAGCTATCTGTATATCAATGGAAATATCTACACTGCTCTCTCTATAAACATGGAAATAACTACACTGCTATCTGTATGAACATGGAAATATCTACACCGCCACCTGTATGAACATGGAAATAACTACACTGCCATCCGTACAAACATGGAAATATCTACACCGCCATCTGTATGAACATGTAAATATCTACACCGCCATCTGTATGAACATGGAAATAACTACACCGGTTACTGTATGAACATGGAAATATCTACACCGCTATCTGTATGAACATGGGAATATCTACACTGCTGTCTGTATGAACATGAAAATATCTACACAGCTATCTGCATATCAATGGAAATATCTAAACCGCTATCTCTATAAACATGGAAATATCTACATTGCTATCTGTATAAACATGGAAATATCTACAAAGCCATCTCTATGAACATGGAAATATCTACACCGCCATTTGTATGAACACGGAAATATCTACACCGCCATCTGTATGAACATGGATATATCTACACCGGCATCTGGATGAACATGGAAATATCTACACCGCTATCTGTATGAACATGGAAATATCTACACCGCCATCTGTATGAACATGTAAGTATCTACACAGCTATCTGTATATCAATGGAAATATCTACACTGCTCTCTCTATAAACATGGAAATAACTACACTGCTATCTGTATGAACATGGAAATATCTACACCGCCACCTGTATGAACACGGAAATAACTACACTGCCATCCGTACAAACATGGAAATATCTACACCGCAATCTGTATGAACATGTAAATATCTACACCGCCATCTGTATGAACATGGAAATAACTACACCGGTTACTGTATGAACATGGAAATATCTACACCGCTATCTGTAAAACATGGAAATATCTACACCGCCATCTGTATGAACATGGAAATATCTACACCGCCATCTCTATAAATGTGGAAATACCTACACCGCTATCTGTGTGAAGATGGAAATATCTACACCGCTATCTGTATGAACATGGAAATATCTACACCGTTATCTGTATGAACATGGAAATATCTCCAACGCTATGTGTATGAACATGGAAATATCTACACCGCTATCTGTATGAACATGGAAATATCTACACCGCTATCTGTATGAACATGCAAATATCTAGACCGCTATCTGTATGAACATGCAAATATCAACACTCCTATCTCTATAAACATGGAAATAAGTACACAGCTATCTGTAAAAATATGGGAATTTCTACACTTCCACCTGTATGAACATGGAAATATCTACACCGCCATCTGTTTGAACATGTAAATATCTACACCGCCATCGGTATGAACATGGAAATATCTACACCGCCATCTGTATGAACATGGAAATATCTACAGAGTTAACTGTATGAACATGGAAGTATCTACACCGCTATCAGTATGAACATGGAAATATCTACACCGCTATCTGTATGAACATGCAAATATCTACACTGCTATCTGTCTATCAGTGGAAATATCTACACCGCTATCTGTATGAACATGCAAATATCTACACAGCTATCTGTATATCAATGGAAATATCTACACTGCTATCTCTATAAACATGGAAATAACTACACAGCTATCTGTAAAAACATGGGAATATCTACACCGCCACCCGTATGAACATGGAAATATCTACACTGCCATCCGTACGAACATGGAAATATTTACACCGCCATCTGTTTGAACATGTAAATATCTACACCGCCATCTGTATGATCATGGAAATATCTACACCGCCATCTATATGAACATGGAAATATCTACACCGTTAACTGTATGAACATGGAAATATCTACACCGCTCTCAGTATGAACATGGAAATATCTACACCGCTATCTGTATGAACATGCAAATATCTTCACTGCTATCTGTATATCAATGGAAATATCTACACTGCTATCTCTATAAACATTGAAATAACTACACTGCTATGTGTATAAACATGGAAATATCTACACCGCCATCTCTATGAACATAGAAATACCTACACCGCCATTTGTATGAACATGGAAATATCTTCACCGCCATCTGTATGAACATGGATATATCTACATCGGCATCTGGTTGAACATGGAAATATCTACACCGCTATCTACATGAACATGGAAATATCTACACTGCTATCTGCATATACATGGAAATATCCACACCGCTATCTGTGTAAACATGGAAATGTCTACACCGCCATCTGTGTAAACATGAAAATACACCGCCATCTTTATAAACATGGAAATATCTACACCGCCCTCTGTATGAACATGGAAATATCTACACCGCCATCTTTATAAACATGGAAATATCTACACCGCCATCTCTATGGACATGGAAATATCTACACCGCCATCTGTACGAACATGGAAATATCTACACCGCCATCTGTATGAACATGGAAATACCTATACCGCTGTCTGCATAAACATGGAAATATCTACACCGCCATCTCTATGTACATGGAAATACCTACACCGCTAACTGTATGAACATGGAAATATCTACACCGCTATCTGTTTCTACATGGAAATATCTACACCGCTATCTGTATGAACATGGAAATATCTGAACCGCTATCTGTATGAACATGGAAATATCTACACCGCTATCTGTATGAACATGCAAATATCTACACAGCTATCTGTGTATTAATGGAAATATCTACACTGCTATCACTATAAACATAGAAATAACTACACTGCTATCTGTACAAACATGGAAATATCTACACCGCTATCTCTATGAACATGGAAATATCTACACCGCCATCTGTAGGAACATGGAAATATCTACACCGCCATTTGTATGAACATTGAAATATCTACACCGCCATCTGTATGAACATGGAAATATCTTCAACGCCATCTGTATGAACATGGATATATCTACACTGGCATCTGGATGAACATGGAAATATCTACACCGCTATCTGCATGAACATGGAAATATCTACATCGCTAACTGTATGAACATGGAAATACCTACACTGCTATCTGTGTGAACATGGAAATATCTACACCGCCATCGGTATGAACATGTAAATACCTACACCGCCATCTGTATAAATATGGAAATATCTACACCGTTAACTGTAGAAACATGGAAGTAACTACACCGCTATCAGTATGAACATGGAAGTATCTACACCGCAATCTGTATGAACATGCAAATATCTACACTGCTATCTGTCTATCAATGGAAATATCTACACCACAATCTGTATGAACATGCAAATATCTACACAGCTATCTGTATATCAATGGAAATATCTACACCGCTATCTCTATAAACATGGAAATATCTACATTGCTATCTGTATAAACATGGAAATATCTACACCGCCATCTCTATGAACATGGCAATATCTACACCGCCATTTGTATGAACACGGAAATATCTACACCGCCATCTGTATGAACATGGAAATATCTACAGCGCCATTTGTATGAACATGGAAATATCTACACCGCCATCTGTATGAACATGGAAATATCTTCAACGCCATCTGTATGAAAATGGATATATCTACATCGGCATCTGGATGAACATGGAAATATCTACACCGCTATCTACATGAACATGGAAATATCTACACTGCTATCTGCATATACATGGAAATATCCACACCGCTATCTGTGTAAACATGGAAATGTCTACACCGCTATCTGTGTAAACATGGAAATATCTACACCGCCATCTGTGTAAACATGAAAATATCTACAACGCCATCTTTATAAACATGGAGATATCTACACCGCCCTCTGTATGAACATGGAAATATCTACACCGCCATCTTTATAAAGGTGGAAATATCTACACCGCCATCTGTACGAACATGGAAATATCTACACCGCTAACCGTATGAACATGGAAATATCTACAAGGCTATCTGTATGAACATGGAAATATCTACACCGTTATCTGTATGAACATGGAAATATCTACACCGCTATCTGTAGGAAAATGGAAATATCTACACCGCTATCTGTATGAACATGGTAATATCTACACCTCTATCTGTATGAACATGCAAATATCTACACAGCTATCTGTATATCAATGGAAACATCTACACTGGTATCTCTATAAACATGGAAATATCTACACTGCTATCTGTATAAACATGGAAATATCTACACCGCCACCTGTATGAACATGGAAATATCTACACTGCCATCCATGCGAACATGGAAATATCTACACCGCCATCTGTATGAACATGTAAATATCTACACCGCCATCTGTATGAACATGGAAATATCTACACCGCTAATTGTATGAACATGGAAATATCTACACCGCTATCTGTATGAACATGGAAATATCTACACCGCTATCTGTATGAGCATGGAAATATCTACACCGCTATCTGTATGAACATGCAAATATCTTCACAGCTACCTGTATATCAATGGAAATATCTACACTACTATCTCTATAAACATGGAAATAACTACACTGCTATCTGTACAAACAATGAAATATCTACAGCGCCATCTCTATGAACATGGAAATATCTACACCGCCATTTGTATGAACATGGAAATATCTACACCGCCATCTCTATGAACATGGAAATATCTACACAGCCATATGTATGAACATGGAAATATCTACACCGCCCTCTGTATGAACATGGAAATATCTTCACTGCCATCTGTATGAACATGGATATATCTTCACCGGCATCTGGATGAACATGGAAATATCTACACCGCTATCTGCATGAACATGGAAATATCTACACAGCTATCTGCATATACATGGAAATATCTACACAGATTTCTCTATAAATATGGAAATAACTACAGCGCTATCTCTATAAACTTCGAAATATCTACACCGCCATCTGTATGAACATGGAAAAATCTACACCGCCATCTGTATGAACATGGACATTTCTACACCGCCATCTGTATTAAGATGGAAATATCTACACCGCTATCTGTATAAACATGGAAATATCTGCCCAACTATCTGTATAAACATGGAAATATCCGCACCGCTATCTGTAAACACATGGAAATATCTACACCGCTATCTGCATAAACATGGAAATATCCACACCGCTATCTGTGTAAACATGGAAATGTCTGCACCGCTATCTGTGTAAACATGGAAATATCTCCACTGCAATCTGTGTAAACGTGAAAATATCTACACCGCCATCTGTACGAACATGGAAATATCTACACCGCCATCTGTATGAACATGGAAATACCTATACCGCTGTGTGCATAAACATGGAAATATCTACACCGCCATCTCTATGGACATGGAAATATCTACACCGCCATCTGTACGAACATGGAAATATCTACACCGCCATCTGTATGAACATGGAAATACCTATACCGCTGTCTGCATAAACATGGAAATATCTACACCGCCATCTCTATGTACATGGAAATATCTACACCGCTAACTGTATGAACATGGAAATAACTACACCGCTATCTGTTTGTACATGGAAATATCTACACCGCTATCTGTATGAACATGGAAATATCTGCACCGCTATCTGTATGAACATGGAAACATCTACACCGCTATCTGTATGAACATGCAAATATCTACACAGCTATCTGTATATTAATGGAAATATCTACACTGCTAACTCTATAAACATAGAAATAACTACACTGCTATCTGTACAAACATGGAAATATCTACACCGCCATCTCTTTGAACATGGAAATATCTACACCGCCATCTGTAGGAACATGGAAATATCTACACCGCCATTTGTATGAACATTGAAATATCTACACCGCCATCTGTATGAACATGGAAATATCTTCAACGCCATCTGTATGAACATGGATATATCTACACCGGCATCTGGATGAACATGGAAATATCTACACCGCTATCTGCATGAACATGGAAATATCTACATCGCTAACTGTATGAACATGGAAATACCTACACTGCTATCTGTGTGAACATGGAAATATCTACACCGCCATAGGTATGAACATGTAAATACCTACACCGCCATCTGTATGAATATGGAAATATCTACACCGTTAACTGTAGAAACATGGAAGTAACTACACCGCTATCAGTATGAACATGGAAGTATCTACACCGCTATCTGTATGAACATGCAAATATCTACACTGCTATCTGTCTATCAATGGAAATATCTACACCACAATCTGTATGAACATGCAAATATCTACACAGCTATCTGTATATCAGTGGAAATATCTACACCGCTATCTCTATAAACATGGAAATATCTACATTGCTATCTGTATAAACATGGAAATATCCACACCGCCATCTCTATGAACATGGAAATATCTACACCACCATTTGTATGAACACGGAAATATCTACACCGCCATCTGTATGAACATGGAAATATCTACAGCGCCATTTGTATGAACATGGAAATATCTACACCGCCATCTGTATGAACATGGAAATATCTTCAACGCCATCTGTATGAACATGGATATATCTACACCGGCATCTGGATGAACATGGAAATATCTACACCGCTATCTGCATGAACATGGAAATATCTACATCGATAACTGTATGAACAAGGAAATACCTACACCGCTATCTGTGTGAAGATGGAAATATCTACACCGCTATCTGTATGAACATGGAAATATCTACACCGTTATCTGTATGAACATGGAAATATCTACACCGCTATGTGTATGAACATGGAAATATCTACACCGCTATCTGTATGAACATGGAAATATCTACACCGCTATCTGTATGAACATGCAAATATCTAGACCGCTATCTGTATGAACATGCAAATATCTACACTGCTATCTCTATAAACATGGAAATAAGTACACAGCTATCTGTAAAAACATGGGACTATCTACACTGCCACCTGTATGAACGTGGAAATATCTACACCGCCATCTGTTTGAACATGTAAATATCTACACCGCCATCGGTATGAACATGGAAATATCTACACCGCCATCTGTATGAACATGGAAATATCTACACAGTTAACTGTATGAACATGGAAGTATCTACAACGCTATCAGTATGAACATGGAAATATCTACACCGCTATCTGTATGAACATGCAAATATCTACACTGCTATCTATCACTGGAAATATCTACACCGCTATCTGTATAAACATGCAAATATCTACACAGCTATCTGTATATCAATGGAAATATCTACACTGCTATCTCTATAAACATGGAAATAACTACACAGCTATCTGTAAAAACATGGGAATATCTACACCGCCACCCATATGAACATGGAAATATCTACACTGCAATCGGTACGAACATGGAAATATCTACATCGCTAACTGTATGAACCAGGAAATACCTACACCGCTATCTGTGTGAAGATGGAAATATCTACACCGCTATCAGTATGAACATGGAAATATCTACACCGCTATCTGTATGAACATGCAAACATCTTCACTGCTATCTGTATATCAATGGAAATATCTACACTGCTATCTCTATAAACATGGAAATAACTACACTGCTATGTGTATAAACATGGAAATATCTACACCGCCATCTCTATGAACACAGAAATATCTACACCGCCATTTGTATGAACATGGAAATATCTACACCGCCATCTCTATGAACATGGAAATATCTACACCGCCATGTGTATGAACATGGAAATATCTTCACCGCCATCTGTATGAACATGGATATATCTACACTGGCATCTGGATGAACATGGAAATATCTACACCGCTATGTACATGAACATGGAAATATCTACACTGCAATCTGCATATACATGGAAATATCCACACCGCTATCTGTGTAAACATGGAAATGTCTACACCGCTATCTGTGTAAACATGGAAATATCTACACCGCCATCTGTGTAAACATGAAAATATCTACACCGCCATCTTTATAAACATGGAAATATCTACACCGCCCTCTGTATGAACATGGAAATATCTACACCGCCATCTCTATAAAGGTGGAAATATCTACACTGCCATCTGTACGAACATGAAAATATCTACACCGCCATCTGTATGAACATGTAAATATCTACACCGCCATCTGTATGAACATGGAAATATCTACACCGCTAACCGTATGAACATGGAAATATCTACAAGGCTATCTGTATGAACATGGAAATATCTACACCGTTATCTGTATGAACATGGAAATATCTACACCGCTATCTGTAGGAAAATGGAAATATCTACACTGCTATCTGTATGAACATGGAAATATCCACACCGCTATCTGTATGAACATGCAAATATCTACGCAGCTATCTGTATATCAATGGAAACATCTGCTCTGCTATCTCTATAAACATGGAAATAACTACACTGCTATCTGTATAAACATGGAAATATCTAGACCGCCATCTCTATAAACATGGAAATATCTACACCACCATCTGCATAAACATGGAAATACCTATAACACTATCTGCATAAACATGGAAATACCTACACCGCCATCTCTATGAACATGGAAATATCTACACCACCTTCTGTACGAACATGGAAATATCTACACCACAATCTGTATGAACATGTAAATATCTACACCGCCATCTGTATGAACATGGAAATATCTACACCGCTAACTTTATGAACATGGGAATATCTACAAGGCTATCTGTATGAACATGGAAATATCTACACCGTTATCTGTATGAACATGGAAATATCTACACTGCTATCTGTATGAACATGGAAATATCTACACCGCTATCTGTACAAACATGGAAATAACTACACCGCTATCTGTATGAACATGCAAATATCTACACAGCTATATGTATATCAATGGAAATATCTACATTGCTATCTCTATAAACATGGAAATAACTACACTGCTATCTGTATGAACATGGAAATATCTACACCGACACCTGTATGAACATGGAAACATGTACATTGCCATCCGTATGAACATGGAAATATCTACACCGCCATCTGTATGAACATGTAAATATCTACACCGCCATCTATATGAACATGGAAATATCTACACCGCTAACTGTATGAACATGGAAATATCTACACCGCTATCTGTATGAACATGGAAATATCTACACCGCTATCTGTATGAACATGGAAATATCTACACCGCTATCTGTATGAACATGGATATATCTACACCGCTATCTGTATGAACATGCAAATATCTACAAAGCTATCTGTATATCAATGGAAATATTTACACCGCTATCTCTATAAACATGGAAATATCTACATTGCTATCTGTATATACATGGAAATATCTACACCGCCATCTCTATGAGCATGGAAATGTCTACACCGCCATTTGTATGAACACGGAAATATCTACACCGCCATCTCTATGAACATGGAAATATCAACATCGCCATTTGTATGATCATGGAAATATCTACACCGCCATCTGTACGAACAAGGAAATATCTTCACCGCCATCTGTATGAACATGGATATATCTACACCGACATCTGGATGAACATGGAAATATCTACACCGCTATCTGCATGAACATGGAAATATCTACACAGCTATCTGCATATACATTGAAATATCTACAGAGATTTCTCTATAAATATGGAAATAACTACAACGCTATCTCAATAAACTTCAAAATATCTACACTGCCATCTGTATGAACATGGAAATATCTACACCGCCATCTGTACAAACATGGACATATCTACACCGCCATCTGTATTAAGATGGAAATATCTACACCGCTATCTGTATAAACATGGAAATATCTGGCCAACTATCTGTATAAACATGGAAATATCTACACCACTATCTGCATAAACATGGAAATATCCACACCGCTATCTGCATAAACATGGAAATATCCACACCGCTGTCTGTGTAAACATGGAAATGTCTACACCGCTATCTGTGTAAACATGGAAATATCTCCACCGCCATCTGTGTAAACGTGAAAATATCTACACCGCCATCTCTAAAAACGTGGAAATATCTACACCGCCATCTGTATGAACATGGAAATATCTACACCGCCATCTCTATAAACGTGGAAATATCTACACCGCTATCTGTATGAACTTGGAAATATCTACAGTGCTATCTGTATAAAATTGAAACTATCTACACCACTATCTCTATAAACATGGAAATATCTACACTGCTCTCTGTATAAACATGGAAATATCTACACCGCTCTCTGTATAAACATGGAAATATCTTCACCGCTATCTGTATAAACTTGGAAATATCTACAATGCTGTCTCTATAAACTTGGAAATAACTACAGCACTATCTCTATAAACATGGAAATATCTAGACAGCAATCTCTATGAACATGGAAATATCTACACCACCATCTGTATAAACATGGAAATATCTATACCGCTACCTGCATAAACATGGAAATATCTACACCGCCATCTCTAAGAGCATGGAAATATCTACACCGCTAACTGTATGAACATGGAAATATCTACACCCCTATCGGTATGAACATGGAAATATCTACACCGTTATCTGTATGAACATGGAAATATCTACACCGCTATCTGTATGAACATGGAAATATCTACACTTCTATCTGTACGAACATGGAAATATCTACACCGCTATCTCTATGAACATGCAAATATCTACACAGCTATATGTATATCAATGGAAATATCTACATTGCTATCTCTATAACCATGGAAATAACTACACTGCTATCTGTATGGACATGGAAATATCTACACCGCCACCTGTATGAACATGGAAATATCTACACTGCCATAAGTACGAACATGGAAATATCTATACCGCCATCTGTATGAACATGGAAATATATACACCGTCATCTGTATGAACATGGAAATATCTACACCGCTAACTGTATGAACATGGAAATATCTACACCGCTATCTGTATGAACATGGAAATATCTACACCATTATCTGTAAAACATGGAAATCTCTACACCGCTATGTGTATGAACATGGAAATATCTACACCGCTATCTGTACGAACATGGAAATATCTACACCGCTATCCGTATGAACATGCAAATATCTACACAGCAATCTGTATATCAATGGAAATATCTACACCGCTATCTCTATAAACATGGAAATATCTACATTGCTATCTGTATAAACATGGAAATATCTACACCGCCATCTCTATGAACATGGAAATATCTACACCGCCATTTGTATGAACACGGAAATATCTACACCGCCATCTCTATGAACACGGAAATATCAACACCGCCATTTGTATGAACATGGAAATACCTACACCGCCATCTGTATGAACATGGAAATATCTTCACCGCCATCAGTATGAACATGGATATATCTACACCGGCATCTGGATGAACATGGAAATATCTACAACGCTATCTGCATGAACATGGAAATATCTACACTGCTATCTGCATAAACATGAAATATCTACTGAGATTTCTCTATAAATATGGAAATAACTACAACGCTATCTCTATAACTTCAAAATATCTACACCGCTATCTCTATGAACATGGAAATATCTACACCGCCATCTGTATGAACATGCAAATATCTACACCGCCATCTGTACAAACATGGACATATCTACACCGCCATCTGTATTAAGATGGTAATATCTACACCGCTATCTGTATAAACATGGAAATATCTGCCCAACTATCTGTATAAACATGGAAATATCCGCATCTCTATCTGTATAAACATGGAAATATCTACACCGCTATCTGCATAAACATGGAAATACCCACACCGCTATCTGTGTAAACATGGAAATGTCTACAACGCTATCTGTGTAAACATGGAAATATCTACACCGCCATCTGTGTAAACATGAAAATATCTACACCGCCATCACTGTAAACATGGAAATATCTACACCGCCATCAGTATGAACATGGAAATATCTACACAGCCATCTCTATAAACGTGGAAATATCTACACTGCTATCTGTATGAACTTGGAAATATCTACACTGCTCTCGGTATAAAATTGAAATTATCTACACCACTATCACTATAAACATGGAAATATCTACACTGCTATCTGTCTAAACATGGAAATATCTACACCGCTATCTGTATAAACATGGAAATATCTCCACCGCTATCTGTATAAACATGGAAATATCTACAACGCTTCTCTCTAAACTTGGAAATAACTACACCACAATCTCTGTAAACATGGAAATATCTAGACCGCCATCTCTAAAAACACGGAAATATCTACACCACCATCTGTATAAACATGGAAATATCTATACCGCTATCTGCATAAACATGGAAATATCTACATCGCCATCTCTATGAACATGGAAATATCTACACCACCATCTGTACGAACTTGGAAATATCTACACCGCCATCTGTATGAACATCTAAATATCTACACCGCTATCTGTATGAACATGGAAATATCTACACCGCTAACTGTATGAACATGGAAATATCTACACCGCTATCTGTATGAACATGGAATTATCTACACCGTTATCTGTATGAACATGGAAATATCTACACCGCTATCTGTATGAACATGGAAATATCTACACCGCTATCTGTACGAACATGGAAATATCTACACCGCTATCTGTATGAACATACACATAACTACACAGCAATCTGTATATCAATGGAAATATCTACACTGCTATCTCTATAAACATGGAAATAACTACACTGCTATCTGTATAAACAAGGAAATATCAACACCGCCACCTGTATGAACATGGAAATATCTACACTGCCATCCGTACGAACATGGAAATAATTACACCGCCATCTGTATGAGCATGTAAATATCTACACCGCCATCTGTATGAGCATGGAAATATCTACACCGCTAACTGTATGGACATGGAAATATCTACACCGCTATCTGCGTGAACATGGAAATATCTACACCGCTATCTGTATGAACATGGAAATACCTACACCGCTATCTGTATGAACATGGAAATATCTACACCGCTATCTGTATGAACATTGAAATATCTACACCGCTATCTGTATGAACATGCAAATATCTACACAGCTATCTGTATATCAATGGAAATATCTACACAGCTATCTCTATAAACATGGAAATAACTACACTGCTATCTTTATAAACATGGAAATATCTACACCGCCATCTCTATGAACATGGAAATATCTGCACCGCCATTTGTATGAACATGGAAATATATACACCGCCATCTCTATGAACATGGAAATATCTACACCGCCATTTTTATGAACATGGAAATATCTACACCGCCATCTGTATGAACATGGAAATATCTTCACCGCCATCTGTATGAACATGGATATATCTACCCCGGCATCTGGATGGACATGGAAATATCTACACCGCTATCTGCATGAACATGGAAATATCTACACAGCTATCTGCATATACATGGAAATATCTACCCAGATTTCTCTATAAATATGGAAATAACTACAGCACTATCTCTATAAACTTCGAAATATCTACACCACCATCTGTATGAACATGAAAATATCTACACCACCATCTGTACGAACATGGACATATCTACACCGCCATCTGTATTAAGATTGAAATATCTACACCGCTGTCTGTATAAACATGGAAATATCTGCCCATCTTTCTGTATAAACATGGAAATATCCGCACCGCTATCTGTATAAACATGGAAATATCTACACCGCTATCTGCATAAACATGGAAATATCCACAATGCTATCTGTGTAAACATGGAAATGTCTACACCGCTATCTGTGTAAACATGGAAATATCTACACCGACATCTGTGTAAACATGGAAATATCTACACCGCCATCTCTATAAACATGGAAATATCTACAACGCCATCTGTATGAACATGGAAATATCTACACCGCCATCTCTATAAACGTGGTAATATCTACACCGCTATCTGTATGAATTTGGAAATATCTACACTGTTATCTGTATAAACATGAAAATATCTACACCGCTATCTGCATAAACATGGAAATAACTTCACTGCTATATGTATAAACATGGAAATATCTACAACGCTGTCTCTATAAACTTGGAAATAACTACACAACTATCTCTATAAACATGGAAATATCTAGACCGCCATCTCTATAAACATGGAAATATCTACACCACCATCTGTATAAACATGGAAATATCTATACCGCTATCTGCATAAACATGGAAATGTCTACACCGCCATCTCTATGAACATGGAAATATCTACACGGCCATCTATACGAACATGGAAGTATCTACACCGCCATCTGTATGAACATGTAAATATCTACACGGCCATCTGTATGAACATGGAAATATCTAAATCGCTAACTATATGACCATGCAAATATCTACACCGCTATCTGTATGAACATGGAAATATCTACACCGTTATCTGTATGAACATGGAAATATCTACACCGCTTTCTGTATGAACATGGAAATATCTACACCGCTATCTCTACGAAGATGGAAATATCTACACCGCTATCTGTATGAACATGCAAATATCTACACAGCTATATGTATATCAATGGAAATATCTACACTGCTATCTCTATAAACATGGAAATAACCACACTGCTATCTGTATAAACATGGAAATATCTACAACGCCATCTCTATGAACATGGAAATATCTACACCGCCATTTGTATGAACATGGAAATATCTACACCGCCATCTCTATGAACATGGAAATATCTACACTGCCATTTGTATGAACATGGAAATATCTACACCGCCATCTGTATGAACATGGAAATATCTACACCGCCATCTCTATAAACGTGGAAATATCTACATCGCTATCTGTATGAACTTGTAAATATCTACACTGTTCTCGGTATAAAATTGAAATTATCTACACCACTATCTCTATAAACATGGAAATATCTACTCTGCTATGTGTATAAACATGGAAATATCTACACCGCTATCAGTATAAACATGGAAATATCTTCACCGCTATCTGTATAAACATGGAAATATCTAGACCGCCATCTCTATAAACATGGAAATATCTACACCACCATCTGTATAAACATGGAAATATCTATACCGCTACCTGCATAAACATGGAAATATCTACTCCGCCATCTCTACGAACATGGAAATATCTACACCACCATCTGTATGAACATGTAAATATCTACACCGCCATCTGGATGAACATGGAAATAACTACACCGCTAACTGTATGAACATGGAAATATCTACACCGCTATCTGTATGAACATGGAAATATCTACACCGTTATCTGTATGAACATGGAAATATCTACACCGCTATCTGTATGAACATGGAAATATCTACACCGCTATCTGTATGAACATGGAAATATCTACACCGCTATCTGTATGAACATGCAAATATCTACACAGCTATCTATATATCAATGGAAATATCTACACTGCTATCTCTATAAACATGGAAATAACTACACTGCCATCCGTACGAACATGGAAATATGTACACCGCCATCTGTATGAACATGCAAATATCTACACCGCCATCTGAATGAACATGGAAATATCTACAACGCTAACTGTATGGACATGGAAATATCTACACCGCTATAGGTATGAACATGGAAATATCTACACCGCTATCTGCATGAACATGGAAATATCTACACCGCTATCTGTATGAACATGGAAATATCTACACCGCTATCTGTAAGAACATGGAAATATCTACACCGCTATCAGTATGAACATGCAAATATCTACACAGCTCTCTGTATAAAATTGAAATTATCTACACCACTATCTCTACAAACATGGTAATAACTTCACTGCTATCTGTATAAACATGGAAATATCTACACCGCCATCTCTATGAACATGGAAATATCTACACCGCCATTTGTATGAACATGGAAATATCTACACTGCCATCTCTATGAACATGGAAATATCTACACCGCCATTTGTATGATCCTGGAAATATCTACACCGCCATCTGTATGAACATGGAAATATCTTCACCGCCATCTGTATGAACACGGATATATCTACACCGGCATGTGGATGAACATGGAAATATCTACACCGCTATCTGCATGAACATGGAAATATCTACACAGCTATCTGCATATACATGGAAATATGTACACATATTTCTCTATCAATATGGAAAAAACTACAGCGCTATCTCTATAAACTTCGAAATATCTACACCGCCATCTGTATGAACATGGAAATATCTACACCGCCATCTGTACAAACATGGACATATCTACACCACCATCTGTATTAAGATGGAAATATCTACACCGCTATCTGTATAAACATGGAAATATCTGCCCATCTGTATAAACATGGAAATATCCGCACCGCTATCTGTATAAACATGGAAATATCTACACCGCTATCTGCATAAACATGGAAATATCCACACGGCTATCTGTGTAAACATGGAAATGTCTACACCGCTATCTGTCTAAACATGGAAATATCTACACCGCCATCTGTGTAAACCTGAAAATATCTACACTGCCATTTCTATAAACATGGAAATATCTACACCGCCATCTGTATGAACATGGAAATATCTGCAACGCCATCTCAATAAACGTGGAAATATCTACACCACAATCTGTATGATCTTGGAAATATCAACACTGCTATCTGTATAAAATTGAAATTATCTACACCACTATCTCTATAAACATGGAAATATCTACACTGTTATCTGTATAAAAATAGAAATATCTACACCGCTATCTGTATATACATAGAAATATCTACACCGTTATCTGTATGAACATGGAAATACCTACACCACCATCTGTATAAAGATGGAAATATCTACACCGCTATCTGCATAAACATGGAAATATCTACACCACCATCTCTATGAACATGGAAATATCTACACCGCCATCTGTATGAACATGGAAATATCTACACCGCCATCTGTATGAACATGTAAATATCTACACCGCCATCTGTATGAACATGGAAATATCTACACCGCTAACTGTATGAAAATGGAAATATCTACACTGCTATCTGTATGAACATGGAAATATCTACACCGTTATCTGTATGAACATGGAAATATCTACACCGCTATCTGTATGAACATGGAAATATCTACAGCGCTATCTGTACAAACATGGAAATATCTACACCGCTATCTGTATGAACATGCACATATCTACACAGCTATCTGTATATCAATGGAATTATCTACACTGCTATCTCTATAAACATGGAAATAACTACACTGCTATCTGTATAAACATGGAAACATCTACACCCCCACCTGTATGAACATGGAAATATCTACACTGCCATCCGTACGAACATGGAAATACCTACACTGCCATCTGTATGAACATGTAAATAACTACACCGCCATCTGTATGAACATGGAAATATCTACACCGCTAAGAGTATGAACATGGACATATCTACACTGCTTTCTGCATGAACATGGAAATATTTACACAGCTATCTGCATATACATGGAAATAGATACACAGATTTCTCAATAAATATGGAAATAACTACAGCGATATCTCTATAAACTTCGAAATATCTACACCGCCATCTGTATGAACATGGAAATATCTACACCGCCATCTGTACAAACATGGACTTATCTACACTGCCATCTGTATTAAGATGGAAATATCTACACTGCTATCTGTATAAACATGGAAATATCTGCACCACTATCTGTATAAACATGGAAATAACCGCACCGCTATCTGTATAAACATGGAAATATCTACACAGCTATGTGCATAAACATGGAAATATCCACACCGCTATCTGTGTAAACATGGAAATGTCTACACCGCTATCTGTGTAAACATGGAAATATCTACACCGCCATCTGTGTAAACATGAAAATATCTACACCGCCATCTCCATAAACATGGAAATATCTACACAGACATCTGTATGAACATGGAAATATCTACACCGCCATCTCTATAAACGTGGAAATATCTACACTGCTATCTGTATAAAAGTGAAATTATCTACACCACTATCTCAATAAACATGGAAATATCTACACCGCTATCTCTATGAACATGGAAATGCCTACACCGCTATCTATGAAAATAGAAATATCTACACCGCTATCTGCACGAACATGGAAATATCTTCACCGCTATCTGTGAGAACGTGCGAATATCTACACAGCTATCTGTACATCAATGGAAATATATACACAGATATCTCTATAAACATGGAAATATCTACACTGCTATCTGTATAAACATGGAAATATATACACCGCCACCTGTATGAACATGGAAATAACTACACTGCCATCCGTATGAACATGGAAATATGTACACCAGCACCTGTATGAACATGTAAATATCTACACCGCCATCTGTATGAACATGGAAATATCTACACCACTAACTGTATGAACATGGAAATATCTACACCGCTATCTGTATGAACATGGAAATATCTACACCGCTATCTGTATGAACATGGAAATATCTACACCGCTATCTGTATGAACATGGAAATATCTACACCGCACTCTGTATGAACATGGAAATATCTACACCGCTATCTGTATGAACATGCAAATATCTACACAGCTATCTGTATATCAATGGAAATATCTACACTGCTATCTCTATAAACATGGAAATAACTACACTGCTATGTGTATAAACATGGAAATATCTGCACCGCCATCTCTATGAACATAGAAATGTCTTCACCGCCATTTGTATGAACATGGAAATATCTACACCGCCATCTCTATGAACATGGAAATATCTACACCGCCATTTGTATGAACATGGAAATATCTACACCGCCATCTGTATGAAAATGGAAATATCTTCACCGCCATCTGTATGAGCATGGAGATATCTACACTGGCATCTGGATGAACATGGAAATATCTACACCTCTATCTGCATGAACATGGAAATATCTACACAGCTATCTGCATATACATGGAAATATCTACACAGATTTCTCTATAAATATGGAAATAACTACAACGCTATCTCTATAAACTTCGAAATATCTACACCGCTATCTGTATGAACATGGAAATATCTACACCGCCATCTGTACAAACATGGACATACCTACACCGCCATCTGTATTAAGATGGAAATATCTACACCGCTATCTGTATAAACATGGAAATATCTGCCCAACTATCTGTATAAACATGGAAATATCCACACCGCTATCTGTATAAACATGGAAATATCTACACCGCTATCTGCATAAACATGGAAATATCCACACCGCTATCTGTGTAAACATGGAAATGTCTACACCGCTATCTGTGTAAACATGGAAATATCTCCACCGCCATCTGTGTAAACGTGAAAATATCTACACCGCAATCTCTAAAAACATGGAAATATCTACAACGCCATCTGTATGAACATGGAAATATCTACACCGCCATCTCTATAAACGTGGAAATATCTACACCACTATTTGTATGAACTGGGAAGTATCTACACTGCTAACTGTATAAAATTGAAATTATCTACACCAATATCTCTATAAACATGGAAATATCTACACTGCTCTCTGTATAAACATGGAAATATCTACACCGCTCTCTGTATAAACATGGAAATATCTTCACCGCTATCTGTATAAACATGGAAATATCTACAATGCTGTCTCTATAAACTAGGAAATAACTACAGCACTATCTCTATAAACATGGAAATATCTAGACAGGACTCTCTATAAACATGGAAATATCTACACCACCATCTGTATAAACATGGAAATATCTATACCGCTATCTGCATAAACATATAAATATCTACACCGCCATCTCTTTGAACATGGAAATATCTACACCGCCATCTGTACGAACATGGAAATATCTACACTGCCATCTGTATGAACATGTAAATATCCACACCGTCATCTGTATGAACATGGAAATATCTACACCGCTATCTGTATTAACATGGTAATATCTACACCGTTATCTGTATGAACATGGAAATATCTACACCGCTATCTGTATGAACATGGAAATATCTACACCGCTATCTGTAAGAACATGGAAATATCTACACCGCTTTCTGTATGAACATGGAAATATCTACACAGCTATATGTATATCAATGGAAATATCTACATTGCTATCTCTATAACCATGGAAATAACTACACTGCTATCTGTATGAACATGGAAATATCTACACCGCCACCTGTATGAACATGGAAATATCTACACTGCCATCCGTACGAACATGGAAATATCTATACCGCCATCTGTATGAACATGTAAATATCTACACCGTCATCTGTATGAACATGGAAATAACTACACCGCTAACTGTATGAACATGGAAATATCTACACCGCTCTCTGTATGAACATGGAAATATCTACACCGTTATCTGTAAAACATGTAAATATCTACACCGCTATGTGTATGAACATGGAAATATCTACACCGCTATCTCTGTGAACATGGAAATATCTACACCGCTATCCGTATGAACATGCAAATATCTACACAGCTATCTGTATATCAATGGAAATATCTACACCGCTATCTCTATAAACATGGAAATATCTACACCGCTATTTGTATGAACACGGAAATATCTACACCGCCATCTGTATGAACATGGAAATATCTACACCGCCATTTGTATGAACATGGAAATATCTACACCGCCATCTGTATGATCATGGAAATATCTTCACCGCCATCAGTATGAACATGGATATACCAACACCGGCATCTGGATGAACTTGGAAATATCTACACCGCTATCTGCATGAACATGGAAATATCTACACAGCTATCTGCATATACATGGAAATATCTACAGGGATTTCTCTATAAATATGGAAATAACTACAGCGCTATCTCTATAAACTTCGAAATATCTACACCGCCATCTGTATGAACATGGAAATATCTACACCGCCATCTGTACGAACATGAACATATCTACACCGCCATCTGTATTAAGATGGAAATATCTACACCGCTATCTGTATAAACATGGAAATATCTGCCCAACTATCTGTATAAACATGGAAATATCCGCATCGCTATCTGTATAAACATGGAAATAACTTCACCGCTATCTGTATAAACATGGAAATATCAACAACGCTGCCTCTATAAACTTGGAGTTAACTACACCACTATCTGTATAAACATGGAAATATCTAGACCGCCATCTCTATAAACATGGAAATATCTACACCACCATCTGTATAAACATGGAAATATCTATACCGCTATCTGCATAAAAAGGGAAATATGTACACCGCCATCTCTATGAACATGGAAATATCTACACGGCCATCTGTACGAACATGGAAATATCTACACCGCCATCTGTATGAACATGTAAATATCTACACCGCCATCTGTATGAACATGGAAATATCTACACCGTTAACTGTATGAACATGGAAATATCTACACTGTTATCTGTATGAACATGGAAATATCTACACCACTATCTGTATGAACATGGAAATATCTATACCGCTATCTGTACGAAGATGGAAATATCTACACCGCTATCTGTATGAACATGAACATATCTACACAGCTATCTGCATATCAATGGAAATATCTACACTGCTATCTCTATAAACATGGAAATAACTACACTGCTATCTGTATAAACATGGAAATATCTACACCGCCATCTCTATGAACATGGAAATATCTACACCGCCATTTGTGTGAACATGGAAATATCTACACCGCCATCTCTATGAACATGGAAATATCTACACCGCCATTTGTATGAACATGGAAATATCTACACCGCCATCTGTATGAAAATGGAAATATCTTCACCGCTATCTGTATAAACATGGAAATATCTACAATGCTGTCTCTATAAACTAGGAAATAACTACAGCACTATCTCTATAAACATGGAAATATCTAGACAGGACTCTCTATAAACATGGAAATATCTACACCACCATCTGTATAAACATGGAAATATCAACACCGCTATCTGCATAAACATGGAAAGATCCACACCGCTATCTGTGTAAACATGGAAATCTCTACACCGCTATCTGTGTAAACATGGAAATATCTATGCCGCCATCTCTGTAAACATGGAAATATCTACACCGCCATCTCTATAAACATGGAAACATCTACACAGCCGTCTGTATCAACATGGAAATATCTACACCGCCATCTCTATAAACGTGGAAATATCTACACCGCTATCTGTATGAACTTGGAAATATCTACACTGCTATCTGTATAAAATTGAAATTATCTACACCACTATCTCTATAAACATGGAAATATCTACACTGTTATCTGTATAAACATGAAAATATCTACACCGCTATCTGTATAAACATGGAAATAACTTCACCGCTATCTGTATAAACATGGAAATATCAACAACGCAGCCTCTATAACCTTGGAGATAACTACACCACTATCTCTATAAACATGGAAATATCTACACTGCTATCTGTATAAACATGGAAATATCTACACTGCTATGTGTATAAACATGGAAATATCTACACCGCCATCTCTATGAACATGGAAATATCTACACCGCCATTTGTATGAACATGGAAATATCTACACCGCCATCTCTATGAACATGGAAATATCTACACCGCCATTTGTATGAACATGGAAATATCTACACCGCCATCTGTATGAAAATGGAAATATCTTCACCGCCATCTGTATGAGCATGGAGATATCTACACTGGCATCTGGATGAACATGGAAATATCTACACCGCTATCTGCATGAACATGGAAATATCTACACAGCTATCTGCATATACATGGAAATATCTACACAGATTTCTCTATAAATATGGAAATAACTACAACGCTATCTCTATAAACTTCGAAATATCTACACCGCTATCTGTATGAACATGGAAATATCTACACCGCCATCTGTACAAACATGGACATACCTACACCGCCATCTGTATTAAGATGGAAATATCTACACCGCTATCTGTATAAACATGGAAATATCTGCCCAACTATCTGTATAAACATGGAAATATCCGCACCGCTATCTGTATAAACATGGAAATATCTACACCGCTATCTGCATAAACATGGAAATATCCACACCGCTATCTGTGTAAACATGGAAATGTCTACACCGCTATCTGTGTAAACATGGAAATATCTCCACCGCCATCTGTGTAAACGTGAAAATATCTACACCGCAATCTCTAAAAACATGGAAATATCTACAACGCCACCTGTATGAACATGGAAATATCTACACCGCCATCTCTATAAACGTGGAAATATCTACACCGCTATTTGTATGAACTGGGAAATATCTACACTGCTAACTGTATAAAATTGAAATTATCTACACCAATATCTCTATAAACATGGAAATATCTACACTGCTCTCTGTATAAACATGGAAATATCTACACCGCTCTCTGAATAAACATGGAAATATCTTCACCGCTATCTGTATAAACATGGAAATATCTACAATGCTGTCTCTATAAACTAGGAAATAACTACAGCACTATCTCTATAAACATGGAAATATCTAGACAGGACTCTCTATAAACATGGAAATATCTACACCACCATCTGTATAAACATGGAAATATCTATACCGCTATCTGCATAAACATATAAATATCTACACCGCCATCTCTTTGAACATGGAAATATCTACACCGCCATCTGTACGAACATGGAAATATCTACACCGCCATCTGTATGAACATGTAAATATCTACACTGCTATCTGTATGAACATGGAAATATCTACACCGCTAAGTGTATGAACATGGAAATATCTACACCGCTATCTGTACGAACATGCAAATATCTACACAGCTATCTGTATATCAATGGAAATATCTACACTGCTATCTCTATAAACATGGAAATAACTACACTGCTATCTGTATAAACATGGAAATATCTACACCGCCATCTCTATGAATATGGAAATATCTACACCGCCATTTGTATGAACATGGAAATATCTACACCGCCATCTCTATGAACATGGAAATATCTACACCGCCATGTGTATGAACATGGAAATATCTATACCGCCATCTGTATGAACATGGAAATATCTTCACCACCATCTGAATGAACATGGATATATCTACACTGGCATCTGGATGAACATGGAAATATCTACACCTCTATCTGCATGAACATGTAAATATCTACACAACTATCTGCATATACATGGAAATATCTTCACAGATTTCTCTATAAATATGGAAATAACTACAGCGCTATCTCTATAAACTTCGAAATATCTACACCGCCATCTGTATGAACATGGAAATATCTACACCGCCATCTGTACGTACATAGACATATCTACACCGCCATCTGTATTAAGATGGAAATATCTACACCGCTATCTGTATAAACATGGAAATATCTGCCCAACTATCTGTATAAACAGGGAAATATCCGCACCGCTATCTGTATAAACATGGAAATATCTACACCGCTATCTGCATAAACGTGGAAATATCCACACCGCTGTCTGTGTAAACATGGAAATGTCTACACCGCTATCTGTGTAAACATGGAAATATCTCCACCGCCATCTGTGTAAACATGAAAATATCTACACCGCCATCTCTAAAAACATGGAAATATCTACACCGCCATCTGTATGAACATGGAAATATCTACACCACCATCTCTATAAACGTGGAAATATCTACACCGCAATCTATATGAACTTAGAATTATCTACACTGCTATCTGTATAAAATTGAAATTATCTACACCACTATCTCTATAAACATGGAAATATCTACACTGCTATCTGTATAAACATGGAAATATCTAAACCGCTATCTGTATAAACATGGAAATAACTTCAGCGCTATCTGTATAAACATGGAAATATCTACAACGCTGTCTCTATAAACTTGGAAATAACTACACCACTATCTCTATAAACATGGAAATATCTAGACCGCCATCTCTATAAACATGGAAATATCTCCACCACCATCTGTATAAACATGGAAATATCTATACCGCTATCTGCATAAACACGGAAATATCTACAACGCCATCTCTATGAACATGGAAATATCTACAACGCCATCTGTATGAACATGTAAATATCTACACCGCCATCTGTATGAACATGGAAATATCTTCACCGCTAACTGTATGAACATGGAAATATCTACACCGCCATCTGTACGAACACAGACATAACTTCACCGCCATCTGTATTAAGTTGGAAATATCTACACCGCTATCTGTATAAACATGGAAATCTCTGCCCAACTATCTGTATAAACATGGAAATATCTACACATCTATCTGCATAAACATGGAAATATCAACACCGCTATCTGAAAAAACATGGAAATATCCACACCGCTATCTGTGTAAACATGGAAATATCTACACCGCCATCTGTGTAAACATGAAAATATCTACACCGCCATCTCTAAAAACATGGAAATATTTACACCGCCATCTGTATGAACATGGAAATATCTACACCGCCATCTCTATAATCTTGGAAATATCTACACCGCTATCTGTATGAACTTGGAAATATCTACACTGCTCTCTGTATAAAATTGAAATTATCTACACAACTATCTCTATAAACATGGAAATATCTACACTGCTATCTGTATAAACATGGAAATATCTACACCGCTATCTGTATGAACATGGAAATACCTTCACCGCTATCTGTATAAACATGGAAATATCTACAACGCTGTCTCTATAAACTTGGAAATAACTACACCACTATCTCTATAAACATGGAAATATCTAGACCGCCATCTCTATAAACTTGGAAATATCTACACCACCATCTGTATAAACATGGAAATATCTATACCGCTATCTGCTTAAACATGGAAATATCTACACCGCCATCTCAATGAACATGGAAATATCTACACCGCCATCTGTACGAACATGGAAATATCTACACCGCTAACTGTATGAACATGGAAATATCTACACCGCTATCTGTATGAACATGGAAATATCTACACCGTTATCTGTATGAACATGGAAATATCTACACCGCTATCTGTATGAACATGGAAATATCTACACCTCTATCTGTACGAACATGGAAATATCTACACCGCAATCTGTATGAACATGCAAATATCTACACAGCTATCTGTATATCAATGGAAATATCTACCTTGCCATCTCTATAAACATGGAAATAACTACACATCTATCTGTAAAAACATGGGAATATCTACACCGCCACCTGTATGAACATGTAAATATCTACACTGCCATCCGTACGAACATGGAAATATCTACACTGCCATCGGTATGAACATGGAAATATCTACACCGCCATCTCTATGAACATGGAAATATCTACACCGTTAACTGTATGAACATGGAAGTATCTACACCGCTATCAGTATGAACATGGAAATATCTACACCGCTATCTGTATGAACATGCAAATATCTACACTGCTATCTGTCTATCAATGGAAATATCTACACCGCTTTCTGTATGAACATGCAAATATCTACACAGCTATCTGTATATCAATGGAAATATCTACACTGCTATCTCTATAAACATGGAAATAACTACACAGCTATCTCAAAAAACATGGAAATATCTACACCGCCACCTGTATGAAGATGGAAATATCTACACTGCCATCCGTACGAATATGGAAATATCTACACCGCCATCGGTTTGAACATGTAAACATCTACACCGCCATCTGTATGAACATGGAAATATCTACACCGCCATCTGTATGAACATGGAAATATCTACACCGTTAACTGTATGAACATGGAAATATCTACACCGCTACCAGTATGAACATGGAAATATCTACAACGCCATTTGTATGAACATGGAAATATCTACACCGCCATCTCTATGAACATGGAGATATCTACACCGCCATTTGTATGAACATGGAAATATCTACACCGCCATCTCTATGAACATGGAAATATCTACACCGCCATGTTTATGAACATGGAAATATCTACACCGCCATCTGTATGAACATGGAAATATCTTCACCGCCATGTGTATGAACATGGATATATCTACACCGGCATCTGGATGAACTTGGAAATATCTACACAATGCTTTCTACATGAACATGGAAATATCTACACCGCTATCTGCATATACATGGAAATATCCACACCGCTATCTGTGTAAACATGGAAATGTCTACACCGCTATCTGCGTAAACATGGAAATATCTACACTACAATCTGTGTAAACATGAAAATATCTACACCGCCATCTGTATAAACATGGAAATATCTACACCGCCATCTCTATAAAGGTGGAAATATCTACACCGCTATCTGTATTAACTTGGAAATATCTACACTGCTATCTGTATAAAATTGGAATTATCTACACCACTATCTCTATAAACATGGAAATATCTACACTGCAGTCGGTATAAACATGGAAATATCTACACCGCAATCTGTATAAACATGGAAATATCATCACCGCTATCTTTATAAACATGGAAATATCTCCAATGCTGTCTCTATAAACTTGGAAATAACTACACCACTATCTCTATAAACATGGAAATTTCTAGACCGCCATCTCTATAAACATGGAAGTATCTACACCACCATCTGTATAAACATGGAAATATCTATACCGCTATCTGCATTAACATGGAAATATCTACACCGCCATCTCTATGAACATGGAAATATCTACACCGCCTTCTGTACGAACATGGAAATATCTACACCGCCATCTGTATGAACATGGAAATATCTACACCGCCATCTGTATGAACATGGAAATATCTACACTGCTAACCGTATGAACATGGAAATATCTACAAGGATATCTGTATGAACATGGAAATATCTACACCGTTATCTGTATGAACATGGAAATATCTACACCGCTATCTGTATGAACCTGGAAATATCTACACCGCTATCTGTATGAACATGGAAATATCTACACCGCTATCTGTATGAACATGGAAATATCTACACAGCTATCTGTATATCAATGGAAATATCTACACTGCTAACTCTATAAACACGGAAATAACTACACTGCTATCTGTATAAACATGGAAATATCTACACCGCCATTTGTATGAACATGGAAATATCTACACCGCCATGTGTATGAACATGCAAATATCTACACCGCCATCTGTATGAACATGGAAATATCTTCACCGCCATCTGTATGAACATGGATATATCTACACCGGCATCTGGATGAACATGGAAATATCTACACCGCTATCTGCATGAACATGGAAATATCTACATCGCTAACTATATGAACATGGAAATGCCTACACCGCTATCTGTGTGAACATGGAAATATCTACACAGTTATCTGTATGAACATGGAAATATATACACCTCTACCTGTATGAACATGCAAATATCTACACCGCTATCTCTATGAACATGCAAATATCTACACCGCTATCTATATGAACATGCAAATATCTACAATGCTCTCTCTATAAACATGGAAATAACTACACAGCTATCTGTAAAAACATGGGAATATCTACACCGCCACCTGTATGAACATGGAAATATCTACACTGCCATCCGTACGAACATGGAAATATCTACACCGCCATCTGTTTGAACATGGAAATATCTACACCGCCATTGGTATGAACATGGAAATATCTACACCGCCAACTGTATGATGATGGAAATATCTACACCGTTAACTGTATGAACATGGAAGTATCTACACCGCTATCAGTATGAACATGGAAATATCTACACCGCTATCTGTATGAACATGCAGATATCTACACTGCTAACTGTCTATCAATGGAAATATCTACACTGCTATCTGTATGAACATGCAAATATCTACACCGCTATCTGTATATCAATGGAAATATCTACACTGCTATCTCTATAAACATGGAAATAACTACACAGCTATCTGTAAAACCATGGGAATATCTACACCGCCACCTGTATGAACATGGAAATATCTACACTGCCATCCGTACGAACATGGAAATAACTAAACCGCCATATGTTTGAACATGTAAATATCTACACCGCCATCTGTATGAACATGGAAATATCTACACCGTTAACTGTATGAACATGGAAATATCTATACCGCTATAAGTATGAACATGGAAATATCTACACCGCTATCTGTATGAACATGCAAATATCTACACTGCTATCTGTATATCAATGGAAATATCTATACTGCTATCTCTATAAACATGGAAATAACTACACTGCTATGTGTATAAACATGGAAATATCTACAACGCCATCTCTATGAACATGGAAATATCTACACCGCCATTTGTATGAACATGGAAATATCTACACCGCCATCTCTATGAACATGGAAATATCTACACCACCATGTGTATGAACATGGAAATATCTTCACCGCCATCTGTATGAACATGGAAATATCTTCACCGCCATCTGTAAGAACATGGATATATCTACACCGGCATCTGGATGAACATGGAAATATCTACACCGCTATCTACATGATCATGGAAATATCTACACAGCTATCTGCATATACATGGAAATATCTACACAGATTTCTCTATAAATATGGAAATAAGTACAGCGCTATCTCTATAAACTTCGAAATATCGACACCGCCATCTCTATGAACATGGAAATATCTAAACCGCCATCTGAACGAACCTAGACATATCTACACTGCCATCTGTATTAAGATGGAAATATCTACACCGCTATCTGTATAAACATGGAAATCTCTGCGCAACTATCTGTATAAACATGGAAATATCTACACCGCTATCTCCATAAACATGGAAATATCCACACCGCTATCTGCATAAACATGGAAATATCCACACCGCTATCTGTGTAAACATGGAAATGTCTACACCGCTATCTGTGTAAACATGGAAATATCTACACCGCCATCTGTGTAAACATGAAAATATCTACACCGCCATCTCTAAAAACATGGAAATATTTACACCGCCATCTGTATGAACATGGAAATATCTACACCGCCATCTCTATAAACGTGGAAATATCTACACCGCTATCTGTATGGAGTTGGAAATATCTACACTGATATCTGTATAAAATTGAAATTATCTACACAACTATCTCTATAAACATGGAAATATCTACACCGCCATCTCTATGAACATGGAAATATCTACACCGCCATTTGTATGAACATGGAAATATCTACACCGCCATCTCTATGAACATGGAAATATCTACACCGCCACGTGTATGAACATGGAAATATCTACACCGCCATCTTTATGAACATGGAAATATCTACACCGCCATCTGTACGAACATAGACATATCTACACCGACATATGTATTAAGATGGAAATATCTACACCACTATCTGAATAAACATGGAAATCTCTGCCCAACTATCTGTATAAACATGGAAATATCTACACCGCTATCTGCATAAACATGGAAATATCCACACCGCTATCTGCATCAACATGGAAATATCCACACCACGATCTGTGTAAACATGGAAATGTCTACACCGCTATCTGTGTAAACATTTAAATATCTACACCGCCATCTGTGTAAACATGAAAATATCTACACCGCCATCTCTAAAAACATGGAAATATTTACACCACCATCTGTATGACCATGGAAATATCTACACCGCCATCTCTATAAACGTGGAAATATCTACACTGCTATCTGTATGAACTTGGAAATATCTACACTGCTATCTGTATAAAATTGAAATTATCTACACAACTATCTCTATAAACATGGAAATAGCTACACTGCTCTCTGTATAAACATGGAAATATCTACACCGCTATCTGTATAAACATGGAAATACCTTCACCGCTATCTGTATAAACTTGGAAATATCTACACCGCTATCTGTATAAACATGGAAATAACTTCACCGCTATCTGTATAAACATGGAAATATCTACAACGCTGTCTCTATAAACTTGGAAATAACTACACCACTATCTCTATAAACATGGAAATATCTAGACCGCCATCTCTATAAACATGGAAATATCTACACCACCATCTGTATAAACATGGAAATATCTATACCGCTATCTGCATAAACATGGAAATATCTACACCGCCATCTCAATGAACATGGAAATATCTACACCGCCATCTGTACGAACATGGAAATATCTACACCGCTAACTGTATGAACATGGAAATATCTACGCCGCTATCTGTATGAACATGGAAATATCTACACCGTTATCTGTATGAACATGGAAATATCTACACCGCTATCTGTATGAACATGGAAATATCTACACCTCTATCTGTACGAACATGGAAATATCTACACCGCAATCTGTATGAACATGCAAATATATACACAGCTATCTGTATATCAGTGGAAATATCTACATTGCTATCTCTATAAACATGGAAATAACTACACTGCTATCTGTATAAACATGGAAATATCTACACCACCATCTGTATAAACATTGAAATACCTATAACGCTATCTGCATAAACATGGAAATATCCACACCGCCATCTCTATGAATATGGAAATATCTACACCGCCATGTGTATGAACATGGAAATATGTAAACCGCCCTCTATATAAACATGGAAATATCTACACCACCATCTCTATAAACATGTAAATATCTACACCAGCATCTGTATGAACATGGATATATCTACACCGGAATCTGGATGAACATGGAAATATCTACACCGCTATCTGCATGGACATGGAAATAGCTACACAGCTATCTGCATATACGTGGAAATATCTACACAGATTTCTCTATAAATATGGAAATAACTACAGCACTATCTCTATAAACTTCGAAATATCTACACCGCCATCTGTATGAACTTGGAAATATCTACACCGCCATCTGTACGAACATAGACATATCTACACCGCCATCTGTATTAAGATGGAAATATCTACACCGCTATCTGTATAAACATGGAAATATCTGCCCAACTATCTGTAAAAACATGGAAATATCCGCACCGCTATCTGTATAAACATGGAAATATCTACACCGCTATCTGCATAAACATGGAAATATCCAAACCGCTATCTGTGTAAACATGGAAATGTCTACACCGCTATCTGTGTAAACATGGAAATATCTACACCGCCATCTGTGTAAACATGAAAATATCTACACCGCCATATCTATAAACACGGAAATATCTACACCGCCATCTGTATGAACATGGAAATATCTACACCGCCATCTCTATAAACGTGGAAATATCTACACCGCTATCTGTATGAACTTGGAAATATCTACACTGCTCTCTGTATAAAATTGAAATTATCTACACCACTATCTCTATAAACATGGAAATATCTTCACTGCTGTCTGTATAAACATGGAAATATCTACACCGCTATCTGTATAAACATGGAAATACCTTCACCGCTATCTGTATAAACATGGAAATATCTTCACCGCTATCTGTATAAACATGGAAATATCTACAACGCTGTCTCTATAAACTTGGAAATAACTACACCACTATCTCTATAAACATGGAAATATCTAGACCGCCATCTCTATAAACATGGAAATATCTACACCACCATCTGTATAAACATTGAAATACCTATAACGCTATCTGCATAAACATGGAAATATCCACACCGCCATCTCTATGAATATGGAAATATCTACACCGCCATCTGCACGAACTTGGAAATATCTACACCGACATCTATATGAACATGTAAATATCTACACCGCCATCTGTATGAACATGGAAATATCTACACCGCTAACTGTATGAACATGGAAATACCTACAAGGCTATCTGTATGAACATGGAAATATCTACACCGTTATCTGTTTGAACATGGAAATATCTACACTGCTATCTGTATGAACATGGAAATATCTACACCGCTATCTGTATGAACATGGAAATATCTACACAGCTATCTGTATGAACATGCAAATATCTGCACAGCTATCTGTATATAAATGGAAATATCTACACTGCTATCTCTATAAACATGGAAATAACTACACTGCTATCTCCATAAACATGGAAATATCTACACCGCCACCTGTATGAACATGGAAATATCTACACTCCATCCGTATGAACATGGAAATATCTACACCGCTAACTGTATGAACATGGAAATATCTACACCGCTATCTGTAGGAACATGGAAATATCTACACCGCTATCTGTATGAACATGGAAATATCTGCACCGCTATCTGTATGAACATGGAAATATCTACACCGCTATCTGTATGAGCATGGAAATATCTACACCTCTATGTGTATGAACATGCAAATATCTACACAGCTATCTGTATATCAATGGAAATATCTACACTGCTATCTCTATAAACGTGGAAATAACTACACTGCTATCTGTACAAACATGGAAATATCTACACCGCCATCTATATGAACATGGAAATATCTACACCGCCATTTGTATGAACATGGAAATATCTACACAGCCATCTCTACGAACTTGGAAATACCTACACCGCCATCTGTATGAACATGGAAATATCTACACCGCCATCTGCATGAACATGGAAATATCTTCACTGCCATATGTATTAACATGGATATATCTACACCGGCATCTGGATGAACATGGAAATATCTACACCGCCATCTTTATGAACATGGAAATATCTACACCGCCATCTGTATGAACATGCACATATCCACACCGCCTTCTGTATTAAGATGGAAATATCTACACCGCTATCTGTATAAATATGGAAATACCTGCCCAAAGGTCTGTATAAACATGGAAATATCCGCACCGCTAACTGTATAAACATGGAAATATCTACACCGCTATCTGCATAAACATGGAAATATCCACACCGCTATCTGTGTAAACATGGAAATGTCTACACCGCTATCTGTGTAAACATGGAAATATCTCCACCGCCATCTGTGTAAACATGAAAATATCTACACCGCCATCTCTAAAAACATGGAAATATCTACACCGCCATCTGTATGAACATGGAAATATCTACACCGCCATCTCTATAAACGTGGAAATATCTACACCGCTATCTGTATGAACTTGGAAATATCTACACTGCTATCTGTATAAAATTGAAATTATCTACACCACTATCTCTATAAACATGGAAATATCTACACTGCTATCTGTATAAACATGGAAATATCTACACCGCTATCTGTATAAATATGGAAATATCTTCACCGCTATCTGTATAAACATGGAAATATCTACACCGCTATCTGTATGAACATGGAAATATCTACACCGCTATCAGTATGAACATGGAAATATCTACACCGCTATCTGTACGAACATGGAAATATCTACACCGCTATCAGTATGAACATGCAAATATCTACACAGCTATATGTAGATCAATGGAAATATCTACATTGCTATCTCTATAAACATGGAAATAACTACACTGCTATCTGTATAAACATGAAAATATCTACACCGCCTCCTGTACGAACATGGAAATAGCTACACTGCCATCCGTATGAACATGGAAATATCTACACCGCCATCTGTATGAACATGTAAATATCTACACAGCTATCTGTATATCAATGGAAATATCTACACTGCTATCTCTATAAAAATGGAAATAACTACACTGCTATCTGTATGAACCTGGAAATATCTACACGGCCACCTGTATGAACATGGAAATATCTACACTGCCATCCGTACGAACATGGAAATATCTCCACCGCCATCTGTGTAAACATGAAAATATCTACACCGCCATCTCTAAAATCTTGGAAATATCTACACCGCCATCTGTATGAACATGGAAATATCTACACCGCCATCTCTATAAACGTGGAAATATCTACACCACTATCTGAATGAACTTGGAAATATCTACACTGCTATCTGTATAAAATTGAAATTATCTACACCACTATCTCTATAAACATGGAAATATCTACACTGCTATCTGTATAAACGTGGAAATATCTACAAAGCTATCTGCATAAACATGGAAATACCTTCACCACTATCTGTATAAACTTGGAAATATGTACAATGCTGTCTCTATAAACTTGGAAATAACTACACCACTATCTCTATAAACATGGAGATATCTACACCGCCATCTCTAAAAACATGGAAATATTTACACCACCATCTGTATAAACATGGAAATATCAATACCGCTATGTGCATAAACATGGAAATAACTACACCGCCATCTCTATGAACATGGAAACATCTACACCGCCATCTGTACGAACATGGAAATATCTACACTGCCATCTGTATGAATATGGAAATATCTACACCGCCATCTGTATGAACATGGAAATATCTACACCGCTAACTGTATAAACTTGGAAATATCTACACCGCTATCTGTATGAACATGGAAATATCTACACCGCTATCTGTAAAACATGGAAATATCTACACCGCTATCTGTATGAACATGGAAATATCTACACCGCTATCTGTATGAACATGGAAATATCTACACTGCTATCTGTATGAACATGCAAATATCTACACAGCTATCTGTATATCAATGGAAATATCTACCTTGCCATCTCTATAAACATGGAAATAACTACACATCTATCTGTAAAAACATGGGAATATCTACACCGCCACCTGTATGAACATGTAAATATCTACACTGCCATCCGTACGAACATGGAAATATCTACACTGCCATCGGTATGAACATGGAAATATCTACACCGCCATCTCTATGAACATGGAAATATCTACACCGTTAACTGTATGAACATGGAAGTATCTACACCGCTATCAGTATGAACATGGAAATATCTACACCGCTATCTGTATGAACATGCAAATATCTACACTGCTATCTGTCTATCAATGGAAATATCTACACCGCTTTCTGTATGAACATGCAAATATCTACACAGCTATCAGTATATCAATGGAAATATCTACACTGCTATCTCTATAAACATGGAAATAACTACACAGCTATCTCAAAAAACATGGAAATATCTACACCGCCACCTGTATGAAGATGGAAATATCTACACTGCCATCCGTACGAATATGGAAATATCTACACCGCCATCTGTTTGAACATGTAAACATCTACACCGCCATCTGTATGAACATGGAAATATCTACACCGCCATCTGTATGAACATGGAAATATCTACACCGTTAACTGTATGAACATGGAAATATCTACACCGCTACCAGTATGAACATGGAAATATCTACAACGCCATTTCTATGAACATGGAAATATCTACACCGCCATCTCTATGAACATGGAGATATCTACACCGCCATTTGTATAAACATGGAAATATCTACACCGCCATCTCTATGAACATGGAAATATCTACACCGCCATGTTTATGAACATGGAAATATCTACACCGCCATCTGTATGAACATGGAAATATCTTCACCGCCATGTGTATGAACATGGATATATCTACACCGTCATCTGGATGAACTTGGAAATATCTACACAATGCTTTCTACATGAACATGGAAATATCTACACCGCTATCTGCATATACATGGAAATATCCACACCGCTATCTGTGTAAACATGGAAATGTCTACACCGCTATCTGCGTAAACATGGAAATATCTACACTACAATCTGTGTAAACATGAAAATATCTACACCGCCGTCTGTATAAACATGGAAATATCTACACCACCATCTCTATAAAGGTGGAAATATCTACACCGCTATCTGTATTAACTTGGAAATATCTACACTGCTATCTGTATAAAATTGAAATTATCTACACCACTATCTCTATAAACATGGAAATATCTACACTGCAGTCTGTATAAACATGGAAATATCTACACCGCTATCTGTATAAACATGGAAATATCATCACCGCTATCTTTATAAACATGGAAATATCTCCAATGCTGTCTCTATAAACTTGGAAATAACTACACCACTATCTCTATAAACATGGAAATTTCTAGACCGCCATCTCTATAAACATGGAAGTATCTACACCACCATCTGTATAAACATGGAAATATCTATACCGCTATCTGCATAAACATGGAAATATCTACACCGCCATCTCTATGAACATGGAAATATCTACACCGCCTTCTGTACGAACATGGAAATATCTACACCGCCATCTGTATGAACATGGAAATATCTACACCGCCATCTGTATGAACATGGAAATATCTACACTGCTAACCGTATGAACATGGAAATATCTACAAGGATATCTGTATGAACATGGAAATATCTACACCGTTATCTGTATGAACATGGAAATATCTACACCGCTATCTGTATGAACCTGGAAATATCTACACCGCTATCTGTATGAACATGGAAATATCTACACCGCTATCTGTATGAACATGGAAATATCTACACAGCTATCTGTATATCAATGGAAATATCTACACTGCTAACTCTATAAACACGGAAATAACTACACTGCTATCTGTATAAACATGGAAATATCTACACCGCCATTTGTATGAACATGGAAATATCTACACCGCCATGTGTATGAACATGCAAATATCTACACCGCCATCTGTATGAACATGGAAATATCTTCACCGCCATCTGTATGAACATGGATATATCTACACCGGCATCTGGATGAACATGGAAATATCTACACCGCTATCTGCATGAACATGGAAATATCTACATCGCTAACTATATGAACATGGAAATGCCTACACCGCTATCTGTGTGAACATGGAAATATCTACACAGTTATCTGTATGAACATGGAAATATATACACCTCTACCTGTATGAACATGGAAATATCTACACCGCTATCTGTATGAACATGCAAATATCTACACCGCTATCTGTATGAACATGCAAATATCTACAATGCTCTCTCTATAAACATGGAAATAACTACACAGCTATCTGTAAAAACATGGGAATATCTACACCGCCACCTGTATGAACATGGAAATATCTACACTGCCATCCGTACGAACATGGAAATATCTACACCGCCATCTGTTTGAACATGGAAATATCTACACCGCCATTGGTATGAACATGGAAATATCTACACCGCCAACTGTATGATGATGGAAATATCTACACCGTTAACTGTATGAACATGGAAGTATCTACACCGCTATCAGTATGAACATGGAAATATCTACACCGCTATCTGTATGAACATGCAGATATCTACACTGCTAACTGTCTATCAATGGAAATATCTACACTGCTATCTGTATGAACATGCAAATATCTACACCGCTATCTGTATATCAATGGAAATATCTACACTGCTATCTCTATAAACATGGAAATAACTACACAGCTATCTGTAAAAACATGGGAATATCTACACCGCCACCTGTATGAACATGGAAATATCTACACTGCCATCCGTACGAACATGGAAATATCTAAACCGCCATATGTTTGAACATGTAAATATCTACACCGCCATCTGTATGAACATGGAAATATCTACACCGTTAACTGTATGAACATGGAAATATCTATACCGCTATAAGTATGAACATGGAAATATCTACACCGCTATCTGTATGAACATGCAAATATCTACACTGCTATCTGTATATCAATGGAAATATCTACACTGCTATCTCTATAAACATGGAAATAACTACACTGCTATGTGTATAAACATGGAAATATCTACAACGCCATCTCTATGAACATGGAAATATCTACACCACCATGTGTATGAACATGGAAATATCTTCACCGCCATCTGTATGAACATGGAAATATCTTCACCGCCATCTGTAAGAACATGGATATATCTACACCGGCATCTGGATGAACATGGAAATATCTACACCGCTATCTACATGATCATGGAAATATCTACACAGCTATCTGCATATACATGGAAATATCTACACAGATTTCTCTATAAATATGGAAATAAGTACAGCGCTATCTCTATAAACTTCGAAATATCGACACCGCCATCTCTATGAACATGGAAATATCTAAACCGCCATCTGAACGAACCTAGACATATCTACACTGCCATCTGTATTAAGATGGAAATATCTACACCGCTATCTGTATAAACATGGAAATCTCTGCGCAACTATCTGTATAAACATGGAAATATCTACACCGCTATCTCCATAAACATGGAAATATCCACACCGCTATCTGCATAAACATGGAAATATCCACACCGCTATCTGTGTAAACATGGAAATGTCTACACCGCTATCTGTGTAAACATGGAAATATCTACACCGCCATCTGTGTAAACATGAAAATATCTACACCGCCATCTCTAAAAACATGGAAATATTTACACCGCCATCTGTATGAACATGGAAATATCTACACCGCCATCTCTATAAACGTGGAAATATCTACACCGCTATCTGTATGGAGTTGGAAATATCTACACTGATATCTGTATAAAATTGAAATTATCTACACAACTATCTCTATAAACATGGAAATATCTACACCGCCATCTCTATGAACATGGAAATATCTACACCGCCATTTGTATGAACATGGAAATATCTACACCGCCATCTCTATGAACATGGAAATATCTACACCGCCACGTGTATGAACATGGAAATATCTACACCGCCATCTTTATGAACATGGAAATATCTACACCGCCATCTGTACGAACATAGACATATCTACACCGACATATGTATTAAGATGGAAATATCTACACCACTATCTGAATAAACATGGAAATCTCTGCCCAACTATCTGTATAAACATGGAAATATCTACACCGCTATCTGCATAAACATGGAAATATCCACACCGCTATCTGCATCAACATGGAAATATCCACACCACGATCTGTGTAAACATGGAAATGTCTACACCGCTATCTGTGTAAACATTTAAATATCTACACTGCCATCTGTGTAAACATGAAAATATCTACACCGCCATCTCTAAAAACATGGAAATATTTACACCACCATCTGTATGACCATGGAAATATCTACACCGCCATCTCTATAAACGTGGAAATATCTACACTGCTATCTGTATGAACTTGGAAATATCTACACTGCTATCTGTATAAAATTGAAATTATCTACACAACTATCTCTATAAACATGGAAATAGCTACACTGCTCTCTGTATAAACATGGAAATATCTACACCGCTATCTGTATAAACATGGAAATACCTTCACCGCTATCTGTATAAACTTGGAAATATCTACACCGCTATCTGTATAAACATGGAAATAACTTCACCGCTATCTGTATAAACATGGAAATATCTACAACGCTGTCTCTATAAACTTGGAAATAACTACACCACTATCTCTATAAACATGGAAATATCTAGACCGCCATCTCTATAAACATGGAAATATCTACACCACCATCTGTATAAACATGGAAATATCTATACCGCTATCTGCATAAACATGGAAATATCTACACCGCCATCTCAATGAACATGGAAATATCTACACCGCCATCTGTACGAACATGGAAATATCTACACCGCTAACTGTATGAACATGGAAATATCTACGCCGCTATCTGTATGAACATGGAAATATCTACACCGTTATCTGTATGAACATGGAAATATCTACACCGCTATCTGTATGAACATGGAAATATCTACACCTCTATCTGTACGAACATGGAAATATCTACACCGCAATCTGTATGAACATGCAAATATATACACAGCTATCTGTATATCAATGGAAATATCTACATTGCTATCTCTATAAACATGGAAATAACTACACTGCTATCTGTATAAACATGGAAATATCTACACCACCATCTGTATAAACATTGAAATACCTATAACGCTATCTGCATAAACATGGAAATATCCACACCGCCATCTCTATGAATATGGAAATATCTACACCGCCATGTGTATGAACATGGAAATATGTAAACCGCCCTCTATATAAACATGGAAATATCTACACCACCATCTCTATAAACATGTAAATATCTACACCAGCATCTGTATGAACATGGATATATCTACACCGGAATCTGGATGAACATGGAAATATCTACACCGCTATCTGCATGGACATGGAAATAGCTACACAGCTATCTGCATATACGTGGAAATAGCTACACAGATTTCTCTATAAATATGGAAATAACTACAGCACTATCTCTATAAACTTCGAAATATCTACACCACCATCTGTATGAACATGGAAATATCTACACCGCCATCTGTACGAACATAGACATATCTACACCGCCATCTGTATTAAGATGGAAATATCTACACCGCTATCTGTATAAACATGGAAATATCTGCCCAACTATCTGTAAAAACATGGAAATATCCGCACCGCTATCTGTATAAACATGGAAATATCTACACCGCTATCTGCATAAACATGGAAATATCCAAACCGCTATCTGTGTAAACATGGAAATGTCTACACCGCTATCTGTGTAAACATGGAAATATCTACACCGCCATCTGTGTAAACATGAAAATATCTACACCGCCATATCTATAAACACGGAAATATCTACACCGCCATCTGTATGAACATGGAAATATCTACACCGCCATCTCTATAAACGTGGAAATATCTACACCGCTATCTGTATGAACTTGGAAATATCTACACTGCTCTCTGTATAAAATTGAAATTATCTACACCACTATCTCTATAAACATGGAAATATCTTCACTGCTGTCTGTATAAACATGGAAATATCTACACCGCTATCTGTATAAACATGGAAATACCTTCACCGCTATCTGTATAAACATGGAAATATCTTCACCGCTATCTGTATAAACATGGAAATATCTACAACGCTGTCTCTATAAACTTGGAAATAACTACACCACTATCTCTATAAACATGGAAATATCTAGACCGCCATCTCTATAAACATGGAAATATCTACACCACCATCTGTATAAACATTGAAATACCTATAACGCTATCTGCATAAACATGGAAATATCCACACCGCCATCTCTATGAATATGGAAATATCTACACCGCCATCTGCACGAACATGGAAATATCTACACCGACATCTATATGAACATGTAAATATCTACACCGCCATCTGTATGAACATGGAAATATCTACACCGCTAACTGTATGAACATGGAAATACCTACAAGGCTATCTGTATGAACATGGAAATATCTACACCGTTATCTGTTTGAACATGGAAATATCTACACTGCTATCTGTATGAACATGGAAATATCTACACCGCTATCTGTATGAACATGGAAATATCTACACAGCTATCTGTATGAACATGCAAATATCTGCACAGCTATCTGTATATAAATGGAAATAACTACACTGCTATCTCTATAAACATGGAAATATCTACACCGCCACCTGTATGAACATGGAAATATCTACACTCCATCCGTATGAACATGGAAATATCTACACCGCTAACTGTATGAACATGGAAATATCTACACCGCTATCTGTAGGAACATGGAAATATCTACACCGCTATCTGTATGAACATGGAAATATCTGCACCGCTATCTGTATGAACATGGAAATATCTACACCGCTATCTGTATGAGCATGGAAATATCTACACCGCTATGTGTATGAACATGCAAATATCTACACAGCTATCTGTATATCAATGGAAATATCTACACTGCTATCTCTATAAACTTGGAAATAACTACACTGCTATCTGTACAAACATGGAAATATCTACGCCGCCATCTATATGAACATGGAAATATCTACACCGCCATTTGTATGAACATGGAAATATCTACACAGCCATCTCTACGAACTTGGAAATATCTACACCGCCATCTGTATGAACATGGAAATATCTACACCGCCATCTGCATGAACATGGAAATATCTTCACTGCCATATGTATTATCATGGATATATCTACACCGGCATCTGGATGAACATGGAAATATCTACACCGCCATCTTTATGAACATGGAAATATCTACACCGCCATCTGTATGAACATGCACATATCCACACCGCCTTCTGTATTAAGATGGAAATATCTACACCGCTATCTGTATAAATATGGAAATATCTCCCCAAATGTCTGTATAAACATGGAAATATCCGCACCGCTAACTGTATAAACATGGAAATATCTACACCGCTATCTGCATAAACATGGAAATATCCACACCGCTATCTGTGTAAACATGGAAATGTCTACACCGCTATCTGTGTAAACATGGAAATATCTCCACCGCCATCTGTGTAAACATGAAAATATCTACACCGCCATCTCTAAAAACATGGAAATATCTACACCGCCATCTGTATGAACATGGAAATATCTACACCGCCATCTCTATAAACGTGGAAATATCTACACCGCTATCTGTATGAACTTGGAAATATCTACACTGCTATCTGTATAAAATTGAAATTATCTACACCACTATCTCTATAAACATGGAAATATCTACACCGCTATCTGTATAAACATGGAAATATCTACACCGCTATCTGTATAAATATGGAAATATCTTCACCGCTATCTGTATAAACATGGAAATATCTACACCGCTATCTGTATGAACATGGAAATATCTACACCGCTATCAGTATGAACATGGAAATATCTACACCACTATCTGTACGAACATGGAAATATCTACACCGCTATCAGTATGAACATGCAAATATCTACACAGCTATATGTAGATCAATGGAAATATCTACATTGCTATCTCTATAAACATGGAAATAACTACACTGCTATCTGTATAAACATGAAAATATCTACACCGCCTCCTGTACGAACATGGAAATAGCTACACTGCCATCCGTATGAACATGGAAATATCTACACCGCCATCTGTATGAACATGTAAATATCTACACAGCTATCTATATATCAATGGAAATATCTACACTGCTATCTCTATAAAAATGGAAATAACTACACTGCTATCTGTATGAACCTGGAAATATCTACACCGCCACCTGTATGAACATGGAAATATCTACACTGCCATCCGTACGAACATGGAAATATCTCCACCGCCATCTGTGTAAACATGAAAATATCTACACCGCCATCTCTAAAATCTTGGAAATATCTACACCGCCATCTGTATGAACATGGAAATATCTACACCGCCATCTCTATAAACGTGGAAATATCTACACCACTATCTGTATGAACTTGGAAATATCTACACTGCTATCTGTATAAAATTGAAATTATCTACACCACTATCTCTATAAACATGGAAATATCTACACTGCTATCTGTATAAACGTGGAAATATCTACAAAGCTATCTGCATAAACATGGAAATATCTTCACCACTATCTGTATAAACATGGAAATATGTACAATGCTGTCTCTATAAACTTGGAAATAACTACACCACTATCTCTATAAACATGGAGATATCTACACCGCCATCTCTAAAAACATGGAAATATTTACACCACCATCTGTATAAACATGGAAATATCAATACCGCTATGTGCATAAACATGGAAATAACTACACCGCCATCTCTATGAACATGGAAACATCTACACCGCCATCTGTACGAACATGGAAATATCTACACTGCCATCTGTATGAATATGGAAATACCTACACCGCCATCTGTATGAACATGGAAATATCTACACCGCTAACTGTATAAACTTGGAAATATCTACACCGCTATCTGTATGAACATGGAAATATCTACACCGCTATCTGTAAAACATGGAAATATCTACACCGCTATCTGTATGACCATGGAAATATCTACACCGCCATCTCTATAAACGTGGAAATATCTACACTGCTATCTGTATGAACTTGGAAATATCTACACTGCTATCTGTATAAAATTGAAATTATCTACACAACTATCTCTATAAACATGGAAATAGCTACACTGCTCTCTGTATAAACATGGAAATATCTACACCGCTATCTGTATAAACATGGAAATACCTTCACCGCTATCTGTATAAACTTGGAAATATCTACACCGCTATCTGTATAAACATGGAAATAACTTCACCGCTATCTGTATAAACATGGAAATATCTACAACGCTGTCTCTATAAACTTGGAAATAACTACACCACTATCTCTATAAACATGGAAATATCTAGACCGCCATCTCTATAAACATGGAAATATCTACACCACCATCTGTATAAACATGGAAATATCTATACCGCTATCTGAATAAACATGGAAATATCTACACCGCCATCTCAATGAACATGGAAATATCTACACCGCCATCTGTACGAACATGGAAATATCTACACCGCTAACTGTATGAACATGGAAATATCTACGCCGCTATCTGTATGAACATGGAAATATCTACACCGTTATCTGTATGAACATGGAAATATCTACACCGCTATCTGTATGAACATGGAAATATCTACACCTCTATCTGTACGAACATGGAAATATCTACACCGCAATCTGTATGAACATGCAAATATATACACAGCTATCTGTATATCAATGGAAATATCTACATTGCTATCTCTATAAACATGGAAATAACTACACTGCTATCTGTATAAACATGGAAATATCTACACCACCATCTGTATAAACATTGAAATACCTATAACGCTATCTGCATAAACATGGAAATATCCACAACGCCATCTCTATGAATATGGAAATATCTACACCGCCATGTGTATGAACATGGAAATATGTAAACCGCCCTCTATATAAACATGGAAATATCTACACCACCATCTCTATAAACATGTAAATATCTACACCAGCATCTGTATGAACATGGATATATCTACACCGGAATCTGGATGAACATGGAAATATCTACACCGCTATCTGCATGGACATGGAAATAGCTACACAGCTATCTGCATATACGTGGAAATAGCTACACAGATTTCTCTATAAATATGGAAATAACTACAGCACTATCTCTATAAACTTCGAAATATCTACACCACCATCTGTATGAACATGGAAATATCTACACCGCCATCTGTACGAACATAGACATATCTACACCGCCATCTGTATTAAGATGGAAATATCTACACCGCTATCTGTATAAACATGGAAATATCTGCCCAACTATCTGTAAAAACATGGAAATATCCGCACCGCTATCTGTATAAACATGGAAATATCTACACCGCTATCTGCATAAACATGGAAATATCCAAACCGCTATCTGTGTAAACATGGAAATGTCTACACCGCTATCTGTGTAAACATGGAAATATCTACACCGCCATCTGTGTAAACATGAAAATATCTACACCGCCATATCTATAAACACGGAAATATCTACACCGCCATCTGTATGAACATGGAAATATCTACACCGCCATCTCTATAAACGTGGAAATATCTACACCGCTATCTGTATGAACTTGGAAATATCTACACTGCTATCTGTATAAAATTGAAATTATCTACACCACTATCTCTATAAACATGGAAATATCTACACCGCTATCTGTATAAACATGGAAATATCTACACCGCTATCTGTATAAATATGGAAATATCTTCACCGCTATCTGTATAAACATGGAAATATCTACACCGCTATCTGTATGAACATGGAAATATCTACACCGCTATCAGTATGAACATGGAAATATCTACACCGCTATCTGTACGAACATGGAAATATCTACACCGCTATCAGTATGAACATGCAAATATCTACACAGCTATATGTAGATCAATGGAAATATCTACATTGCTATCTCTATAAACATGGAAATAACTACACTGCTATCTGTATAAACATGAAAATATCTACACCGCCTCCTGTACGAACATGGAAATAGCTACACTGCCATCCGTATGAACATGGAAATATCTACACCGCCATCTGTATGAACATGTAAATATCTACACAGCTATCTATATATCAATGGAAATATCTACACTGCTATCTCTATAAAAATGGAAATAACTACACTGCTATCTGTATGAACATGGAAATATCTACACTGCCATCCGTACGAACATGGAAATATCTCCACCGCCATCTGTGTAAACATGAAAATATCTACACCGCCATCTCTAAAATCTTGGAAATATCTACACCGCCATCTGTATGAACATGGAAATATCTACACCGCCATCTGTATGAACATGGAAATATCTACACCGTTAACTGTATGAACATGGAAATATCTACACCGCTACCAGTATGAACATGGAAATATCTACAACGCCATTTGTATGAACATGGAAATATCTACACCGCCATCTCTATGAACATGGAGATATCTACACCGCCATTTGTATGAACATGGAAATATCTACACCGCCATCTCTATGAACATGGAAATATCTACACCGCCATGTTTATGAACATGGAAATATCTACACCGCCATCTGTATGAACATGGAAATATCTTCACCGCCATCTGTATGAACATGGATATATCTACACCGGCATCTGGATGAACTTGGAAATATCTACACAATGCTTTCTACATGAACATGGAAATATCTACACCGCTATCTGCATATACATGGAAATATCCACACCGCTATCTGTGTAAACATGGAAATGTCTACACCGCTATCTGCGTAAACATGGAAATATCTACACTACAATCTGTGTAAACATGAAAATATCTACACCGCCATCTGTATAAACATGGAAATATCTACACCACCATCTCTATAAAGGTGGAAATATCTACACCGCTATCTGTATTAACTTGGAAATATCTACACTGCTATCTGTATAAAATTGAAATTATCTACACCACTATCTCTATAAACATGGAAATATCTACACTGCAGTCTGTATAAACATGGAAATATCTACACCGCTATCTGTATAAACATGGAAATATCATCACCGCTATCTTTATAAACATGGAAATATCTCCAATGCTGTCTCTATAAACTTGGAAATAACTACACCACTATCTCTATAAACATGGAAATTTCTAGACCGCCATCTCTATAAACATGGAAGTATCTACACCACCATCTGTATAAACATGGAAATATCTATACCGCTATCTGCATAAACATGGAAATATCTACACCGCCATCTCTATGAACATGGAAATATCTACACCGCCTTCTGTACGAACATGGAAATATCTACACCGCCATCTGTATGAACATGGAAATATCTACACCGCCATCTGTATGAACATGGAAATATCTACACTGCTAACCGTATGAACATGGAAATATCTACAAGGATATCTGTATGAACATGGAAATATCTACACCGTTATCTGTATGAACATGGAAATATCTACACCGCTATCTGTATGAACCTGGAAATATCTACACCGCTATCTGTATGAACCTGGAAATATCTACACCGCTATCTGTATGAACATGGAAATATCTACACAGCTATCTGTATATCAATGGAAATATCTACACTGCTAACTCTATAAACACGGAAATAACTACACTGCTATCTGTATAAACATGGAAATATCTACACCGCCATTTGTATGAACATGGAAATATCTACACCGCCATGTGTATGAACATGCAAATATCTACACCGCCATCTGTATGAACATGGAAATATCTTCACCGCCATCTGTATGAACATGGATATATCTACACCGGCATCTGGATGAACATGGAAATATCTACACCGCTATCTGCATGAACATGGAAATATCTACATCGCTAACTATATGAACATGGAAATGCCTACACCGCTATCTGTGTGAACATGGAAATATCTACACAGTTATCTGTATGAACATGGAAATATATACACCTCTACCTGTATGAACATGGAAATATCTACACCGCTATCTGTATGAACATGCAAATATCTACACCGCTATCTGTATGAACATGCAAATATCTACAATGCTCTCTCTATAAACATGGAAATAACTACACAGCTATCTGTAAAAACATGGGAATATCTACACCGCCACCTGTATGAACATGGAAATATCTACACTGCCATCCGTACGAACATGGAAATATCTACACCGCCATCTGTTTGAACATGGAAATATCTACACCGCCATTGGTATGAACATGGAAATATCTACACCACCAAATGTATGATGATGGAAATATCTACACCGTTAACTGTATGAACATGGAAGTATCTACACCGCTATCAGTATGAACATGGAAATATCTACACCGCTATCTGTATGAACATGCAGATATCTACACTGCTAACTGTCTATCAATGGAAATATCTACACTGCTATCTGTATGAACATGCAAATATCTACACCGCTATCTGTATATCAATGGAAATATCTACACTTCTATCTCTATAAACATGGAAATAACTACACAGCTATCTGTAAAAACATGGGAATATCTACACCGCCACCTGTATGAACATGGAAATATCTACACTGCCATCCGTACGAACATGGAAATATCTAAACCGCCATATGTTTGAACATGTAAATATCTACACCGCCATCTGTATGAACATGGAAATATCTACACCGTTAACTGTATGAACATGGAAATATCTATACCGCTATAAGTATGAACATGGAAATATCTACACCGCTATCTGTATGAACATGCAAATATCTACACTGCTATCTGTATATCAATGGAAATATCTACACTGCTATCTCTATAAACATGGAAATAACTACACTGCTATGTGTATAAACATGGAAATATCTACAACGCCATCTCTATGAACATGGAAATATCTACACCACCATGTGTATGAACATGGAAATATCTTCACCGCCATCTGTATGAACATGGAAATATCTTCACCGCCATCTGTAAGAACATGGATATATCTACACCGGCATCTGGATGAACATGGAAATATCTACACCGCTACCTACATGATCATGGAAATATCTACACAGCTATCTGCATGTACATGGAAATATCTACACAGATTTCTCTATAAATATGGAAATAAGTACAGCGCTATCTCTATAAACTTCGAAATATCGACACCGCCATCTCTATGAACATGGAAATATCTAAACCGCCATCTGAATGAACCTAGACATATCTACACTGCCATCTGTATTAAGATGGAAATATCTACACCGCTATCTGTATAAACATGGAAATCTCTGCGCAACTATCTGTATAAACATGGAAATATCTACACCGCTATCTCCATAAACATGGAAATATCCACACCGCTATCTGCATAAACATGGAAATATCCACACCGCTATCTGTGTAAACATGGAAATGTCTACACCGCTATCTGTGTAAACATGGAAATATCTACACCGCCATCTGTGTAAACATGAAAATATCTACACCGCCATCTCTAAAAACATGGAAATATTTACACCGCCATCTGTATGAACATGGAAATATCTACACCGCCATCTCTATAAACGTGGAAATATCTACACCGCTATCTGTATGGAGTTGGAAATATCTACACTGATATCTGTATAAAATTGAAATTATCTACACAACTATCTCTATAAACATGGAAATATCTACACCGCCATCTCTATGAACATGGAAATATCTACACCGCCATTTGTATGAACATGGAAATATCTACACCGCCATCTCTATGAACATGGAAATATCTACACCGCCACGTGTATGAACATGGAAATATCTACACCGCCATCTTTATGAACATGGAAATATCTACACCGCCATCTGTACGAACATAGACATATCTACACCGACATATGTATTAAGATGGAAATATCTACACCACTATCTGAATAAACATGGAAATCTCTGCCCAACTATCTGTATAAACATGGAAATATCTACACCGCTATCTGCATAAACATGGAAATATCCACACCGCTATCTGCATCAACATGGAAATATCCACACCACGATCTGTGTAAACATGGAAATGTCTACACCGCTATCTGTGTAAACATTTAAATATCTACACCGCCATCTGTGTAAACATGAAAATATCTACACCGCCATCTCTAAAAACATGGAAATATTTACACCACCATCTGTATGACCATGGAAATATCTACACCGCCATCTCTATAAACGTGGAAATATCTACACTGCTATCTGTATGAACTTGGAAATATCTACACTGCTATCTGTATAAAATTGAAATTATCTACACAACTATCTCTATAAACATGGAAATAGCTACACTGCTCTCTGTATAAACATGGAAATATCTACACCGCTATCTGTATAAACATGGAAATACCTTCACCGCTATCTGTATAAACTTGGAAATATCTACACCGCTATCTGTATAAACATGGAAATAACTTCACCGCTATCTGTATAAACATGGAAATATCTACAACGCTGTCTCTATAAACTTGGAAATAACTACACCACTATCTCTATAAACATGGAAATATCTAGACCGCCATCTCTATAAACATGGAAATATCTACACCACCATCTGTATAAACATGGAAATATCTATACCGCTATCTGCATAAACATGGAAATATCTACACCGCCATCTCAATGAACATGGAAATATCTACACCGCCATCTGTACGAACATGGAAATATCTACACCGCTAACTGTATGAACATGGAAATATCTACGCCGCTATCTGTATGAACATGGAAATAACTACACCGTTATCTGTATGAACATGGAAATATCTACACCGCTATCTGTATGAACATGGAAATATCTACACCTCTATCTGTACGAACATGGAAATATCTACACCGCAATCTGTATGAACATGCAAATATATACACAGCTATCTGTATATCAATGGAAATATCTACATTGCTATCTCTATAAACATGGAAATAACTACACTGCTATCTGTATAAACATGGAAATATCTACACCACCATCTGTATAAACATTGAAATACCTATAACGCTATCTGCATAAACATGGAAATATCCACACCGCCATCTCTATAAACATGTAAATATCTACACCGCCATGTGTATGAACATGGAAATATGTAAACCGCCCTCTATATAAACATGGAAATATCTACACCACCATCTCTATAAACATGTAAATATCTACACCAGCATCTGTATGAACATGGATATATCTACACCGGAATCTGCATGAACATGGAAATATCTACACCGCTATCTGCATGGACATGGAAATAGCTACACAGCTATCTGCATATACGTGGAAATAGCTACACAGATTTCTCTATAAATATGGAAATAACTACAGCACTATCTCTATAAACTTCGAAATATCTACACCACCATCTGTATGAACATGGAAATATCTACACCGCCATCTGTACGAACATAGACATATCTACACCGCCATCTGTATTAAGATGGAAATATCTACACCGCTATCTGTATAAACATGGAAATATCTGCCCAACTATCTGTAAAAACATGGAAATATCCGCACCGCTATCTGTATAAACATGGAAATATCTACACCGCTATCTGCATAAACATGGAAATATCCAAACCGCTATCTGTGTAAACATGGAAATGTCTACACCGCTATCTGTGTAAACATGGAAATATCTACACCGCCATCTGTGTAAACATGAAAATATCTACACCGCCATATCTATAAACACGGAAATATCTACACCGCCATCTGTATGAACATGGAAATATCTACACCGCCATCTCTATAAACGTGGAAATATCTACACCGCTATCTGTATGAACTTGGAAATATCTACACTGCTCTCTGTATAAAATTGAAATTATCTACACCACTATCTCTATAAACATGGAAATATCTTCACTGCTGTCTGTATAAACATGGAAATATCTACACCGCTATCTGTATAAACATGGAAATACCTTCACCGCTATCTGTATAAACATGGAAATATCTTCACCGCTATCTGTATAAACATGGAAATATCTACAACGCTGTCTCTATAAACTTGGAAATAACTACACCACTATCTCTATAAACATGGAAATATCTAGACCGCCATCTCTATAAACATGGAAATATCTACACCACCATCTGTATAAACATTGAAATACCTATAACGCTATCTGCATAAACATGGAAATATCCACACCGCCATCTCTATGAATATGGAAATATCTACACCGCCATCTGCACGAACATGGAAATATCTACACCGACATCTATATGAACATGTAAATATCTACACCGCCATCTGTATGAACATGGAAATATCTACACCGCTAACTGTATGAACATGGAAATACCTACAAGGCTATCTGTATGAACATGGAAATATCTACACCGTTATCTGTTTGAACATGGAAATATCTACACTGCTATCTGTATGAACATGCAAATATCTACACCGCTATCTGTATGAACATGGAAATATCTACACAGCTATCTGTATGAACATGCAAATATCTGCACAGCTATCTGTATATAAATGGAAATAACTACACTGCTATCTCTATAAACATGGAAATATCTACACCGCCACCTGTATGAACATGGAAATATCTACACTCCATCCGTATGAACATGGAAATATCTACACCGCTAACTGTATGAACATGGAAATATCTACACCGCTATCTGTAGGAACATGGAAATATCTACACCGCTATCTGTATGAACATGGAAATATCTGCACCGCTATCTGTATGAACATGGAAATATCTACACCGCTATCTGTATGAGCATGGAAATATCTACACCGCTATGTGTATGAACATGCAAATATCTACACAGCTATCTGTATATCAATGGAAATATCTACACTGCTATCTCTATAAACGTGGAAATAACTACACTGCTATCTGTACAAACATGGAAATATCTACACCGCCATCTATATGAACATGGAAATATCTACACCGCCATTTGTATGAACATGGAAATATCTACACAGCCATCTCTACGAACTTGGAAATATCTACACCGCCATCTGTACGAAAATGGAATTATCTACACAGCTATCTGTATATCAATGGAAATATCAACACTGCTATCTCTATAAACATGGAAATAACTAAACTGCTATCTGTATAAACATGGAAATATCTACAGCGCCATCTCTATCAACATGGAAATATCTACACCGCCATTTGTATGAACATGGAAATATCTACTCCGCCATCTCTATGAACATGGAAATATCTACACCGATATGTGTACGAACATGGAAATATCTACACCGCCATCTTTATGAACATGGAAATATCTTCACCGCCATCTGTATGAACATGGATATATCTACACCGCCATCTGGATGAACGTGGAAATATCTACACCGCTATCTGCATGAACATGGAAATATCTACACAGCTATCTGCATATACATGGAAATATCTACACAGATTTCTCTATAAATATGGAAATAAGTACAGCGCTATCTCTATAAACTTCGAAATATCGACACCGCCATCTGTATGAACATGGAAATATCTAAACCGCCATCTGAACGAACCTAGACATATCTACACTGCCATCTGTATTAAGATGGAAATATCTACACCGCTATCTGTATAAACATGGAAATCTCTGCGCAACTATCTGTATAAACATGGAAATATCTACACTGCTATCTCCATAAACGTGGAAATATCCACACCGCTATCTGCATAAACATGGAAATATCCACACCGCTATCTGTGTAAACATGGAAATGTCTACACCGCTATCTGTGTAAACATGGAAATATCTACACCGCCACCTGTGTAAACATGAAAATATCTACACCGCCATCTCTAAAAACATGGAAATATTTACACCGCCATCTGTATGAACATGGAAATATCTACACCGCCATCTCTATAAACGTGGAAATATCTACACCGCTATCTGTATGGACTTGGAAATATCTACACTGATATCTGTATAAAATTGAAATTATCTACACCACTATCTCTATAAACATGGAAATATCTACACTGCTATCTGTATAAACATGGAAATATCTACACCGCTATCTGTATAAACATAGAAATACCTTCACCGCTATCTGTATTAATATGGAAATATCTACAACGCTGTCTCTATAAACTTGGAAATAACTACAACACTATCTCTATAAACATGGAAATATCTAGACCGCCATCTCTATAAACATGGAAATATCTACACCACCATCTGTATAAACATGGAAATACCTATACCGCTATCTGCATAAACATGGAAATATCTACACCGCCATCTCAATGAACATGGAAATATCTACACCGCCATCTGTACGAACATGGAAATATCTACACCACTAACTGTATGAACATGGAAATATCTACACCGCTATCTGTATGAACATGGAAATATCTACACCGTTATCTGTATAAACATGGAAATATCTACAACGCTGTCTCTATAAACTTGAAAATAACTACAATGCTATCTGTATAAACATGGAAATATCTACACCACCACCTGTACGAACATGGAAATATCTACAATGCCATCCGTACGAACATGGAAATATCTACATCGCCATCTCTATGAACATGGAAATATCTACACCGCCATGTGTATGAACATGGAAATATCTACACCGCCATCTGTATGAACATGGAAATATCTACACCGCTATCTGTATGAACATGGAAATATCTACACCGCTATCTGTATGAACATACAAATATCTACACAGCTATATGTATATCAATGGAAATATCTACATTGCTATCTCTATAAACATGGAAATAACTACACTGCTATCTGTATAAACATGGAAATATCTACACCGCCACCTGTACGAACACGGAAATATCTACACTACCATCCGTGCGAACATGGAAATATCTACACCGCCATCTGTCTGAACATGTAAATATCTACACAGCTATCTGTATATCAATGGAAATATCTACACTGCTATCTCTATAAACATGGAAATAACTACACTGCTATCTGTATGAACATGGAAATATCTACACCGCCATCCATACGAACATGGAAATATCTACACCGCCATCTGTATGAACATGGAAATATCTACACCGCTAACTGTATGAACATGGAAATATCTACAACGCTATCTCTATGAAAATGGAAATATCTACACCGCTATATGTAAAACATGGAAATATCTACACCGCTATCTGTATGAACATGGAAATATCTACACCGCTATCTGTATGAACATGGAAATATCTACACCGCTATCTGTATGAACATGCAAATATCTACACAGCTATCTGTATATTAATGTAAATATCTACACCGCTATCTCTATAAACATGGAAATATCTTCATTGCTATGTGTATAAACATGGAAATATCTACACCGCCATCTCTATGAACATGGAAATATCTACACCGCCATTTGTATGAACATGGAAATATCTACACCGCCATCTGTATGAACATAGAAATATCTACACCGCCATTTGTATGAACATGGAAATATCTACACCGCCATCTGTATGAACATGGAAATATCTTCACCGCCATCTGTATGAACATGGATATATCTACACCGGCATCTGGATGAACATGGAAATATCTACACCGCTAACTGTATGAACATGGAAATGTCTACACCGCTATCTGTGTGAACATGGAAATATCTACACCGCTATCTGTATGAACATGGACATATCTACACCGTTATCTGTATGAACCTGGAAATATATACACCGCTATCTGTATGAACATGCAAATATCTACACAACTATCTGTGTATCAATGGAAATATCCACACTGCTATCTCTATAAACATGGAAATAACTACACAGCTATCTGCATAAACATGGAAATATCCACACCGCTATCTGTGTAAACACGGAAATGTCTACACCGCTATCTTTGTAAACATGGAAATATCTACACCGCCATCTGAGTAAACATGAAAATATCTACAACGCCATCTCTATAAACATGGAAATATCTACACCGCCTACTGTTAGAACATGGAAATATCTACACCGCCATCTCTATAAAGGTGGAAATATCTACACCGCTATCTGTATAAACATGGAAATAACTTCACCGCTATCTGTATAAACATGGAAATATCTACAACGCAGTCTCTATAACCTTGGAAATAACTACACCACTATCTCTATAAACATGGAAATATCTAGACCGCCATCTCTATAAACATGGAAATATCTCCACCACCATCTGTATAAACATGGAAATATCCATACCGCTATCTGCATAAACATGGAAATATCTACACCGCCATCTCTATGAACATGGAAATATCTACACCGCCATCTGTACGAAAATGGAAATATCTACACAGCTATCTGTATATCAATGGAAATATCTACACTGCTATCTCTATAAACATGGAAATAACTAAACTGCTATCTGTATAAACATGGAAATATCTACAGCGCCATCTCTATCAACATGGAAATATCTACACCGCCATTTGTATGAACATGGAAATATCTACTCCGCCATCTCTATGAACATGGAAATATCTACACCGCCATGTGTACGAACATGGACATATCTACACCGCCATCTTTATGAACATGGAAATATCTTCACCGCCATCTGCATGAACATGGATATATCTACACCGCCATCTGGATGAACGTGCAAATATCTACACCGCTATCTGCATGAACATGGAAATATCTACACAGCTATCTGCATATACATGGAAATATCTACACAGATTTCTCTATAAATATGGAAATAAGTACAGCGCTATCTCTATAAACTTCGAAATATCGACACCGCCATCTGTATGAACATGGAAATATCTAAACCGCCATCTGAACGAACCTAGACATATCTACACTGCCATCTGTATTAAGATGGAAATATCTACACCGCTATCTGTATAAACATGGAAATCTCTGCGCAACTATCTGTATAAACATGGAAATATCTACACCGCTATCTCCATAAACATGGAAATATCCACACCGCTATCTGCATAAACATGGAAATATCCACACCGCTATCTGTGTAAACATGGAAATGTCTACACCGCTATCTGTGTAAACATGGAAATATCTACACCGCCACCTGTGTAAACATGAAAATATCTACACCGCCATCTCTAAAAACATGGAAATATTTACACCGCCATCTGTATGAACATGGAAATATCTACACCGCCATCTCTATAAACGTGGAAATATCTACACCGCTATCTGTATGGACTTGGAAATATCTACACTGATATCTGTATAAAATTGAAATTATCTACACAACCATCTCTATAAACATGGAAATATCTACACTGCTATCTGTATAAACATGGAAATATCTACACCGCTATCTGTATAAACATAGAAATACCTTCACCGCTATCTGTATTAATATGGAAATATCTACAACGCTGTCTCTATAAACTTGGAAATAACTACACCACTATCTCTATAAACATGGAAATATCTAGACCGCCATCTCTATAAACATGCAAATATCTACACCACCATCTGTATAAACATGGAAATACCTATACCGCTATCTGCATAAACATGGAAATATCTACACCGCCATCTCAATGAACATGGAAATATCTACACCGCCATCTGTACGAACATGGAAATATCTACACCGCTAACTGTATGAACATGGAAATATCTACACCGCTATCTGTATGAACATGGAAATATCTACACCGTTATCTGTATAAACATGGAAATATCTACAACGCTGTCTCTATAAACTTGGAAATAACTACAATGCTATCTGTATAAACATAGAAATATCTACACCACCACCTGTACGAACATGGAAATATCTACAATGCCATCCGTACGAACATGGAAATATCTACACCGCCATCTCTATGAACATGGAAATATCTACACTGCCATGTGTATGAACATGGAAATATCTACACCGCCATCTGTATGAACATGGAAATATCTACACCGCTATCTGTATGAACATGGAAATATCTACACCGCTATCTGTATGAACATACAAATATCTACACAGCTATATGTATATCAATGGAAATATCTACATTGCTATCTCTATAAACATGGAAATAACTACACTGCTATATGTATAAACATGGAAATATCTACACCGCCACCTGTACGAACACGGAAATATCTACACTGCCATCCGTGCGAACATGGAAATATCTACACCGCCATCTGTATGAACATGTAAATATCTACACAGCTATCTGTATATCAATGGAAATATCTACACTGCTATCTCTATAAACATTGAAATAACTACACTGCTATCTGTATGAACATGGAAATATCTACACCGCCATCCGTACGAACATGGAAATATCTACACCGCCATCTGTATGAACATGGAAATATCTACACCGCTAACTGTATGAACATGGAAATATCTACAACGCTATCTCTATGAAAATGGAAATATCTACACCGCTATATGTAAAACATGGAAATATCTACACCACTATCTGTATGAACATGGAAATATCTACACCGCTATCTGTATGAACATGGAAATATCTACACCGCTATCTGTATGAACATGCAAATATCTACACAGCTATCTGTATATTAATGTAAATATCTACACCGCTATCTCTATAAACATGGAAATATCTTCATTGCTATGTGTATAAACATGGAAATATCTACACCGCCATCTCTATGAACATGGAAATATCTACACCGCCATTTGTATGAACATGGAAATATCTACACCGCCATCTGTATGAACATAGAAATATCTACACCGCCATTTGTATGAACATGGAAATATCTACACCGCCATCTATATGAACATGGAAATATCTTCACCGCCATCTGAATGAACATGGATATATCTACACCGGCATCTGGATGAACATGGAAATATCTACAACGCTAACTGTATGAACATGGAAATATCTACACCGCTATCTGTGTGAACATGGAAATATCTACACCGCTATCTGTCTGAACATGGAAATATCTACACCGTTATCTGTATGAACCTGGAAATATCTACACCGCTATGTGTATGAACATGGAAATATCTACACCGTTATCTGTATGAACCTGGAAATATCTACACCGCTATCTGTATGAACATGCAAATATCGACACAACTATCTGTATATCAATGGAAATATCCACACTGCTATCTCTATAAACATGGAAATAACTACACAGCTATCTGTAAAAACATGGGAATATCTACACCGCCACCTGTATGAACATGTAAATATCTACACAGCTATCTGTATATCAATGGAGATATCTACACAGCTATCTCTATAAACATGGAAGTAACTACACTGCTATCTGTATGAACATGGAAATATCTACACCGCCACCTGTATGAACATGGAAATATCTACACTGCCATCCGTACTAACATGCAAATATCTAAACCGCCATCTGTATGAAGATGTAAATATCTACACCGCCATCTGTATGAACACGGAAATATCTACACCGCTAACTGTATGAATATAGAAATATATTGACCGCTATCTGTATGAACATGGAAATATCTACACCACTATCTGCGAAACATGGAAATATCTACACCGCTAACTGTATGAACATGGAAATATCTACACCGCTATCTGTATGAACATGGAAATATCTGCACCGCTATCTGTATGAACATGGAAATATCTACACCGCTATCTGTATGAGCATGGAAATATCTACACCGCTATGTGTATGAACATGCAAATATCTACACAGCTATCTGTATATCAATGGAAATATCTACACTGCTATCTCTATAAACATGAAAATAACTACACTGCTATCTGAACAAACATGGAAATATCTACACCGCCATCTATATGAACATGGAAATATCTACACCGCCATTTGTATGAACATGGAAATATCTACACAGCCATCTCTACGAACTTGGAAATATCTACACCGCCATCTGTATGAACATGGAAATACCTACACCGCCATCTGCATGAACATGGAAATATCTTCACTGCCATATGTATTAACAAGGATATATCTACACCGGCATCTGGATGAACATGGAAATATCTACACCGCCATCTTTATGAACATGGAAATATCTACACCGCCATCTGTATGAACATGCACATATCCACACCGCCATCTGTATTAAGATGGAAATATCTACACCGCTATCTGTATAAACATGGAAATATCTGCCCAAATATCTGTATAAACATGGAAATATCCGCACCGCTAACTGTATAAACATGGAAATATCTACACCGCTATCTGCATAAACATGGAAATATCCACACCGCTATCTGTGTAAACATGGAAATGTCTACACCGCTATCTGTGTAAACATGGAAATATCTCCACCGCCATCTGTGTAAACATGAAAATATCTACACCGCCATCTCTAAAAACATGGAAATATCTACAACGCCATCTGTATGAACATGGAAATATCTACACCGCCATCTCTATAAACGTGGAAATATCTACACCGCTATCTGTATGAACTTGGAAATATCTACACTGCTATCTGTATAAAATTGAAATTATCTACACCACTATCTCTATAAACATGGAAATATCTACACTGCTATCTGTATAAACATGGAAATATCTACACCGCTATCTGTATAAACATGGAAATATCTTCACCGCTATCTGTATAAACATGGAAATATCTACACCGCTATCTGTATGAACATGGAAATATCTACACCGCTATCAGTATGAACATGGAAATATCTACACCGCTATATGTACGAACATGGAAATATCTACGCCGCTATCAGTATGAACATGCAAATATCTATACAGCTATATGTAGATCAATGGAAATATCTACATTGCTATCTCTATAAACATGGAAATAACTACACTGCTATCTGTATAAACATGAAAATATCTACACCGCCTCCTGTACGAACATGGAAATAGCTACACTGCCATCCGTATGAACATGGAAATATCTACACCGCCATGTGTATGAACATGTAAATATCTACACAGCTATCTATATATCAATGGAAATATCTACACTGCTATCTCTATAAAAATGGAAATAACTACACTGCTATCTGTATGAACCTGGAAATATCTACACCGCCACCTGTATGAACATGGAAATATCTACACTGCCATCCGTACGAACATGGAAATATCTACACCGCCATCTCTATGAACATGGAAATATCTTCACCGCCATCTGTATGAACATGGATATATCTACACCGGCATCTGGATGAACATGGAAATACCTACACTGCTATCTGCATGAACATGGAAATATCTACACAGCTATCTGCATATACATGGAAATATCTACAGAGATTTCTCTATAAATATGGAAATAACTACAGCGCTATCTCCATAAACTTCGAAATATCTACACCACCATCTGTATGAACAAGGAAATATCTACACCGCCATCTGTACGAACATGGACCTATCTACACCGCCATCTGTATTAAGATGGAAATATCTAAACCGCTATCTGTATAAACATGGAAATATCTGCCCAACTATCTGTATAAACATGGAAATATCCGCACCGCTATCTGTATAAACATGGAAATATCTACACCGCTATCTGCATAAACATGGAAATATCCACACCGCTATCTGTGTAAACATGGAAATGTCTACACCGCTATGTGTGTAAACATGGAAATATCTCCACCGCCATCTGTGTAAACATGAAAATATCTACACCGCCATCTCTAAAATCTTGGAAATATCTACACCGCCATCTGTATGAACATGGAAATATCTACACCGCCATCTCTATAAACGTGGAAATATCTACACCACTATCTGTATGAACTTGGAAATATCTACACTTCTATCTGTATAAAATTGAAATTATCTACACCACTATCTCTATAAACATGGAAATATCTACACTGCTATCTGTATAAACGTGGAAATATCTACAAAGCTATCTGCATAAACATGGAAATATCTTCACCACTATCTGTATAAACATGGAAATATGTACAATGCTGTCTCTATAAACTTGGAAATAACTACACCACTATCTCTATAAACATAGAGATATCTACACCGCCATCCCTATAAACATGGAAATATTTACACCACCATCTGTATAAACATGGAAATATCAATACCGCTATGTGCATAAACATGGAAATAACTACACCGCCATCTCTATGAACATGGAAACATCTACACCGCCATCTGTACGAACATGGAAATATCTACACTGCCATCTGTATGAATATGGAAATATCTACACCGCCATCTGTATGAACATGGAAATATCTACACCGCTAACTGTATGAACTTGGAAATATCTACACCGCTATCTGTATGAACATGGAAATATCTACACCGCTATCTGTAAAACATGGAAATATCTACACCGCCATCTGTAAGAACATGGAAATATCTACACCGCTATCTGTATGAACATGGAAATATCTACACCGCTATCTGCATGAACATGGAAATATCTACACAGCTATCTGCATATACATGGAAATAACTACAGACATTTCTCTATAAATATGGAAATAACTACAGCGCTATCTCTATAAACTTCGAAATATGTACACCGCCATCTGTATGAACATGGAAATATCTACACCGCCAACTTTACGAACATGGACATATCTACACCGCCATCTGTATTAAGATGGAAATATCTACACCGCTATCTGTATAAACATGGAAATATCTGCCCTACTATCTGTGTAAACATGGAAGTATCCGCACCCCTATCTGTATAAACATGGAAATATCTACACCACTATCTGCATAAACATGGAAATATCCACACCGCTATCTGTGTAAACATGGAAATGTCTACACCAATATCTGAGTAATCATGGAAATATCTCCAACGCCTTCTGTGTAAACATGAAAATATCGACACCACCATCTCTAAAAACATGGAAATATCTTCACCGCAATCTGTATGAACATGGAAATATCTACACCGCCATCTCTATAAACGTGGAAATATCTACACCGCTATCTGTATGAACTTGGAAATATCTACACTGCTACCTGTATAAAATTGAAATTATCTACACCAGTATCTCAATAAACATGGAAATATCTACACTGCTATCTGTATAAACATGGAAATATCTACACCGCTATCTGTATAAACATGGAAATATCTTCACCGCTATCTGTATAAACATGGAAATATCTACAAGGCTGTCTCTATAAACTTGGAAATAACTACACCCCTATCTCTATAAACATGGAAATATCTAGACCGCCATCTCTATAAACATGGAAATATCTACACCACCAAGTGTATAAACATGGAGATATCTACACCGCTATCTGCATAAACATGGAAATATCTACACCGCCATCTCTATGAACATGGAAATATCTGCAACGCCATCTGTATGAACATGGAAATATCTATACGGCCATCTGTATGAACATGTAAATATCTACACCGCCATCTGTATGAACATGGAAATATCTACACCACAAACTGTATGAACATGGAAATATCTACACCGCTATCTGTATGAACATGGAAATATCTACACCGTTATCTGTATGAACATGGAAATATCTACAACGCTATCTGTATGAACATGGAAATATCTACACCGCTATCTGTACGAACATGGAAATATCTACACCGCTATCTGTATGAACACGCAAATATCTACACAGCTATCTGTATATCAATGGAAATATCTACACAGCTGTCTTTATAAACATGGAAATAACTACACTGCTATCTGTATAAACATGGAAACAGCTACACCGCCACCTGTATGAACATGGAAATATCTACACCACTATCTGTAGGAACATGGAAATATCTACACTGCTATCTGTATGAAAATGGAAATATCTACACCGCTATCTGTATGAACATGGAAATATCCACACCGCTATCTGTATGAACATGCAAATATCTACACAGCTATCTGTATATCAGTGGAAATATCTACACTGCTATCTCTATAAACATGGAAATATCTACACTGCTATCTTTATAAATATGGAAATATCTACACCGCCATCTATATGAAGATGGAAATACCTACACCGCCATTTGTATGAACATGGAAATATCTACACCACCATCTGTATGAACATGGAAATATCTTCACCGCCATCTGTATGAACATGGATATGTGTACACTGTCATCTGGATGAACATGGAAATATCTACACCGCTATCTGCATGAGCATGGAAATATCTACACAGCTATCTGAATATACACGGAAATATCTACACAGATTTCTCTATAAATATGGAAATAACTACAGCGCTATCTCTATAAACTTCAAAATATCTACACCGCCATCTGTATGAACATGGAAATATCTACACCACCATCTGTACAAACATGGACATATCTACACCGCCATCTGTATTAAGATGGAAATATCTAAACCGCTATCTGTATAAACATGGAAATATCTGCCCAAATATCTGTATAAACATGGAAATATCTGCACCGCTATCTGTATAAACATAGAAATATCTACACTGCTATCTGCACAAAAATGGAAATATCCACACCGCTATCTGTGTAAACATGGAAATGTCTACACAGCTATCAGTGTAAACATGGAAATATCTACACCACCATCTGTGTAAACATGAAAATATCTACACCGCCATCCCTATAAACATGGAAATATCTACACCGCCATCTGTATGAACATGGAAATATCTACACCGCCATCTCTATAAACGTGGAAATATCTACACCGCTAACTGTATGAACTTGGAAATATCTACACTGCTCTCTGTATAAAATTGAAATTATCTACACCACTATCTCTATAAACATGGACATATCTACACTGCTATCTGTATAAACATGGAAATATCTACACCGCAATCTGCATAAACATGGAAATATCTTCACCGCTATCTGTATAAACATGGAAATATCTACAACGCGGTCACTATAAACTTGGAAATAACTACACCACTATCTCTGTAAACATGGAAATATCTAGACCGCCATCTCTATATACATGGAAATATCTACACCACCATCTGTATAAACATGAAAATATCTATACCACTATCTGCATAAACATGGAAATATCTACACCGCCATCTCTATGAACATGGAAATATCTTCACCGCCATCTGTATGAACATGGATATATGTACACCGGCATCTGGATGAAGATAGAAATATCTACACCGCTATCTGCATGAGCATGGAAATATCTACACAGCTGTCTGAATATACATGGAAATATCTACACAGATTTCTCTATAAATATGGAAATAACTACAGCGCTATCTCTATAAACTTCGAAATATCTACACCGCCATCTGTATGAACATGGAAATATCTACACGGCCATCTGTACAAACATGGACATATCTACACCGCCATCTGTATTAAAATGGAAATATCTACACCGCTATCTTTATAAACATGGAAATATTTGCACAACTATCTGTATAAACATGGAAATATCTGCCCAACTATCTGTATAAACATGGAAATATCCGCACCGCTATCTGAATAAACATGAAAATATCCGCACTGCTATCTGTATAAACATGGAAATATCTACACTGCTATTTCCATAAACATGGAAATATCCACACCGCTATCTGTGTAAACATGGAAATGTCTACACCGCTATCCGTGTAAACATGGAAATATCTACACCGCCATCTGTGTAAACATGAAAATATCTACACCGCCATCCCTATAAACATGGAAATATCTACACCGTCCTCTGTATGAACATGGAAATAACTACACCGCCATCTCTATAAACGTGGAAATATCTACACCGCTATCTGTATGAACATGCAAATATCTACACAGCTATCTGTATATCAATGGAAATATCTACACCGCTATCACTATAAACATGGAAATATCTACATTGCTATCTGTATAAACATGGAAATATCCGCACCGCTATCTGCATAAACATGGAAATCTCTACACCGCTATCTGCATAAAAATGGAAATATTCTCAACGCTATCTGTGTAAACATGGAAATGTCTACACCGCTATCTCAGTAAACATGGAAATATCTCCACCGCCATCTGTGTAAACATGAAAATATCTACACCGCCATATCTAAAAACACGGAAATATCTACACCGCTAACTGTATGAACATGGAAATATCTACACCGCTATCTGTATGAACATGGAAATATCTACACCGCTCTCTGTATGAACATGCAAATATCTACACCGCTATCTGTATGAACATGCAAATATCTACACAGCTATCTCAATATCAATGGAAATATCTACACCGCTATCTGTATAAACATGGAAATATCTACATTGCTATCTGTATAAACATGGAAATATCTACAACGCCATCTCTATGAACATGGAAATATCTACACCGCCATTTGTATGAACACGGAAATATCTACACCGCCATCTGTATGAACATGGAAATATCTACACCGCCATTAGTATGAACACGGAAATATCTACACCGCCATCTGTATGAACATAGAAATATCTTCACCGCCATCTGTATGAACATGGATATATCTACACCGGCATCTGGATGAACATGGAAATATCTACACCACTATCTGCATGAACATGGAAATATCTACACCACTAACTGTATGAACATGGAAATATCTACACAGCTATCTGTGTGAACATGGAAATATCTACACCGCTATCTGTATGAACATGCAAATATCTACACAGCTATCTGTATATCAATGGAAATATCTACACTGATATCTCTATATACATGGAAATAACTACACAGCTATCTGTAAAAACATGGGAATATCTCCAGCGCCACCTGTATGAACATGGAAATATCTACACTGCCATCCATACGAAAATGGAAATACCTACAGCGCCATTTGGATGAACATGTAAATATCTACACCGCCATCTGTATGAACATGGAAATATCTACACCACCATCTGTATGAACATGGAAATATCTACACCGCTAACTGTATGAACATGGAAATATCTACACCGCTATCAGTATGATCGTGGAAATATCTACACCGCTATCTGTATGAACATGCTAATATCTACACAGCTATCTTCATATCAATGGAAGTATCAATACTGATATCTCTATAAACATGGAAATAACTACGCTGCTATGTGTATAAACATGGAAATATCTACGCTGCCATCTCTATGAACGTGGAAATATCTACCCCACCATTTCTATGAACATGGAAATATCTACACCGCTATCTGCATGAACATGGAAATATCTACACCGCTAACTGTAGGAACATGGAAATATCTACACCGCTATCTGTGTGAACATGGAAATATCTACACCGCTATCTGTATATCAATGGAAATATCTACACTGCTATCTCTACAAACATGGAAATAACTACACAGCTATCTGTAAAAACATGGAAATAACTACACCGCCACCTGTATGAACATGGAAATATCTAAACTGCCATCTGTACGAACATGGAAATATCTACACCGCCATCTGTATGAACATGTAAATATCTACACCGCCATCTGAATGAACATGGAAATATCTCCACCGCCATCTGTATGAACATGGAAATATCTACACCGCTAACTGTATGAGCATGGAAATATCTACACCGCTATCAGTATGAACATGGAAATATCTACACCGCTGTCTGTATGAACATGCAAATATCTACACAGCTATCTCTATATCAATGGAAATATCTACACTGCTATCTCTATAAACATGGAAATAACTACACTGCTATGTGTATAAACATGGAAATATCTACACTGCCATCTCTAAGAACACGGAAATATCTACACCGCCATTTGTATGAACATGGAAATATCTACACCGCCATCTCTATGAACATGGAAATATCTACACCGCCACCTGTATGAACATGGAAATATCTACACCGCCATCTGTATGAACATGGAAATATCTTCACCGCCATCTGTATGAACATGGATATATCTACACCGGCATCTGGATTAACATGGAAATATCTACACCGCTATCTGCATGAACATGGAAATATCTACACACCTATCTGCATATACAAGGAAATATCTACAAATATTTCTCTCTAAATATGGAAATAACTACAGCACTATCTCTATAAACTTCGAAATATCTACACCGCCATCTGTATGAACATGGAAATATCTACACCGACATCTGTACGAACATGAACATATCCACACCGCCATCTGTATTAAGATGGAAATATCTACACCGTTATCTGTATAAACATGGAAATATCTGCCCAAGTATCTGTATAAACATCGAAATATCCGCACCGCTATCTGTATAAACATGGAAATATCTACACCGCTATCTGCATAAACATGGAAATATCCACACCGCTATCTGTGTAAACATGGAAATGTCTGCACCGCTATCTTTGTAAACATGGAAATATCTCCACCGCCATCTCTGTAAACGTGAAAATATCTACACCGCCATCTCTAAAAACATGGAAATATCTACACCACCATCTGTATGAACATGGAAATATCTACACCGCCATCTCTATAAAGGTGGAAATATCTACACCGCTATCTGTATGAACTTGGAAATATCTACACTGCTATCTGTATAAAATTGAAATTATCCACACCACTATCTTTATAAACATGGAAATATCTACAATGCTGTCTGAATAAACATGGAAATATCTACACCGCTATCTGCATAAACATGGAAATATCTTCACCGCTATCTTTATAAACATGGAAATATCTACAACGCTGTCTCTATAAACTTGGAAATAACTACACCACTATCTCTATAAACATGGATATATCTAGAACGCCATCTCTATAAACACGGAAATACCTACACCACCATCTGTATAAACATAGAAATATCTATACCGCTATCTGCAGAAACATGGAAATAACTACGCCGCCATCTCTATGAACATGGAAATATCTACACCGCCTTCTGTACGAACATGGAAATATCTACACCGCCATCTGTATGAACATGTAAATATCTACACCGCCATCTGTATGAACATGGAAATAGCTACACCGCTAACTGTATGAACATGGAAATATCTACAAGGCTATCTGTATGAACATGGATATATCTACACCGTTATCTGTATGAACATGGAAATATCTACACCGCTATCTGTATCAACATGGAAATATCTACACCGCTATCTGTATGAACATGGAAATATCTACACCGCTATCTGTATGAACATGGAAATATCTACACCACTATCTGTATGAACATGGAAATATCTACACGGCTGTCTGTACGAACATGGAAATATCTACACCGCTATCTGTATGAGCATGGCAATATCTACACCGATATCTGTATGAACATGAAAATATCTGCACCGCTATCTGTATGAACATGGAAATATCTACACCGCTATCTGTATGAGCATGGAAATATCTACACCGCTATCTGTATGAACATGGAAATATCTACACCGCTATCTGTATGAGCATGGAAATATCTACACCGATATCTGTATGAACATGCAAATATCTACACAGCTATCTGTATATCAATGGAAATATCTACACTGCTATCTCTATAATAATGGAAACAACTACACTGCTATCTGTACAAACAATGAAATATCTACACCGCCACCTCTATGAACATGGAAATATCTACACCGCCATTTGTGTGAACATGGAAATATCTACACCGCCATCTCTATGAACATGGAAATATCTACAACGCCATGTGTATGAACATGGAAATATCTACACCGCCATCTGTATGAACATGGAAATATCTTCACCGCCATCTGTATGAACATGGATATATCTACACTGGCATCTGGAGGAACATGGACATATCTACACCGCTATCTACATGAACATGGAAATATCTACACAGCTATCTGCATATACATGGAAATATCTACAGAGATTTCTCTATAAATATGGAAATAACTACAACGCTATCTCTATAAACTTCGAAATATCTACACCGCCATCTGTATGAACATGGAAATATCTACACCGCCATCTGTACAAACATGGACATATCTACACCGCCATCTGTATTGAGATGGAAATATCTACACCGCTATCTGTATGAACATGGAAATATCTGCCCAACTATCTGTAAAAACATGGAAATATCCGCACCGCTATCTGTATAAACATGGAAATATCTACACCGCTATCTGCATAAACATGGAAATATCCACACCGCTATCTGTGTAAACATGGAAATGTCTACACCGCTATCTGTGTAAACATGGAAATATCTCCACCTCCATCTGTGAAAACGTGAAAATATCTACACCGCCATCTCTAAAAACATGGAAATGTCTACACCGCCATCTGTATGAACATGGAAATATCTACACCGCCATCTCTATAAACGTGGAAATATCTACACCGTTATCTGTATGAACTTGGAAATATCTACACAGTTATGTGTATAAAATTGAAATTATCTACACCAATATCTCTATAAACATGGAAATACCTACACTGCTGTCTGTATAAACATGGAAATATCTACACCGCTCTCTGTATAAACATGGAAATATCTTCACCGCTATCTGTATAAACATGGAAATATCTACAATGCTGTCTCTATAAACTTGGAAATAACTACACCACTATCTCTATAAACATGGAAATATCTAGACCGCCATCTCTATAAACATGGAAATATCTACACCACCATCTGTATAAACATGGAAATATCTATACCGCTATCTGCATAAACATGGAAATATCTACACCGCCATCTCTATGAGCATGGAAATATCTACACCGCCATCTGTACGACCATGGAAATATCTACACCGCCATCTGTACGAACATGTAAATATCTACACCGCCATCTGTATGAAGATGGAAATATCTACACCGCCATCTGTATGAACATGGAAATATCTACAACGCCATCTCTATGAACATGGAAATATCTACCCCGCCATGTGTATGAACTTGGAAATATCTACACAGCCATCTGTATGAACATGGAAATATCTTCACGGCCATCTGGATGAACATGGAAATATCTACACCGCTATCTGCATGAACATGGAAATATCTACACAGCTATCTGCATATACATGGAAATACCTACACAGATTTCTCTATAAATATGGAAATATCTACAGCGCTACCTCTATAAACTTCGAAATATCTACACCGCCATCTGTATGAACATGCAAATATCCACACAGCTATCTGTATATCAATGGAAATATCTACACTGCTATCTCTGTAAACATGGAAATAACTACACTGCTATCTGTATAAACATGGAAATATCTACACCGCCACCTGTATGAACATGGAAATATCTACACTGCCATCCGTGCGAACATGGAAATATCTACACCGAAATCTGTATGAACATGTAAATATCTACACGGCCATCTGTATGAACATGGAAATATCTACACCGCTAACTGTATGAACATGGAAATATCTACACCGCTATCTGTATGAACATGGAAATATCTACACCGCTATCTGTATGAACATGCAAATATCTACACAGCTATCTGTATATCAATGGAAATATCTACACTGCTATCTCTATAAACATGGAAATATCTACATTGCTATCTGTATAAACATGGAAATATCTACACCGCCATCTCTTTAAACATGGAAATATCTGCCCTACTATCTGTGTAAACATGGAAGTATCCGCACCGCTATCTGTATAAACATGGAAATATCTACACCACTATCTGCATAAACATGGAAATATCCACACCGCTATCTGTGTAAACATGGAAATGTCTACACCACTATCTGAGTAATCATGGAAATATCTCCACCGCCTTCTGTGTAAACATGAAAATATCGACACCACCATCTCTAAAAACATTGAAATATCTTCACCGCAATCTGTATGAACATGGAAATATCTACACCGCCATCTCTATAAACGTGGAAATATCTACACCGCTATCTGTATGAACTTGGAAATATCTACACTGCTACCTGTATAAAATTGAAATTATCTACACCAGTATCTCAATAAACATGGAAATATCTACACCGCTATCTGTATAAACATGGAAATATCTACACCGCTATCTGTATAAACATGGAAATAGCTTCACCGCTATCTGTATAAACATGGAAATATCTACAAGGCTGTCTCTATAAACTTGGAAATAACTACACCCCTATCTCTATAAACATGGAAATATCTAGACCGCCATCTCTATAAACATGGAAATATCTACACCACCAAGTGTATAAACATGGAGATATCTACACCGCTATCTGCATAAACATGGAAATATCTACACCGCCATCTCTATGAACATGGAAATATCTGCAACGCCATCTGTATGAACATGGAAATATCTATACCGCCATCTGTATGAACATGTAAATATCTACACCGCCATCTGTATGAACATGGAAATATCTACACCGCTAACTGTATGAACATGGAAATATCTACACCGCTATCTGTATGAACATGGAAATATCTACACCGTTATCTGTATGAACATGGAAATATCTACAACTCTATCTGTATGAACATGGAAATATCTACACCGCTATCTATACGAACATGGAAATATCTACACCGCTATCTGTATGAACACGCAAATATCTAAACAGCTATCTGTATATCAATGGAAATATCTACACAGCTGTCTTTATAAACATGGAAATAACGACACTGCTATCTGTAAAAACATGGAAACAGCTACACCGCCACCTGTATGAACATGGAAATATCTACACCACTATCTGTAGGAACATGGAAATATCTACACTGCTATCTGTATGAACATGGAAATATCTACACCGCTATCTGTATGAACATGGAAATATCCACACCGCTATCTGTATGAACATGCAAATATCTACACAGCTATCTGTATATCAATGGAAATATCTACACTGCTATCTCTATAAACATGGAAATATCTACACTGCTATCTTTATAAATATGGAAATATCTACACCGCCATCTCGATGAAGATGGAAATATCTACACCGCCATTTGTATGAACATGGAAATATCTACACCACCATCTGTATGAACATGGAAATATCTTCACCGCCATCTGTATGAACATGGATATGTGTACACTAGCATCTGGATGAACATGGAAATATCTACACAGCTATCTGCATGAGCATGGAAATATCTACACAGCTATCTGAATATACACGGAAATATCTACACAGATTTCTCTATAAATATGGAAATAACTACAGCGCTATCTCTATAAACTTCGAAATATCTACACCGCCATCTGTATGAACATGGAAATATCTATACCGGCATTTGTACAAACATGGACATATCTACACCGCCATCTGTATTAAGATGGAAATATCTACACCGCTATCTGTATAAACATGGAAATATCTGCCCAACTATCAGTATAAACATGGAAATATCCGCACCGCTATCTGTATAAACATGGAAATATCTACATTGTTATCTGCATAAACATGGAAATATCCACACCGCTATCTGTGTAAACATGGAAATGTCTACACCGCTATCTGTGTAAACATGGAAATATCTACACCGCAATCTGTGTAAACATGAAAATATCTGCACTGCCATCCCTATAAACATGGAAATATCTACACCGCCATCTATTTGAACATGGAAATATCTACACCGCCATCTCTATAAACGTGGAAATATCTACACCGCTATCTCTATGAACTTGGAAATATCTACACTGCTCTCTGTATAAAATTGAAATTATCTACACCACTATCTCTATAAACATGGACATATCTACACTGCTATCTGTATAAACATGGAAATATCTACACCACTATCTGCATAAACATGGAAATATCTTCACCGCTATCTGTATAAACATGGAAATATCTACAACGCTGTCACTATAAACTTGGAAATAACTACACCACTATCTCTGTAAACAAGGAAATATCTAGACCGCCATCTCTATATACATGGAAATATCTACACCAGCATGTGTATAAACATGGAGATATCTATACCGCTATCTGCATAAACATGGAAACATCTACACCGCCATCTCTATGAACATGGAAATACCTTCACCGCCATCTGTACGAACATGGAAATATCTATACCGCCATCTGTATGAACATGTAAATATCTACACCGCCATCTGTAAGAACATGGAAATATCTACACCGCTAACTGTATGAACATGGAAATATCTACACCGCTGTCTGTATGAACATGGAAATGTCTACACCGTTATCTGTATGAACATGCAAATATCTACACAGCTATCTGTATATCAATGGAAATATCTACACAACTATCTCTATTAACATGGAAATAACTACACTGCTATCTGTATAAACATGGAAATATCTACACCGCCACCTATATGAACATGGAAATATCTACACAGCCATCCCTACAAACATGGAAATACCTACACCGCCATCTGTATGAACATATGAATATCTTCACCGCCATCTGTATGAACATGGAAATATCTACACCGATAAATGTATGAACATGGAAATGTTTACACCGATATTGGTATGAACATGGAAATATCTACGCCGCTATCTGTATGAACATGGAAATATCTACACCGCTATCTGTATGAACATGGACGTATCTACACTGCTATCTGTATGAACATGGAAAAATCTACACCGCCATCTATATGAACATGTAAATACACCGCCATCTGTATGAACATGGAAATATCTACACCGCTAACTGTATGAACAAGGAAATATCTACACCGCTATCTGTATGAACATGGAAATATCTACACCGCTATCTGTATGAACATGGAAAAATCTTCACCGCTATCTGTATGAACATGGAAATATCTACACCGCTATCTGTATGAACATGGAAATATCTTCACCGCTATCTCTATGAACATGCAAATATCTACACAGCTATCTGTATATCAATGGAAATATCTACACTGCTATCTCTATAAACATGGAAATAATTACACTGCTATCTCTCTAAATATGGAAATATCTACACCGCCATCTCTATGAACATGGAAATATCTACACCGCTATCTGTATGAACATGGAAATATCTACACCGCTATCTGTATGAACATGGAAATATCCACACCGCTATCTGTATGAACATGCAAATATCTACACAGCTATCTGTATATCAATGGAAATATCTACACTGCTATCTCTATAAACATGGAAATATCTACACTGCTATCTTTATAAATATGGAAATATCTACACCGCCATCTATATGAAGATGGAAATATCTACACCGCCATTTGTATGAACATGGAAATATCTACACCACCATCTGTATGAACATGGAAATATCTTCACCGACATCTGTATGAACATGGATATATGTACACTAGCATCTGGATGAACATGGAAATATCCACACCGCTATCTCTGGAAACATGCATACATCTTCACCGCTATCTGTATAAACATGGAAATATCTACACCGTTATCTGTATGAACATGGAAATACCTACACCGCTATCTGTATGAACATGGAAATATCTACACCGCTATCTGTACTAACATGGAAATATCTACACCGCTATCTGTATGAACATGCAAATATCTACACAGCTATCTGTATATCAATGGAAATATCTACACAACTATCTCTATTAACATGGAAATAACCACACTGCTATCTGTATAAACATGGAAATATCTACACCGCCACCTGTATGAACATGGAAATAACTACACTGCCATCCGTACAAACATGGAAATATCTACACCGCCATCTGTATGAACATATGAATATCTTCACCGCCATCTGTATGAACATGGAAATATCTACACCGCCATTTGTATGAACATGGAAAGATCTACACCACCATCTGTATGAACATGGAAATATCTACACCACCATCTGTATGAACATGGAAATATCTTCACCGACATCTGTATGAACATGGATATATGTACACTAGCATCTGGATGAACATGGAAATATCCACACCGCTATCTGCATGAACATGGAAATATCTACACAGCTATCTGAATATACATGGAAATATCTACACAGATTTCTCTATAAATATGGAAATAACTACAGCACTATCTCTATAAACTTCGAAATATCTACACCACCATCTGTATGAACATGGAAATATCTACACCGCCATCTGTACAAACATGGACATATCTACACCGCCATCTGTATTAAGATGGAAATATCTACACCGCTATCTCTATAAACATGGAAATATCTGCCCAACTATCTGTATAAACATGGAAATATCCGCACCGCTATCTGAATAAACATGGAAATATCCGCACCGCTATCTGTATAAACATTGAAATATCTACACTGCTATCTGCATAAACATGGAAATATCCACACCGCTATCTGTGTAAACATGGAAATATCTACACCGTCCTCTGTATGAACATGGAAATATCTACACCGCCATCTCTATAAACGTGGAAATATCTACACTGCTATCTGTATGAACTTGGAAATATCTACAATGCACTCTGTATGAAATTAAAATTATCTACACCACTATCTCTATAAACATGGAAATATCTACACTGCTATCTGTATAAACATGGAAACATCTACACCGCTATCTGTAAACATGGAAATATCTTCACCGCTATCTGTATAAACATGGAAATATCTACAACGCTGTCTCTATAAACCTGGAAATAACTACACCACTATCTCTGTAAACATGGAAATATCTAGACCGCCATCTCTATAAACATGGAAATATCTACACCACCATCTGTATAAACATGGAAATATCTATACCGCTATCTGCATAAACTTGGAAATATCTACACCGCCATCTCTATGAACATGGAAATATCTGCACCGCCATCTGTATGAACATGGAAATATCTACACCGCTAACTGTATGTACATGGAAATATCTACACCGCTATCTGTATGAACATGGAAATATCTACACCGTTATCTGTATGAACATGGAAATATCTACAACGCTATCTGTATGAACATGGAAATATGTTCACCGCTATCTGAACGAACATGGAAATATCTACACCGCTATGTGTATGAACACGCAAATATCTTCACAGCTATCTGTATATCAATGGAAATATCTACACAGCTGTATTTATAAACATGGAAATAACTACACTGCTATCTGTATAAACATGGAAATAGCTACACCGCCACCTGTATGAACATGGAAATATCTACACCGCTATCTGTATGAACATGGAAATATCTACACTGCTATCTCTATGAACATGGAAATATCTACACCGCTATCTGTATGAACATGGAAATATCTACACCGCTATCTGTATGAATATGCAAATGCCTACACAGCTATCTGTATATCAATGGAAATATCTACACTGCTATCTCTATAAACATGGAAATAACTACACTGCTATCTGTATAAATATGGAAATATCTACACCGCCATCTCTATGAAGATGGAAATATCTACATCGCCATTTGTATGAACATGGAAATATCTACACCACCATCTGTATGAACATGGAAATATCTTCACCGCCATCTGTATGAACATGGATATATGTACACCGGCATCTGGATGAACATGGAAATATCTACACCGCTATCTGTATAAACATGGAAATATCTCCCCAACTATCTGTATAAACAAGGAAATACCCGCACCGGTATCTGTAAACACATGGAAATATCTACACCGCTATCTGTATAAACATGGAAATATCCACACCGCTATCTGTGTAAACATGGAAATGTCTGCACCGCTATCTGTGTAAACATGGAAATATCTCCACTGCAATCTGTGTAAACGTGAAAATATCTACACCGCCATCTCTAAAAACATGGAAATATCTCCACCGCCATCTGTATGAACATGGAAATACCTATACCGCTGTCTGCATAAACATGGAAATATCTACACCGCCATCTCTATGGACATGGAAATATCTACACCGCCATCTGTACGAACTTGGAAATATCTAAACCGCCATCTGTATGAACATGGAAATACCTATACCGCTGTCTGCATAAACATGGAAATATCTACACCGCCATCTCTATGAACATGCAAATATCTACACCGCTAACTGTATGAACATGGAAATATCTACACCGCTATCTGTATGTACATGGAAATATCTACACCGCTATCTGTATGAACATGGAAATATCTGCACCGCTATCTGTATGAACATGGAAATATCTACACCGCCATCTGTATGAATATGGAAATATCTTCAACGCCAACTGTATGAACATGGATATATCTACACCGGCATCTGGATGAACTTGGAAATATCTACACCGCTATCTGCATGAAGATGGAAATATCTACATCGCTAACTGTATGAACATGGAAATACCTACACTGCTATCTGTGTGAACATGGAAATATCTACACCGCCATCGGTATGAACATGGAAATACCTACACCGCCATCTGTATGAATATGGAAATATCTACACCGTTAACTGTAGGAACATGGAAGTATCTACACCGCTATCAGTATGAACATGGAAATATCTACACCGCTATCTGTATGAACATGGAAATAGCTACACCACTACCTGTATGAACATGGAAATATCAGCACCGCTATCTGTATGAACATGGAAATATCTACACCGCTATCTGTATGAACATGGAAATATCGACACCACCCTCTGTATAAACAAGTAAATAACTATAATGCCATCTCCATAAACATGGAAATATCAGCACCGCTATCTTTATGAACATGGAAATATCTACACCGCTATCTGTTTGAACATGGAAATATATACAGCGCTATCTGCTTGAAAATGGAAATATCTACACTGCTATCTGTATGAACATGGAAATATCTACACCGCTATCTGTATGAACATGGAAATATCTACACCGCCATCTGTATGAACATGGAAATATCTACACCGCTATCTGTATGAACATGGAAATATCTACACCGTTATCTGTATGAACATGGAAATATCAGCACCGCTATCTGTATGAACATGGAAATATCTACACCGCCATCTGTATGAACATGGAAATATCTTCACCGCCATCTGTATGAACATGGATTTATCTACAAACCCATCTGGATGAACATGGAAATATCTACAACGCCATCTGTATGAACATGTAAATATCTACACCGCCATCTGTATGAACATGGAAATATCTACACCGCTATCTGTATGAACATGGAAATATCTACAGCGTTATCTGTATGAACATGGAAATATCTACACCGCTATCTGTATGAACATGGAAATATCTACACCTCTATCTGTATGAACATGGAAATATCTACACCGCTATCTGTATGAACATGCAAATATCTACACAGCTATATGTATATCAATGGAAATATCTACATTGCTATCTCTATAAACATGGAAATAACTACACTGCTATCTGTATAAACATGGAAATATCTACACCGCCACCTGTACGAACACAGAAATATCTACACTGCCATCCATACGAACATGGAAATATCTACACCGCCATCTGTATGAACATGTAAATATCTACACAGCTATCTGTATATCAATGGAAATATCTACACTGCTATCTCTATAAACATGGAAATAACTACACTGCTATCTATATGAACATGGAAATATCTACACCGCCATCCGTACGAAAATGGAAATATCTACACTGCCATCTGTATGAACATGTAAATATCTACACCGCCATCTGTATAAACATGGAAATATCTACACCGCTATCTGTATGAACATGGAAATATCTACACCGCTATCTGTATGAACATGGAAATATATACACCGCTATCTGTATGAACATGGAAATATCTACACCGCTATCTGTATGAACATGCAAATATCTACATAGCTATCTGTATATCAATGGAAATATCTACACCGCTATCTCTATAAACATGGAAATATCTACATTGCTATCTGTATAAACATGGAAATATCTACACCGCCATCTCTATGAACATGGAAATATCTACACCGCCATTTGTATGAACACGGAAATATCTACACCGCCATCTGTATGAACATAGAAATATCTTCACCGCCATTTGTATGAACATGGAAATATCTACACCGCCATCTGTATGAACATGGAAATATCTTCTCCGCCATCTGTATGAACATGGATATATCTACACCGGCATCTGGATGAACATGGAAATATCTACACCGCTAACTGTATGAACATGGAAATATCTACACCGCTATCTGTGTGAACATGGAAATATCTACACCGCTATCTGTATGAACATGGAAATATCTACACCGTTATCTGTATGAACATGGAAATATCTACACCGCTATGTGTATGAACATGGAAATATCTACAGCGCTATCTGTATGAACCTGGAAATATCTACACCGCTATCTGTATGAACATGCAAATATCTACACAACTATCTGTATATCAATGGATATATCCCCATTGCTATCTCTATAAACATGGAAATAACTACACAACTATCTGTAAAAACATGGGAATATCTACACCGCCACCAGTATCAACATGGAAATATCTAAACTGCCATCCGTACGAACATGGAAATATCTACACCGCCATCTGTATGAACATGTGAATATCTACACCGCCATCTGAATGAACATGGAAATATCTACACCGCCATCTGTATGAACATGGAAATATCTACACCGCTATCAGTATTAACATGGAAATATCTACACCGCTATCTGTATGAACATGCAAATAACAGCTATCTGTATATCAATGGAAATATCTACACTGCTATCTCTATAAACTTGGAAATAACTAAACTGCTATCTGTACAAACATGGAAATATCTACACCGCCATCTCTATGAACACGGAAATATCTACACCGCCATTTGTATGAACTTGGATATATCTTCACCGCCATCTCTATGAACATGCAAATATCTACACCGCCATGTGTATGAACATGGGAATATCTACACCGCCATCTTTATGAACATGGAAATATCTTCACCGCCATCTGTATGAACATGGATATATCTACACCGCCATTTGGATGAACGTGGAAATATCTACACCGCTATCTGCATGAACATGGAAATATCTACACAGCTATCTGCATATACATGAAAATATCTACACAAATTTTTCTATAAATATGGAAATAAGTACAGCGCTATCTCTATAAACTTCGAAATATCTACACCGCCATCTGTACGAACATAGACATATCTACACCGCCATCTGTATTAAGATGGAAATATCTACACCGCTATCTGAATAAACATGGAAATCTCTGCCCAACTATCTGTATAAACATGGAAATATCTACACCGCTATCTGCATAAACATGGAAATATCTACACCGCTATCTGCATCAACATGGAAATATCCACACCACGATCTGTGTAAACATGGAAATGTCTACACCGCTATCTGTGTAAACATTTAAATATCTACACCGCCATCTGTGTAAACATGAAAATATCTACACCGCCATCTCTAAAAACATGGAAATATTTACACCACCTTCTGTATGACCATGGAAGTATCTACACCGCCATCTCTATAAACGTGGAAATATCTACACTGCTATCTGTATGAACTTGGAAATATCTACACTGCTATCTGTATAAAATTGAAATTATCTACACAACTATCTCTATAAACATGGAAATAGCTACACTGCTCTCTGTATAAACATGGAAATATCTACACCGCTATCTGTATAAACATGGAAATACATTCACCGCTATCTGTATAAACTTGGAAATATCTACACCGCTATCTGTATAAACATGGAAATAACTTCACCGCTATCTGTATAAACATGGAAATATCTACAACGCTGTCTCTATAAACTTGGAAATAACTACACCACTATCTCTATAAACATGGAAATATCTAGACCGCCATCTCTATAAACATGGAAATATCTACACCACCATCTGTATAAACATGGAAATATCTATACCGCTATCTGCATAAACATGGAAATATCTACACCGCCATCTCAATGAACATGGAAATAACTACACTGCCATCTGTACGAACATGGAAATATCTACACCGCTAACTGTATGAACATGGAAATATCTACAACGCTATCTGTATGAACATGGAAATATCTACACCGTTATCTGTATGAACATGGAAATATCTACACCGCTATCTGTATGAACATGGAAATAACTATACCTCTATCTGTACGAACATGGAAATATCTACACCGCAATCTGTATGAACATGCAAATATATACACAGCTATCTGTATATCAATGGAAATATCTACATTGCTATCTCTATAAACATGGAAATAACTACACTGCTATCTGTATAAACATGGAAATATCTACACCACCATCTGTATAAACATTTAAATAGCTATAACGCTATCTGCATAAACATGGAAATATCCACACCGCCATCTCTATGAATATGGAAATATCTACACCGCCATGTGTATGAACATGGAAATATATAAACCGCCCTCTATATAAACATGGAAATATCTACACCACCATCTCTATAAACATGTAAATATCTACACCAGCATCTGTATGAACATGGATATATCTACACCGGAATCTGGATGAACATGCAAATATCTATACCGCTATCTGCATGGACATGGAAATAGCTACACAGCTATCTGCATATACGTGGAAATATCTACACAGATTTCTCTATAAATATGGAAATAACTACAGCTCTATCTCAATAAACTTCGAAATATCTACACCACCATCTGTATGAACATGGAAATATCTACACCGCCATCTGTACGAACATAGACATATCTACACCACCACCTGTATTAAGATGGAAATATCTACACCGCTATCTGTATAAACATGGAAATATCTGCCCAACTATCTGTAAAAACATGGAAATATCCGCACCGCTATCTGTATAAACATGGAAATATCTACACCGCTATCTGCATAAACATGGAAATATCCAAACCGCTATCTGTGTAAACATGGAAATGTCTACACCGCTATCTGTGTAAACATGAAAATATCTACACCGCCATCTCTATAAACAAGGAAATATCTACACCGCCATCTGTATGAACATGGAAATATCTACACCGCCATCTCTATAAACGTGGAAATATCTACACCGCTATCTGTATGAACTTGGAAATATCTACACTGCTCTCTGTATAAAATTGAAATTATCTACACCACTATCTCTATAAACATGGAAATATCTTCACTGCTGTCTGTATAAACATGGAAATATCTACACCGCTATCTGTATAAACATAGAAATACCTTCACCGCTATCTGTATAAACATGGAAATATCTTCACCGCTATCTGTATAAACATGGAAATATCTACAACGCTGTCTCTATAAACTTGGAAATAACTACACCACTATCTCTATAAACATGGAAATATCTAGACCGCCATCTCTATAAACATGGAAATATCTACACCACCATCTGTATAAACATTGAAATACCTATAACGCTATCTGCATAAACATGGAAATATCCACACCGCCATCTCTATGAATATGGAAATATCTACACCGCCATCTGCACGAACATGGAAATATCTACACCGACATCTGTATGAACATGTAAATATCTACACCGCCATCTGTATGAACATGGAAATATCTACACCGCTAACTGTATGAACATGGAAATACCTACAAGGCAATCTGTATGAACATGGAAATATCTACACCGTTATCTCTTTGAACATGGAAATATCTACACTGCTATCTGTATGAACATGGAAATATCTACACCGCTATCTGTATGAACATGGAAATATCTACACAGCTATCTGTATGAACATGCAAATATCTGCACAGCTATCTGTATATAAATGGAAATATCTACACTGCTATCTCTATAAACATGGAAATAACTACACTGCTATCTCTATAAACATGGAAATATCTACACCGCCACCTGTATGAACATGGAAATATCTACACTCCATCCGTATGAACATGGAAATATCTACACCGCTATCTGTATGAACATGGAAATATCTACACCGCTATCTGTATGAACATGGAAATATCTGCACCGTTATCTGTATGAACATGGAAATATCTACACCGCTATCTGTATGAGCATGGAAGTATCTACACTGCTATGTGTATGAACATGCAAATATCTACACAGCTATCTGTATATCAATGGAAATATCTACACTGCTATCTCTATAAACATGGAAATAACTACACTGCTATCTGAACAAACATGGAAATATCTACACCGCCATCTATATGAACATGGAAATATCTACACCGCCATCTGCATGAACAAGGAAATATCTTCACTGCCATATGTATTAACAAGGATATATCTACACCGGCATCTGGATGAACATATAAATATCTACACTGCCATCTTTATGAACATGGAAATATCTACACCGCCATCTGTATGAACATGCACAAATCCACACCGCCATCTGTATTAAGATGGAAATATCTACACCGCTATCTGTATAAACATGGAAATATCTGCCCAAATATCTGTATAAACATGGAAATATCCGCACCGCTAACTGTATAAACATGGAAATATCTACACCGCTATCTGCATAAACATGGAAATATCCACACCGCTATCTGTGTAAACATGGAAATGTCTACACCGCTATCTGTGTAAACATGGAAATATCTCCACCGCCATCTGTGTAAACATGAAAATATCTACACCGCCATCTCTAAAAACATGGAAATATCTACACCGCCATCAGTATGAACATGGAAATATCTACACCGCCATCTCTATAAACGTGGAAATATCTACACCGCTATCTGTATGAACTTGGAAATATCTACACTGCTATCTGTATAAAATTGAAATTATCTACACCACTATCTCTATAAACATGGAAATATCTACACTGCTATCTGTATAAACATGGAAATATCTACACCGCTATCTGTATAAACATGGAAATATCTTCACCGCTATCTGTATAAACATGGAAATATCTACACCGCTATCTGTATGAACATGGAAATATCTACACCGCTATCAGTATGAACATGGAAATATCTACACCGCTATCTGTACGAACATGGAAATATCTACGCCGCTATCAGTATGAACATGCAAATATCTACACAGCTATATGTAGATCAATGGAAATATCTACATTGCTATCTCTATAAACATGGAAATAACTACACTGCTATCTGTATAAACATGAAAATATCTACACCGCCTCCTGTACGAACATGGAAATAGCTACACTGCCATCCGTATGAACATGGAAATATCTACACCGCCATCTGTATGAACATGTAAATATCTACACAGCTATCTATATATCAATGGAAATATCTACACTGCTATCTCTATAAAAATGGAAATAACTACACTGCTATCTGTATGAACCTGGAAATATCTACACCGCCACCTGTATGAACATGGAAATATCTACACTGCCATCCGTACGAACATGGAAATATCTACACCGCCATCTGTATGAACATGGAAATATCTTCACCGCCATCTGTATGAACATGGATATATCTACACCGGCATCTGGATGAACATGGAAATACCTACACTGCTATCTGCATGAACATGGAAATATCTACACAGCTATCTGCATATACATGGAAATATCTACAGAGATTTCTCTATAAATATGGAAATAACTACAGCGCTATCTCCATAAATTTCGAAATATCTACACCGCCATCTGTATGAACATGGAAATATCTACACCGCCATCTGTACGAACATGGACCTATCTACACCGCCATCTGTATTAAGATGGAAATATCTAAACCGCTATCTGTATAAACATGGAAATATCTGCCCAACTATCTGTATAAACATGGAAATATCCGCACCGCTATCTGTATAAACATGGAAATATCTACACCGCTATCTGCATAAACATGGAAATATCCACACCGCTATCTGTGTAAACATGGAAATGTCTACACCGCTATCTGTGTAAACATGGAAATATCTCCACCGCCATCTGTGTAAACATGAAAATATCTACACCGCCATCTCTAAAATCTTGGAAATATCTACACCGCCATCTGTATGAACATGGAAATATCTACACCGCCATCTCTATAAACGTGGAAATATCTACACCACTATCTGTATGAACTTGGAAATATCTACACTGCTATCTGTATAAAATTGAAATTATCTACACCACTATCTCTATAAACATGGAAATATCTACACTGCTATCCGTATAAACGTGGAAATATCTACAAAGCTATCTGCATAAACATGGAAATATCTTCACCACTATCTGTATAAACATGGAAATATGTACAATGCTGTCTCTATAAACTTGGAAATAACTACACCACTATCTCTATAAACATGGAGATATCTACACCGCCATCTCTATAAACATGGAAATATTGACACCACCATCTGTATAAACATGGAAATATCAATACCGCTATGTGCATAAACATGGAAATAACTACACCGCCATCTCTATGAACATGGAAACATCTACACCGCCATCTGTACGAACATGGAAATATCTACACTGCCATCTGTATGAATATGGAAATATCTACACCGCCATCTGTATGAACATGGCAATATCTACACCGCTAACTGTATGAACTTGGAAATATCTACACCGCTATCTGTATGAACATGGAAATATCTACACCGCTATCTGTAAAACATGGAAATATCTACACCGCTATCTGTATGAACATGGAAATATCTACACCGCTATCTGTATGAACATGGAAATATCTACACCGCTATCTGTATGAACATGCAAATATATACACAGCTATCTGTATATCAATGGAAATATCTACACTGCTATCTCTATAAACATGGAAATATCTACACCACTATCTGCATAAACATGGAAATATCCACACCGCTATCTGTGTAAACATGGAAATGTCAACACCACTATCTGAGTAATCATGGAAATATCTCCACCGCCTTCTGTGTAAACATGAAAATATCGACACCACCATCTCTAAAAACATTGAAATATCTTCACCGCAATCTGTATGAACATGGAAATATCTACACCGCCATCTCTATAAACGTGGAAATATCTACACCGCTATCTGTATGAACTTGGAAATATCTACACTGCTACCTGTATAAAATTGAAATTATCTACACCAGTATCTCAATAAACATGGAAATATCTACACTGCTATCTGTATAAACATGGAAATATCTACACCGCTATCTGTATAAACATAGAAATATCTTCACCGCTATCTGTATAAACATGGAAATATCTACAAGGCTGTCTCTATAAACTTGGAAATAACTACACCCCTATCTCTATAAACATGGAAATATCTAGACCGCCATCTCTATAAACATGGAAATATCTACACCACCAAGTGTATAAACATGGAGATATCTACACCGCTATCTGCATAAACATGGAAATATCTACACCGCCATCTCTATGAACATGGAAATATCTGCAACGCCATCTGTATGAACATGGAAATATCTATACCGCCATCTGTATGAACATGTAAATATCTACACCGCCATCTGTATGAACATGGAAATATCTACACCGCTAACTGTATGAACATGGAAATATCTACACCGCTATCTGTATGAACATGGAAATATCTACACCGTTATCTGTATGAACATGGAAATATCTACAACGCTATCTGTATGAACATGGAAATATCTACACCGCTATATGTACGAACATGGAAATATCTACACCGCTATCTGTATGAACACGCAAATATCTACACAGCTATCTGTATATCAATGGAAATATCTACACAGCTGTCTTTATAAACATGGAAATAACTACACTGCTATCTGTATAAACATGGAAACAGCTACACCGCCACCTGTATGAACATGGAAATATCTACACCACTATCTGTAGGAACATGGAAATATCTACACTGCTATCTGTATGAAAATGGAAATATCTACACCGCTATCTGTATGAACATGGAAATATCCACACCGCTATCTGTATGAACATGCAAATATCTACACAGCAATCTGTATATCAATGGAAATATCTACACCGCTATCTCTATAAACATGGAAATATCTACATTGCTATCTGTATAAACATGGAAATATCTACACATATCTACACCGTCATCTCTATGAACATGGACATACCTACACCGCCATTTGTATGAACACGGAAATATCTACACCGCCTTCTCTATGAACATGGAAATATCAACACCGCCATTTGTATGAACATGGAAATACCTAAACCGCCATCTGTATGAACATGGAAATATCTTCACCGCCATCTGTATGAACATGGATATATCTACACCGGCATCTGGATGAACATGGAAATATCTACACCGCTATCTGCATAAACATGGAAATATCTACACTGCTATCTGCATAAACATGGAAATATCTACTGAGATTTCTCTATAAATATGGAAATAACTACAACGCTATCTCTATAACTTCGAAATATCTACACCGCTATCTCTATGAACATGGAAATATCTACACCGCCATCTGTATGAACATGGAAATATCTACACCGCCATCTGTACAAACATGGACATATCTACACCGCCATCTGTATTAAGATGGTAATATCTACACCGCTATCTGTATAAACATGGAAATATCTGCCCAACTATCTGCATAAACATGGAAATATCCGCATCGCTATCTGTATAAACATGGAAATATCTACACCGCTATCTGCATAAACATGGAAATACCCACACCGCTATCTGTGTAAACATGGAAATGTCTACACCGCTATCTGTGTAAACATGGAAATATCTACACCGCCATCTGTGTAAACATGAAAATATCTACACCGCCATCACTATAAACATGGAAATATCTACACCGCCATCAGTATGAACATGGAAATATCTACACTGCCATCTCTATAAACGTGGAAATATCTACACCGCTATCTGTATGAACTTGGAAATATCTACACTGCTCTCGGTATAAAATTGAAATTATCTACACCACTATCACTATAAACATGGAAATATCTACACTGCTATCTGTCTAAACATGGAAATATCTACACCGCTATCTGTATAAACATGGAAATATCTCCACCGGTATCTGTATAAACATGGAAATATCTACAACGCTTCTCTATAAACTTGGAAATAACTACACCACAATCTCTGTAAACATGGAAATATCTAGACCGCCATCTCTATAAACACGGAAATATCTACACCACAATCTGTATAAACATGGAAATATCTATACCGCTATCTGCATAAACATGGAAATATCTACATCGCCACCTCTATGAACATGGAAATATCTACACCGCCATCTGTACGAACTTGGAAATATCTACACCGCCATCTGTATGAACATCTAAATATCTACACCGCTATCTGTATGAACATGGAAATATCTACACCGCTAACTGTACGAACATGGAAATATCTACACCGCTATCTGTATGAACATGGAAATATCTACACCGTTATCTGTATGAACATGGAAATATCTACACCGCTATCTGTATGAACATGGAAATATCTACACCGCTATCTGTACGAACATGGAAATATCTACACCGCTATCTGTATGAACATACACATAACTACACAGCAATCTGTATATCAATGGAAATATCTACACTGCTATCTCTATAAACATCGAAATAACTACACTGCTATCTGTATAAACAAGGAAATATCTACACCGCCACCTGTATGAACATGGAAATATCTACACTGCCATCCGTACGAACATGGAAATATTTACACCGTCATCTGTATGAGCATGTAAATATCTACACCGCCATTTGTATGAGCATGGAAATATCTACACCGCTAACTGTATGGACATGGAATTATCTACACCGCTATCTGCATGAACATGGAAATATCTACACCGCTATCTTTATGAACATGGAAATAACTACACCGCAATCTGTATGAACATGGAAATATCTACACCGCTATCTGTACGAACATGGAAATATCTACACCGCTATCTGTATGAACATGCAAATATCTACACAGCTATCTGTATATCAATGGAAATATCTACACAGCTATCTCTATAAACATGGAAATAACTAAACTGCTATCTGTATAAACATGGAAATATCTACACCGCCATCTCTATGAACATGGAAATATCTACACCGCCATTTGTATGAACATGGAAATATCTACACCGCCATCTCTATGAACATGGAAATATCTACACCGCCATTTTTATGAACATGGAAATATCTACACCGCCATCTGTATGAACATGGAAATATCTTCACCGCCATCTGTATGAACATGGATATATCTACCCCGGCATCTGGATGGACATGGAAATATCTACACAGCTATCTGCATATACATGGAAATATCTACCCAGATTTCTCTATAAATATGGAAAAAACTACAGCGCTATCTCTATAAACTTCGAAATATCTACACCACCATCTGTATGAACATGAAAATATCTACACCACCATCTGTACGAACATGGACATATCTACACCGCCATCTGTATTAAGATTGAAATATCTACACCGCTGTCTGTATAAACATGGAAATATCTGCCCATCTTTCTGTATAAACATGGAAATATCCGCACCGCTATCTGTATAAACATGGAAATATCTACACCGCCATCTGCATAAACATGGAAATATCCACAATGCTATCTGTGTAAACATGGAAATGTCTACACCGCTATCTGTGTAAACATGGAAATATCTACACCGACGTCTGTGTAAACATGGAAATATCTACACCGCCATCTCTATAAACATGGAAATATCCACAACGCCATCTGTATGAACATGGAAATATCTACACCGCCATCTGTATGAACATGGAAATATCTTCACCGCCATCTGTATGAACTTGGATATATCTACACCGGCATCTGGAGGAACATGGAAATATCTACACCGCTATCTGCATGAACATGGAAATATCTACACAGCTATCTGCATATACATGGAAATATCTACGGAGATTTCTCTATAAATATAGAAATAACTACAGCGCTATCTCTATTAACTTCGAAATATCTACACCGCCATCTGTATGAACATGGAAATACCTACACCGCCATCTGTACGAACATGGACATATCTACACCGCCATCTGTATTAAGATGGAAATATCTACACCGCTATCTGTATAAACATGGAAATATCTACACCGCTATCTGCATAAACATGGAAATATCCACACCGCTATCTGTGTAAACATGGAAATGTCTGCACCGCTTTCTGTGTAAACATGGAAATATCTCCACCGCCATCTGTGTAAACGTGAAAATATCTACACAGCCATCTCTAAAAACGTGGAAATATCTACACCGACATCTGTATGAACATGGGAATATCTACACCGCCATCTCTATAAACGTGGAAATACCTACACCGCTGTCTGTATGAACTTGGAAATATCTACACTGCTATCTGTATAAAATTGAAATTATCTACACCACTATCTCTATAAGCATGGAAATATCTACACTGCTGTCTGTATAAACATGGAAATATCTACACCGCTATCTGTATAAACATGGAAATATCTTCACCGCTATCTTTATAAACATGGAAATATCTACAACGCTGTCTCTATAAACTTGGAAATAACTACACCACTATCTCTACAAACATGGAAATATCTAGACCGCCATCTCTATAAACATGGAAATATCTACACCACCATCTGCATAAACATGGAAATACCTATAACGCTATCTGCATAAACATGGAAATACCTACACCACCATTTCTATGAACATGGAAATATCTACACCGCATTCTGTACGAACATGGAAATATCTATACCACAATCTGTATGAACATGTAAATATCTACACCGCCATCTGTATGAACATGGAAATATCTACACCGCTAACTGTATGAACATTGGAATATCTACACCGCCATCTGTATGAACATGTAAATATCTACACTGCTATCTGTCTATCAATGGAAATATCTACACCACTATCTGTATGAACATGCAAATATCTACACAGCTATCTGTATATCAATGGAAATATCTACACTGCTACCTCTATAAACATGGAAATAACTACACAGCTATCTGTAAAAACATGGGAATATCTACACCGCCACCTGTATGAACATGGAAATATCTACACTGCCATCCATACGAACATGAAAATATCTACACTGCCATCTGTTTAAACATCTAAATATCTACACCGCCATCTGTATGAACATGGAAATATCTACACCGCAATCTGTATGAACATGGAAATATCTACACCGACATCTGTATGAACATGGAAATAAGTACACCGTTAACTGTATGAACATGGAAATATCTACACCACTATCAGTGAGAACATGGAAATATCTACACCGCTATCTGCACGAACATGGAAATATCTACACCGCTATCTGTATGAACATGGAAATATCTACACCGTTATCTGTATGAACATGGAAATATCTACACCGCTATGTGTATGAACATGGAAATATCTACACCGCTATCTCTATGAACATGGAAATATCTACACCGCTATCAGTATGAACATGCAAATATCTACACAGCTATCTGTATATCAATGGAAATATCTACACTGCTATCTCTATAAACATGGAAATAACTACACAGCTATCTGTATAAACATGGAAATATCTACACCGCCACCTGTACGAACATGGAAATATCTACACTGCCATCCGTATGAACATGGAAATATCTACACCGCCATCTGTATGAAAATGTAAATATCTACACAGCTATCTGTATATCAATGGAAATATCTACACTGCTATCTCTATAAACATGGAAATATCTACACGGCTATCTGTATGAACATGGAAATATCTACACCGCCACCTGTATGAACATGGAAATATCTACACTGCCATCCGTACGAACATGGAAATATCTACACCGCCATCTGTATGAACATGTAAATATCTACACCGCCAGCTGTATGAACATGGAAATATCTACATCGCTAACTGTACGAACATGGAAATATCTACACCGCTATCTGTATGAACATGGAAATATCTACACCGCAATCTGTAAAACGTGGAAATATCTACACCGCTATCAGTATGAACATGGAAATATCTACACCGCTATCTGTATGAACATGGAAATATCTACACCGATATCTGTATGAACATGCAAATATCAACACAGCTATCTGTATATCAATGGAAATATCTACACCGCGATCTCTATGAACATGGAAATATCTACATTGCTATCTGTATAAACATGGAAATATCTACGCCGCCATCTCTATGAACATGGAGATATCTACACCGCCATTTGTATGAACACGGAAATATCTACACCGCCGTCTGTATGAACATGGCAATATCTACACCGCCATTTGTATTAACATGGAAATATCTACACCGCCATCTGTATGAACATGGAAATATCTAGACCGCTAACTGTATGAACATGGAAATACCTACACCGCTATCTGTATGAACATGGAAATATCTACACCGCTATCTGTATGAACATGGAAATACCTACACTGCTATCTGTATGAACATGGAAATATCTACACCGTTATCTGTATGAGCATGGAAATATCTACACCGCTATCTGTATGAACATGCAAATATCTACACAGCTATCTGTATATCAATGGAAATATCTACACTGCTATCTCTATAAACATGGAAATAACTACACTGCTATCTGTACAAACAATGAAATATCTACACCGCCATCTCTACGAACCTGGAAATATCTACACCGCCATTTGTATGAACATGGATATATCTTCACCGCCATCTCTATGAACATGGAGATATCTACACCGCCATGTGTATGAACATGGAAATATCTACACCGCCATCTGTATGAACATGGAAATATCTTCACCGCCATCTGTATGAACTTGGATATATCTACACCGGCATCTGGAGGAACATGGAAATATCTACACCGCTATCTGCATGAACATGGAAATATCTACACAGCTATCTGCATATACATGGAAATATCTACAGAGATTTCTCTATAAATATAGAAATAACTACAGCGCTATCTCTATAAACTTCGAAATATCTAAACCGCCATCTGTATGAACATGGAAATATCTACACCGCCATCTGTACGAACATGGCCATATCTACACCGCCATCTGTATTAAGATGGAAATATCTACACCGCTATCTGTATAAACATGGAAATATCTACACCGCTATCTGCATAAACATGGAAATATCCACACCGCTATCTGTGTAAACATGGAAATGCCTGCACCGCTATCTGTGTAAACATGGAAATATCTCCACCGCCATCTGTGTAAACGTGAAAATATCTACACAGCCATCTCTAAAACCGTGGAAATATCTACACCGCCATCTGTATGAACATGGGAATATCTACACCGCCATCTCTATAAACTTGGAAATACTTACACCGCTGTCTGTATGAACTTGGAAATATCTACACTGCTATCTGTATAAAATTGAAATTATCTACACCACTATCTCTATAAGCATGGAAATATCTACACTGCTGTCTGTATAAACATGGAAATATCTACACCGCTATCTGTATAAACATGGAAATATCTTCACCGCTATCTTTATAAACATGGAAATATCTACAATGCTGTCTCTATAAACTTGGAAATAACTACACCACTAATTCTACAAACATGGAAATATCTAGACCGCCATCTCTATAAACATGGAAATATCTACACCACCATCTGCATAAACATGGAAATACCTATAACGCTATCTGCATAAACATGGAAATACCTACACCGCCATCTCTATGAACATGGAAATATCTAAACCGCCTTCTGTACGAACATGGAAATATCTACACCACAATCTGTATGAACATGTAAATATCTACACCGCCATCTGTATGAACATGGAAATATCTACACCGCTCTCTGTATAAACATGGAAATATCTTCACCGCTATCTGTATAAACTTGGAAATATCTACAATGCTGTCACTATAAACTTGGAAATAACTACAGCACTATCTCTATAAACATGGAAATATCTAGACAGCAATCTCTATGAACATGGAAATATCTACATCACCATCTATATAAACATGGAAATATCTATACCGCTATCTGCATAAACATGGAAATATCTACACCGCCATCTCTAGGAGCATGGAAATATCTACACCGCTAACTGTATGAACATGGAAATATCTACACCGCTATCGGTATGAACATGGAAATATCTACACCGTTATCTGTATGAACATGGAAATATCTACACCGCTATCTGTATGAACATGGAAATATCTACACTTATATCTGTACGAACATGGAAATATCTACACCGCTATCTCTATGAACATGCAAATATCTACACAGCTATATGTATATCAATGGAAATATCTACATTGCTATCTCTATAACCATGGAAATAACTACACTGCTATCTGTATGGACATGGAAATATCTACACCGCCACCTGTATGAACATGGAAATATCTACACTGCCATAAGTACGAACATGGAAATATCTATACCGCCATCTCTATGAACATGGAAATATATACACCGTCATCTGTATGAACATGGAAATACCTACACCGCTAACTGTATGAACATGGAAATATCTACACCGCTATCTGTATGAACATGGAAATATCTACACCGTTATCTGTAAAACATGGAAATCTCTACACCGCTATGTGTATGAACATGGAAATATCTACACCGCTATCTGTATGAATATGGAAATATCTACACAGCAGTCTGTATATCAATGGAAATATCTACACAGCTATCTCTATAAACATGGAAATAACTACACTGCTATCTGTATAAACATGGAAATATCTACACCGCCATCTCTATGAACATGGAAATATCTACACCGCCATTTGTATGAACATGGAAATATATACACCGCCATCTCTATGAACATGGAAATATCTACACCGCCATTTTTATGAACATGGAAATATCTACACCGCCATCTGTATGAACATGGAAATATCTTCACCGCCATCTGTATGAACATGGATATATCTACCCCGGCATCTGGATGGACATGGAAATATCTACACCGCTATCTGCATGAACATGGAAATATCTACACAGCTATCTGCATATACATGGAAATATCTACCCAGATTTCTCTATAAATATGGAAATAACTACAGCGCTATCTCTATAAACTTCGAAATATCTACACCACCATCTGTATGAACATGAAAATATCTACACCACCATCTGTACGAACATGGACATATCTACACCGCCATCTGTATTAAGATTGAAATATCTACACCGCTGTCTGTATAAACATGAAAATATCTGCCCATCTTTCTGTATAAACATGGAAATATCCGCACCGCTATCTGTATAAACATGGAAATATCTACACCGCCATCTGCATAAACATGGAAATATCCACAATGCTATCTGTGTAAACATGGAAATGTCTACACCGCTATCTGTGTAAACATGGAAATATCTACACGGACATCTGTGTAAACATGGAAATATCTACACCGCCATCTCTATAAACATGGAAATATCTACAACGCCTTCTGTATGAACATGGAAATATCTACACCGCCATCTCTATAAACGTGGTAATATCTACACCGCTATCTGTATGAACTTGGAAATATCTACACTGTTATCTGTATAAACATGAAAATATCTACACCTCTATCTGTATAAACATGGAAATAACTTCACTGCTATCTGTATAAACATGGAAATATCTACAACGCTGTCTCTATAAACTTGGAAATAACTACACCACTATCTCTATAAACATGGAAATATCTAGACCGTCATCTCTATAAACATGGAAATATCTACACCACCATCTGTATAAACATGGAAATATCTATACCGCTATCTGCATAAACATGGAAATATCTACACCGCCATCTCTATGAACATGGAAATATCTACACGGCCATCAATACGAACAGGGAAGTATCTACACCGCCATCTGTATGAACATGTAAATATCTACACGGCCATCTGTATGAACATGGAAATATCTAAACCGCTAACTGTATGACCATGGAAATATCTACACCGCTATCTGTATGAACATGGAAACATCTACACCGTTATCTGTATGAACATGGAAATATCTACACCGCTTTCTGTACGAACATGGAAATAACTACACCGCTATCTCTACGAAGATGGAAATATCTACACCGCTATCTGTATGAACATGCAAATATCTACACAGCTATGTGTATATCAATGGAAATATCTACACTGCTATCTCTATAAACATGGAAATAACCACACTGCTATCTGTATAAACATGGAAATATATACACCGCCATCTCTATGAACATGGAAATATCTACACCGCCATTTGTATGAACATGGAAATATCTACACCGCCATCTCTATGAACATGGAAATATCTACACTGCCATTTGTATGAACATGGAAATATCTACACCGCCATCTGTATGAACATGGAAATATCTACACCGCCATCTCTATAAACGTGGAAATATCTACATCGCTATCTGTATGAACTTGTAAATATATACACTGTTCTCGGTATAAAATTGAAATTATCTACACCACTATCTCTATAAACATGGAAATATCTACTCTGCTATGTGTATAAACATGGAAATATCTACACCGCTATCAGTATAAACATGGAAATATCTTCACCGCTATCTGTATAAACATGGAAATATCTAGACCGCCATCTCTATAAACATGGAAATATCTACACCACCATCTGTATAAACATGGAAATATCTATACCGTTACCTGCATAAACATGGAAATATCTACTCCGCCATCTCTACGAACATGGAAATATCTACACCACCATCTGTATGAACATGTAAATATCTACACCGCCATCTGGATGAACATGGAAATAACTACACCGCTAACTGTATGAACATGGAAATATCTACACCGCTATCTGTATGAACATGGAAATATCTACACCATTATCTGTATGAACATGGAAATATCTACACCGCTATCTGTATGAACATGGAAATATCTACACCGCTATCTGTATGAACATGGAAATATCTACACCGCTATCTGTATGAACATGCAAATATCTACACAGCTATCTATATATCAATGGAAATATCTACACTGCTATCTCTATAAACATGGAAATAACTACACTGCCATCCGTACAAACATGGAAATATGTACACCGCCATCTGTATGAACATGTAAATATCTACACCGCCATCTGTATGAACATGGAAATATCTACAACGCTAACTGTAAGAACATGGAAATATCTACACCGCAATAGGTATGAACATGGAAATATCTACACCGCTATCTGCATGAACATGGAAATATCTACACCGCTATCTGTATGAACATGGAAATATCTACACCGCTATCTGTAAGAACATGGAAATATCTACACCGCTATCAGTATGAACATGCAAATATCTACACAGCTATCTGTATAAAATTGAAATTATCTACACCACTATCTCTACAAACATGGAAATAACTTCACTGCTATCTGTATAAACATGGAAATATCTACACCGCCATCTCTATGAACATGGAAATATCTACACCGCCATTTGTATGAACATGGAAATATCTACACTGCCATCTCTATGAACATGGAAATATCTACACCGCCATTTGTATGAACCTGGAAACATCTACACCGCCATCTGTATGAACATGGAAATATCTTCACCGCCATCTGTATGAACACGGATATATCTACACCGGCATCTGGATGAACATGGAAATATCTACACCGCTATCTGCATGAACATGGAAATATCTACACAGCTATCTGCATATACATGGAAATATGTACACATATTTCTCTATCAATATGGAAAAACTACAGCGCTATCTCTATAAACTTCAAAATATCTACACCGCCATCTGTATGAACATGGAAATATCTACACCGCCATCTGTACAAACATGGACATATCTACACCGCCATCTGTATTAAGATGGAAATATCTACACCGCTATCTGTATAAACATGGAAATATCTGCCCATCTGTATAAACATGGAAATATCCGCACCGCTATCTGTATAAACATGGAAATATCTACACCGCTATCTGCATAAACATGGAAATATCCACACGGCTATCTGTGTAAACATGGAAATGTCTACACCGCTATCTGTCTAAACATGGAAATATCTACACCGCCATCTGTGTAAACCTGAAAATGTCTACACTGCCATTTCTATAAACATGGAAATATCTACACCGCCATCTGTATGAACATGGAAATATCTGCAACGCCATCTCAATAAACGTGGAAATATCTACACCGCAATCTGTATGAACTTGGAAATATCTACAGTGCTATCTGTATAAAATTGAAATTATCTACACCACTATCTCTATAAACATGGAAATATCTACACTGTTATCTGTATAAAAATAGAAATATCTACACAGCTATCTGTATATACATGGAAATATCTACACCGTTATCTGTATGAACATGGAAATACCTACTCCACCATCTGTATAAACATGGAAATATCTACACCGCTATCTGCATAAACATGGAAATATCTACACCACCATCTCTATGAACATGGAAATATCTACACCGCCATCTGTACGAACATGGAAATATCTACACCGCCATCTGTATGAACATGTAAATATCTACACCGCCATCTGTATGAACGAGGAAATATCTACACCGCTAACTGTATGGACATGGAAATATCTACACAACCATCGGTAAGAACATGGAAATATCTACACCGCTATCTGTATGAACATGGAAATATCTACACCGCTAACTGTATGGACATGGAAATATCTACACTGCTATTGGTATGAACATGGAAATATCTACAGCGCTATCTGTACAAACATGGAAATATCTACACCGCTATCTGTATGAACATGCACATATCTACACAGCTATCTGTATATCAATGGAATTATCTACACTGCTATCTCTATAAACATAGAAATAACTACACTGCTATCTGTATAAACATGGAAACATCTACACCCCCCCCTGTATGAACATGGAAATATCTACACTGCCATCCGTACGAACATGGAAATACCTACACTGCCATCTGTATGAACATGTAAATAACTACACCGACATCTGTATGAACATGGAAATATCTACACCGCTAACAGTATGAACATGGACATATCTACACCGCTTTCTGCATGAACATGGAAATATTTACACAGCTATCTGCATATACATGGAAATAGATACACAGATTTCTCAATAAATATGGAAATAACTACAGCGATATCTCTATAAACTTCGAAATATCTACACCGCCATCTGTATGAACATGGAAATATCTACACCGCCATCTGTACAAACATGGACTTATCTACACTGCCATCTGTATTAAGATGGAAAAATCTACACTGCTATCTGTATAAACATGGAAATATCTGCACCACTATCTTTATAAACATGGAAATAACCGCACCGCTATCTGTATAAACATGGAAATATCTACACAGCTATGTGCATAAACATGGAAATATCCACACCGCTATCTGTGTAAACATGGAAATGTCTACACCGCTATCTGTGTAAACATGGAAATATCTACACCGCCATTTGTGTAAACATGAAAATATCTACACCGCCATCTCCATAAACATGGAAATATCTACACAGACATCTGTATGAACATGGAAATATCTACACCGCCATCTCTATAAACGTGGAAATATCTACACTGCTATCTGTATAAAAGTGAAATTATCTACACCACTATCTCTATAAACATGGAAATATCTACACCGCTATCTCTATGAACATGGAAATACCTACACCGCTATCTATGAAAATAGAAATATCTACACCGCTATCTGTATGAACATGGAAATATCTTCACTGCTATCTGTGAGAACGTGCAAATATCTACACAGCTATCTGTACATCAATGGAAATATATACACTGATATCTCTATAAACATGGAAATATCTACACTGCTATCTGTATAAACATGGAAATATATACACCGCCACCTGTATGAACATGGAAATAACTACACTGCCATCCGTACGAACATGGAAATATCTACACCGGCACCTGTATGAACATGTAAATATCTACACCGCCATCTGTATGAACATGGAAATATCTACACCACTAACTGTATGAACATGGAAATATCTACACCGCTATCTGTATGAACATGGAAATATCTACACCGCTATCGGTATGAACATGGAAATATCTACACCGCTATCTGTATGAACATGGAAATATCTACACCGCCCTCTGTATGAACATGGAAATATCTACACCGCTATCTGTATGAACATGCAAATATCTACACAGCTATCTGTATATCAATGGAAATATCTACACTGCTATCTCTGTAAACATGGAAATAACTACACTGCTATGTGTATAAACATGGAAATATCTACACCGCCATCTCTATGAACATGGAAATGTCTACACCGCCATTTGTATGAACATGGAAATATCTACACCGCCATCTCTATGAACATGGAAATATCTACACCGCCATTTGTATGAACACGGAAATATGTACACCGCCATCTGTATGAAAATGGAAATATCTTCACCGCCATCTGTATGAGCATGGAGATATCTACACTGGCATCTGGATGAACATGGAAATATCTACACCGCTATCTGCATGAACATGGAAATATCCACACAGCTATCTGCATATACATGGAAATATCTACACAGATTTCTCTATAAATATGGAAATAACTACAACACTATCTCTATAAACTTCGAAATATCTACACCGCTATCTGTATGAACATGGAAATATCTACACCGCCATCTGTACAAACATGGACATACCTACACCGCCATCTGTATTAAGATGGAAATATCTACACCGCTATCTGTATAAACATGGAAATATCTGCCCAACTATCTGTATAAACATGGAAATATCCGCACCGCTATCTGTATAAACATGGAAATATCTACAACGCTATCTGCATAAACATGGAAATATCCATACCGCTATCTGTGTAAACATGGAAATGTCTACACCGCTATCTGTGTAAACATGGAAATATCTCCACCGCCATCTGTGTAAACGTGAAAATATCTACACCGCAATCTCTAAAAACATGGAAATATCTACAACGCCATCTGTATGAACATGGAAATATCTACACCGCCATCTCTATAAACGTGGAAATATCTACACCGCTATTTGTATGAACTGGGAAATATCTACACTGCTAACTTTATAAAATTGAAATTATCTACACCAATATCTCTATAAACATGGAAATATCTACACTCCTCTATGTATAAACATGGAAATATCTACACCGCTCTCTGTATAAACATGGAAATATCTTCACCGCTATCTGTATAAACATGGAAATATCTACAATGCTGTCTCTATAAACTTGGAAATAACTACAGCACTATCTCTATAAACATGGAAATATCTACACAGGACTCTCTATAAACATGGAAATATCTACACCACCATCTGTATAAACATGGAAATATCTATACCGCTATCTGCATAAACATATAAATATCTACACCGCCATCGCTTTGAACATGGAAATATCTACACCGCCATCTATACGAACATGGAAATATCTACACCGCCATCTGTATGAACATGTAAATATCCACACCGTCATCTGTATGAACATGGAAATATCTACACCGCTTTCTGTATGAACATGGAAATATCTACACAGCTATATGTGTATCAATGGAAATATCTACATTGCTATCTCTATAACCATGGAAATAACTACACTGCTATCTGTATGAACATGGAAATATCTACACCGCCACCTGTATGAACATGGAAATATCTACACTGCCATCCGTACGAACATGGAAATATCTGTACCGCCATCTGTATGAACATGTAAATATCTACACCGTCATCTGTATGAACATGGAAATAACTACACCGCTAACTGTATGAACATGGAAATATCTACACCGCTCTCTGTATGAACATGGAAATATCTACACCGTTATCTGTAAAACATGTAAATATCTACACCGCTATGTGTATGAACATGGAAATATCTACACCGCTATCTCTATGAACATGGAAATATCTACACCGCTATCCGTATGAACATGAAAATATCTACACAGCTATCTGTATATCAATGGAAATATCTACACCGCTATCTCTATAAACATGGAAATATCTACACCGCTATTTGTATGAACACGGAAATATCTACACCGCCATCTGTATGAACATGGAAATATCTACACCGCCATTTGTATGAACATGGAAATATCTACACCGCGATCTGTATGAACATGGAAATATCTTCACCGCCATCTGTATGAACATGGATATACCAACACCGGCATCTGGATGAACATGGAAATATCTACACCGCTATCTGCATAAACATGGAAATATCTACACAGCTATCTACATATACATGGAAATATCTACAGGGTTTTCTCTATAAATATGGAAATAACTACAGCGCTATCTCTATAAACTTCGAAATATCTACACCGCCATCTGTATGAACATGGAAATATCTACACCGCCATCTGTACAAACATGGACATATCTACACCGCCATCTGAATTAAGATGGAAATATCTACACCGCTATCTGTATAAACATGGAAATATCTGCCCAACTATCTGTATAAACATGGAAATATCCGCATTGCTATCTGTATAAACATGGAAATAACTTCACCGCTATCTGTATAAACATGTAAATATCAACAACGCTGCCTCTATAAACTTGGAGTTAACTACACCACTATCTGTATAAACATGGAAATATCTAGACCGCCATCTCTATAAACATGGAAATATCTACACCACCATCTGTATAAACATGGAAATATCTATACCGCTACCTGCATAAAAAGGGAAATATCTACACCGCCATCTCTATGAACATGGAAATATCTACACCGCCATCTGTACAAACATGGACATATCTACAAAGCCATCTATATTAAGATGGAAATATCTACACCGATATCTGTATGAACATGGAAATATCTACACCGCCATCTCTATGAATATGGAAATATCTACACCGCCATTTGTATGAAAATGGAAATATCTACACCGCCATCTCTATGAACATGGAAATATCTACACCGCCATGTGTATGAACATGGAAATATCTATACCGCCATCTGTATGAAGATGGAAATATCTTCACCACCATCTGAATGAACATGGATATATCTACACTGGCATCTGGATGAACATGGAAATATCTACACCGCTATCTGCATGAACATGGAAATATCTACACAACTATCTGCATATACATGGAAATATCTACACAGATTTCTCTATAAATATGGAAATAACTACAGCACTATCTCTATAAACTTCGAAATATCTACACCGCCATCTGTATGAACATGGAAATATCTACACCGCCATCTGTACGAACATGGACATATCTACACCGCCATCTGTATTAAGATGGAAATATCTACACCGTTATCTGTATAAACATGGAAATATCTGCCCAACTATCTGTATAAACAGAGAAATATCCGCACCGCTATCTGTATAAACATGGAAATATCTACACCGCTATCTGCATAAACGTGGAAATATCCACACCGCTGTCTGTGTAAACATGGAAATGTCTACACCGCTATCTCTGTAAACATGGAAATATCTCCACCGCCATCTGTGTAAACATGAAAATATCTACACAGCCATCTCTAAAAACATGGAAATATCTACACCGCCATCTGTATGAACATGGAAATATCTACACCACCATCTCTATAAACGTGGAAATATCTACACCGCAATCTATATGAACTTCGAATTATCTACACTGCTATCTGTATAAAATTGAAATTATCTACACCACTATCTCTATAAACATGGAAATATCTACACCGCTATCTGTATAAACATGGAAATACCTTCACCGCTATCTGTATAAACATGGAAATAACTACAACGCTGTCTCTACAAACTTGGAAATAACTACACCACTATCTCTATAAACATGGAAATATCTAGACCGTCATCTCTATAAACTTGGAAATATCTACACCACCATCTGTATAAACATGGAAATATCTATACCGCTATCTGCATAAACATGGAAATATCTACACCGCCATCTCAATGAACATGGAAATATCTACACCGCCATCTGTACGAACATGGAAATATCTACACCGCTAACTGTATGAACATGGAAATATCTACACCGCTATCTGTGTGAACATGGAAATATCTACACCGCTATCTGTATGAACATGGACATATCTACACCGTTATCTGTATGAACCTGGAAATATATACACCGCTATCTGTATGAACATGCAAATATCTACACAACTATCTGTGTATCAATGGAAATATCCACACTGCTATCTCTATAAACATGGAAATAACTACACAGCTATCTGCATAAACATGGAAATATCCACACCGCTATCTGTGTAAACACGGAAATGTCTACACCGCTATCTTTGTAAACATGGAAATATCTACACCGCCATCTGAATAAACATGAAAATATCTACAACGCCATCTCTATAAACATGGAAATATCTACACCGCCTACTGTTAGAACATGGAAATATCTACAACGCCATCTCTATAAAGGTGGAAATATCTACACCGCTATCTGTATAAACATGGAAATAACTTCACCGCTATCTGTATAAACATGGAAATATCTACAACGCCGTCTCTATAACCTTGGAAATAACTACACCACTAACTCTATAAACATGGAAATATCTAGACCGCCATCTCTATAAACATGGAAATATCTCCACCACCATCTGTATAAACATGGAAATATCTATACCGCTATCTGCATAAACATGGAAATATCTACACCGCCATCTCTATGAACATGGAAATATCTACACCGCCATCTGTACGAAAATGGAATTATCTACACAGCTATCTGTATATCAATGGAAATATCAACACTGCTATCTCTATAAACATGGAAATAACTAAACTGCTATCTGTATAAACATGGAAATATCTACAGCGCCATCTCTATCAACATGGAAATATCTACACCGCCATTTGTATGAACATGGAAATATCTACTCCGCCATCTCTATGAACATGGAAATATCTACACCGATATGTGTACGAACATGGAAATATCTACACCGCCATCTTTATGAACATGGAAATATCTTCACCGCCATCTGTATGAACATGGATATATCTACACCGCCATCTGGATGAACGTGGAAATATCTACACCGCTATCTGCATGAACATGGAAATATCTACACAGCTATCTGCATATACATGGAAATATCTACACAGATTTCTCTATAAATATGGAAATAAGTACAGCGCTATCTCTATAAACTTCGAAATATCGACACCGCCATCTGTATGAACATGGAAATATCTAAACCGCCATCTGAACGAACCTAGACATATCTACACTGCCATCTGTATTAAGATGGAAATATCTACACCGCTATCTGTATAAACATGGAAATCTCTGCGCAACTATCTGTATAAACATGGAAATATCTACACTGCTATCTCCATAAACGTGGAAATATCCACACCGCTATCTGCATAAACATGGAAATATCCACACCGCTATCTGTGTAAACATGGAAATGTCTACACCGCTATCTGTGTAAACATGGAAATATCTACACCGCCACCTGTGTAAACATGAAAATATCTACACCGCCATCTCTAAAAACATGGAAATATTTACACCGCCATCTGTATGAACATGGAAATATCTACACCGCCATCTCTATAAACGTGGAAATATCTACACCGCTATCTGTATGGACTTGGAAATATCTACACTGATATCTGTATAAAATTGAAATTATCTACACCACTATCTCTATAAACATGGAAATATCTACACTGCTATCTGTATAAACATGGAAATATCTACACCGCTATCTGTATAAACATAGAAATACCTTCACCGCTATCTGTATTAATATGGAAATATCTACAACGCTGTCTCTATAAACTTGGAAATAACTACAACACTATCTCTATAAACATGGAAATATCTAGACCGCCATCTCTATAAACATGGAAATATCTACACCACCATCTGTATAAACATGGAAATACCTATACCGCTATCTGCATAAACATGGAAATATCTACACCGCCATCTCAATGAACATGGAAATATCTACACCGCCATCTGTACGAACATGGAAATATCTACACCACTAACTGTATGAACATGGAAATATCTACACCGCTATCTGTATGAACATGGAAATATCTACACCGTTATCTGTATAAACATGGAAATATCTACAACGCTGTCTCTATAAACTTGAAAATAACTACAATGCTATCTGTATAAACATGGAAATATCTACACCACCACCTGTACGAACATGGAAATATCTACAATGCCATCCGTACGAACATGGAAATATCTACACCGCCATCTCTATGAACATGGAAATATCTACACCGCCATGTGTATGAACATGGAAATATCTACACCGCCATCTGTATGAACATGGAAATATCTACACCGCTATCTGTATGAACATGGAAATATCTACACCGCTATCTGTATGAACATACAAATATCTACACAGCTATATGTATATCAATGGAAATATCTACATTGCTATCTCTATAAACATGGAAATAACTACACTGCTATCTGTATAAACATGGAAATATCTACACCGCCACCTGTACGAACACGGAAATATCTACACTACCATCCGTGCGAACATGGAAATATCTACACCGCCATCTGTCTGAACATGTAAATATCTACACAGCTATCTGTATATCAATGGAAATATCTACACTGCTATCTCTATAAACATGGAAATAACTACACTGCTATCTGTATGAACATGGAAATATCTACACCGCCATCCGTACGAACATGGAAATATCTACACCGCCATCTGTATGAACATGGAAATATCTACACCGCTAACTGTATGAACATGGAAATATCTACAACGCTATCTCTATGAAAATGGAAATATCTACACCGCTATATGTAAAACATGGAAATATCTACACCGCTATCTGTATGAACATGGAAATATCTACACCGCTATCTGTATGAACATGGAAATATCTACACCGCTATCTGTATGAACATGCAAATATCTACACAGCTATCTGTATATTAATGTAAATATCTACACCGCTATCTCTATAAACATGGAAATATCTTCATTGCTATGTGTATAAACATGGAAATATCTACACCGCCATCTCTATGAACATGGAAATATCTACACCGCCATTTGTATGAACATGGAAATATCTACACCGCCATCTGTATGAACATAGAAATATCTACACCACCATTTGTATGAACATGGAAATATCTACACCGCCATCTGTATGAACATGGAAATATCTTCACCGCCATCTGTATGAACATGGATATATCTACACCGGCATCTGGATGAACATGGAAATATCTACACCGCTAACTGTATGAACATGGAAATGTCTACACCGCTATCTGTGTGAACATGGAAATATCTACACCGCTATCTGTATGAACATGGACATATCTACACCGTTATCTGTATGAACCTGGAAATATATACACCGCTATCTGTATGAACATGCAAATATCTACACAACTATCTGTGTATCAATGGAAATATCCACACTGCTATCTCTATAAACATGGAAATAACTACACAGCTATCTGCATAAACATGGAAATATCCACACCGCTATCTGTGTAAACACGGAAATGTCTACACCGCTATCTTTGTAAACATGGAAATATCTACACCGCCATCTGAGTAAACATGAAAATATCTACAACGCCATCTCTATAAACATGGAAATATCTACACCGCCTACTGTTAGAGCATGGAAATATCTACTCCGCCATCTCTATAAAGGTGGAAATATCTACACCGCTATCTGTATAAACATGGAAATAACTTCACCGCTATCTGTATAAACATGGAAATATCTACAACGCTGTCTCTATAACCTTGGAAATAACTACACCACTATCTCTATAAACATGGAAATATCTAGACCGCCATCTCTATAAACATGGAAATATCTCCACCACCATCTGTATAAACATGGAAATATCCATACCGCTATCTGCATAAACATGGAAATATCTACACCGCCATCTCTATGAACATGGAAATATCTACACCGCCATCTGTACGAAAATGGAAATATCTACACAGCTATCTGTATATCAATGGAAATATCTACACTGCTATCTCTATAAACATGGAAATAACTAAACTGCTATCTGTATAAACATGGAAATATCTACAGCGCCATCTCTATCAACATGGAAATATCTACACCGCCATTTGTATGAACATTGAAATATCTACTCCGCCATCTCTATGAACATGGAAATATCTACACCGCCATGTGTACGAACATGGACATATCTACACCGCCATCTTTATGAACATGGAAATATCTTCACCGCCATCTGCATGAACATGGATATATCTACACCGCCATCTGGATGAACGTGGAAATATCTACACCGCTATCTGCATGAACATGGAAATATCTACACAGCTATCTGCATATACATGGAAATATCTACACAGATTTCTCTATAAATATGGAAATAAGTACAGCGCTATCTCTATAAACTTCGAAATATCGACACCGCCATCTGTATGAACATGGAAATATCTAAACCGCCATCTGAACGAACCTAGACATATCTACACTGCCATCTGTATTAAGATGGAAATATCTACACCGCTATCTGTATAAACATGGAAATCTCTGCGCAACTATCTGTATAAACATGGAAATATCTACACCGCTATCTCCATAAACATGGAAATATCCACACCGCTATCTGCATAAACATGGAAATATCCACACCGCTATCTGTGTAAACATGGAAATGTCTACACCGCTATCTGTGTAAACATGGAAATATCTACACCGCCACCTGTGTAAACATGAAAATATCTACACCGCCATCTCTAAAAACATGGAAATATTTACACCGCCATCTGTATGAACATGGAAATATCTACACCGCCATCTCTATAAACGTGGAAATATCTACACCGCTATCTGTATGGACTTGGAAATATCTACACTGATATCTGTATAAAATTGAAATTATCTACACAACCATCTCTATAAACATGGAAATATCTACACTGCTATCTGTATAAACATGGAAATATCTACACCGCTATCTGTATAAACATAGAAATACCTTCACCGCTATCTGTATTAATATGGAAATATCTACAACGCTGTCTCTATAAACTTGGAAATAACTACACCACTATCTCTATAAACATGGAAATATCTAGACCGCCATCTCTATAAACATGGAAATATCTACACCACCATCTGTATAAACATGGAAATACCTATACCGCTATCTGCATAAACATGGAAATATCTACACCGCCATCTCAATGAACATGGAAATATCTACACCGCCATCTGTACGAACATGGAAATATCTACACCGCTAATTGTATGAACATGGAAATATCTACACCGCTATCTGTATGAACATGGAAATATCTACACCGTTATCTCTATAAACATGGAAATATCTACAACGCTGTCTCTATAAACTTGGAAATAACTACAATGCTATCTGTATAAACATGGAAATATCTACACCACCACCTGTACGAACATGGAAATATCTACAATGCCATCCGTACGAACATGGAAATATCTACACCGCCATCTCTATGAACATGGAAATATCTACACTGCCATGTGTATGAACATGGAAATATCTACACCGCCATCTGTATGAACATGGAAATATCTACACCGCTATCTGTATGAACATGGAAATATCTACACCGCTATCTGTATGAACATACAAATATCTACACAGCTATATGTATATCAATGGAAATATCTACATTGCTATCTCTATAAACATGGAAATAACTACACTGCTATATGTATAAACATGGAAATATCTACACCGCCACCTGTACGAACACGGAAATATCTACACTGCCATCCGTGCGAACATGGAAATATCTACACCGCCATCTGTATGAACACGTAAATATCTACACAGCTATCTGTATATCAATGGAAATATCTACACTGCTATCTCTATAAACATTGAAATAACTACACTGCTATCTGTATGAACATGGAAATATCTACACCGCCATCCGTAAGAACATGGAAATATCTACACCGCCATCTGTATGAACATGGAAATATCTACACCGCTAACTGTATGAACATGGAAATATCTACAACGCTATCTCTATGAAAATGGAAATATCTACACCGCTATATGTAAAACATGGAAATATCTACACCGCTATCTGTATGAACATGGAAATATCTACACCGCTATCTGTATGAACATGGAAATATCTACACCGCTATCTGTATGAACATGCAAATATCTACACAGCTATCTGTATATTAATGTAAATATCTACACCGCTATCTCTATAAACATGGAAATATCTTCATTGCTATGTGTATAAACATGGAAATATCTACACCGCCATCTCTATGAACATGGAAATATCTACACCGCCATTAGTATGAACATGGAAATATCTACACCGCCATCTGTATGAACATAGAAATATCTACACCGCCATTTGTATGAACATGGAAATATCTACACCGCCATCTGTATGAACATGGAAATATCTTCACCGCCATCTGAATGAACATGGATATATCTACACCGGCATCTGGATGAACATGGAAATATCTACAACGCTAACTGTATGAACATGGAAATATCTACACCGCTATCTGTGTGAACATGGAAATATCTACACCGCTATCTGTCTGAACATGGAAATATCTACACCGTTATCTGTATGAACCTGGAAATATCTACACCGCTATGTGTATGAACATGGAAATATCTACACCGTTATCTGTATGAACCTGGAAATATCTACACCGCTATCTGTATGAACATGCAAATATCGACACAACTATCTGTATATCAATGGAAATATCCACACTGCTATCTCTATAAACATGGAAATAACTACACAGCTATCTGTAAAAACATGGGAATATCTACACCGCCACCTGTATGAACATGTAAATATCTACACAGCTATCTGTATATCAATGGAGATATCTACACAGCTATCTCTATAAACATGGAAGTAACTACACTGCTATCTGTATGAACATGGAAATATCTACACCGCCACCTGTATGAACATGGAAATATCTACACTGCCATCCGTACTAACATGCAAATATCTACACCGCCATCTGTATGAAGATGTAAATATCTACACCGCCATCTGTATGAACACGGAAATATCTACACCGCTAACTGTATGAATATAGAAATATATTGACCGCTATCTGTATGAACATGGAAATATCTACACCACTATCTGCGAAACATGGAAATATCTACACCGCTAACTGTATGAACATGGAAATATCTACACCGCTATCTGTATGAACATGGAAATATCTGCACCGCTATCTGTATGAACATGGAAATATCTACACCGCTATCTGTATGAGCATGGAAATATCTACACCGCTATGTGTATGAACATGCAAATATCTACACAGCTATCTGTATATCAATGGAAATATCTACACTATCTCTATAAACATGAAAATAACTACACTGCTATCTGAACAAACATGGAAATATCTACACCGCCATCTATATGAACATGGAAATATCTACACCGCCATTTGTATGAACATGGAAATATCTACACAGCCATCTCTACGAACTTGGAAATATCTACACCGCCATCTGTATGAACATGGAAATATCTACACCGCCATCTGCATGAACATGGAAATATCTTCACTGCCATATGTATTAACAAGGATATATCTACACCGGCATCTGGATGAACATGGAAATATCTACACCGCCATCTTTATGAACATGGAAATATCTACACCGCCATCTGTATGAACATGCACATATCCACACCGCCATCTGTATTAAGATGGAAATATCTACACCGCTATCTGTATAAACATGGAAATATCTGCCCAAATATCTGTATAAACATGGAAATATCCGCACCGCTAACTGTATAAACATGGAAATATCTACACCGCTATCTGCATAAACATGGAAATATCCACACCGCTATCTGTGTAAACATGGAAATGTCTACACCGCTATCTGTGTAAACATGGAAATATCTCCACCGCCATCTGTGTAAACATGAAAATATCTACACCGCCATCTCTAAAAACATGGAAATATCTACAACGCCATCTGTATGAACATGGAAATATCTACACCGCCATCTCTATAAACGTGGAAATATCTACACCGCTATCTGTATGAACTTGGAAATATCTACACTGCTATCTGTATAAAATTGAAATTATCTACACCACTATCTCTATAAACATGGAAATATCTACACTGCTATCTGTATAAACATGGAAATATCTACACCGCTATCTGTATAAACATGGAAATATCTTCACCGCTATCTGTATAAACATGGAAATATCTACACCGCTATCTGTATGAACATGGAAATATCTACACCGCTATCAGTATGAACATGGAAATATCTACACCGCTATCTGTACGAACATGGAAATATCTACGCCGCTATCAGTATGAACATGCAAATATCTATACAGCTATATGTAGATCAATGGAAATATCTACATTGCTATCTCTATAAACATGGAAATAACTACACTGCTATCTGTATAAACATGAAAATATCTACACCGCCTCCTGTACGAACATGGAAATAGCTACACTGCCATCCGTATGAACATGGAAATATCTACACCGCCATCTGTATGAACATGTAAATATCTACACAGCTATCTATATATCAATGGAAATATCTACACTGCTATCTCTATAAAAATGGAAATAACTACACTGCTATCTGTATGAACCTGGAAATATCTACACCGCCACCTGTATGAACATGGAAATATCTACACTGCCATCCGTACGAACATGGAAATATCTACACCGCCATCTCTATGAACATGGAAATATCTTCACCGCCATCTGTATGAACATGGATATATCTACACCGGCATCTGGATGAACATGGAAATACCTACACTGCTATCTGCATGAACATGGAAATATCTACACAGCTATCTGCATATACATGGAAATATCTACAGAGATTTCTCTATAAATATGGAAATAACTACAGCGCTATCTCCATAAACTTCGAAATATCTACACCACCATCTGTATGAACAAGGAAATATCTACACCGCCATCTGTACGAACATGGACCTATCTACACCGCCATCTGTATTAAGATGGAAATATCTAAACCGCTATCTGTATAAACATGGAAATATCTGCCCAACTATCTGTATAAACATGGAAATATCCGCACCGCTATCTGTATAAACATGGAAATATCTACACCGCTATCTGCATAAACATGGAAATATCCACACCGCTATCTGTGTAAACATGGAAATGTCTACACCGCTATGTGTGTAAACATGGATATATCTCCACCGCCATCTGTGTAAACATGAAAATATCTACACCGCCATCTCTAAAATCTTGGAAATATCTACACCGCCATCTGTATGAACATGGAAATATCTACACCGCCATCTCTATAAACGTGGAAATATCTACACCACTATCTGTATGAACTTGGAAATATCTACACTTCTATCTGTATAAAATTGAAATTATCTACACCACTATCTCTATAAACATGGAAATATCTACACTGCTATCTGTATAAACGTGGAAATATCTACAAAGCTATCTGCATAAACATGGAAATATCTTCACCACTATCTGTATAAACATGGAAATATGTACAATGCTGTCTCTATAAACTTGGAAATAACTACACCACTATCTCTATAAACATGGAGATATCTACACCGCCATCCCTATAAACATGGAAATATTTACACCACCATCTGTATAAACATGGAAATATCAATACCGCTATGTGCATAAACATGGAAATAACTACACCGCCATCTCTATGAACATGGAAACATCTACACCGCCATCTGTACGAACATGGAAATATCTACACTGCCATCTGTATGAATATGGAAATATCTACACCGCCATCTGTATGAACATGGAAATATCTACACCGCTAACTGTATGAACTTGGAAATATCTACACCGCTATCTGTATGAACATGGAAATATCTACACCGCTATCTGTAAAACATGGAAATATCTACACCGCCATCTGTAAGAACATGGAAATATCTACACCGCTATCTGTATGAACATGGAAATATCTACACCGCTATCTGCATGAACATGGAAATATCTACACAGCTATCTGCATATACATGGAAATAACTACAGACATTTCTCTATAAATATGGAAATAACTACAGCGCTATCTCTATAAACTTCGAAATATGTACACCGCCATCTGTATGAACATGGAAATATCTACACCGCCAACTTTACGAACATGGACATATCTACACCGCCATCTGTATTAAGATGGAAATATCTACACCGCTATCTGTATAAACATGGAAATATCTGCCCTACTATCTGTGTAAACATGGAAGTATCCGCACCCCTATCTGTATAAACATGGAAATATCTACACCACTATCTGCATAAACATGGAAATATCCACACCGCTATCTGTGTAAACATGGAAATGTCTACACCAATATCTGAGTAATCATGGAAATATCTCCAACGCCTTCTGTGTAAACATGAAAATATCGACACCACCATCTCTAAAAACATGGAAATATCTTCACCGCAATCTGTATGAACATGGAAATATCTACACCGCCATCTCTATAAACGTGGAAATATCTACACCGCTATCTGTATGAACTTGGAAATATCTACACTGCTACCTGTATAAAATTGAAATTATCTACACCAGTATCTCAATAAACATGGAAATATCTACACTGCTATCTGTATAAACATGGAAATATCTACACCGCTATCTGTATAAACATGGAAATATCTTCACCGCTATCTGTATAAACATGGAAATATCTACAAGGCTGTCTCTATAAACTTGGAAATAACTACACCCCTATCTCTATAAACATGGAAATATCTAGACCGCCATCTCTATAAACATGGAAATATCTACACCACCAAGTGTATAAACATGGAGATATCTACACCGCTATCTGCATAAACATGGAAATATCTACACCGCCATCTCTATGAACATGGAAATATCTGCAACGCCATCTGTATGAACATGGAAATATCTATACGGCCATCTGTATGAACATGTAAATATCTACACCGCCATCTGTATGAACATGGAAATATCTACACCACAAACTGTATGAACATGGAAATATCTACACCGCTATCTGTATGAACATGGAAATATCTACACCGTTATCTGTATGAACATGGAAATATCTACAACGCTATCTGTATGAACATGGAAATATCTACACCGCTATCTGTACGAACATGGAAATATCTACACCGCTATCTGTATGAACACGCAAATATCTACACAGCTATCTGTATATCAATGGAAATATCTACACAGCTGTCTTTATAAACATGGAAATAACTACACTGCTATCTGTATAAACATGGAAACAGCTACACCGCCACCTGTATGAACATGGAAATATCTACACCACTATCTGTAGGAACATGGAAATATCTACACTGCTATCTGTATGAAAATGGAAATATCTACACCGCTATCTGTATGAACATGGAAATATCCACACCGCTATCTGTATGAACATGCAAATATCTACACAGCTATCTGTATATCAGTGGAAATATCTACACTGCTATCTCTATAAACATGGAAATATCTACACTGCTATCTTTATAAATATGGAAATATCTACACCGCCATCTATATGAAGATGGAAATACCTACACCGCCATTTGTATGAACATGGAAATATCTACACCACCATCTGTATGAACATGGAAATATCTTCACCGCCATCTGTATGAACATGGATATGTGTACACTGGCATCTGGATGAACATGGAAATATCTACACCGCTATCTGCATGAGCATGGAAATATCTACACAGCTATCTGAATATACACGGAAATATCTACACAGATTTCTCTATAAATATGGAAATAACTACAGCGCTATCTCTATAAACTTCAAAATATCTACACCGCCATCTGTATGAACATGGAAATATCTACACCACCATCTGTACAAACATGGACATATCTACACCGCCATCTGTATTAAGATGGAAATATCTAAACCGCTATCTGTATAAACATGGAAATATCTGCCCAAATATCTGTATAAACATGGAAATATCTGCACCGCTATCTGTATAAACATAGAAATATCTACACTGCTATCTGCACAAAAATTGAAATATCCACACCGCTATCTGTGTAAACATGGAAATGTCTACACAGCTATCAGTGTAAACATGGAAATATCTACACCACCATCTGTGTAAACATGAAAATATCTACACCGCCATCCCTATAAACATGGAAATATCTACACCGCCATCTGTATGAACATGGAAATATCTACACCGCCATCTCTATAAACGTGGAAATATCTACACCGCTAACTGTATGAACTTGGAAATATCTACACTGCTCTCTGTATAAAATTGAAATTATCTACACCACTATCTCTATAAACATGGACATATCTACACTGCTATCTGTATAAACATGGAAATATCTACACCGCAATCTGCATAAACATGGAAATATCTTCACCGCTATCTGTATAAACATGGAAATATCTACAACGCGGTCACTATAAACTTGGAAATAACTACACCACTATCTCTGTAAACATGGAAATATCTAGACCGCCATCTCTATATACATGGAAATATCTACACCACCATCTGTATAAACATGAAAATATCTATACCACTATCTGCATAAACATGGAAATGTCTACACCGCCATCTCTATGAACATGGAAATATCTTCACCGCCATCTGTATGAACATGGATATATGTACACCGGCATCTGGATGAAGATAGAAATATCTACACCGCTATCTGCATGAGCATGGAAATATCTACACAGCTATCTGAATATACATGGAAATATCTACACAGATTTCTCTATAAATATGGAAATAACTACAGTGCTATCTCTATAAACTTCGAAATATCTACACCGCCATCTGTATGAACATGGAAATATCTACACGGCCATCTTTTCAAACATGGACATATCTACACCGCCATCTGTATTAAAATGGAAATATCTACACCGCTATCTTTATAAACATGGAAATATTTGCCCAACTATCTGTATAAACATGGAAATATCTGCCCAACTATCTGTATAAACATGGAAATATCCGCACCGCTATCTGAATAAACATGAAAATATCCGCACTGCTATCTGTATAAACATGGAAATATCTACACTGCTATTTCCATAAACATGGAAATATCCACACCGCTATCTGTGTAAACATGGAAATGTCTACACCGCTATCCGTGTAAACATGGAAATATCTACACCGCCATCTGTGTAAACATGAAAATATCTACACCGCCATCCCTATAAACATGGAAATATCTACACCGTCCTCTGTATGAACATGGAAATAACTACACCGCCATCTCTATAAACGTGGAAATATCTACACCGCTATCTGTATGAACATGCAAATATCTACACAGCTATCTGTATATCAATGGAAATATCTACACCGCTATCACTATAAACATGGAAATATCTACATTGCTATCTGTATAAACATGGAAATATCCGCACCGCTATCTGCATAAACATGGAAATCTCTACACCGCTATCTGCATAAAAATGGAAATATTCTCAACGCTATCTGTGTAAACATGGAAATGTCTACACCGCTATCTCAGTAAACATGGAAATATCTCCACCGCCATCTGTGTAAACATGAAAATATCTACACCGCCATATCTAAAAACACGGAAATATCTACACCGCTAACTGTATGAACATGGAAATATCTACACCGCTATCTGTATGAACATGGAAATATCTACACCGCTCTCTGTATGAACATGCAAATATCTACACCGCTATCTGTATGAACATGCAAATATCTACACAGCTATCTCAATATCAATGGAAATATCTACACCGCTATCTGTATAAACATGGAAATATCTACATTGCTATCTGTATAAACATGGAAATATCTACAACGCCATCTCTATGAACATGGAAATATCTACACCGCCATTTGTATGAACACGGAAATATCTACACCGCCATCTGTATGAACATGGAAATATCTACAACGCCATTAGTATGAACACGGAAATATCTACACCGCCATCTGTATGAACATAGAAATATCTTCACCGCCATCTGTATGAACATGGATATATCTACACCGGCATCTGGATGAACATGGAAATATCTACACCACTATCTGCATGAACATGGAAATATCTACACCACTAACTGTATGAACATGGAAATATCTACACAGCTATCTGTGTGAACATGGAAATATCTACACCGCTATCTGTATGAACATGCAAATATCTACACAGCTATCTGTATATCAATGGAAATATCTACACTGATATCTCTATATACATGGAAATAACTACACAGCTATCTGTAAAAACATGGGAATATCTCCAGCGCCACCTGTATGAACATGGAAATATCTACACTGCCATCCATACGAACATGGAAATACCTACAGCGCCATCTGGATGAACATGTAAATATCTACACCGCCATCTGTATGAACATGGAAATATCTACACCACCATCTGTATGAACATGGAAATATCTACACCGCTAACTGTATGAACATGGAAATATCTACACCGCTATCAGTATGATCGTGGAAATATCTACACCGCTATCTGTATGAACATGCTAATATCTACACAGCTATCTTCATATCAATGGAAGTATCTATACTGATATCTCTATAAACATGGAAATAACTACGCTGCTATGTGTATAAACATGGAAATATCTACGCTGCCATCTCTATGAACGTGGAAATATCTACCCCACCATTTCTATGAACATGGAAATATCTACACCGCTATCTGCATGAACATGGAAATATCTACACCGCTAACTGTAGGAACATGGAAATATCTACACCGCTATCTGTGTGAACATGGAAATATCTACACCGCTATCTGTATATCAATGGAAATATCTACACTGCTATCTCTACAAACATGGAAATAACTACACAGCTATCTGTAAAAACATGGAAATAACTACACCGCCACCTGTATGAACATGGAAATATCTAAACTGCCATCTGTACGAACATGGAAATATCTACACCGCCATCTGTATGAACATGTAAATATCTACACCGCCATCTGAATGAACATGGAAATATCTCCACCGCCATCTGTATGAACATGGAAATATCTACACCGCTAACTGTATGAGCATGGAAATATCTACACCGCTATCAGTATGAACATGGAAATATCTACACCGCTGTCTGTATGAACATGCAAATATCTACACAGCTATCTCTATATCAATGGAAATATCTACACTGCTATCTCTATAAACATGGAAATAACTACACTGCTATGTGTATAAACATGGAAATATCTACACTGCCATCTCTAAGAACACGGAAATATCTACACCGCCATTTGTATGAACATGGAAATATCTACACCGCCATCTCTATGAACATGGAAATATCTACACCGCCACCTGTATGAACATGGAAATATCTACACCGCCATCTGTATGAACATGGAAATATCTTCACCGCCATCTGTATGAACATGGATATATCTACACCGGCATCTGGATTAACATGGAAATATCTACACCGCTATCTGCATGAACATGGAAATATCTACACACCTATCTGCATATACAAGGAAATATCTACACATATTTCTCTCTAAATATGGAAATAACTACAGCACTATCTCTATAAACTTCCAAATATCTACACCGCCATCTGTATGAACATGGAAATATCTACACCGACATCTGTACGAACATGGACATATCCACACCGCCATCTGTATTAAGATGGAAATATCTACACCGTTATCTGTATAAACATGGAAATATCTGCCCAAGTATCTGTATAAACATCGAAATGTCCGCACCGCTATCTGTATAAACATGGAAATATCTACACCGCTATCTGCATAAACATGGAAATATCCACACCGCTATCTGTGTAAACATGGAAATGTCTGCACCGCTATCTTTGTAAACATGGAAATATCTCCACCGCCATCTCTGTAAACGTGAAAATATCTACACCGCCATCTCTAAAAACATGGAAATATCTACACCACCATCTGTATGAACATGGAAATATCTACACCGCCATCTCTATAAAGGTGGAAATATCTACACCGCTATCTGTATGAACTTGGAAATATCTACACTGCTATCTGTATAAAATTGAAATTATCCACACCACTATCTTTATAAACATGGAAATATCTACAATGCTGTCTGAATAAACATGGAAATATCTACACCGCTATCTGCATAAACATGGAAATATCTTCACCGCTATCTTTATAAACATGGAAATATCTACAACGCTGTCTCTATAAACTTGGAAATAACTACACCACTATCTCTATAAACATGGATATATCTAGAACGCCATCTCTATAAACACGGAAATACCTACACCACCATCTGTATAAACATGGAAATATCTATACCGCTATCTGCAGAAACATGGAAATAACTACGCCGCCATCTCTATGAACATGGAAATATCTACACCGCCTTCTGTACGAACATGGAAATATCTACACCGCCATCTGTATGAACATGTAAATATCTACACCGCCATCTGTATGAACATGGAAATAGCTACACCGCTAACTGTATGAACATGGAAATATCTACAAGGCTATCTGTATGAACATGGATATATCTACACCGTTATCTGTATGAACATGGAAATATCTACACCGCTATCTGTATCAACATGGAAATATCTACACCGCTATCTGTATGAACATGGAAATATCTACACCGCTATCTGTATGAACATGGAAATATCTACACCACTATCTGTATGAACATGGAAATATCTACACGGCTGTCTGTACGAACATGGAAATATCTACACCGCTATCTGTATGAGCATGGCAATATCTACACCGATATCTGTATGAACATGAAAATATCTGCACCGCTATCTGTATGAACATGGAAATATCTACACCGCTATCTGTATGAGCATGGAAATATCTACACCGCTATCTGTATGAACATGGAAATATCTACACCGCTATCTGTATGAGCATGGAAATATCTACACCGATATCTGTATGAACATGCAAATATCTACACAGCTATCTGTATATCAATGGAAATATCTACACTGCTATCTCTATAATAATGGAAATAACTACACTGCTATCTGTACAAACAATGAAATATCTACACCGCCACCTCTATGAACATGGAAATATCTACACCGCCATTTGTGTGAACATGGAAATATCTACACCGCCATCTCTATGAACATGGAAATATCTACAACGCCATGTGTATGAACATGGAAATATCTACACCGCCATCTGTATGAACATGGAAATATCTTCACCGCCATCTGTATGAACATGGATATATCTACACTGGCATCTGGAGGAACATGGAAATATCTACACCGCTATCTACATGAACATGGAAATATCTACACAGCTATCTGCATATACATGGAAATATCTACAGAGATTTCTCTATAAATATGGAAATAACTACAACGCTATCTCTATAAACTTCGAAATATCTACACCGCCATCTGTATGAACATGGAAATATCTACACCGCCATCTGTACAAACATGGACATATCTACACCGCCATCTGTATTGAGATGGAAATATCTACACCGCTATCTGTATGAACATGGAAATATCTGCCCAACTATCTGTAAAAACATGGAAATATCCGCACCGCTATCTGTATAAACATGGAAATATCTACACCGCTATCTGCATAAACATGGAAATATCCACACCGCTATCTGTGTAAACATGGAAATGTCTACACCGCTATCTGTGTAAACATGGAAATATCTCCACCTCCATCTGTGAAAACGTGAAAATATCTACACCGCCATCTCTAAAAACATGGAAATGTCTACACCGCCATCTGTATGAACATGGAAATATCTACACCGCCATCTCTATAAACGTGGAAATATCTACACCGTTATCTGTATGAACTTGGAAATATCTACACAGTTATGTGTATAAAATTGAAATTATCTACACCAATATCTCTATAAACATGGAAATACCTACACTGCTGTCTGTATAAACATGGAAATATCTACACCGCTCTCTGTATAAACATGGAAATATCTTCACCGCTATCTGTATAAACATGGAAATATCTACAATGCTGTCTCTATAAACTTGGAAATAACTACACCACTATCTCTATAAACATGGAAATATCTAGACCGCCATCTCTATAAACATGGAAATATCTACACCACCATCTGTATAAACATGGAAATATCTATACCGCTATCTGCATAAACATGGAAATATCTACACCGCCATCTCTATGAGCATGGAAATATCTACACCGCCATCTGTACGACCATGGAAATATCTACACCGCCATCTGTACGAACATGTAAATATCTACACCGCCATCTGTATGAAGATGGAAATATCTACACCGCCATCTGTATGAACATGGAAATATCTACAACGCCATCTCTATGAACATGGAAATATCTACCCCGCCATGTGTATGAACTTGGAAATATCTACACAGCCATCTGTATGAACATGGAAATATCTTCACGGCCATCTGGATGAACATGGAAATATCTACACCGCTATCTGCATGAACATGGAAATATCTACACAGCTATCTGCATATACATGGAAATATCTACACAGATTTCTCTATAAATATGGAAATATCTACAGCGCTACCTCTATAAACTTCGAAATATCTACACCGCCATCTGTATGAACATGCAAATATCCACACAGCTATCTGTATATCAATGGAAATATCTACACTGCTATCTCTGTAAACATGGAAATAACTACACTGCTATCTGTATAAACATGGAAATATCTACACCGCCACCTGTATGAACATGGAAATATCTACACTGCCATCCGTGCGAACATGGAAATATCTACACCGAAATCTGTATGAACATGTAAATATCTACACGGCCATCTGTATGAACATGGAAATATCTACACCGCTAACTGTATGAACATGGAAATATCTACACCGCTATCTGTATGAACATGGAAATATCTACACCGCTATCTGTATGAACATGGAAATATCTCCACCGCTATCTGTATGAACAAGGAAGTATCTACACCGCTATCTGTATGAACATGCAAATATCTACATACCTTTCTGTATATCAATGGAAATATCTACACTGCTATCTCTATAAACATGGAAATAACTACACTGCTATCTGTATAAACATGGAAATATCTACACCGCCACCTGTATAAACATGGAAATATATACAATGCCATCCGTGCAAACATGGAAATATATTCACCGCCATCTGTATGAACATGGATATATCTACACCGGCATCTGGATGAACATGGAAATATCTGCTCCGCTATCTGCATGAGCATGGAAATATTTACACAGCTATCTGCATATACATGGAAATATCTACAGAGATTTCTCTATAAATATGGAAATAACTACAGCGCTATCTCTATAAACTTCGAAATAACTACACCGCCATATGTATGAACATGGAAATATCTACACCGCCATCTGTACGAACATGGACGTATCTACACCGCCATCTGTATTAAGATGGAAATATCTACACCGCTATCTGCATAAACATGGAAATATCCACACCGCTATCTGTGTAAACATGGAAATGTCTACACCGCTATCTGTGTAAACATGGAAATATCTACACCGCCATCTGTGTAAACATGAAAATATCTACACCGCCATCTCTATAAACATGGAAATATCTACACCGCCATCTGTATGAACATGGAAATATCTACACCGCCATCTCTATAAACGTGGAAATATCTACACCGCTATCTGTATGAACTTGGAAATATCTACACTGCCCTCAGTATGAAAATGAAATTATCTACACCACTATCTCTATAAACATGGAAATATCTACACTGCTATCTGTATAAACATGGAAATATCTACACCGCTATCTGTATAAACATGGAAATATCTTCACCGCTATCTGCATAAACATGGAAATATCTACAACGCTTCTGTATAAACTTGGAAATAACTACACCACTATCTTTGTAAACATGGAAATATCTAGACTGCCATCTCTATAAACACGGAAATATCTACACCACCATCTGTATAAACATGGAAATATATATACCGCTATCTGCGTAAACATGGAAATATGTACACTGCTATCTGTATAAACATGGAAATATCGGCACAGCTATCTGTATAAACATGGAAATATCTACACCGCTATCTGTATACACATGGAAATATCTACACTGCTATTTCTATAAATATGGAAATATCTACATCGCTATCTGTATGAACATGGAAATATCTACACCGCTATCTGTATGAACATGGAAATATGTACATTGCTATCTGTATAAAAATGGAAATATCTACACCGCTATCTCTATAAACATGGAAATATCTACACCTCTATCTGTATAAAGAAGGAAATATCTTGACCGCCATCTCTATAAACATGGAAATATCTACACCGCTATCTGTATAAACATGGAAATATCTACACCGCTATCTGTATAAACATGGAAATAGCTACACTGCTATCTCTATAAACTTGGAAATAACTACACTTCTATCTGTATAAACATGGAAATATCTACACCGCCACCTGTATGAACATGGAAATATCTACTCTGCCATCCGCACGAACATGGAAATATCTACACTACCATCTCTATGAACATGGAAATCACTACACCGCCACTTGTATGAACATAGAAATATCTACACCTCCATCTCTATGAACATGGAAATATCTACACCGTGATTTGTATGAACATGGAAGTAACTACACCGCAATCTGTATGAACATGGAAATATCTTCACCGCCATCTGTATGAACATGGATATACCTACACCGGCACCTGGATGAACATGGAAATATCTACACCGCTATCTGCATTAACATGGAAATATCTGCACAGCAATCTGCATATACATGGAAATATCTACACAGCTTTCTCTATAAACATGGAAATAACTACACGGCTATCTCTATAAACTTCGAAATATCTACACCACCATCTGTATGAACATGGAAATATCTACACCACCATCTGTAGGAACATGGAAATATCTACAGCGCCATCTGTATTAAGATGGAAATATCTGCACCGCTCTCTGTATAAGCACGGAAATATCTACACCTCAATCTCTATAAACGTGGAAATATCTACACCGCTATCTGCATGAACATGGAAATATCGACATTGCTATCTGTATAAAATTGGAAATCTCTACACTGCTCTCTCTATAAACATGGAAACATCTACAGCGCAATCTGTGTAAACGAGAAAATATGTAGACCGCCATCTCTATAAACATGTAAATATCTACACCGCTATCTGTATAAACATGGAAATATCTACACCGCTATCTGTATAAACATGGAAATATCTACACCGCTATCTCTATAAACATGGAAATATCTACACCGCTATCTGTATAAACATGGAAATATCTACACCGCTATCTGTATAAACTTGGAAATATCTGCACTGCTATCTGTATAAACATGGAAATATCTCCACCGCTATCAGTATAAACATGGAAATATCTACTCCGCTATCTGTATAAACAGGTAAATATCCACACCGCTATCTGTGTCAGCATGGAAATCTCTTCACCGCTATCTGTATAAACATGGAAATAACTACACCACTATCTCTATAACCATGCGAATAACTATAACGCTATCTGTGTAAACATGGAAATGCCTACAGCGCTATCTGTGTAAAATTGGAAATATCTACACCGCTATCTGTGTAAACATGGAAATATCTACACCACCATCTCTATAAACATGGAAATATCTACACCGCCATCAGTATAAACATGAAATATCTACACCGCCATCTCTATAAACATGGAAATATCTACACCACCATCTGTATGAACATGGAAATATCTACACCGCCATCTCTATAAATGTGGAAATATCTACACCGCTCTCTGTATGTACATGGAAATATCTACACTGCTATCTGTATAAAAATGGAAATATCTACACCGCTATCTGTATAAACATGGAAATATCTACACCGCTATCTGTATAAACATGGAAATACCTACACCGCTATCTCTATCAACTTGGAAATATCTACACCACTATCTCTATAAACATAGAAATATCTAGACCGCCATTTCTATAAACATGGAAATATCTACACCACCATCCGTATAAACATGGAAATATCTATACCGCTATCTGTAGAAACATGGAAATATCTACACCGCTATCTCTATAAACTTGGAAATATCTGCAACGCTATGTGTATCAACATGGAAATATCTACACCACCATCTGTATAAAGATGGAAATAAATATCTACTCCGCAATCAGTATGGACGTGGAAATATCCACACCACTATCTGTATAAACATTTAAATATCTACACCGCTATCTGCGAAATCATGGAAATATCTACACCGCTTCCTCTGTTAACATGGAAATATCTACACCGCTATCTGTTTAAACAAGGAAATATCTACACTGCCATCTCTATAAACATGGAAATATCTACACCGCTATCTGTATGAACATGAAAATATCTACAGTGCCATCTGTATAAACATGGAAGTATCTACACGGCTATCTCTATAAACATGAAAATATCTAAACCGCCATCTCTCTAAAAACGGAAATATCTACACCTCCATCTTTATAAACACGGAAATATCTATACGCCCCTCTGTATGAACATGGAAATATCTCCAACGCCATCTCTATAAAGATGGAAATATGCACACCGCCATCTGTATAAACATGGAAATATCTACACCGCTATCTCTATAAACATAGAAATATCTACAACGCTATCTGTGTATACATGGAAATATCTACACTGCCATCTGTGTAAACATGGAAATAGCTACACCGACATCTGTATGAACATGGAAATATCTACATGGCCATCTGTATAAACATGGAAACATCTACACCGCTACTTCTATAAACTCGGAAATATCTGCTCCGCTATGTTTATCAAGATGAAAATATCTACACCGCTTTCTCTGTAAACATGGAAATATCTACACCGCCATCTGTATGACCATGGAAATATCTACACCGCCATCTGGATGAACATGGAAATATCTACACCGCTATCTGTATGAACTTGGAAATATCTACACCGCTATCTGTATAAACATGCACATATCTACACCGCTTTCTGTATGAACAAGGAAATAGCTACACTGCCATCTCTATAAACATGGAAATATCTACACTGCCGTCTGTAAAACATGGAAATATCCACACCGCTATCTGTATATACATAGAAATATCTACACCCCTACTGTATGAACATGGAAAAATCTACACCGCTGTATGTATATACATCTAGATATCTACACCGCTATCTCTATAAACATGGGAATATCTACACCGCCATCTGTAGAAACATGGAAATATCTACACTGCCATCTCTATAAACATTTAAATATCTCCACAGCCATCTGTGTGAATATGGAAATATCTACACCACCATCTGTATAAAGATGGAAATAAATATTTACCCCGCAATCAGTATGGACATGGTAATATCTACACCGCTATATGTATAAACATTTAAATATCTACACCGCTATCTGCATAATCATGGAAATATCTACACTGCTACCTCTGTAAACATGGAAATATCTACACAGCTATCTGTATAAACATGGAAATATCTACACCGCTATCTCTATAAACATGGAAATATCTACAACGGTATCTGTGTAAACATGGAAATGTCTAAACCGCTATCTGTGTAAACATGGAAATTTCTACACCACCATATGTTTGAACATGGAAATATCCACAGCCCCATCACTATAAAGATGGAAATACCTTCACCGCTATCTGTATAAACATGGAAATATCTACACCGCTAAGTGTATAAGCATGGAAATATCTACAACGCTATGTGGATAAACACAGAAATATCTACACCGCTATCTGTATAAACTTGGAAATATGTACACTGCTATCTGTATAAACATGGAAATATCTTCACCGCTATCTGTATAAACATGGAAATATCTACACCGCTAACTGTATAAACATGGAAATATCTACACTGCTATCTGCAAAACGGGGAAATGTCTACACCGCTATCTCTATAAACATGGAGATATCTACACCACCATCGGTATAAACATGGAAATATCTACACCGCCATCTGTATGTACATGGAAATATCTACACTGCTATCTGTATAAACATGGAAATATCTACACCGCTATCTGTATAAACATGGAAATATCTACACCGCTATGTGTATAAACATGGAAATACCTACACCGCTATCTCTATAAACTTGGAAATATCTACACCACTATCTCTATAAACATGGAAATATCTAGACTGCCATTTCTACAAACATGGAAATATCTACACCGCCATCTGTATAAACATGGAAATATCCATACCGCTATCTGTAGAAACATGGAAATATCTACACCGCCATCTCTATAAACTTGGAAATATCTGCACCGCTATGTGTAACAACATGGAAATATCTACACCGCTATCTCTGTAAACATGGAAATATCTACACCGCCATCTGTATGACCATGGAAATATCTACACCGCCATCTGGATGAACATGGAAATATCTACACCGCTATCTGTATGAACATGGAAATATCTACACCGCTATCTCTATAACTATGCAAATATCTACACCGCTATCTGTATAAACAAGGAAATAGCTACACCGCCATCTCTATAAACATGGAAATATCTACACTGCCATCTGTAAAAGCATGGAAATATCCACATCGCTATCAGTATATACATAGAAATATCTACACCGCTACTATATGAACATGGAAATAACTACACCGCTATCTCCTTAATCATGAAAGTATCTAGACCGCCATCTCCATAAACATGGAAATACCTACACCACCATCTGTATAAACATGGAAATATCTACACCGCCATCAGTTTAAACATTTAAATATCTACAAGGCTATCTGTAAAAACATGGAAATATCTACACCGCTATCTGTATAAACATGAAAATACCTAAACCGCTATCTGTATGAACATGGAAATATCTACACCGCTATCTTTATAAACATGGAAATATCTTCACAGCTATCTGTGTAAACATGGAAATATCTACACCGCTATCTCTATAAACATGGAAATATCTACAACGGTATCTGTGTAAACATGGAAATTTCTACACCGCTATCTGTGTAAACATGGAAATTTCTACAGCGCCATCTGTTTGAACATGGAAATATCCACAGCACCATCACTATAAAGATGGAAATACCTACACCGCTATCTGTATAAACATGGAAATATCTACACCGCTAAGTGTATAAGGATTGAAATATCTACATCGCTAAGTGTATAAGCATGGAAATATCTACAACGCTATCTGTATAAACATGGAAATATCTACACAGCTATCTGTATAAACATGGTAATATCTACACTGCTATCTGCAAAACAGGGAAGTGTCTACACCGCTATCTCTATAAACATGGAGATATCTACACTACTATCTGTATAAACATTGAAATATCTACACCGCCATCTGTATGAACTTGGAAATATCTACACGGCTATCTGTATGAACATGGAAATATCTACACCGCCATCTGTATAAACATGGAAATATATACACCGCCAACTGTATAAACATGGAAACATCAACACCGCCCTCTCTATAACCATGGAAATATCTACACCGCCATCTGTATGAACATTATATATCAACGCCGCCAAATGCATAAAAATGCAAATATCTACACCGCTATCTGTATGAACATCTAAATACCTACACTGCTATCTGTATAAACATGGAAATATCTACAGCGCTATCTCTATGAACATGGAAATATCTTCACCGCTATCTGTATAAACAAGGAAATATCTACACCGCCATCTCTATAAACATGGAAATACCTACACCGCTATCCGTATGAAAATGAATATATCTACAGCGCCATCTGTATAAACATAGAGGCATCTTCAACGCTATCTCTATAAACATAGCAATAACTACCCCGCCATCTGAATGAACATGGAAGTATCTACACCGCTATCTGTATGAACATGGAAATATCTACACCGCTATCTGAATGAACATGGAAATATCAACTCCGCTATCTCTCTAAACATGGAAATAACTACACCGCTATCTCCTTAAACATGAAAGTATCTAGACCGCCATCTCCATAAACATGGAAATACCTACACCGCCATCTGTATAAACATGGAAATATCTACACCGCCATCTGTATAAACATGGAAATATCTACAAGGATATCTGTAAAAACATGGAAATATCTACACCGCTATCTGTATAAACATGAAAATACCTAAACCGCTATTTGTATGAACATGGAAATATCTACACCGCTATCTTTATAAACATGGAAATATCTTCACAGCTATCTGTATAAACATGGAAATATCTAGACCGCTATCTCTATAAACATGGAAATATCTACAACGGTATCTGTGTAAACATGGAAATGCCTACACCGCTATCTGCGTAAACATGGAAATTTCTACAGCGCCATCTGTTTGAACATGGAAATATCCACAGCGCCATCACTATAAAAATGGAAATACCTACACCGCTATCTGTATAAACGTGGAAATATCTACACCGCTAAGTATATAAGCATGGAAATATCTACAACGCTATCTGTATAAACATGGAAATATCTACACCGCTATCTGTATAAACATGGAAATATCTACACCGCTATCTGTATAAACATGGAAATATCTACACTGCTATCTGCAAAACAGGGAAGTGTCTACACCGCTATCTCTATAAACATGGAGATATCTACACTACTACCTGTATAAACATTGAAATATCTACACCGCCATCTGTATGAACATGGAAAATCTACACCGCTATCTGTATGAACATGGAAATATATACACCGCTATCTGTATAAACATGCAAATATCTACACCGCTATCTGTATAAACAACGAAATAGCTACTCCGCCATCTCTATAAACATGGAAATATCTACACTGCCATCTGTAAAAACATGGAAATATCCACACCGCTATCTGTATATACATAGAAATATCTACACCGCTACTGCATGAACATGGAAATATCTACACCGCTGTATGTATAAACATCTAGATATCTACACCGCTATCTCTATAAACATGGAAATATCTACACCGCCATCTGTAGAAACATGGAAATATCTACACTGCCATCTCTATAAACATTTAAATATCTCCACAGCCATCTGTGTGAATATGGAAATATCTACACCACCATCTGTATAAAGATGGAAATAAATATCTACGCCGCAATCAGTATGGACATGGAAATATCTACACCGCTATCTGTATGAACATGGAAATATCTACACTGCTATCTGTATGAACATGAAAATATCTACAGCGCCATCTGTATGAACATGGAAGTATCTACACGGCTATCTCTATAAACATGAAAATATCTAAACCGCCATCTCTATAAACACGGAAATATCTACACCGCCATCTTCATAAACACGGAAATATCTATACCGCCCTCTCTATGAACATGGAAATATCTACAACACCATCACTATAAAGATGGAAATATGTACACCGCAATCTGTATAAACATGGAAATATCTACAACGCTATCTCTATAAACACAGAAATATCTGCAACGCTATCTGTGTATACATGGAAATACCTACACTGCCATCTGTGTAAACATGGAAATATCTACACCGTCATCTGTATGAACATGGAAATGTCTACACGGCCATCTGTATAAACATGGAAATATCCACACCGCCATCTCTATAAACATGGAAATATCTACACCGCCATCTGTATAAACATGGAAATATCTACACTGCCATCTGTATAAACATGGAAACATCAACACCGCCCTCTCTATAATCATGGAAATATCTACACCGCCATCTATATGAACATTTAAATATCTACACTGCCACCAGCATAAAGATGCAAATATCTACACCGCTATCTGTATGAACATGGAAATACCTACACTGCTATCTGTATAAACATGGAAATATCTACACCGCGATCTCTATGAACATGGAAATATCTTCACCGCTATCTCTATAAACAAGAAAATATCTACACCGCCATCTCTATAAACATGGAAACACCTACACCGCTATCTGCATGAACATGAAAATATCTACAGCGCCATCTGTATAAACATGGAGGCATCTACAACGCTATCTCTATAAACATGGAAATAACTACTCCGCCATCTGAATGAACATGGAAGTATCTACAATGCTATCTGTATGAACATGGAAATATCTACACTGCTATCTGTATGAACAGGGAAATATCTACAACGCCATCTGTATGAACATGGAAATATCTACACCGCTAACTGTATGAACATGGAAATACCTACACCGCTATCTGTATGAACATGGAAATATCTACACCGCTATCTGTATGAACATGGAAATATCAACACTGCTATCTGTAAAACAGGGAAGTGTCTACACCGCTATCTCTATAAACATGGAGATATCTACACTACTATCTGTATGAACATTGAAATATCTACACCGCTATCTGTAGAAACATGGAAATATCTAGAATGCTATCTCTATTAACATGGAAATGTCTACACCGCTGTCTCTATAAACATGGAAATATTTACACCGCTATGTTCATAAACATGGAAATATCTACACCACCATCTCTATAAACATGGAAATATCTACTCCGCCATCTGTATGAACTTGGAAATATCTACACCGCCATCTCTATAAACATGGAAATATCTAAACCGCTATCTGTATGAACATGGAAATATCTACACCGCTATCTCTATAAAGATGGAAATATCTTCACCGCAATCTCTATGAACATGGAAATATCTACACCGCTATCTGTATAAAATGTAAATATTTGCACCGCCATCTGAATAAAAATGGGAATATCTACACGGCCATCTGTATAAACATGGAAATATCTTCACCGCAATCTCTATAAACATGGAAATATCTACACCGCCATCTGTATGAACATGGAAATATCTACACCGCCATCTGTATGAACTTGGAAATATCTACCGCGAAATCTGTATGAACATGGAAATATCCACACCACCATCTGTATGATCATGGAAATATGTACACATACATCTGTATGAACATGCAAATATCTTCACCGCCATCTGTATGAACATGGAAATACCTACACCGCCATCTGTAGGAATATGGAAATATCTACACCGCCATCTCTATAAACATGGAAATATCTACACTGCCATCTGTATAAACATGGAAATATCTACACCGCTATCTGTATATACATGGAAATATCTGCACCGCTGTCTGTATAAACATGGAAATATCTATACCGCTATCTCTATAAACATGGAAATATCTACACCACTATCTGTATAAACATGGAAATGTCCACACCGCTATCTGTATAGACATGGAAATATCTACACCGCTAACTGTATAAACATTGAAATATCTACACCGCTATCGGTATAAACATCCGTATTTGCTCTTAATTTATACCCAAGGCTGGGATGTTTCATATGAAAAAAGACCAAGTACATAATTAGTCTATATTTGGTCTGGCAATTGATCTCTGCAATAATGAAACCTCAAAGACAATCAAATCTGAAATCTAAGCTACATATTAAGTAGCTTGGTTTTTAGGTAGCACGTTGCTGTGTATGCTGGCTTCATAGAACATGCAAGTAGCAATGGCCATTTTTTAATATTCATTAGTCTTGAAGTTCTCCTAATTTTGAATCACATAGAAATAGAAATCTAATCTCACTAGATTTTTTTTTTTGAAACAGTGTCTGGCTTCGTTGCCCAGGGTGAAGAGCAGGGCATGATCTTGGCTCACACCTCTGCCTCTCGGACTCAAGCCATCAACCCACCTCAGACTTGGGGTAGCTGGGACCACAGGCATGTGCCACCATATCCAGCTAATATTTTTATTTTTGTACAAATGGGGTTTGTCATCTTTCCCACGCAGGCCTCAAACTCCAAGACTCAAGAAATCCACCTGCCTTGAATTCCCAAAGTACTGGATTTACAGGTGACAGCCATTACGCCCAGCAACTAAACTTCTAAAAATCAATTTTACATAAAATTATCTAAGCGTGCAAGGAAAGATAAGAAGCCTAAGGAACCAGTGAGTTGAAGAATAAATGCAGTTTAAATCATACATGTAAACAACATTATGTGATGTGGTAGGAATCATCTAACATGCTTTAAATCATGAGTAAAAGGTCTTTTCTTAGAAAACTGGATCTTAGTTTAGGATATCTTTAGATAAGAGTATGAAAACTCATATCACATTGATAAGTGAAGTGCTTCCTTTGGCTAATTTTAGGGATAGGACATTTACTTTCATATAATTCATAGGAATCTTAGACTTAAAAATAAAATTTCCCTTCTCAAATCCTTACTTTCATACATTTTTTGCATTTCTTTCACTTTTGTGTTAATGGCCTATGTCTCAACATATTCTATTAAGCCTTCTGGAAACACATACTTTGTTTCCAGCCTCTTCAGAGAACCATCACTCCACTTCCTAGGCTTCTGAAGAAGCAGACCCAAGCTTATAGTTATTACATATTTCTAAATCTAGGTGACCAAGAAAAATTGATACTTTTCCCATCATACCTTTAAGTTAATAATCAGGTGAATGCTGAGAGGTAAAGACCCAAGAGTGTTGGTTGTCTAATTGTGCAGCTGTATAAACAAATCTTAATGCTTGAAAATATTCAAAGGTTATTCTCACGTTGATTGTTGGTAACTATGTGTAACAACATGAAAAGAAAAAAAATCAAAGAATTACGTCTGAGGATAATACACAATCTCTAAGGGTAAGAAGAGCAACAAAAATTCTGCTTCAATTACCACTGAAATAATATATTTATCCTGTAAAATCTATGGTGGCTGGTTGTAAAAATTAGGCTTTAGCAAACTGATAAAGACTTTTTAATGAAAACATTATGAAACATAGTTTTTAAAAAGTTAAATACACCCACACCAGTTTTTCACATTCTTTGGCCTGCTTTAATGCTGCCATTAAATAATTGATTTAGTTGTGACATAGATCCTATGTTCCATTGAGTCTACCATTCATAAAGATGCAATGTAAGGTAACAAAACTATAAATTGTGTGTGTGAGGGGGAGAAGTCAAGAGTATTTTTATGTGACAGAAGTTAAGTTGTTATCAGTGTAAAATAGTCTGTTACAAATACAGGACTCTGTATGTTAGTTTCACTTACCAGAAAGAAATAAATTACAGCAGATACACACACACACAACAAAAAAGGGAAAAGAAACAAAGCTTAGCACCACAGAAAACCACCAAACTAGAGAGATGAAAAATAAGAAAGGAAGAAGTGAACAAGTAATCTAAAAAACAAGTAATGAAATGGTAGAAGGAAGTCCTAATTTATCAATAATAAACTTGAATAGAAGTGGATTAAACTCTACTTAAAAGATATAAAGTGGATGAATGGATTCAGATAGCAAAACCCACCTATGTGCTGCCTACATGATACTTACCTCACTATTAAAGACAAATAGACTGAAAGTGAAGAGATGGAAAAATATATATTATGCAAACAAATGAAAAGCAAGCAGGAGTAGCCACAGTCATGTCATATTTTAAAAGGCTTTAAATAAAAAAACTATATAAAAAAAGAATGTCACTGTATAATGAAATGATAAAAGGTCCAATTCAATAAGAGGATGTAACATATATGTTACTTAGGTGTAACTATATATGTACCCAACACCAGAACAACCAGATATGTAAAGCAAATATTAGATTTAAAGGTAGAGATAGACTGCAATACAATATTAGTAGGAAATTTCAACACTCCACTTTAAAAATGGACAGATTATATGAAGAGAAAATCAACCAAAAAATGACAGACTCAAACTATACCATAGACCAAATGGACCTAGCAGGTAAAGAAGATCTCACCTGATATGGTTTGGCTGTATATCCCCACCGAAATCTCATCTTGATTATAGCTCCCATAATTCATACATGTTGTGGGAGGGAACCAGTGGGAGATAATTGAATCATGGGGGCGGTTTCCCCCATACTGTTCTTGTGGTAGTGAATACGTCTAACAAGATCTGATGGTTTTATAAGGGGGAACCCTTTCACTTGGTTCTCAATTCTATTTTGTTTGCTACCATGTAAGATGTGCCTTTCGCCTTCCATCATGATTGGGAGACCTCCCCAGCCACGTGGAACTATGAGTCCACTAAACCTCTTTTTCTCTGTAAATTACCCAGTCTCGGGTATGTCTTTATCAGCAGTATGAAAACAGACTAATACATCATCCAGCAGCTGCAGAATACAAATTATTCTCAACTGTACACCAAACATTCTCTAGGACCAATCATACATTATGACACATAATAAGTCTTAACAAACTTAAGAAGACAGATATCATATGAAGTATCTTTTCTGATTACAGTGATATAAAGCCAGAAATCAACAACAGGAAAGCCCTTGGAAATTTTATAAAAACATGGAAATTAAATAGCATGCACCCAAGAAATCAATAGGTCTCATTAAGACATTAATAGGAAAATTTCAAAAGTCACTGAGATAAGTAAGAATGAAAATCCAACATACCCAAACCTATGGAACGTAGCAAAAGCAGTTCTAAGAGGGAAATTTATAGCAATAAAAGCCTACACCAAAAATGAAGAAAGATTTTCAAATCACAAAGCAAAATTATACACTTCAAGTAACTAGAACATCAAAAAGAAACTAAACCCAAAATTCGTAGAAGGAAGGAAATAATAAAGCTCACAGCAGATATAAAGGAAACAGACACTAAAAAATATTTCAAAAGATAAATAAGACAAAGTGTAAAGGTAAAACTGACAAACCTTTAGCTAAACTAAGACAAAAGGAGAGAAAATTCAAATAAATAAAAGATGAAAAAGGAGACATTACAACTGATACACCACAGAAATATAAGGGATTGTAAGACATTACTCATAACTATATGCCAACAAAGTTGATAATGTAGAATAAAATGAATAAATTTCTGCACACATACAACTACCCAGATTAAATTGTGAGGAAATATAACATCTGAACACATCAATAATGAGTTTGGAAATTGAATCAATAATAAAACATCTTCCATCAAAACAACAACAACAACAACCAACACCCAGGACCTGATGTCTTCACTGCTGAATTCTACCAAACAGTTAAAGAATAACTACCAATTCTCCACAAACTTTTCCACAAAAGGAATGAGGAAGGAATACTTCCATACTCATCTTATGAGGCTCGCAATATCCTGATTCTAAAACCAGACAAAGACATGCACAAAATGAAAATAACAGGCCAATATTCCTGAAGAACATAGATACAAAAATTCTCAACAAGATACAAGTGAACTGACTTCGACAGCACACTAAAAAGAGTATTCACTATAATCAAGTGGGATTCATCCCAGGGATGAAAGGATGGCTTAACATGCACAAATCAGTAAATATGATACACCACCACAATAGAAAGAAAAACAAAAACCATGTGATCATTTCAACAGATGCAAAAAGAACACTTGACAAAAGTCAACATTCCTTTATGATAAAAACTGTCAAGAAAGTAGGTATAGGAGTGTACCTCAACGCAGTAAAGGCCATATGTGACAAACCCACAGCTAACATCTTATTTATGGTGAATAGTTAAATGCTTTTCCTCTATGATATGGAGGAAGACAAGGATGTCAACTTCTACCACTTCTATTTAGCATAGTACTGGAGGTCAGAGCCAGAGCAATTAGACAAAAGAAATAAATAAGAGGGATCCAAACTGGAAAGAAGGAAGTCAGATTGTTTCTGTTTGTAGAAAATGTGATCTCACATACATATGTATACATCTATATATATGATCATATAGATATATATGATCTCTCTCTCTTTAGGGTTCTTTCTCTATATACTTATATAGAGTGAGAACCCTAAAGACTTGACCAAAAACTACTAGAAATCATAAATAAATTCAGTAAAGTTGTAGTATACAAAATCAACACAGAAAATTCAGTGGTGTTTCTATACACTAATAGTGAACTATCTGAAAAAGTCATCAAGAAAGGAATTCCATTTACAATAGCTACCAAGAAATCTGCAGATAAATTTAATCAAGGTCGTGAAAGATCTCTTCAATGAAAACTATAACACACTGATGGAAAAATTTACAATACACAAAAAATGGACACTATATACTCATGGAATGGAAGAATTGATACTATTGAAATGACCATACTAACAAAATGTCCTACAGATTCAATGCAATCCCTATCAAAATAACAATGAAATTCTTCACAGAAATAGAAAAAAATACCCTAAAATTTGTATGAAACCAGAAAAGACCCCAAATAACCAAAGCAATCCTGTGCAAAAATAACAAAGCTGGAGGCACCACACTACCTGACTTCAAAATATACTACAAAGCCATAGTAAGCAAAACAGCATGGCACTGCCATAAAGCAAACACATAGACCAATGGAAGAGAATATACAGCTCAGAAATAAATTCTCATACCTAAAGTCAACTGATTTTCAAAAAAGGAGTCAAGAGCACACACAGGGGTAAAGACAGTGTCTTCATTAAATGGTACTGAGAAGATTGGATATCTATATGTGTGATAATGAAATCAGACCCCTATCTTTTACCTTATACAAAAATCAACTCAAATGCGATTAAAGACCTAAAGGTAAGATTGAAAACTATGAAAAACTACTAGAAGATAACATGTGGGAAATTCTCTATAACTTTGGGTTGTACAAGGATTTTTTAAATGAGACGTCAAAAGCACAGGCAACAAAAGCAAAAATAGATAAATGGGGTTTCATCAAACTAAAATGCTTTTGCACAGCAAAGGAAACTTAACAGAGTGAAAAAACAACTTACAGAATGGGATACAATATTTGCAAACTATACATCTGCTAAGGAGTTAATGCCCAGATTATATAAGAAACTTAAACAACTCAACAGCAAAAACATAAATAACTTATTTAAAAATGGGCAAAACTGGGAGGCTGAGGCAGGTGGATTGCCTGAGGTCAGGAGTTTGAGACCAGCCTGACCAATATGGTGAAATCATTTCTCTACTAAAAATACAAAAATTTAGCCAAACATGATGGCGTGTGCCTGTAACCCCGGCTACTCAGCAGGCTGAGGCAGGAGAATTGCTTGAACCAGGGAGATGGAGGTTGCCGTGAGCCCCGATTGCACCACTGTACTCCAGCTTGGGCAACAGAGCAAGACTCCTTCTCAAAAAAAAAAAAAAAAAAAAAGGACAAAATAAACTAAAAGACATGCCACAAGAGAAAATATAGAAATGGTCAAGACGAATATATAATAAAATCATGTTCAACATCACTAACCATCAGGGAAATGCAAATCAAAACCACAATGAGATACCAGTTCACCCATTAGAATGGCTATTACCAAAAAGGTAAAAGATAACAAGAGTTGGCAAGGAAGTGGAGAAAAGGGAACAATTACACACTGTTGATGGGGTTGTAAACTAGTACAACCATTAAGCAAAACTTTATGGAAATTCGCTAAAAAATAAAAAAAAAACAAAAAAACACTCATTCGATCACATAACCCAGCAATCCCACTACTGGGTATACATCCATAGGAAATGAAATCATTGTGTTTGAAAAATATCTGCACTCTTATGTTTACTGTAGCACTATTTCTAATAATCAGATATGGAATCAATCTATGTGTCTAAAAACAAACAAGTGAATTATATATATACAATATATATTATGTATATTATATATAATATATATTATGTATATTATATATAATATATATTATGTATATTATATATAATATATATTATGTATATTATATATAATATATATTATGTATAATATATAATATATATTATGTATATTATATATAATATATATTATGTATATTATATATAATATATATTATGTATATTATATATAATATATATTATGTATATTATATATAATATATATTATGTATATTATATATAATATATATTATGTATATTATACATAATATATATTATGTATATTATATATAATATATATTATGTATATTATATATAATATATATTATGTATATTATATATAATATATATTATGTATATTATATATAATATATATTATGTATATTATATATAATATATATTATACATAATATACATTATATATAATATATACTATGTATATTATATATAATATATATTAAGTATATTATATAATATATATGATGTATAATATATATAATATATTATGTATATTATATATAATATATATTATGTATATTATATATAATATATATTATGTATACTATACATAATATGTCATGTATATTATATACATAATATATATTATGTATATAATATACATAACATATTATGTATAGTATATATAATATATAACGTATAATATATATACATACATATATAATACATATATACATATATAATATACATAACGTATATTATGTATAATATACATAACGTATATTATGTATATTATATATATTACGTATAATATATATTATTATATGTATAATTACATATAATTATAATTATAATTATATATAACTTTATGTGTAATTATAATTATACATAAAATTAATTATATACATATATATGTATATGGACACACACACAATGAACTACTATTCAGCCATAAAAAAAGAATGAAATTCTGCCAGTTGCAACAACATGGATGACCCTGCAGGATACAATGTTAAGTGAAATAAGCCAGACACGGAAAGCAAATACCGCATGATCTCTCTCATATGTGGAATCTTAAAAAAAAAAAAGTTAATAGAGAAGTAGAGTAGAATAGTGGTTACCAAACAGTGAGGAAGAAGTGGGGAGGGCAAATGGAGATAGATTGGTTAACAGTTATGAAATCACAATTATATAGGAAGAATAAGTTGAAGTGTTCTTTGCAAAGCAGGGTGACTATAGTTAGTAAAGTATTGTATATTACAAAGTATCTAGAAGAAAGGATTTTGAAATTTCTTATTAAAAAGAAATGATGAATGCATGAGGTAATTAATACACTAAGTATCCTTATTGGATCATTAGACAACATACATATTCATTGAAACATCAAATTGTATCCTATAAATCTATATAATTACAATGTGAAAATTTTTTAAAAATAAATTAATGAATTAAATAACAATTTTAAAATGTTCTCAATCACCAACACAAAGTTTAGGAGCTTTGTTCTTGACTCAGCCTTAAGACTGAAAACTAATGTGTTAGAAATATTTGTAGATCCTCTCAATTTTGAAAGAATCCTAGCTAAACTACTGAAACATAAAATATATTCTATGTAATATGCTCTTAGGTATATTCTTAGGTAAACTCTGCTTTTAGATGAAGCTTATAAAAAGGAAAATCGTTTCTGAAATAAAATTTTAAAGTATTTGGAAAATTACACCTTAATCTATTAAAGACAAATTTTCTATACAGTAACCTTTTTATATGCTTTTGAAATGGGATATACAATTATTTTCCCTGATGTGAAACAAAATATAGAAAGTTGGCATTTTATCTAAGAAGTTAACTTAGGAAGAAAGAGTGAGAGGCAGTGGAATGAGGGAAGAAAGGAAGGCTGATGATGGGATAACTTATCAAGTTGCCTAATGCTGTATTGGAACCTAATAGGCCTTCTAAGGAGTTTTATTACATAATGCAAGACTCCTCAATCTGGGAGGAGGAAAGGGCTTTATTTTTGAGTGGTCACAGGTTGCCCCATGGGCATAAACTCTACCAAGCTTCTAGGTTACACCTACATGAGCATCCCACCTGCTTAAGTGAGAGCAGCCACAAACTGTGGGCCATTCCAGGTAAGTGTCATATCACACCTGCACCAACTTGTCAAAGCCTGGGTCAAAGCCTGTGCAGAACTGATTGCTACAGCAGAGGCTAAAATAAGAAATGGGGCTAAGAGAATGAAAAGCAGTGCCCATATGTATCCAAAAACAGGTTGAAGATATCTTTAGGAAGGAACAGATAATTTTTTTTATTCATACAATAACAGATGCATATGAACTCCTCGAGTAGTCACCCATTCCTGTCAGCCCATGGGCTTCATAACTAAATCATTCTTCCTTTGTAATCCAGTCCCACATTTTCAGCTATCTCTCTATGTTTATTATCTTAAATATTTCTTTGCTCTATACTCTTCCCCTAGTCTTCAACCAATTTCTTTCTTTATTGTCCCAACCCACAGACTGTTATTTCCACTTCGATGTCCCATAGAAGTTTCAAGGGTTTGAAATACCTAAAAAAAACTCATCTTTCTCCCTAAAACTCCCTCTCCTTCTCCCACTTCAAAATTTCAACTAATGGCTCCCCCTGTTATTCCCACCAGAATCCTGAATGATCCGTTTCTCCTCATTCACTCCATACATGTAAATCTCATTAACGTTACTTTCTAGATATTTCATGAATCCTTTCCATTCATTCTGTACTAGAAAGTGTTCCCAGTTTAGACCCTGGTGGTTGGTGGCCTGTTACCGAGGCGCTCTCTCTCTCTCTCTCTCTGTGGGTGTGGGTGTGTGTGTGTGTGTCCTGAGAATTTATTTACTTCTGGTTTTTGTTTGTTTTTTAGTATACAGAATCTACAGGGAACTTAAATCAAATAGAAAAAACATAACCCAATTAAAAAATGGGCAAAGGACATGAACAAACACTTCTCAAAAGAACATATACAAATGGCCAGCAAATACACGAAAAAAAAAATGCTTAGAATCACTAATCATCAGAAAAATGCAAATCAAAACACAATGAGATACCATTTCATACCGGTTGGAATGGCTATTACTAAAAAGTCAAAATACAACAGATGCCAGCAGGGCTGTAGACAAGAGGAAGTGTCTGTATATTTTTAGCTGTAGCCCTACTTCAAACGTGTCCCCCTTACAGCCAAAAGAGCGGCCTATCTAAAGGACTGTTCTGATCAGCTCACTTACCTGACTGAAACCTTCAGTGACTCCCATGGCCTGCAGGTCAATGCACTAATTCATGACTATAACATCTGAGATATCCTTGATCTGGCTACTGGTCTAGCCCTCTCTGACTCACGCTTTATAAACCATGCATTCTGGAACTTTTTAGTTGTTTCCCACATCAGCATGCTACTTCCCATCCATGTAGATTTGCAGAGACCTCCTCATCTTTTTAATTCCCAGTTCCCACTCTCAACATGGGCCATCTCCTACCCACACTTCAAAACCTAAGCAAAACAACACCTTCCGTGACACCTCCATGCTGAGTCAGATGCCATCCCCTTTGTATTGTAGTTCTTTGCTTGTGTGCCTTTGTCTCACTTTGTTCTCTTTAAAATAAACTCCATGAGGACAATGATCACCTGCTATTTGTGTTAATATCTGCACCAAGTGGCATAGTGTCTGGAGTATAGTAGGATCTATTTTCAAGGAACAAAAGATTATATATATACCAATAGACATGAATTAGCGCTTTTTTTTTAAAGATAAGCTCCCTTTGAACTAAGTCAATGTTTACAAGAAGAGTTATACTAAAAGGTTCACTTTTGCTGCTTACGTTTCATTTATTTCAGGCAATTAATTCATTGTTATTGGTAAATCGATACTTTTTATTGATACTGAAAAGAGAGAAATAAACTAATGACTATCTCTGTTAGAGTAGATTTGTTCATATCTATCAGTAAAATGTTAATTATCTGAAAGTCAATAATAAAACATAAACTGTGATCTTAAATGTTTTTTAGGGGCTCAAAAATAATTAGAATTCATGTCAGCATATAAAAAAAGATCAGAGTATTTTTAAGATATGATAAAATTTTATTTTAGTTTCTTAGGGATTTTTGTGACCTTATAGAGTTCAACTAATTATAATTTTAAAAATAGGATTGATAGAGTTTTAGAATTAGAAACAATTTATAGATTATTTTATTTTTCTTTTGAGGAACCAGGTCATCAGAAGATCAAGGAACACCTATAATGTCACTAGATCCTAATTTAATTTAAATTTTAGAATCCAGGTATTCTAACTCCTGTCTTGATACTATTTCTACTTCATTATGTTGCTTCCCAGGGCTTTAAAAAATAAAAGCTGGGAAATTACATTTGCTTTGCATATACAGCACCAATTATCAAATTCAGCATAAAAGCATAACATGTATACATCAAAAAGAAAACATAAAAACTTCATATTAAAAGCATCTCAAAACAATTGAATATAATAGGGAAACCTTATACAAATGCAACACTCCCCCATTAATAAAAAGAAACCAATTGGAGAAAAAAGAAATTCAATATAAACATGTTGGAATATAACCTAATTCATTTTAATCCAATGCTTCAAATTGAAAAAAGTTAGCACTAATGTTATTTTCCTTCATCATTACAATCTTGCTTTTCATTACATTATGCTATGTTTTGTATTAAACATAAAATCAATTTTTCACCTTAACACATGCTAGAAATACAGTCACCATGTTGGAAATCGGTAGAAAGTGTCTTTGTTTCTACTTTTTTTTTTCTCTGAAAAAGCTTTGGGAAAAAAAATCATTTACAATGTTTAATTTTAATAACTTAAAGAATGTAATTGATTTTTGTTTGTTTTTGACATGGAGTTTCACTCTTGTCACTCAGGCTGGAGTACAATGGCATGATCTCGGCTCACTGTAACCTCCACCTCCCAGGTTCAAATGATTTTTCTGTCTCAGCCTCCCGAGTAGCTGGGATGACAGGCACTCGCCACCACACCTGGCTAATTTTTGTATTTTTAGTAGAGATGGGGTTTCATCATGTTGGCCAGGCTGGTCTCAAACTCCTGACCTCAGGCGATCCGCCCCCCTTGGCCTCCCAAAGAGCTGGGACTACAGGCGTGAGCCACCGCGCCCAGCCAATTGAATAGTTTTTAACTCAGAGGATAAATGCTTGAGGGGATGGAAAGCCCATTCCTCATGATGTGATTATTTCACACTGCATGCCTGTATCAAAACATCTCATGTACCCCACAAATATATAAACCTCCTATGTACCCACAAAAATTTTATAAAATAATGAAAATATTTTAAAACTAAAAAAAATTGGTTTTTAATTAAGCAACTTTATTTAAATAAAATCATTCTTCCTCATCCTCAGTCCTGGGATCTACCAGAAAGAATTAGCAACATCTTAAAGATGACAAAGTGTTAAAGATAAGCTGCTATTAAGTAAAAGTGTGAAGTGTGGAGGGGACAAGCTGGATGCCTGAACCATTTTGTTCTATCTTTAGGACAGTGAAAGAGCAAGAAGCAGGGATGGGGTGGGGGACACATATTCTGTTGAGCATTGTCACCACTATATTCACTGAAATTCATCTGCATGCTTGTATGTATACTTTTGATTCGCCTGATACACTGAAAATTATATGAAATTGTTCTCTATTCTTTAGATAATTATAATCTAAGTGCTAATATGAAGCTTAGAATTTATATGAAATATTTATGCCCACAACAAGACATTTCAGCTATTTCCTAGATAATAATCTCACTTCACCCTGCACAAAACAGGCACATGATCATGTCACTCTGACCTGGTTTGAGTCCAAGGAGGCTTTTGTTTTTAAAATAATTTAGGTTAGTAGTTAAAATATGAACTTTGGGCCAGGAGTGGTGGCTCATGCCTATAATCCCAGCAATTCGGGAGGCTGAGGCGTGCGGATGACTTGAAGTCAGGAGTTGGAGACTGGTCTGGCCAACATGCTGAAACCCCATCTCTACTAAAAAAAAAAAAATACAAAAATTAGCTGGGTGTGGGGGGAGGCACCTATAATCCGAGCTACTTGGGAGACTGAGGGGGAGAATTGCTTGAGCCTGGGAAGTGGAGGTTGCATTGAGCAGAGATAATACCACTACACTCCAAAACAAACAACAAACAAAAAAATTCTAGAGTCACACTGAAAATCTTAACAACCTGCTTCTACTACTCATTTTTTTAATTTTTATTTTGACCTGATTTTAGATTGATAGTAAAATGCACAAATAACACAAAGTGCCCCCTATGTCCCTCACCCTACTTCCCCTACTACTAACATTTTCAGAGCCATCCTTATTTTCTCCATAAAAGAGCAGAATTCTCCTTTTAGAGATTTGGAAAGATTATTAAAAGATAAGTTACAAAATACAGTACCTGACACGTATAAAATATTAAATAAATATTAGCCATGCTTAATTATTTTGTTTTAAGTCTATATGAGTCAAGTTTTAGTAGAAATATGGGCTAGAAAAAAAAAAAAGAAAGCGGGACTCTGTGATCCGACTTGGGCTTATAGAACAGACTGTACTAGTTTGTTCTCATGCTGCTAATAAAGTCCTACCCAAGACCGGGTAATTTATAAAGGAAAGAGGTTTAATGAACTCACAATTCCACATGGCTGGGGAGGCCTCACAGTCACGGCAGAAGGCAAAAAAGAAGCAAAGGCACATCTTAAATGGTAGCAGAGAAGAAAGCTTGTGTAGGAAAACTCCCATTTTAAAAGCATCAGATCTCGTGAGACTTATTCGCTACCAGGAGAACAGTAGGGGGAACCCGCCCCTATGATTCAATTATCTCCACCTGACTCCATCCTTGACATGCGGGGATAATTACAATCAAGGTGAGATTCGGCCGGAGACACAGCCGAATCATATCAATGACTAATGAGAGTTATGTCCAGAACCTAATGAAAACCTGTCTGAGGCCACATTCCCTGTAAAGCAGATTTGAGATAGAGATTTGTGTAGAGAACATTTAACTGGGTAAAATCCTAGGAACCAACAACTGTGGCAAAAAAGCTGAATTGGATAAAGGGAGTTGAGATGTGAGGCAGTCACAACAAATACCTCAGCTAATCTCAAGGGGGAGCTGAGAAGCTGGGGTGACCCTTCAGAGTTGCCCTAAATTGAGGCAGGAGTATGGAGTTTTAATACCTTTCACTGACCATTCTTCAGATACGAGTTGTCCCCAAGGATGGACATCAGCTTGACAAGTTATTAATTAGATCTCCTGAGAATAAATTCTAGAGAGAATCAGCTGAGAGGCATGATTTAGCAAATGAGAACCAAATGAAAGGCGAAAGGGGTTTCCCCTTATAAAACCATCAGATCTCATGAGACTTATTCACTACCACTAGAACAGTGTGGGGAAAACTGCCCCCATGATCCACTTACCTCTCACTGGGTCCCTCCCACAACATGTGAATTATGGGAGCTACAGTGCAAGATGAGATTTCGGTGCAGACACAGCCAAGCCATATCAGACAGTAATAACTTTCAATTAAATATAGCTAGACGTTCTGTCAATGGGTCACAGCAGTCTAGAGAATACATTGAAAAACTCTGGGAACAGCAGATATAGAGGTCAGATCTAGAGATTTTGAACAAAGTTTAGTGCTACAATGCATTGGTGACCACAGACAAAAGGTGTCTGTTGTTATAGTTTGTTTCTGTCTTGTTTTTCATCATGGGAGGACAAAAAGAAAAAATGGGGGCAATGGTGAAGGAGAAATGAAAAAGACCTGCTTTTCTATGGGTGGAAGCGACTAAACGAGAGAATAAATTTGGATTACACAACAAATGCAAATCAAGTTAGAAGCATGAAAGGCATGATTAAGGCCATGGTTCTAATAGATATCAGCCAGCGGAACCAGGATCATGCCACATCAAGAGAGGCTGCAGAGCCATTGCCTTCTCTCCTGTCAATGCTAAATTAATGAAATGGAACTCACAGAAGCACTATGTAATCAAATATTGGTGGGACACAAGCAAATTCTGAAAAAGTTTCATTGATCAATGATAATATCTTTTGGTGTAAATATCTCCTCAAAACAGTTCAGGAAAAAAAATAAAGCTATAATTTTCCTTTAGAAATATTTAACTTTGTTATACTAGTTTACTTATTTTTTACCTAATACATTCTGATATATTGTTATGTAGGTTAAAGATGCTCGATTCATGCCACTGTGGAAACCACACATAATTTAGGCAATAATGCAAATTCTTTTCAAATTCTTTTATCAGTGTATTCACTTTATTTTTATTTCTAACACAATTCAAAATTACAGGATGCTATCAAAGTGATGCTACAAAACCCCACTAAAATTTTTTCAATTCTTCAAATCACACACTTACACACACACACACACACACACACACACACACACACACACACACCACATGCATTCCCCGTACAGGCCTTTTTTGTGGGGGCCCTGAGTAAATAATTGCATTTTATTTTCAATTTTTCATTTTGAAATAATTAAAGACTTACCAAAAATGTTGCAAAACTACGTGCCTTTTTGAAGTAAAGTCTTGAAAAAGTTGTTTGGTATATCCTTTATAGTAAAAAAAGAAAACACGTGTATATTCTGTTGATTAAAGGCATGCTGAGATTGTTAGACATGTGATTTCATCAGAGACTCCAATATAGAGCACAGCTGTAACGACATCCTAAGAGTGTTCTAACTGAAATGTGTTGGAAGAAGGTTCTAATTTTTCTCAACCCTTCTCAAGTTGGCACTTAGCAGATTTCCACTCTATAAAAATAACTCCTGCTCTGCAACTAATGTTCACAGATAAGCTCCAAACATATTTACAGCTCCATTTAAGTATAATGTACACACAGTAAAATTCACCCTTTTCAATGTGCAATTTAATGGGTTATGGCAGATGAATATCATCATTTGACCACAATCATGATCAAGATACAGAAAATCTGCATCATCACAAAATGTTTTCTTTTGCTGTTTTGCATTTGATCTTTTCTCCATTCCTGAACACAGGCAACCACTAATCTGCTTCTGTTTCTACAGTTTGCATTTTCTAGAGTATCCTATTAGTGGAATGATACATTGGTGTCTTTCATGTCTAGCTTCTTTCACTGAGCATAATGCTTTTGATATTCATTTATATTGCTGTTGTATCAGTTTGCTCCTTTTTATTGTTGAGTGGTACTCCATCTACAACTGGTTTATCCATTTACAAGTTGATGGACACATCTGCTATGAACTTCAAGGATGAGGCTTGGTACGGATATGTTTTTATTTATTTTGAGTCGCAGTGGAATTATTTGGTTATATGATCAGTACTAAGTTTAACATTAAAAGAAACTGCCAAACTGCTTTCCAAAATGTCTGTACCATTTTGAAGTCCCACTAGCCAGGTGTGAATAGCAATTCTTCACATCATGTGGTATGGTCAGTTCTGCTCGTGTCAGCCACTCCAGTGGGTGTACAGTGGTACCTCAATGTGGTTTTAACTTGCATTTCCCTGATGACGGGTAATGTTAAGTATCTTTTCATTTGTGTATTGGACATCATCTCTTTTTAAATTAAAATATCTGTACAAATATTTGGTCCATTTAGGTCAAAATATTATGTTAAATGAGTTATTTGTGTTTTGTTATTTAGTTTTTTAGTTATGTGTACATTCTAGATGAAAGTTCTTTATCAGACATATTTAAAATTATTCTGTCCCAATCTGTGGTTTGCCTTTTCATTTTTTGATGCTATGTTTTAAATTGCAAAAGTCTTAATTTCATGAAGTCCAACTTACTATTTTTTTCCATTTTCATCCATCCTTTTCTTATCTAAAAAATTTTTAGCTATAGTAAGATTATTAAAAATTTTTCCTATTCAGTAAGCTTTATACTTTTTATATTTACATTATGTATAAAATACATGTTGAGTTAACTTGAGGATATGGTGTGAGGTAATTCTGAAGTTCATATTCTCCATTTAATATCCAATTTTATTAGTACCATCTTTATAAAGACATTGATTTCCTTATTGAATTATTTTGGCAACTTTGGCCATGTAAGGCTGGATATATTTCTAAATTATTTATTCTGTTTCACTGATATATATGTCTTCTTCATGCCAGTAAGTTTACTGTACTGGTTAGTGTAGCTTTACAATATGTCTTGAAATTTGGAAAGTTTTCCAACTTTATTCTTCTTTCTAAAACATGCTCTGGCTATTCTAGGACTTCCATATTTAAAAAAAAAAATTAGAATCAGCTTTGTAATTTCTCCAAAAAGGCCTATAGGTTTGATTGGGATTGTGCCAAATCTGGAGATCAGTTTCAGAAGAATTATCATCTAATAAGTATGACATGTATATTTACCAATGAACTTGATACATATTTCTACCTATTCAATCTCTCGTATTAGTGATTTAGAAATTTTGGATCAGCATACCTTTTATTAAATTTATTCTGAATTATTTTATTATTTTTGAGGCTATTATAAGTTAAATTGCTTACATAATTTTATTTTCTAATTGGTGTTGATTGTGTATAGAAACACAATTGATTTTATTTATTGATCTTTCATCCTACAACTTTGTTAAATTCACTTCATACCTCTAGCACACTTCTGCAGATGCCTAAGGATTTTCTGTGTATATGTTTACATCATGTGAGAATAGTATTTTTCTTTCTTCCCAACTTGGGTGTCACTTATTTCTTATTTTCTTTTCTTTTCTCTTTATTTCTTTCTTCTTTCTGTCCATTCCTCCTTCCTTCCCTTCTTTCTTTCTCCCTGTTTTAGAATCAGTTTTGTAATTTATCCAAAAGGACCTATAAGGTTTCATGGGAATTCCACTGAATCTAGAGATCAATTTCAGGAGAATTATCATCTCATAAGTATTAAATATTTATCAATGAACTTGGTATATATTTCCACTTATTTAATATTGAATGCAATACTTTAAAGAACTAGGGAGAGAGGACATCATTGCATTTTTCATAATCTTACGTAGAAAGTATTAAGGCTTTCACCATTTTAAGTAAGATGTTTGCTATAGATTTTCTGTAAACACATAATCAGTTTGAAAATGTACTTTTCTATCCTCAGTTTGCTGGGAGTTTTTAATTTAAAAAATGTGTTACATTTTGTAAATTCCTTTTTTGCATCTATTGAGAGTGTCACGTGATTTTTCTTTTTTCTGTCAGCATGGTAGATTTTCAGTTGTTGAAACCAACTTGAGATAAGCCCCACTTGGTTAAAACACATTATCATTTTTAAATATTCCTAGACTCACTTTGCTAATATTGTATTAAGAATGTTGCATCTAAGTTCATAATGGTTATCAGTCTGTCATTTTTGAGTTGTGATATCTGTATTTGTTTCTGATATCGAGAGAATCCACGTAAAACATCTACTTCTGTCATCAGTAATAATCTGACCAGGGATAACACCAACAGTTAGAGAGGAACCTGTCATTACCTGTGGCAGCAGAGATATCAGAGATTCCAAAAAGAAAAGCAAGGTTAAAATTTCAAATATAATCACATGAAATATCAGAAAGCCAGGGGATAGAAATATAGGAGAGCAAAATCTTAGAGGTCAAAACGAGTAGTTAAGTACTGCACATGATAATAAAAAGTAAAGTCTTTTCCTAAGGCAGAGCCTGGCTGCTGCCTAGCTTCTTTGACAATTCTTGGTAGGCTTTCATGGCTTTATAAGGGCTTATACTTTAGGTAAAGTTATAGTCAGGGAAATGGTGGGTGTAGGTTGGCTCTGTAGAAATGAAGCATTACAGGAGCACTGCAGTTAGAAAGAAACTGATACTGATGATACTTCGGTCACACTAATAATACATGCTAATGATAATCATAGCAATCATGGTAATGACAGAAAAAATATATATATAATATTAACATGCTTCTATTTGCACATATACATATGTGAATAGAAACATTGATTTAAAGACATGAAAGTATAGAAATAGCCTACACCTGATAAAGATATGCTCATACACAATAACAAACATCAGTATAAACAGAGATTTTGATGTATCACAGAATTCTCCAATAGATCACAATTTTGACACTATGGGAAGTGTCATTTTCAGAACTTTTCTTTATCTCCATTATCTCCATTCTCTATTTCCAACATTCCTGGAGACTGAACTCAAGGATCAGTAAATATTCTCAACCTTAACCATAGCAGACTTCATTCATCCCATATATGCTTGTTATTTTTCCCCATTGACAGAAGGCATTGTACCATGAAATATACAACATATCTCTGACACACCTGACGGAAACAAACAATGGGGAAAGATTGACTATTTAATCAATGGTGATGGGAAAACTGGCTAGCCATATGAAGAAAGCTGAAACTGGACCCCTTCCTTACACCTTATAAAATAATTAACTCAAGATGGATTAAAGACTTAAACATAAGATCTAAAACCATAAAAACTCTAGAAGAAAACCTAGCCAATACCATTCAGAACATAGGCATAGGCAAAGACTTCATGACTAAAACACCAAAAGCAGTGGCAACAAAAGCCAAAATTGAGAAACGGGATCTAATTAAACTAAAGATAGCTTCTGCACAGCAAAAGACACTATCATCGGAGTGAACACACAACCTACAGAGTGGGAGAAAATTTTTGCAATCTATCCATCTAACAAAGGGCTAATATCCAGAATCTACAAGGAACTTAAACAAATTTACAAGAAAAAAACAACCCCATCAAAAAGTGGGAAAAGGATATGAACAGACACTTCTCAAAAGAAGACATTTATGCGGCCAATAAACACATGAAAAAAAGCTCATCATAGGCTGGGCGTGGTGGCTCACGCCTGTAATCCCATCACTTTGGGAGGCCAAGGCGAGTGGATCACAAGGTCGGGAGTTTGAGACTTGCCTGGCCACTACGGTGAAACTCTGTCTCTACCAAAAACACACAAAAAAAACTTTAGCCAGGCGTGGTGGTATATATCTGTAATCCCAGCTACTCAAGAGGCTAAGGCAGGAGAATTGCTTGAACCCATTAGGTGGAGGTTGCAGTGAGCCGAAATTGTGCCACTGCACTCCACCCTGGGTGACAGAGTGAGGCTGTCTCGAAGAAAAAAAAAAAAAGCTCATCACCCCTGGTCCAATGAGATACCATCTCGCGCCAGTTAGAATGGCAATCATTAAAAAGTCAGGAAACAACAGGTGCTAGAGAGGATGTGGAGAAATAGGAATGCTTTTACACTGTTGGTGGGAGTGTAAATTAGTTCAACCATTGTGGAAGACAGTGTAGCAATTCCTCAAGGATCCAGAACTAGAAATACCATTTGACCTAACAGTCTCATTACTAGGTACACATCCAAAGGATTATAAATCATTCTACTATAAAGACACATTCACACATATGTTTATTGCAGCACTATTCACAATAGCAAAGACTAGGAACCAACCCAAATGCCCATCAATGATAGACTGGATAAAGAATATGTGGCACATATACACCATGGAATACTATGCAGCTATAAAAAAGGATGGATTAATGTCTTTTGCAGAGACATGGATGAAGCTGGAAACCATCATTCTCAGCAAACTATCACAAGAACAGAAAACCAAACACCACATGTTCTCACTCATAAGTGGGAGTTGAACAAAGAGAACACATAGACACAGGGAGGGGAACATCACACACTGGGGCCTGTCAGTGGGTAGGAAGGAAAGAGGAGGGATAGCATTAGGAGAAATACTTAATGTAGATGACGGGTTGATGGGTGCAGCAAACCACGACAGCACATGTATACCTATTTCACAAAACTGCAAGTTCTGCATATGTATCCCAGAACTTAAAGTGTATGTATGTGTGTATATATATACACACAAATGTAAATGTAAATGTAAATAAATTGAAAATGGTAAAAATAGAAATATGTTTCGTACACAAATAGTGACATAATAAAGCAAGATAGAATGTATGTTTGAGTTAAAAAAAACTGCTTAGAAGACAACTTGAATTCCATTCCAAGGAACTAGTTTTCAAAAGTTTACAACCAGATTTCAGTTTGGCAAAAGGCAACAATGCTGTTTTGAAAATAATTTCTGAAAAGAGCTTCCCCAGCAGTTCCAAATGGCAGTCCTGATACAAGGAAGTAGGAGCAATTTTGTTACCACCAGGAACATTGAATTTATTTTCAGACCTTGAAATTCTGGGAGGCCCTCGAATAATAATCAACTACAATATTTTACTTTACATAGAAATATTGTTTTAATGTTAATATAAAAGCTTGTATATGAACTAAAATTGTCAATCTGCCACTTTTAAGAAAGAAGAATCCATTATGTCCCTAATCTATAGTGAGTTGATATGTTCCATAAGCAGTTCTGGAAGGAGGCTACACTTAGAGCATAAATTGGTATAGATCGCTTTGCTCTCACAGATAGCGACACAATATTTTCTGCTGAATGGGAAAAAGTTTGAAGGCATAAATCAAGATAAAGCAACCATCTGACAAAGAATTACAAAGAGGCCCCATACCTTTTTCTTAGTGAACGCCATGTGACACATTGATTTTCCACTGAAGATAAAAGCCAAAATCATGTGTCATCAATAGAAAGCAAGCAAAACTATTTGGTTCAATATGTTATGGTACTTAACAAAAAAAAACTTGCAGAGAAAAGACAAATCTAAAATGTTGCACATGATTCAAACAAGTCTGGATCAGAAGAGACATTTCAGAGGTCACCGCTAGAGAGTCAAGGATACATTAGAGAGAAATAAACTCCTGCTTTTTTGTTTATCTACTTACATACACAGATACTGTCTGATGAAGATGATTGATATCAGGTATGGTATTTGATGGTATAGTCATTTACAAAATAATTCATCCCTTATGATCTAATGCAATTTTCTTCATATTACACGTGTATATTTAAATACTTCCTTGTAAAGTGGCGGCTAGCCAGGCTGCTGTTAGCATATCCAGTACATTACTGCAAATTCCAAAATGGCAAATCCCACCGTTGAAATTTCAACCTCTCTAGCGTCCCTCGGCTGGAGTGCATAATCACGGCAAAAATCTGCAACATCAGAGGTGGCCGCCACAGACACAAAGTCTATGTTTCTCATTCCATTCTACCAAATCTAGTCAGCAGTCTGGGTGAGGGGGCTTGGCAGTATCTATGAGCAGAAAGCATTCAAATGGCTGGTATATGTGCTTCCGGGGAAACTAAGGGAAAAAAAGAGAGAGGGAGGGAGGGAGGGAAGAAGAAAGAAGAAGGAAACTCAAGGAGAGAGGAAGGGAAGGAGGCTGGCAAGAAGGGATGGAGGGAGCAAGGGAGGGAGGAATAAAGGAAGGAAGTTACACCAAGTTTCAAAACTGGCCACGGACTGAGAAGGATTAAGAGACAAACGGAATTGAAAGCACTTATGTTCATACTCGGTATTTTTCTTACCCATTCTTGCAAATTAGTAATTTAAAAATTTTCATTTCCACAAATCCACGTGTTTTCTTGTTCCTCTCTCTCCGCTCTTTTTCCTTCTTTCCTTCCTGCCTTTCTTCTTTCTTTTCAACATAGGTTATATAAATGTGTGAGAGCTATCACTAGTCTACATTAATCATCAGGATTTTCCTGTATATTTCCAATTAAGATGACCCATAATAATATTCTACTGTAATTTTGGAGGGTCCAAAATACTAGATGGCATTTAGTGTTTTGGAAATCATGACAAGTCTAACAGGACTTTAAAAAACCTATCAAGACATCTGATGTGTTTTCTTGCCCATACACTCTTTAATGAGGTCTGCTTGACCCTTTCTTCTTCCCTTCTCTAGTCATGGGTTCTTCACACTGAAAACTAAGCTTTGCATCAGTGTTTGACGAACAGGTGACATAATAAACTGCAGTTATATTTTAAATTCAGCTCAAGATGGTAGATGAGAAATCTAAGATTGTGAAGTGAGATTTAGCATGCTGTTCAGTATGCAACAAATCTGAGTGTTGCTAACACAGGATTCATACCAACAGGCTCCTTCCAAAACCTTTCAATGCAAATTCTAGCAAATGCACACTTGGAAGAAAAATGTTCCATGAAGTTGTATATGTAAATTTATACTTTCAGCATTTATGTATATAATTTCAGGGGAAGTGGGATCAACTTAACATTATTAAACATAGTCCAATGATATTTACAACATAACTTCAGAAACATTTTATTACTAGAAGTATTTTAAAAAGGATGTACCATTTAGGATTTAAGACACACCCCACAAATGAAAAAACAAATTAGATTATAAACAACATTTAAAAAAAATTATGCCATCTCTTTCACTACAAAATCCTCCTGGGGGAAAAATATCTTTTCCTTCATTATTAAAGGATGTTATCAGAGCACACTGGAATTCTTTCAGATTTAGTCAGAAGGTTCTCTGGAGTTGAGAGATCTATTGCAGAATATTTTCTTTGAAAGTCCATGTCCTTTCCCCAGGCCTACATCATATATAAATAAACATTTCAGAAAAGGGGCCATGTTAGGAAAAAGTGGGTTGAAGATTGTAAGACCTGGTTCCTGGGTGCCAAATAATTCACAAGTTGGAATAAGCTGGGTTTTTGTAACACTTCTCTATGACTGCCATTGATACTGAACTATGCCAAGGAACTAAGTCCTACCAAGGAAAAGCAGGAGGAAAACAGGTGTAAGAAAACATTTCCTGTCAGTGTGTCCAGAGATAGCATGAGTCAACAGCGGCTCCTCATGAAGCCATCGATTCGTAACACTGGAGTATCTAGAATGCATCTGGGTCGAATTATTAAAAAGAAAGTTCTTCTCAAGCTAGTTGTAATGGTAGCTAATTTAAAAAATTAATGTTCTGCGATTCTGATAAAAATCTATGTGGTGAACCAACAATAAAGGCGGCTGAAGATATTGGTATGAAATAGTTATTTTTCCTTATATACCTGGACGTTCATGTAAGAAATTATACTTTTGGAAGGTCTGTCATATTCTCAGTGTATAAGAGTGGAATCATTTTTAGAAGTTATTGTCAGAATTTTGCTTTAATAGTGCAATAAAGTGTGCATTCTCTCTCTCTCATTTTCATTCAACAGCCTCTACAAATTGAGCCTGGCTCAAAGGTCTTTCCCTCTTGGAATATGACTCCTCCCCTGTCCCTCTACATAGGCTATTCTATAACAAATTATTTGGCTGTCTTGATTTTTTCAGAGACCTCATGCTAGTAGTAGAGAGCCAGGAGAAAGTGAGATGTCCTATATAAAAGGCCTGCTAGAAAAAGAAATCAGCACTGAGTTCTAAGGATACTGAACAACTTTTTAAAAAACAAGCAAGCCATATTAAACACATTAGTTACAACCAAATTAGATAAAACAATGAAAATTATCCAAGAAGAAAAAGTACATCACCTGTCTAGGTTTAAAATTGCTTAAGGCTGCCATCCAAGGACCATCTATGATAACAAATACAGTAGTCTGTATTGACACAAAGTTTTAGTGATAGACGTAATTACATTCTTCTGCTGGTGGTGTTCTAGAATAAATGGAATATCTGCTGATCAAATCTGAATGCATCCCATAATATTAGCATGTAGGATCCCAGATCTGCAGGCACTATCTCTTTCTCAGATCTACACTTTGAATATTATGTTAGTTAAAATGAGAAGTATGTTAGAAAATGTCTTTTAGAAAAGAAATATTGGCTGAGTATGGTGGCTCATGCCTGTAATCCCAACACTCTGGGAGGCCAAGGTGAGAAGATCTCTTGAGCTCAAGAATTTGAGACCAGCTTGGGCAACATATCTATAAAAAATTTTAAAAATTAGCCAGTGTGGTGGTGCACACCTATAGGCACAGCTACTTCAGAGGCTGAATCAAGAGGATCACTTGAGCTTGGGAGTTTGAGGTTGCAGTGAACTATGAACATGGCACTGAACTCCAGTCTGGGCAACAGAGTGAGAACTTGTCTTCAAAAAAATAAAAAAGAAGAAAAAAATAGGAAACATTGTGTTCACATATGCTATGGTACTCTTTCTTATATAAACTATTTCTTTGCAGTATTCTAGAGGATTTAAGACAAATTTACCATTTAATAATTTCATATGGTATATTATTGCATTAGTATAGTATGTTATTATATAATTAGTATAAGTGACCAGTGCTGCAACAACCACATTCCAAAAAGTATTGTGATCCTCCAAAATTACAACGTCTAAATGACATTATTCTCCTTCATGAGACCATTATACCTTAATTTTTCAGCACCATGAAAATCTACAAACGCCCTCTAAACTATATTTAGAAAACGTGGGAAAAAAATAGATACAGTTTCAGAAGATACATATATTTTGAAAATTAGCCTTTTTGGAATAAATTATTCTTTATGACATATAAATAAACACATTTTTCAGACTGGCGGGGTAACATTTGCATCAGTCAAAATAATTAGATTACTAAAACCTGTAATCTTATTAGAAAAATGGTTTATTCAGAGAATCATTGGAATTATTAGCCTTCAAGCTGCTATAGATTGAATCTGATCAAAATAATTAAGATAATATTATTTCATTTTTCAGTATAATATCTCCTTAGTATTTGTGTTTCTTATTTAATATGTGATTATATTTACTTCTGTGAATAATATGGATGAAGATCATTACAGTGTCAAGATCACTGGGTTCAGAACACAGAAACCTCAAGTCTATTCTTTTTTCTTAAATACCTGTAAGACTTTAAAGAAGACAGAGTTTCTGGACTCTAATTTCTCTATCTGTAGAATAAATGGGTTAGACCAAATAACTCCCTTCTGCTTATAAATTTTCTAATTATATGACTGAGCTTACACCTGGAAAACAGTCTATCTCCTGTATAAATTAATGATAGAAATGAAAACCACCATGTTTCATGAAATTAACCACATAAATATTAACATCAACTGCTCAGAAGGACTTAAGTGCAAGTATCACAGGAATTCTGAAGCACAGAGAACTAAATATAAGAAATGTAACACTTCGTATTTTCAAAGAAGATTTTAATAATATATGTAAACACAGTAGCCTGTTCATAAGAAAAAAGAAAAGTGACGTCTTAGCATATTCAGGGTTCAACCAAAACTACTACTGGAATGTAAATCAAAGTAATATTCACCTAACTGTCATAATTGGCATGAATAATTTTAAGTAAAACACTTTTGATATTAAATGTGAACAATAAGCCAAAACAGAGAAAATTAATCAATTGATCATTTATTGAAACTGAAATAAAAATATATAATTATTGAAGCCTCTTATATACATAAACCAATCATTGCTTAAATGAGCTGACATACTAGCTCCATAGTTTTATGTCACTAAGGAACTCTTTTGAACACAATAAAGAAACCAGAATTGAGCACAAAGAATGATGAACTGGGAAGTTCATGGCTTTCTATCTACTAATTAGGAGTACAATCATTCAGTCAAACAGCCACTCAACAAACATTTAGCATACAGCTTCTGGATACCAGGTACTGGTGTAGGTGCTAGAGCAACAAGGAAATATTCCCTGCATTCAGTGAGCTCACAGGCAAGTAAACAAGTAAGTATAAAGACTGCATGACTGATTGGGAGTGGTGGCTCATGCTTGTAATCCCAGCACTTTGGGAGGCCAACGTGGGCAGATCACGAGGTCAAGAGATCGAGACCATCCTGGCCAACATAGTGAAACCCCGTCTCTACTAAAAATACAAAAATTAGCTGGGCACGGTGGTGCATGGCTTTAGTTACTTGGGAGGCTGAGGCAAGAGAATCAATTGAACCTGGAAGGTAAAGGTTGCAGTGAGCTGAGATCACACCACTGCACTCCAGCCTGGTGACAGAGTGAGACTCTGTCTCAAAAAAAAAAAAAAAAAAGACTCCATGATAAATGTGTATCTACAAAAGGGCACAAAGGAATGAGTAGCTAATCCCCAAAGCCATATGGAGCAGTCAGTATAAGCTTCAGGAAAAGAAACTGAAGTAAAAAACTAACCTGAATCTGAAAAAAATGAGTAGGTATTTTCCAAGCATGTTTCGGGGGAAAAGTTGCAGGATGCAGAAGTCCTCCCAAGTACAAAAAGAGAATGAACTCTGGACAACTGGCAATTTATGGCACACAGGAATCAGTAAATGTAGGGATGAGAGGCACACAGAAACGTGGGCAAAAACAGGAATTTTGACTTTATTCCATAAATCATGGAAAGCCACCAATGGGTTTTAAGTAATAAAATACTAAGACCGGGTTTGCATTTTAGAAAGATCAATTTGATTTCGGTGAGGAGGTCCAAAAATGAGAGCAGCAAGGCCAGATAGAAGGTCCTACTGCAACTAGCTATGGTTAGAGATGCAGACCAAAACTAAGGTGAAATCATTTAGAAGAAATAACGTGGATATAAGAGCCATTGGTTTGGCCTCTCCACATCATTTTTTTTAATTTTATTTTCATTTATTTATTTATTTATTTTTTTGAGACAGAGTCTCGCTCTGTCACCAAGGCTGGAGTGCAGTGGCGTGATCTTGGCTCACTGCAAGTTCTGCCTCCCGGGTTCACACTATTCTCCTGCCTCAGCCTCCCGAGTAGCTGGGACTACAGGCACGCGCCACCACGACCAGCTAATTTTTTCTATTTTTTAGTAGAGATGGGGTTTCACCGTGTTAGCCAGGATGGTCTCGATCTCCTGACCTCGTGATCCACCCACCTCGGCCTCCCAATGTGCTGGGATTACAGGCTTGAGCCACCATGCCCAGCTGGCCTCTCCACATCTTTACTGTTATACTGATAACATGGGGATGAAAATAAATATTATTTGTATTTAAACTATTATTGTTATGTGAAAATTAAACAAATAACATACTATGATAACATCTGAGGTTCAAGAAATATTAAGTCCTGAAAATAGGAAAGATGAAAGGAAGGAAACAGGGAGTGGGGAGGAAAGTAGGAGAAAGGAGAGAATATAGGAATGAGAGAGGAGGAAAATAATAAGAAAGAAGTAGAAAGCTAGGTACAGTTGCTCATGACTGTAATCCCAGCGCTTTGGGAGGCCGAGTCAGGCAGATCACAAGGTCAGGAGTTCAAGACCAGCCTGGCCAATATGGTGAAACCTTGTCTCCACTAAAAATACAAAAATTAGCTGGGTGTGGTGGCAGGCACCTATAGTCCCAGCTACTCGGGAGGCCGAGGCAGGAGAATCACTTGACCCTGGGAGGCAGAGGTTGCAGTGAGCTGAGATCACACCACTGCACTCCAGCCTGGGTGACAGAGAAAGATGCTGTCTCAAGAAAAAAAAAAAAAAAAAAAAAGAAAGAAGTAGAAAAAGATATAGTATTTCTTAATCAGCAGAAGCTACTCTTATTTTTCAATACTCTACCTTTCTAATGTGTCACTGACAAGGAAAGGTCTTGAATAATTGACTGAAGTCAGAATAGGTAAGGCACTCTACCTGTGGATACGTGAGAGGCCTTAAAAAGTTCATGGAAAATGTATATTATGAAAAAAACTATGCAAAGGTTTCAATATTGGCAGCAAAATAAACTCATACTAATTTATTATAGCATGTTTGAACAGGATCTAGTTTGAGACAGTAAGAAGGAGTAGACATTACTTTGAAAAGAGCCCCTAGCAGAGCAATGTAAATTCTGCTAAAATTGAAGCAAGAACAAACATTAGATTATGATGAAGCTTGAGTGAAAGAATGGTGAAATCACTGATGCTTTACAAGAAGCTTGAGGGGACAATGCACCAAAGAAATCAGTAGTTCACAAGCGGACAGCTTTTTTAAAGAAGAAATGAGATGATGTGGAAGATGAAGTCCACAGGGACAGATCATCCATATCAATTTTCAAGGAAAAAAATTAATCTTGTTTGTGCCCTAATTGAAGAGGACTGATAATCAACAGCACAAACAATAGCCAACATCGTAGACATCTTAATTGGTTCAGCTTACACAGTTCTCACTAAAAAATTAAAGTTGAACCAACTTTCCACTGCATGGGTGCCAAAAGTGTTGTGCTCAGATCAGCTGCAGACAAGAGGAGAGCTCTCAATGGAAATTTTAAAGAACTAGGGTCAAGATCCTGAAGGATTTCTTTGAAGAATTGTAACAGAAGATAAAACATGGCTTTCCCAGTATGATCCTGAGGGCAAAACACAATCAAAGCAATGGCTACCAAAGGTGGAAGTGGTCCAGTCAAAGCAAAAGGGGATCACTCAAGAGCAAAGGTCACGGCAACAGTTTTTTGGGGACATTCCAGGCATTTTGCTTGTTGACTTTGTGGAAGGTCAAAGAACAATAATATCTGCATATCATGAGAGTGTTTTGAATAAGTTAGCCAAAGTTTTAGGGCAAAATACCTGGGAAAGCTTTAGCAGACAGTCCTCTAACACCACAATGTTTCTGCTCATTCCTGTCATCGAGCAAAGGCAATTTTGTGAGAATCTCAATGGGAAATTGTCAGGCATCCACCTTACAGCTCTGATTTGGCTCCTTCTGACTTCTTTTTGTTTCCCAATCTCAACAAATGTGGAAAGGGCACCCATTTTTCTTAAGTTAATAATGTATAAGAGACTGCATTGACATTGTTAAGTTCCCAGGACCATCAGTTCTTTAGGGATGAAAACCGAAGATCACATTTTCAATGTTTATCTTTTAACTTCATTTTTCCACAAACTTTTTGAAGTTTCTCCATACAAATGTCTCCATACAAATGAGCACTTGCAAAATAAGCAGAGAGTCTCATTCAATGGACAGAAAGTTCTGTGCCATCTAAAAATTATCTTAAGCAAGTTCAATGTGTAGCAACAGACTGTATTGATAAATATCAGTTAGGTTGACTTCTGCAATGACCATGATGGAGTAACAAGAACTAGACTTTCTCTCCCTCCTGAAACAACCAAAAAAATGGCCAAAATGTATGCCACAAAAGTTTGCAAGACCCTGTAAAGTCAGTCTCAAACAAGGTGAGCCTATCAACTGCCCTAATTTATGCCTGGAGAAAGTTTTCCAGCCCACTACTCCAGGAGAAGAGCCCAAGAGGAGCCCATTGTTCTCCCTGAGCTGAGGGGACAGAGCTGAGAGTCCACAGAAACCATGTTGACATGAGCTCTCAGGACAAGGTTTCCGAGAAGAAGGGGCTGCACAGAAAGAGAACTCCAGAGCTCTGCAAAGGGTCCCCCTAAAGTACATAGCTAAGTAATTGTTAGGACAGGCCTAGAGAAAAGTACCTACGGTTGGGGAAACAACACACAGATAAGATGAAAAGTAACAGTACACATGCTCACCAAGGTCCAGTAATAGTGCTTATTTTATCAGCCAACCCAGAAACACCTCAAGATTCCCAGGGATACCCAGAAGGATCTTGCCTCACTAGTTGGGAGTGATTAGCTCTAAAATGAGAACTGGTCTGATCCCACCTAATGAATTTTTAAAGCAAGACCAAAAAGAGTCAAACTCTTTCCAACTAAACTTAAATACATACCAATACAAAGATCAAGAATATTTATATATACTTCCAGCACTCAATAAGATAAAAGTCACCGTATCTGACATCCAGACACAGTTTAGCAGAGACGCAACAGTAACAACAAAAGACAGAAGAACGTGGCTCATAATAAGGAGAAAAATCACTGAGTCAGAACTGATCCAGAGTAAATCAAGGTGCCAGAGTTATCAGTTAAGAACATTAAAATGCTTATTGAAACAGTATTCTATATGTTCTAAAATAGAGACATGCAAGATACACTAAAGGAGGCTGGGCGCAGTGGCTCACGCCTGTAATCTCAGCATTTTGCGAGGCCGAGGCAGGTGGATCACGAAGTCAGGAGTTCAGGACCAGCCTGACCAATATGGTGAAATCCCATCTCTACTAAAAATACAAAAATTAGCGGGACATAGTAGCATGCGGCTGTAGTCCCAGCTACATGGTAGGCTGATAGCACATTAGTCATTAAAGAAGAAAAGATAGACACCTCTCAAAATAAAATATAGAGAGAAAATAAATTTTTAAAAAACATGAACAGAGCAATAGTAGACAGTACATTTCAAGTAACTGAATTTACGTGTAATCTCAGTTCCCAAAGGAGAGGAGAGGGAAGATGTGAAAACATTTGGGACTTTGAGTCAGGCAAAGCTTTCTTTGATATGACCCCACAGCATGATTTATATAATAATATATTGATAAGAAAAACTCATCAAATTTAAAAAAAAGAATCTGCTCTTCAAAAGAATCTATTAAGAGACTGAAAAGACAAGCTGCAGGCTGGGAGAAAATATTTGCAACTCATATATCTGATAAAGGGCTTGCATCAAAAATATATTTTAAAAGCTCAAAATTTAATAATGAAAAACAAACAACCCCATTTAAAACTTGGGTGAAAGACTGGAACAGACATTTCAAAGTAGACATTTGTTTGGTAAATAAGCACATATGCTCAACATAATTAATGCTTAGGGCAATGCAAATTAAAACCAAAATGAGACGCCACTATCTATTTTTAAATAGCTAAGATTAGCATGACTGATAATAGACAAGCACTGGCTTGGATGTGGAGAAGCTGAAACTCTCATACACTGCTGATGGGAATACAAAAATGTGTAACCTTTGAAAAACAGTTCAAGAGTCCCTTAAAATGTTAAACATACTTCTGCCGTAAGACTCAGCCATTGCACTCCTGGGTATTTACCCAAGAGAGATAAAAGTAGGTGTTCATATAATGATATCAACACAAATGTTCATAGCACATGTATTCATAATAGCCCAAACTAGAAACAGTCTAAATATCAATCAATACATTAATGAATTAACTTGCTTTATCCGAATTAATTATGGATACATACTATAACATGAATGAATCTCAAAATAATTATACTAAGTGAAACAAGGCAGACTCTAGAGGTAAAACATGCAGAGAAAAAAACATAAAATGTCAGACAAAAAAGTGCATAGTGTAAAATTGTATTTATATACATTTTTTGACTGTATAAATTACTGCCCAGTGACAGAAAGCAGTTTGGTGGTTTTTAAGGGCCAGGAATGAGGGGCCAGAGAAATGTATTATAAAGAGGCATCAGGAAACTGGAGGTGAAGTATATTTCCATCACCTCGATTGTGTGCTGATGGTTTCTAAACTTTCAATATTTTTAGTTTATTATATGTTATACAAAATAAAGCTTGTAATAAAAATCAAAAGATTGAGCCATCCTTATTTTCTCTATAAAAGAGCAGAATTCTCCTTTTAGAGATTTGGAAAGATTATTAAAAGATAAGTTACAAAATACAGTACCTGACACGTATAAAATATTAAATAAATATTAGCCATGCTTAATTATTTTGTTTTAAGTCTATATGAGTCAAGTTTTAGTAGAAATATGGGCTAGAAAAAAAAAAAAGAAAGCGGGACTCTGTGATCCGACTTGGGCTTATAGAACAGACTGTACTAGTTTGTTCTCATGCTGCTAATAAAGTCCTACCCAAGACCGGGTAATTTATAAAGGAAAGAGGTTTAATGAACTCACAATTCCACATGGCTGGGGAGGCCTCACAGTCACGGCAGAAGGCAAAAAAGAAGCAAAGGCACATCTTAAATGGTAGCAGAGAAGAAAGCTTGTGTAGGAAAACTCCCATTTTAAAAGCATCAGATCTCGTGAGACTTATTCGCTACCAGGAGAACAGTAGGGGGAACCCGCCCCTATGATTCAATTATCTCCACCTGACTCCATCCTTGACATGCGGGGATAATTACAATCAAGGTGAGATTCGGCCGGAGACACAGCCGAATCATATCAATGACTAATGAGAGTTATGTCCAGAACCTAATGAAAACCTGTCTGAGGCCACATTCCCTGTAAAGCAGATTTGAGATAGAGATTTGTGTAGAGAACATTTAACTGGGTAAAATCCTAGGAACCAACAACTGTGGCAAAAAAGCTGAATTGGATAAAGGGAGTTGAGATGTGAGGCAGTCACAACAAATACCTCAGCTAATCTCAAGGGGGAGCTGAGAAGCTGGGGTGACCCTTCAGAGTTGCCCTAAATTGAGGCAGGAGTATGGAGTTTTAATACCTTTCACTGGCCATTCTTCAGATACGAGTTGTCCCCAAGGATGGACATCAGCTTGACAAGTTATTAATTAGATCTCCTGAGAATAAATTCTAGAGAGAATCAGCTGAGAGGCATGAATTGCCAACACTCCCAATAGCTGGGCAAACTTCAGTTTTGAGGGAGGATTTGGGTCACACACAAAAGTCTCCACAACCAATTATTCATGGGAAATTCTATGTAGGCAGAGCTATTTCATGGCCAGTTAATCAAAACTACATAATCTATTTGGTTAAGCAAAAGAAATTAAAAAGATAAAATAAAATCTATATATTAACACTCAAAAGTTTTTAATGCATTTGCCTTGCATTTCTTGTGTTTTGCCTTCCATTTCAAATGTTTTGCCTTGCATTTGTTTATTTGCTTTTAAGAACCTTTAGAGAACAATAATTACCAATATAATATGGAGTAGCACAGCATAGACGAGGGAAGCTAACTCTCTCCCTTTTCCCAGAACCTGGAACAGCTAAAGATCCTAAGCATTGTCAGCTTTGGTATCTGACATAGTTTGGATGTTTGTCCCCTTCAAATCTCACGTTAAAATGTGATCCCCAATGTTGGAGATAGATGCCTCCTGAATGGCTTGGTGCTGTCCTCTTGGTAATGAATGAGTTCTTACCCTGTGAGTTCATGCGATATCTGGTTGTTTAAAAGAGACTGACACCTCCTCCCTGTCTCTCTTGCTTCCTCTCTCACCATGTGATATGCTGGTTTCCCTTCACCTTCCATCATGATTGGAAGGTTCCTGAGGCCCTCGCTGGAAGCAGGTGCCAGTACTATGCTTCATGTACAGCCTTCAGAACAAGGAGCCAAATAAACCTCATTTCTTTATAAATTACCCAGCCTCAGGTATTTCTTTATAACAATGCAAATGGGCTAACAGAGTATCATTCATGGACAGTGAGTGTATTAGTCAATTTTCATGCTGCTGATAAAGACATACCCAAGACTGGGTAATTTATAAAGAAAAAGAGGTTTAATGAATTCACATATCTGCACCGCTACCTGTATAAATATGGAAATATCTTCACCGCTACCTGTACAAACATGGAAATATCTACACTGCTACCTGTATAAACATGGAAATATCTACACCACTATCTGTATAAACATGGAAATAACTACACCGCTATCTCTATAAATATAGAAATATCTACACCGCTGTCTCTATAAACATGGAAATATCTACCACGCTATCTGTAGAAACATGGAAATATCTACACCGCTATCTCTATAAACATGGAAATATCTACAGCACTATCTGTATAAACATGGAAACATCCACACCGCTATCTGTATAGACATGAAAATATCTACACCGCTATCTGTATAAACATGGAAATATCTACACCGCTATCGGTATAAACATCCGTACTTGCTCTTAATTTATACCCAAGGCTGGGATGTTTCATATGAGAAAAAGACCAAATACAGAATTAGTCTATATTTGGTCTGGCAATTGATCTCTGCAATAATCAAACCTCAAAGACAATCAAAGCTGAAATCTAAGCTACATATTAAATAGCTTGGTTTTTAGGTTGCACGTTGCTGTGTATGCTGGCTTCATAGAAAATGCAAGTAGCAATGGCCATTTTTTAATAGTCATTAGCCTTGAAGCTCTCCTAGTTTTGAATCACATAGAAATAGAAATCAAATCTCACTAGATTTCTTTTTTTTTGAAACAGAGTCTGGCTTCTTTGCCCAGGCTGAAGAGCAGGGCATGATCTTGGCTCACACCTCTGCCTCTCGGACTCAAGTCATCCTCCCACCTCAGCCTTGGAGTAGCTGGGACCACAGGCATGTGCCACCATATCCAGCTAATATTTTTATTTTTGTACAAATGGGGTTTGTCATCTTTCCGAGGCAGGCCTCAAACTCCAAGACTCAAGCAATCCACCTGCCTTGAATTCCCAAAGTACTGGGTTTACAGGTGACAGCCACTACGCCCAGCAACTAAACTTCTAAAAATCAATTTTACATAAAATTATCTAAGCGTGCAAGGAAAGATAAGAAGCCTAAGGAACCAGTGAGTTGAAGAATAAATGCAGTTTAAATCATACATGTAAACAACATTATGTGATGTGGTAGGAATCATCTAGCATGCTTTAAAGCATGAGTAAAAAGTCTTTTCTTAGAAAACTGGATCTTAGTTTAGGATATCTTTAGATAAGAGTATGAAAAGTCATATCATATTGATAAGTAAAGTGCTTCCTTTGGCTAATTTTAAGGATAGGACATTTACTTTCATATAATTCATAGGAATCTTAGACTGAAAAATAAAATTTCCCTTCTCAAATCCTTACTTTCATACATTTTTTGCATTTCTTTCACTTTTGTGTTAATGGCCTATGTCTCAACATATTCTATTAAGCCTTCTGGAAACACATACTTTGTTTCCAGCCTCTTCAGAGAACCATCACTCCACTTCCTAGGCTTCTGAAGAAGCAGACCCAAGCTTATAGTTATTACATATTTCTAAATCTAGGTGACCAAGAAAAATTGATACTTTTCCCATCATACCTTTAAGTTAATAATCAGGTGTATGCTGAGAGGTAAAGACCCAAGAGTCTTTGTTGTCTAATTGTGCAGCTGTATAAACAAATCTTAATGCTTGAAAATATTCAAAGGTTATTCTCACGTTGATTGTTGGTAACTATGTGTAACAACATGAAAAGAAAAAAAAATCAAAGAATTACGTCTGAGGATAATACACAATCTCTAAGGGTAAGAAGAGCAACAAAAATTCTGCTTCAATTACCACTGAAATAATATATTTATCCTGTAAAATCTATGGTGGCTGGTTGTAAAAATTAGGCATTAGCAAACTGATAAAGACTTTTTAATGAAAACATTATGAAACATAGTTTTTAAAAAGTTAAATACACCCACACCAGTTTTTCACATTCTTTGGCCTGCTTTAATGCTGCCATTAAATAATTGATTTAGTTGTGACATAGATCCTATGTTCCATTGAGTCTACCATTCATAAAGATGCAATGTAACGTAACAAAAATATAAATTGTGTGTGTGGGGGAGGAGAAGTCAAGAGTATTTTTATGTGACAGAAGTTAAGTTGTTATCAGTGTAAAATAGTCTGTTACAAATACAGGACTCTGTATGTTAGTTTCACTAACCAGAAAGAAATAAATTACAGCAGATACACACACACACACCAAAAAAGGGAAAAGAAACAAAGCTTAGCACCACAGAAAACCACCAAACTAGAGAGATAAACAATAAGAAAGGAAGAAGTGAACAAGTAATCTAAAAAACAAGTAATGAAATGGTAGAAGGAAGTCCTAATTTATCAATAATAAACTTCAATAGAAGTGGATTAAACTCTAGTTAAAAGATATAAAGTGGATGAACGGATTCAGATAGCAAAACCCACCTATATGCTGCCTACATGATACTTACCTCACTATTAAAGATAAATAGACTGAAAGTGAAGAGATGGAAAAATATATTTTATGCAAACAAATGAAAAGCAAGCAGGAGTAGCCACAGTCATGTCATATTTTAAAAGGCTTTAAATAAAAAAACTATATAAAAAAAGAATGTCGCTGTATAATGAAATGATAAAAGGCCCAATTCAATAAGAGGACATAACATATATATTACTTAGGTGTAACTATATATGTACCCAACACCAGAACAACCAGATATATAAAGCAAATATTAGATTTAAAGGTAGAGATTGACGGCAATACAATATTAGTAGGAAATTTCAACACTCCACTTTAAAAATGGACAGATTATATGAAGAGAAAATCAACCAAAAAATGACAGACTCAAACTATACCATAGACCAAATGGACCTAGCAGGTAAAGAAGATCTCACCTGATATGGTTTGGCTGTATATCCCCACCGAAATCTCATCTTGATTATAGCTCCCATAATTCATACATGTTGTGGGAGGGAACCAGTGGGAGATAATTGAATCATGGGGGCGGTTTCCCCCATACTGTTCTTGTGGTAGTGAATACGTCTAACAAGATCTGATGGTTTTATAAGGGGGAACCCTTTCACTTGGTTCTCAATTCTATTTTGTTTGCTACCATGTAAGATGTGCCTTTCGCCTTCCATCATGATTGGGAGACCTCCCCAGCCACGTGGAACTATGAGTCCACTAAACCTCTTTTTCTCTGTAAATTACCCAGTCTCGGGTATGTCTTTATCAGCAGTATGAAAACAGACTAATACATCATCCAACAGCTGCAGAATACAAATTATTCTCAACTGTACACCAAACATTCTCTAGGACCAATCATACATTATGACACATAATAAGTCTTAACAAACTTAAGAAGACAGATATCATATGAAGTATCTTTTCTGATTACAGTGATATAAAGCCAGAAATCAACAACAGGAAAGCCCTTGGAAATTTTATAAAAACATGGAAATTAAATAGCATGCACCCAAGAAATCAATAGGTCTCATTAAGACATTAATAGGAAAATTTCAAAAGTCGCTGAGACAAGTAAGAATGAAAATCCAACATACCCAAACCTATGGAACGTAGCAAAAGCAGTTCTAAGAGGGAAATTTATAGCAATAAAAGCCTACACCAAAAATGAAGAAAGATTTTCAAATCACAAAGCAAAATTATACACTTCAAGTAACTAGAACATCAAAAACAAACTAAACCCAAAATTGGTAGAAGGAAGGAAATAATAAAGCTCACAGCAGATATAAAGGAAACAGACACTAAAAAATATTTCAAAAGATAAATAAGACAAAGTGTAAAGGTAAAACTGACAAACCTTTAGCTAAACTAAGACAAAAGGAGAGAAAATTCAAATAAATAAAAGATGAAAAAGGAGACATTACAACTGATACACCACAGAAATATAAGGGATTGTAAGACATTACTCATAACTATATGCCAACAAAGTTGATAATGTAGAATAAAATGAATAAATTTCTGCACACATACAACTACCCAGATTAAATTGTGAGGAAATATAACATCTGAACACATCAATAATGAGTTTGAAAATTGAATCAATAATAAAACATCTTCCATCAAAACAACAACAACAACAACCAACACCCAGGACCTGATGTCTTCACTGCTGAATTCTACCAAACAGTTAAAGAATAACTACCAATTCTCCACAAACTTTTCCACAAAAGGAATGAGGAAGGAATACTTCCATACTCATCTTATGAGGCTCGCAATATCCTGATTCTAAAACCAGACAAAGACATGCACAAAATGAAAATAACAGGCCAATATTCCTGAAGAACATAGATACAAAAATTCTCAACAAGATACAAGTGAACTGACTTCGACAGCACACTAAAAAGAGTATTCACTATAATCAAGTGGGATTCATCCCAGGGATGAAAGGATGGCTTAACATGCACAAATCAGTAAATATGATACACCACCACAATAGAAAGAAAAACAAAAACCATGTGATCATTTCAACAGATGCAAAAAGAACACTTGACAAAAGTCAACATTCCTTTATGATAAAAACTGTCAAGAAAGTAGGTATAGGAGTGTACCTCAACGCAGTAAAGGCCATATGTGACAAACCCACAGCTAACATCTTATTTATGGTGAATAGTTAAATGCTTTTCCTCTATGATATGGAGGAAGACAAGGATGTCAACTTCTACCACTTCTATTTAGCATAGTACTGGAGGTCAGAGCCAGAGCAATTAGACAAAAGAAATAAATAAGAGGGATCCAAACTGGAAAGAAGGAAGTCAGATTGTTTCTGTTTGTAGAAAATGTGATCTCACATACATATGTATACATCTATATATATGATCATATAGATATATATGATCTCTCTCTCTTTAGGGTTCTTTCTCTATATACTTATATAGAGTGAGAACCCTAAAGACTTGACCAAAAACTACTAGAAATCATAAATAAATTCAGTAAAGTTGTAGTATACAAAATCAACACAGAAAATTCAGTGGTGTTTCTATACACTAATAGTGAACTATCTGAAAAAGTCATCAAGAAAGGAATTCCATTTACAATAGCTACCAAGAAATCTGCAGATAAATTTAATCAAGGTCGTGAAAGATCTCTTCAATGAAAACTATAACACACTGATGGAAAAATTTACAATACACAAAAAATGGACACTATATACTCATGGAATGGAAGAATTGATACTATTGAAATGACCATACTAACAAAATGTCCTACAGATTCAATGCAATCCCTATCAAAATAACAATGAAATTCTTCACAGAAATAGAAAAAAATACCCTAAAATTTGTATGAAACCAGAAAAGACCCCAAATAACCAAAGCAATCCTGTGCAAAAATAACAAAGCTGGAGGCACCACACTACCTGACTTCAAAATATACTACAAAGCCATAGTAAGCAAAACAGCATGGCACTGCCATAAAGCAAACACATAGACCAATGGAAGAGAATATACAGCTCAGAAATAAATTCTCATACCTAAAGTCAACTGATTTTCAAAAAAGGAGTCAAGAGCACACACAGGGGTAAAGACAGTGTCTTCATTAAATGGTACTGAGAAGATTGGATATCTATATGTGGGATAATGAAATCAGACCCCTATCTTTTACCTTATACAAAATCAACTCAAATGCGATTAAAGACCTAAAGGTAAGATTGAAAACTATGAAAAACTACTAGAAGATAACATGTGGGAAATTCTCTATAACTTTGGGTTGTACAAGGATTTTTTAAATGAGACGTCAAAAGCACAGGCAACAAAAGCAAAAATAGATAAATGGGGTTTCATCAAACTAAAATGCTTTTGCACAGCAAAGGAAACTTAACAGAGTGAAAAAACAACTTACAGAATGGGATACAATATTTGCAAACTATACATCTGCTAAGGAGTTAATGCCCAGATTATATAAGAAACTTAAACAACTCAACAGCAAAAACATAAGAAACTTATTTAAAAATGGGCAAAACTGGGAGGCTGAGGAAGGTGGATTGCCTGAGGTCAGGAGTTTGAGACCAGCCTGACCAATATGGTGAAATCATTTCTCTACTAAAAATACAAAAATTTAGCCAAACATGATGGCGTGTGCCTGTAACCCCGGCTACTCAGCAGGCTGAGGCAGGGGAATTGCTTGAAAGAGGGAGATGGAGGTTGCCGTGAGCCCCGATTGCACCACTGTACTCCAGCTTGGGCAACAGAGCAAGACTCCTTCTCAAAAAAAAAAAAAAAAAGGACAAAATAAACTAAAAGACATGCCACAAGAGAAAATATAGAAATGGTCAAGACGAATATATAATAAAATCATGTTCAACATCACTAACCATCAGGGAAATGCAAATCAAAACCACAATGAGATACCAGTTCACCCATTAGAATGGCTATTACCAAAAAGGTAAAAGATAACAAGAGTTGGCAAGGAAGTGGAGAAAAGGGAACACTTACACACTGTTGATGGAGTTGTAAACTAGTACAACCATTAAGCAAAACTTTATGGAAGTTCGCTAAAAAATAAAAAAAAAACAAAAAAACGATTATTCGATCACATAACCCAGCAATCCCACTACTGGGTATATATCCATAGGAAATGAAATCATTGTGTTTGAAAAATATCTGCACTCTTATGTTTACTGTAGCACTATTTCTAATAATCAGATATGGAATCAACCTATGTGTCTAAAAACAAAGAAGTGAATTATATATATATAATATATATTATGTATATTATACATAATATATATTATGTATATTATATATAATATATATCATGTATATTATGTATAATATATATCATGTATAATATATATAATATATATCATATACAATATATATAATATACGTTATGTATATTATATATAATATACGTTATCTATATTATATATTACATATAATATATATTATTATTATATATATAATTATATATAATTATAATTTAATTATATATAACTTTATGTGTAATTATAATTATACATAAAATTAATTATAATTATATATAATTTTATGTGTAATTATAATTATACATATTATTATATATAATATATATATATGGACACACACACAATGAAATACTATTCAGCAATAAAAAAAGAATGAAATTCTGCCAGTTGCAACAACATGGATGACCCTGTAGGATACAATGTTAGGTGAAATAAGCCAGACACAGAAAGCAAATACCGCATGATCTCTCTCATATGTGGAATCTTAAAAAAAAATGTTAATAGAGAAGTAGAGTAGAATAGTGGTTACCAAACAGCGAGGAAGAAGTGAGGAGGGCAAAATGGAGATAGATTGGTTAACAGTTATGAAATCACAATTATATAGGAAGAATAAGTTGAAGTGTTCTTTGCAAAGCAGGGTGACTATAGTTAAAAGTAAAGTATTGTATATTACAAAGTATCTAGAAGAAAGGATTTTGAAATTTCTTATGAAAAAGAAATGATAAATGCATGAGGTAATTAATACACTAAGTATCCTTATTGGATCATTAGACAACATACATATTCATTGAAACATCAAATTGTATCCTATAAATCTATATGATTACAATGTGAAAATTTTTTAAAAATAAATTAATGAATTAAATAACAATTTTAAAATGTTCTCAATCACCAATGCAAAGTTTAGGAGCTTTGTTCTTGACTCAGCCTTAAGACTGAAAACTAATGTGTTAGAAATATTTGTAGATCCTCTCAATTTTGAAAGAATCCTAGCTAAACTACTGAAATATAAAATATATTTTATGTAATATGCTCTTAGGTATATTCTTAGGTGAACTCTGCTTTTAGATGAAGCTTATAAAAATGAAAAACGTATCTGAAATAAAATTTTAAAGTATTTGGAAAATTACACCTTAATCTATTAAAGACAAATTTTCTATACAGTAACCTTTTTATGTGCTTTTGAAATGGGATATACAATTATTTTCCCTGATGTGAAACAAAATATAGAAAGTTGGCATTTTATCTAAGAAGTTAACTTAGGAAGAAAGAGTGAGAGGCAGAGGAATGAGGGAAGAAAGGAAGGCTGATGATGGGATACCTTATCAAGTTGCCTAATGCTGTATTGGAACCTAATAGGCCTTCTAAGGAGTTTTATTACATAATGCAAGACTCCTCAATCTGGGAGGAGGAAAGGGCTTTATTTTTGAGTGGTCACAGGTTGCCCCATGGGCATAAACTCTACCAAGCTTCTAGGTTACACCTACATGAGCATCCCACCTGCTTAAGTGAGAGCAGCCACAAACTGTGGGCCATTCCAGGTAAGTGTCATATCACACCTGCACCAAGTAGTCAAAGCCTGGGTCAAAGCCTGTGCAGAACTGATTGCTACAGCAGAGGCTAAAATAAGAAATGGGGCTAAGAGAATGAAAAGCAGTGCCCATATGTATCCAAAAACAGGTTGAAGATATCTTTAGGAAGGAACAGATAATTTTTTTATTCATACAATAACAGATGCATATGAACTCCTCGAGTAGTCACCCATTTCTGTCAGCCCTTGGGCTTCATAACTAAATCACTCTTCCTTTGTAATCCAGTCCCACATTTTCAGCTATCTCTCTATGTTTATTATCTTAAATATTTCTTTGCTCTATACTCTTCCCCTAGTCTTCAACCAATTTCTTTCTTTATTGTCCCAACCCACAGACTGTTATTTCCACTTCGATGTCCCATAGAAGCTTCAAGGGTTTGAAATACCTAAAAAACAACTCATCTTTCTCCCTAAAACTGCCTCTCCTTCTCCCACTTCAAAATTTCAACTAATGGCTCCCCCTGTTATCCCTACCAGAATCCTGAATGATCCCTGTTTCTCCTCATTCACTCCATACATGTAAATCTCATTAACGTTACTTTCTAGATATTTCATGAATCCTTTCCATTCATTCTGTACTAGAAAGTGTTCCCAGTTTAGACCCTGGTGGTTGGTGGCCTCTTACCTAGGCGCTCTCTCTCTCTCTCTCTCTCTGTGGGTGTGGGTGTGGGTGTGTGTGTCCTGAGAATTTATTTACTTCTGGTTTTTGTTTGTTTTTTAGTATCCAGAATCTACAGGGAACTTAAATCAATTAGAAAAAAAATAACCCAATTAAAAAATGGGCAAAGGACATGAACAAACTCATCTCAAAAGAGCACATACAAATGGCCAACAAATACAAAAAAAAAATGATTAGAATCACTAATCATCAGAAAATTGCAAATCAAAACACAATGAGATACCATTTCATACCGGTTGGAATGGCTATTATTAAAAAGTCAAAATACAACAGATGCCAGCAGGGCTGTAGAAAAGAGGAAGTGTCTGTATATTTTTAGCTGTAGCCCTACTTCAAACGTGTCCCCCTTACAGCCAAAAGAGCGGCCTATCTAAAGGACTGTTCTGATCAGCTCACTTACCTGACTGAAACCTTCAGTGACTCCCATGGCCTGCAGGTCAATGCACTAATTCATGACTATAACATCTGAGATATCCTTGATCTGGCTACTGGTCTAGCCCTCTCTGACTCACGCTTTATAAACCATGCATTCTGGAACTTTTTAGTTGTTTCCCACATCAGCATGCTACTTCCCATCCATGTAGATTTGCAGAGACCTCCTCATCTTTTTAATTCCCAGTTCCCACTCTCAACATGGGCCATCTCCTACCCACACTTCAAAACCTAAGCAAAACAACACCTTCCGTGACACCTCCATGCTGAGTCAGATGCCATCCCCTTTGTATTGTAGTTCTTTGCTTGTGTGCCTTTGTCTCACTTTGTTCTCTTTAAAATAAACTCCATGAGGACAATGATCACCTGCTATTTGTGTTAATATCTGCACCAAGTGGCATAGTGTCTGGAGTATAGTAGGATCTATTTTCAAGGAACAAAAGATTATATATATACCAATAGACATGAATTAGCGCTTTTTTTTTAAAGATAAGCTCCCTTTGAACTAAGTCAATGTTTACAAGAAGAGTTATACTAAAAGGTTCACTTTTGCTGCTTACGTTTCATTTATTTCAGGCAATTAATTCATTGTTATTGGTAAATCGATACTTTTTATTGATACTGAAAAGAGAGAAATAAACTAATGACTATCTCTGTTAGAGTAGATTTGTTCATATCTATCAGTAAAATGTTAATTATCTGAAAGTCAATAATAAAACATAAACTGTGATCTTAAATATTTTTTAGGGGCTCAAAAATAATTAGAATTCATGTCAGCATATAAAAAAAGATCAGAGTATTTTTAAGATATGATAAAATTTTATTTTAGTTTCTTAATAGGGATTTTTGTGACCTTACAGAGTTCAACTAATTACAATTTTAAAAATAGGATTGATAGAGTTTTAGAATTAGAAACAATTTATAGATTATTTTATTTTTCTTTTGAGGAATCAGGTCATCAGAAGATCAAGGAACACCTATAATGTCACTAGATCCTAATTTAATTTAAATTTTAGAATCCAGGTATTCTAACTCTTGTCTTGATACTATTTCTACTTTATTATGTTGCTTCCCAGGGCTTTAAAAAATAAAAGCTGGGAAATTACATTTGCTTTGCACATACAGCACCAATTATCAAATTCAGCATAAAAGCATAACATGTATACATCAAAAAGAAAACATAAAAACTTCATATTAAAAGCATCTCAAAACAATTGAATATAATAGGGAAACCTTATACAAATGCAACACTCCCCCATTAATAAAAAGAAACCAATTGGAGAAAAAAGAAATTCAATATAAACATGTTGGAATATAACCTAATTCATTTTAATCCAATGCTTCAAATTGAAAAAAATTAGCACTAGTGTTATTTTCCTTTATCATTACAATCTTGCTTTTCATTACATTATGCTATGTTTTGTATTAAACATAAAATCAATTTTTCACCTTAACACATGCTAGAAATACAGAGTCACCATGCTGGAAATCAGTAGAAAGTGTCTTTGTTTCTACTTTTTTTTTTCTTTGAAAAAACTTTGGGAAAAAAAATCATTTACAATGTTTAATTTTAATAACTTAAAGAATGTAATTGATTTTTGTTTGTTTTTGACATGGAGTTTCACTCTTGTCACTCAGGCTGGAGTACAATGGCATGATCTCGGCTCACTGTAACCTCCACCTCCCAGGTTCAAATGATTCTCCTGTCTCAGCCTCCCGAGTAGCTGGGATGACAGGCACTCGCCACCACACCTGGCTAATTTTTGTATTTTTAGTAGAGATGGGGTTTCATCATGTTGGCCAGGCTGGTCTCAAACTCCTGACCTCAGGCGATCCACCCACCTCGGCCTCCCAAAGAGCTGGGACTACAGGCGTGAGCCACCGCGCCCAGCCAATTGAATAGTTTTTAACTCAGAGGATAAATGCTTGAGGGGATGGAAAGCCCATTCCTCATGATGTGATTATTTCACACTGCATGCCTGTATTAAAACATCTCATGTACCCCACAAATATATAAACCTCCTTTGTACCCACAAACATTTTATAAAATAATGAAAATATTTTAAAACTAAAAAAATTGTTTTTTAATTAAGCAACCTTATTTAAATAAAATCATTCTTCCTCATCCTCAGTCCTGGGATCTACCAGAAAGAATTAGCAACATCTTAAAGATGACAAAGTGTTAAAGATAAGCTGCTATTAAGTAAAAGTGTGAAGTGTGGAGGGGACAAGCTGGATGCCTGAACCATTTTGTTCTATCTTTAGGACAGTGAAAGAGCAAGATGCAGGGTTGGGGTGGGGGACACTTATTCTGTTGAGCATTGTCACCACTATATTCACTGAAATTCATCTGCATGCTTGTATGTATACTGTTGATTCACCTGATACACTGAAAATTATATGAAATTGTTCTCTATTGTTTAGATAATTATAATCTAAGTGCTAATATGAAGCTTAGAATTTATATGAAATAATTATGCCCACAACAAGACATTTCAGCTAATTCCTAGATAATAATCTCACTTCACCCTGCACAAAACAGGCACATGATCATGTCACTCTGAACTGGTTTGAGTCCAAGGAGACTTTTGTTTTTAAAATAATTTAGGTTAGTAGTTAAAATATGAACTTTGGGCCAGGAGTGGTGGCTCATGCCTATAATCCCAGCACTTCGGGAGGCTGAGGCGGGCGGATGACTTGAAGTCAGGAGTTGGAGACTGGCCTGGCCAACATGCTGAAACCCCATCTCTACAAAAAAAAAAAATACAAAAATTAGCTGGGTGTGGTGGCAGGCACCTATAATCCCAGCTACTTGGGAGACTGAGGCAGGAGAATTGCTTGAGCCTGGGAAGTGGAGGTTGCAGTGAGCAGAGATCTTACCACTACACTCCAAAACAAACAACAAACAAAAAAATTCTAGAGTCACACTGAAAATCTTAACAACCTGCTTCTACTTCTCATTTTTTTTTATTTTGACCTGATTTTAGACTGATGGTAAAATGCACAAATAACACAAAGTGCCCCCTATGTCCCTCACCCTGCTTCCCCTACTACTAACATTTTCAGAGCCATCCTTATTTTCTCTATAAAAAAGCAGAATTCTCCTTTTAGAGATTTGGAAAGATTATTAAAAGATAAGTTACAAAATACAGTACCTGACACGTATAAAATATTAAATAAATATTAGCCATGCTTAATTATTTTGTTTTGAGTCTTTATGAGTCAAGTTTTAGTAGAAATATGGGCTAGAAAAAAAAAAGAAACAGAAAGCGGGACTCTGTGATCTGACTTGGGCTTATAGAACAGACTGTACTAGTTTGTTCTCATGCTGCTAATAAAGTCCTACCCAAGACCGGGTAATTTATAAAGGAAAGAGGTTTAATGAACTCACAATTCCACATGGCTGGGGAGGCCTCACAGTCACGGCAGAAGGCAAAAAAGAAGCAAAGGCACATCTTAAATGGTAGCAGAGAAGAAAGCTTGTGTAGGGAAACTCCCATTTGAAAACCATCAGATCTCGTGAGACTTATTCGCTACCAGGAGAACAGTAGGGGGAACCCGCCCCTATGATTCAATTATCTCCACCTGACTCCATCCTTGACATGCGGGGATAATTACAATCAAGGTGAGATTCGGGCAGAGACACAGCCGAATCATATCAATGACTAATGAGAGTTATGTCCAGAACCTAATGAAAACCTGTCTGAGGCCACATTCCCTGTAAAGCAGATTTGAGATAGAGATTTGTGTAGAGAACATTTAACTGGGTAAAATCCTAGGAACCAACAACTGTGGCGAAAAAGCTGAATTGGATAAAGGGTTTTGAGATGTGAGGCAGTCACAACAAATACCTCAGCTAAACTCAAGGGGGAGCTGAGAAGCTGGGGTGACCCTTCAGAGTTGCCCTAAATTGAGGCAGGAGTATGGAGTTTTAATACCTTTCACTGGCCATTCTTCAGATACGAGTTGTCCCCAAGGATGGACATCAGCTTGACAAGTTATTAATTAGATCTCCTGAGAATAAATTCTAGAGAGAATCAGCTGAGAGGCATGATTTGCCAACACTCCCAATAGCTGGGCAAACTTCAGATTTGAGGGAGGATTTGGGTCACACACAAAAGTCTCCACAAATAATTATTCATGGGAAATTCTATGTAGGCAGAGCTATTTCATGGCCAGTTAATCAAAACTACATAATCTATTTGGTTAAGCAAAAGAAATTAAAAAGATAAAATAAAAACTATACATTAACACTCAAAAGTTTTTAATGCATTTGCCTTGCATTTCGTATGTTTTGCCTTGCATATCATATGTTTTGCCTTGCATTTGTTTATTTGCTTTTAAGAACCTTTAGAGAACAATAATTACTAATATAATATGCAGTAGCACAGCATAAACGAGGGAAGCTAACTCTCTCCCTTTTCCCAGAACCTGGAACAGCTAAAGATCCTAAGCATTTTCAGCTTTGGTATCTGACATAGTTTGGATGTTTGTCCCCTTCAAATCTCACGTTAAAATGTGATCCCCAATGTTGGAGACAGATGCCTCCTGAATGGCTTGGTGCTGTCCTCTTGGTAATGAATGAGTTCTTACCTTGTGAGTTCATGCAATATCTGGTTGTTTAAAAGAGACTGACACCTCCTCCCTGTCTCTCTTGCTTCCTCTCTCACCATGTGATATGCTGGTTTCCCTTCACCTTCCACCATGCTTGGAAGGTTCCTGAGGCCCTCCCTGGAAGCAGGTGCCAGAACTATGCTACACGTACAGCCTTCAGAACAAGGAGCCAAATAAACCTCATTTCTTTATACACCACCCAGCCTCAGGTATTTCTTTATAACAATGCAAATGGGCTAACAGAGAATCATTCATGGACAGTGAGTGTATAGGTCAATTTTCATGCTGCTGATAAAGACATACCCAAGACTGGGTAATTTATAAAGAAGAAGAGGTTTAATGAATTCACATATCTGCACCGCTACCTGTATAAATATGGAAATGTCTTCACCGCTACCTGTACAAACATGGAAATATCTACACCGCCATCTCTATAAAATTGGAAATATCTACACCACCATCTGTATAAACATGGAAATATCTAAAGCGCCATCTGAAGGAACATGGAAATATCTACACCGCTATCTCTATAAAGGTTGAAATATCAACACCGCCATCTGTATAAACATGGAAATATCTACACAGCTATCTGTATAAAGATGGAAATATCTACACCACCATCTCTATAAACGTGGAAATATCTACACCGCCATCCGTATGAACATGGAAATATCTACACCGCCGTCTGTATGAACATGGAAATATCTACACCGCCATATCTAGGAACATGGAAATATCTACACCGCCATCTGAATGAACATGGAAATATCTACACTACTATCTGTATGAACATGGAAATATCTACACCGCTATCTGTATAAACATGGAAATATCTACACCGCTATCACTATATACATGGAAATATCTACACCGCTATCTGTATCAACACGGAAATATCTACACCGCCATCTCTATAAACATGGAAATATCTACATTGCAATCTGCATAAACACGGAAGTATCTACACCGCTATCTGTATATACATGGAAATATCTACACCGCCATCCACATAAACATGGAAATATCTACACCGTTATCTGTATAAATGTGGAAATAACTACACCGCTCTGTCTACAAACACGGAAATATCTACACCGCTATCTGCATAAACATGGAAATATCTACACCGCCATCTCTATGAACATGGAAATACCTACACAGCCATCTGTACGAACATGGAAATATCTACACCACAGTCTGTATGAACATGTAAATATCTACACCGCCATCTGTATGAACACGGAAATATCTACCCCGCTATCTGTATGAACATGGAAATATCTATACCGCTATCTGTATGAACATGCAAATATCTACACAGCTATCTGTTTATCAATGGAAATATCTGCACTGCTATCTCTATAAACATGGAAATAACTACACTGCTATCTGTATAAACATGGAAATATCTACACCGCCACCTGTATGAACATGGAAATATCTACACTGCCACCCGTACGAACACGGAAATATCTACACCGCCATCTGTATGAATATGTAAATATCTACAATGCCATCTGTATGAACATAGAAATACCTACACCGCTGACTGTATGAACATGGAAATATCTACAACGCTAACTGTATGAACATGGAAATATATACACCGCTATGGGTATGAACATGGAAATATCTACACCGCTATCTGTATGAACATGGAAATATCTACACCGCTATCTGTATGAACATGGAAATATCTACACCGCTACTGTATGAACATGCAAATATCTAAACAGCTATCTGTATATCAATGGAAATATCTACACTGCTATCTCCATAAACATGGAAATAACTACACTTCTATCTGTATAAACATGGAAATATCTACACCGCCACCTGTATGAACATGGAAATATCTACACTGCCATCCATGCGAACATGGAAATACCTACACCGCCATCTGTAAGAACATGTAAATATCTACACCGCCCTCTGTATGAACATGGAAATATCTACACCGCTAACTGTATGAACATGGAAATATCTGCACCGCCATCAGTACGAATATGGACATATCTACACCGCCGTCTGTATTAAGATGGAAATATCTACACCGCTATCTGTATAAACATGGAAATATCTGCACCACTATCTGTATAAACATGGAAATATCCGCACCGCTATCTGTATGAACATGGAAATATCTACACCGCTATCTGCATAAACATGGAAATATCCACACCGCTATCTGTGTAAACATGGAAATGTCTACACCGCTATCTGTGTAAACATGGAAATATCTACACCGCCATCTGTGTAAACTTGAAAATATCTACACCGCCATCTCTAAAAACCTGGAAATATCTACACAGCCATCTGAATGAACATGGAAATATCTACACCGCCATCTCTATAAACGTGGAAATATCTACACCGCTATCTGTATGAACTTGGAAATATCTACACTGCTATCTGCATAAAATTGAAATTATCTACACCACTATCTCTATAAACATGGAAATATCTACACTGCTATCTGTATAAACATGGAAATATCTACACCGCCACCTGTATGAACATGGAAATATCTACACTGACAAACGTACGAACACGGAAATATCTACACCGCCATCTGTATGAATATGTAAATATCTACAATGCCATCTGTATGAACATAGAAATACCTACACCGCTGACTGTATGAACATGGAAATATCTACAACGCTAACTGTATGAACATGGAAATATATACAACGCTATGGGTATGAACATGGAAATATCTACACCGCTATCTGTATGAACATGGAAATATCTACACCGCTATCTGTATGAACATGGAAATATCTACACCGCTACTGTATGAACATGCAAATATCTAAACAGCTATCTGTATATCAATGGAAATATCTACACTGCTATCTCCATAAACATGGAAATAACTACACTTCTATCTGTATAAACATGGAAATATCTACACCGCCACCTGTATGAACATGGAAATATCTACACTGCCATCCATGCGAACATGGAAATACCTACACCGCCATCTGTAAGAACATGTAAATATCTACACCGCCCTCTGTATGAACATGGAAATATCTACACCGCTAACTGTATGAACATGGAAATATCTGCACCGCCATCAGTACGAATATGGACATATCTACACCGCCGTCTCTATTAAGATGGAAATATCTACACTGCTATCTGTATAAACATGGAAATATCTGCACCACTATCTGTATAAACATGGAAATATCCGCACCGCTATCTGTATGAACATGGAAATATCTACACCGCTATCTGCATAAACATGGAAATATCCACACCGCTATCTGTGTAAACATGGAAATGTCTACACCGCTATCTGTCTAAACATGGAAATATCTACACCGCCATCTGTGTAAACTTGAAAATATCTACACCGCCATCTCTAAAAACCTGGAAATATCTACACAGCCATCTGAATGAACATGGAAATATCTACACCGCCATCTCTATAAACGTGGAAATATCTACACCGCTATCTGTATGAACTTGGAAATATCTACACTGCTATCTATATAAAATTGAAATTATCTACACCACTATCTCTATAAACATGGAAATATCTACACTGCTATCTGTATAAACATGGAAATATCTACACTACTATCTGTATAAACATGGAAATATCTTCACCGCTATCTGTATAAACATGGAAATATCTACAATGCTGTCTCTATAAACTTGGAAATAACTACACCACTATCTCTATAAACATGGAAATATCTAGACAGACATCTCTATAAACATGGAAATATCTACACCACCATCTGTATAAACATGGAAATATCTATACCGCTATCTGCATAAACATGGAAATATCTACACGGCCATCTCTATGAACATGGAAATATCTGCACCGCCATCTCTACGAACATGGAAATATCTACACCGCCATCTGTATGAACATGTAAATATCTACACCACCATCTGTATGAACATGGAAATATCTACACCGCTAACTGTATGAACATGGAAATATCTACACCGCTATCTGTATGAACATGGAAATGTATACACCGTTATCTGTATGAACATGGAAATATCTGCACTGCTATCTGTATGAACATGGAAATATCTACACCGCTATCTGTACGAACATGGAAATATCTACACCGCTATCAGTATGAACATGCAAATATCTACACAGCTATATGTATATCAATGGAAATATCTACATTGCTATCTCTATAAACATGGAAATAACTACACTGCTATCTGTAAAAATATGGAAAAATCTACACCGCCACCTGTACGAACATAGAAATCTCTACACTGCCATCCGTACGAACATGGAAATATCTACACCGCCATCTGTATGAACATGGAGATATCTACACCGCTAACTGTATGAACATATAAATATCTACACCGCTATCAGTATGAACATGGAAATATCTACACCGCCATCTCTATAAAGGTGGAAATATCTACACCGCTATCTGTATGAACTTGGAAATATCTACACTGCTATCTGTATAAAATTGAAATTATCTACACCACTATCTCTATAAACATGGAAATATCTACACTGCTGTCTGTATAAACATGGAGATATCTACACCACTATCTGTATAAACATGGAAATACCTTCACCGCTATCTGTTTAAACAAGGAAATATCTACAACGCTGTCTCTATAAACTTGGAAATAACTACACCAGTATCTCAATAAACATGTAAATATCTAGACCGCCATCTCTATAAATATGGAAATATCTACACCACCATCTGTATAAACATGGAAATACGTATACCGCTATCTGCAATAAAAATGGAAATATCTACACCGCCATCTCTATGAGCATGGAAATATCTACACCGCCATCTGTACGAACATGGAAATATCTACACCGCCATCTGTATGAACATGTAAATATCTACACCGCCATCTGTATGAATATGGAAATATTTACACCGCTCACTGTATGAACATGGAAATATCTACAAGGATATCTGTATGGACATGGAAATATCTACACCGTTTTCTGTATGAACATGGAAATATCTAAACCGCTATCTGTATGAACTTGGAAATATCTACACCGCTATCTGTACGAACATGGAAATATCTACACCGCTATATGTATGAACATGCAAATATCTACACAGCTATCTGTATATCAATGGAAATATCTACACTGCTATATCTATAAGCATGGAAATAACTACACTGCTATCTGTATAAACATGGAAATATCTACACTGCAATCTCTATAAACATGGAAATAACTACACTGCTATTTGTATGAACATGGAAATATCTACACCGCCACCTGTATCAACATGGAAGTATCTACATTGCCATCCGTACGAACATGGAAATATCCACACCGCCATCTGTATGAACATGGAAATATCTACACCGCCATCTGTATGAACATGGAAATATCTACAGCGCCATCTCTATGAACATGGAAATATCTACACCGCCATCTGTACGAACATGGAAATATCTACAACGCCATCTGTATAAACATGTAAATATCTACACCGCTATCTGTATGAACACGGAAATATCTACACCGCTATCTGTATGAACATGGAAATATCTACACCGCTACCTGTATGAACATGGAAATATCTACACCGTTATCTGTATGAACATGGAAATATCTACGCCGCTTTCTGAATGAACATGGAAATATCTACACCTCTCTCTGTATGAACATGGAAATATCTACACCGCTATCTGTATGACCATGCAAATATCTACACAGCTATCTGTATATCAATGGAAAATCTACATTGCTATCTCTATAAACATGGAAATAACTACACTGCTATCTGTATAAACATGGAAATATCTACACCGCCACCTGTACGAACATGGAAATATCTACACTGCCATCCGTACGAACATGGAAATATCTACACAACCATCTGTATGAACATGTAAATATCTACACCGCCATCTGTATGAACATGGAAATATCTACAACGCTAACTGTATGAACATGGAAATATCTACACCGCTATCTGTATGAACATGGAAATATCTACACTGCTATCTGTATGAACATCAAATATCAACACAGCTATCTGTATATCAATGGAAATATCTACATGGCTATCTCTATAAACATGGAAATAACTACACAGCTATCTGTAAAAACATGGGAATATCTACACCGCCACCTGTATGAACGTGGAAATATCTACACTGCCATCCGTACGAACATGGAAATATCTACACCGCTATCTGTATGAACATGTAAATATCCACACCGCCATCTGTATGAACATGGAAATATCTACACTGCCATCTGTATGAACATGGAAATATCTACACCGCTAAATGTATGAACATATAAATATCTACACCGCTATCAGTATGAACATGGAAATATCTACACCGCTATCTGTATGAACATGCAAATATCTACACAGCTGTCTGTATATCAATGGAAATATCTACACTGCTATCTCTATAAACATGGAAATAACTACACTGCTATCTGTATAAACATGGAAATATCTACACCGCCATCTCTATGAACATGGAAATATCTACACCGCCATTTGTACGAACATGGAAATATCTACACCGCCATGTGTATGAACATGGAAATATCTACACCGCCATTTGTATGAAATTGGAAATATCTACACCGCCACCTGTATGAACATGGAAATATCTTCACCGCCACCTGTATGAACATCGATATATCTACACCGGCATCTGGATGAACATGGAATTATCTACACCGCTATCTGCATTAACATGGAAATATCTACACAGCTATCTGCATATACATGGAAATATCTACACAGATTTCTCTATAAATACGGAAATAACTACAGCGCTATCTGTATAAACTTCGAAATATCTACACCGCCATCTGTATGGACATGGAAATATCTACACCGCCATCTGTAAGAACATAGACATATACACCGCCATCTGTATTAAGATGGAAATATCTACACCGCTATCTGTATAAACATGGAAATATCTGCCCAACTATCTGTATTAACATGGAAATATCCGCTCCGCTATCTGTATAAACATGGAAATATCTACACCGCTATCTGCATAAACATGAAAATATCCACACCGCTATCTGTGTAAACATGGAAATATCTCCACCGCTATCTGTGTAAACATGGAAGTACCTACACCGCCATCAGTGTAAACATGAAAATATCTACACTGCCATCTCTATAAATATGGAAATATCTACACTGCCATCTGTATGAACATGGAAATATCTACACCGCCATCTCTATAAAGGTGGAAATATCTACACCGCTATCTGTATGAACTTGGAAATATCTACACTGCTATCTGCATAAAAATGAAATTATCTACACCACTATCTCTATAAACATGGAAATATCTACACTGCTGTCTGTATAAACATGGAAATATCTACACCGCTATCTGTATAAACATGAAAATATCTTCACCGCTATCTGTTTAAACAAGGAAATATCTACAACGCTGTCTCTATAAACTTGGAAATAACTACACCAGTATCTCAATAAACATGTAAATATCTAGACCGCCATCTCTACAAACATGGAAATATCTACACCACCATCTGTATCAACATGGAAATACCTATACGGCTATCTGCATAAACATGGAAATAACTACACCGCCATCTCTATGAGCATGGAAATATCTACACCGCCATCTGTGCGAACATGGAAATATCTACACCGCCATCTGTATGAACATGTAAATATCCACACCGCCATCTGTATGAACATGGAAATATCTACACCGCTCACTGTATGAACATGGAAATATCTACAAGGCTATCTGTATGAACATGGAAATATCTACACCGTTATCTGTATGAACATGGAAATATCTACACCGCTATCTGTATGAAACTGGAAATATCTACACCGCTATCTGTACGAACATGGAAATATCTACACCGCTATCTGTATGAACATGCAAATATCTACACAGCTATATGTATATCAATGGAAATATCTACATTGCTATCTCTATAAACATGGAAATAACTACACTGCTATCAGTAAAAACATGGAAATATCTACACCGCCTCCTGTACGAACATGGAAATATCTACACTGCCATCCGTACGAACATGGAAATATCTACACCGCCATATGTATGAACATGTAAATATCTACACAGCTATCTGTATATCAATGGAAATATCTACACTGCTATCTGTATAAACATGGAAATAACTACACTGCTATCTGTAAAACATGGAAATATCTACACCGCCATCTGTATGAACATGGAAATATATTCACCGCCATCTGTATGAACATGGATATATCTACACCGGCATCTGGATGAACATGGAAATATCTACACCGCTATCTGCATGAACATGGAAATATCTACACAGCTATCTGCATATACAAGGAAATATCTACACAGATTTCTCTATAAATACGGAAATAACTACAGCGCTATCTCTATAAACTTCGAAATATCTACACCGCCATCTGTATGGACATGGAAATATCTACACCGCCATCTGTACGAACATAGACATATTTACACCGCCATCTGTATTAAGATGGAAATATCTACACCGCTATCTGTATAAACATGGAAATATCTGCCCAGCTATCTGTATAAACATGGAAATATCCGCTCCGCTATCTGTATAAACATGAAAATATCCACACCGCTATCTGTGTAAACATGGAAATATCTCCACCGCTATCTGTGTAAACATGGAAGTATCTACACCGCCATCAGTGTAAACATGAAAATATCTACACCGCCATCTCTATAAACATGGAAATATCTACACCGCCATCTGTATGAACATGGAAATATCTACACCGCCATCTCTATAAAGGTGGAAATATCTACACCGCTATCTGTATGAACTTGGAAATATCTACACTGCTATCTGCATAAAATTGAAATTATCTACACCACTATCTCTATAAACATGGAAATATCTACACTGCTGTCTGTATAAACATGGAAATATCTACACCGCTATCTGTATAAACATGGAAATATCTTCACCGCTATCTTTATAAACATGGAAATGTCTACAATGCTGTCTCTATAAACTTGGAAATAACTACACCAGTATCTCAATAAACATGTAAATATCTAGACCGCCATCTCTACAAACATGGAAATATCTACACCACCATCTGTATCAACATGGAAATACCTATACCGCTATCTGCATAAACATGGAAATAACTACACCGCCATCTCTATGAGCATGGAAATATCTACACCGCCATCTGCATGAACTTGGAAATATCTAAACCGCCATCTCTATGAACATGGAAATATCTACACCGCCATCTGTACGACCATGGAAATATCTACAACGCCATATGTATGAACATGTAAATATCTACACCGCTATCTGTATGAACATGGAAATATCTACACCGCTATCTGTATCAACATGGAAATATCTACACCGCTATCTGTATGAACATGGAAATATCTACACCGTTATCTGTATGAACATGGAAATATCTACACCGCTATCTGTATGCACATGCAAATATCTACACAGCTATCTGTATATCAATGGAAAATCTACATTGCTATCTCTATAAACATGGAAATAACTACACTGCTATCTGTATAAACATGGAAATATCTACACCGCCACCTGTACGAACATGGAAATATCTTCACTGATATCTCTATAAACATGGAAATAACTACACTGCTATCTGTATAAACATGGAAATATCTACACCGCCATCTCTATGAACATGGAAATATCTACACCGCCATTTGTATGAACATGGAAATATCCACACCGCCATCTCTATGAACATGGAAATATCTACACCGCCATTTGTATGAAATTGGAAATATCTACACCGCCATCTGTGTGAACATGGAAATATCTTCACCGCCATCTGTATGAACATGGATATATCTACACCGGCATCTGGATGAACATGGAAATATCTACACCGCTATCTGCATGAACATGGAAATATCTACACAGCTATCTGCATATACATGTAAACATCTACACAGATTTCTCTATAAATACGGAAATAACTACAGCGCTATCTCTATAAACTTCGAAATATCTACACCGCCATCTGTATTGACATGGAAATATCTACACCGCCATCTGTACGAACATAGACATATTTACACGGCCATCTGTGTTAAGATGGAAATATCTACACCGCTATCTGTATAAACATGGAAATATCTGCCCAGCTATCTGTATAAACATGGAAATATCCGCTCCGCTATCTGTATAATCATGAAAATATCCACACCGCTATCTGTGTAAACATGGAAATATCTCCACCGCTATCTGTGTAAACATGGAAGTATCTACACCGCCATCAGTGTAAACATGAAAATATCTACACCGCCATCTCTATAAACATGGAAATATCTACACCGCCATCTGTATGAACATGGAAATATCTACACCGCCATCTCTATAAAGGTGGAAATATCTACACCGCTATCTGTATGAACTTGGAAATATCTACACTGCTATCTGCATAAAATTGAAATTATCTACACCACTATCTCTATAAACATGGAAATATCTACACTGCTGTCTGTATAAACATGGAAATATCTACACTGCTATCTGTATAAACATGAAAATATCTTCACCGCTATCTGTTCAAGCAAGGAAATATCTACAACGCTGTCTCTATAAACTTGGAAATAACTACACCAGTATCTCAATAAACATGTAAATATCTAGACCGCCATCTCTACAAACATGGAAATATCTACACCACCATCTGTATCAACATGGAAATACCTATACCGCTATCTGCATAAACATGGAAATAACTACACCGCCATCTCTATGAGCATGGAAATATCTACACCGCCATCTGTACAAACATGGAAATATCTACACCGCCATCTGTATGAACATGTAAATATCCACACCGCCATCTGTATGAACATGGAAATATCTACACCGCTCACTGTATGAACATGGAAATATCTACAAGGCTATCTGTATGAACATGGAAATATCTACACCGTTATCTGTATGAACATGGAAATATCTACACCGCTATCTGTATGAAACTGGAAATATCTACACCGCTATCTGTACGAACATGGAAATATCTACACCGCTATCTGTATGAACATGGAAATATCTACACCGTTATCTGTATGAACATGGAAATATCTACGCCGCTATCTGAATGAACATGGAAATATCTTCTCCTCTATCTGTATGAACATGGAAATATCTACACCGCTATCTGTATGACCATGCAAATATCTACACAGCTATCTGTGTATCAATGGAAAATCTACATTGCTATCTCTATAAACATGGAAATAACTACACTGCTATCTGTATAAACATGGAAATATCTACACCGCCACCTGTATGAACATGGAAAGATCTACACAGATATCTCTATAAACATGGGAATAACTACACTGCTATCTGTATAAACATGGAAATATCTACACCGCCATCTCTATGAACATGGAAATATCTACACCGCCATTTGTATGAACCTGGAGATATCCACACCGCCATCTCTATGAACATGGAATTATCTACACCGCCATTTGTATGAAATTGGAAATATCTACACCGCCATCTGTATGAACATGGAAATATCTTCACCGCCATCTGTATGAACATGGATATATCTACACCGGCATCAGGATGAACATGGAAATATCTACTCCGCTATCTGCATGAACATGGAAATATCTACACAGCTATCTGCATATACATGGAAATATCTACACAGATTTCTCTATAAATACGGAAATAACTACAGCGCTATCTCTATAAACTTCGAAATATCTACACCGCCATCTGTATGGACATGGAAATATCTACACCGCCATCTGTACGAACATAGACATATTTACACCGCCATCTGTATTAAGATGGAAATATCTACACCGCTATCTGTATAAACATGGAAATATCTGCCCAGCTATCTGTATAAACATGGAAATATACGCTCCGCTATCTGTATAAACATGAAAATATCCACACCGCTATCTGTGTAAACATGGAAATATCTCCACTGCTATCTGTGTAAACATGGAAGTATCTACACCGCCATCAGTGTAAACATGAAAATATCTACACTGCCATCTCTATAAATATGGAAATATCTACACTGCCGTCTGTATGAACATGGAAATATCTACACCGCCATCTCTATAAAGGTGGAAATATCTACACCGCTATCTGTATGAACTTGGAAATAGCTACACTGCTATCTGCATAAAAATGAAATTATCTACACCACTATCTCTATAAACATGGAAATATCTACACTGCTGTCTGTATAAACATGGAAATATCTACACCGCTATCTGTGTAAACATGAAAATATCTTCACCGCTATCTGTTTAAACAAGGAAATATCTACAACGCTGTCTCTATAAACTTGGAAATAACTACACCAGTATCTCAATAAACATGTAAATATCTAGACCGCCATCTCTACAAACATGGAAATATCTACACCACCATCTGTATCAACATGGAAATACCTATACTGCTATCTGCATAAACATGGAAATAACTACACCGCCATCTCTATGAGCATGGAAATATCTACACCGCCATCTGTGCGAACATGGAAATATCTACACCGCCATCTGTATGAACATGTAAATATCCACACCGCCATCTGTATGAACATGGAAATATCTACACCGCTCACTGTATGAACATGGAAATATCTACAAGGCTATCTGTATGAACATGGAAATATCTACACCGTTATCTGTATGAACATGGAAATATCTACACCGCTATCTGTATGAAACTGGAAATATCTACACCGCTATCTGTACGAACATGGAAATATCTACACCGCTATCTGTATGAACATGCAAATATCTACACAGCTATATGTATATCAATGGAAATATCTACATTGCTATCTCTATAAACATGGAAATAACTACACTGCTATCAGTAAAAACATGGAAATATCTACACCGCCTCCTGTACGAACATGGAAATATCTACACTGCCATCCGTACGAACATGGAAATATCTACACCGCCATATGTATGAACATGTAAACATCTACACAGCTATCTGTATATCAATGGAAATATCTACACTGCTATCTGTATAAACATGGAAATAACTACACTGCTATCTGTAAAACATGGAAATATCTACACCGCCATCTGTATGAACATGGAAATATATTCACCGCCATCTGTATGAACATGGATATATCTACACCGGCATCTGGATGAACATGGAAATATCTACACCGCTATCTGCATGAACATGGAAATATCTACACAGCTATCTGCATATACAAGGAAATATCTACACAGATTTCTCTATAAATATGGAAATAACTACAGCGCTATCTCTATAAACTTCGAAATATCTACACCGCCATCTGTATGGACATGGAAATATCTACACCGCCATCTGTACGAACATAGACATATTTACACCGCCATCTGTATTAAGATGGAAATATCTACACCGCTATCTGTATAAACATGGAAATATCTGCCCAGCTATCTGTATAAACATGGAAATATCCGCTCCGCTATCTGTATAAACATGAAAATATCCACACCGCTATCTGTGTAAACATGGAAATATCTCCACCGCTATCTGTGTAAACATGGAAGTATCTACACCGCCATCAGTGTAAACATGAAAATATCTACACCGCCATCTCTATAAACATGGAAATATCTACACCGCCATCTGTATGAACATGGAAATATCTACACCGCCATCTCTATAAAGGTGGAAATATCTACACCGCTATCTGTATGAACTTGGAAATATCTACACTGCTATCTGCATAAAATTGAAATTATCTACACCACTATCTCTATAAACATGGAAATATCTACACTGCTGTCTGTATAAACATGGAAATATCTACACCGCTATCTGTATAAACATGAAAATATCTTCATCGCTATCTGTTTAAACAAGGAAATATCTACAACGCTGTCTCTATAAACTTGGAAATAACTACACCAGTATCTCAATAAACATGTAAATATCTAGACCGCCATCTCTACAAACATGGAAATATCTACACCACCATCTGTATCAACATGGAAATACCTATACCGCTATCTGCATAAACATGGAAATAACTACACCGCCATCTCTATGAGCATGGAAATATCTACACCGCCATCTGTACGAACATGGAAATATCTTCACCGCCATCTGTATGAACATGTAAATATCTACACGGCCATCTGTATGAACATGGAAATATCTACACCGCTAACTGTATGAAAATTGAAATATCTACACCGCTATCTGTATGAACATAGAAATATCTACACCGTTATCTGTATGAACATGGAAATATCTACACCGCTATCTGTATGAAGATGCAAATATCTACAACGCTATCTGTATGAACACGCAAATATCTACACAGCTATCTGTATATCAATGGAAATATCTACACTGATATCTCTATAAACTTGGAAATAACTACACTGCTATGAGTATAAACATGGAAATATCAAAACCGCCATCTCTATGAACATGGAAGTATCTACACCGCCATCTCTATCAACATGGAAATATCTACACCGCCATGTGTATGAACATGGAAATATCTACACCACCATCTGTATGAACATGGAAATATCTTCACCGCCATCTGTATGAACAATGATATTTCTACACCGGCATCTGGATGAACATGGAAATATCTACACCGCTATCTGCATGAACATGGAAATATCTACACCGCTATCTGCATATACATGGAAATATCCACACCGCTATCTGTGTAAACATGGAAATGTCTACACCGCTATCTGTGTAAACATGGAAATATCTACACCGCCATCTCTATAAACATGGAAATACCTACACCGCCATCTGTATGAGCATGGAAATATCTACACCGCCATCTCTATAAAGGTGGAAATATCTACACCGCTATCTGTATCAGCTTGGAAATATCTACACTGCTATCTGTATAATATTGAATTTATCTACAACACTATCTCTATAAACATGGAAATATCTACACTGCTGTCTGTGTAAACATGGAAATATCTACACCGCTATCTGTATAAACAAGGAAATATCTTCACCGCTATCTTTATAAACATGGAAATATCTACAACGCTGTCTCTATAAACTTGGAAATAACTACACCACTATCTCTAAAAACATGGAAATATCTAGACCGGCATCTCTATAAACATGGAAATATCTACACCACCATCTGTATAAACATGGAAATACCTATACCACTATCTGCATAAACATGGAAATATCTACACCGCCATCTCTATGAACATGGAAATATCTACACCGCCTTCTGTACAAACTTGGAAATATCTACACCGCCATCTGTATGGACATGTAAATATCTACACCGCCATCTGTATGAACATGGAAATATCTGCACCGCTAACTGTATGAACATGGAAATATCTACACCGCTATCTGAATGAACATGGAAATATCTACACCACTATCTGTAAAAGATGGAAATATCTACACCGCTATATGTATGAACATGGAAATATCTACAAAGCTATCTGTATATCAATGGAAATATCTACACCGCTATCTCTATAAACATGGAAATATCTACATTGCAATCTGTATAAACATGGAAATATCTACACCGCCATCTCTATGAACATGGAAATATGTACACCGCCATTTGTAGGAACACGGAAATATCTACACCGCCATCTGTATGAACATGGAAATATCTACACCGCCATTTGTATGAACATGGAAATATCCACACCGCCATATGTATGAACATGGAAATATCTTCAACGCCATCTGTATGAACATGGATATATCTACACCAGCATCTGGATGAACATGGAAATATCTACATCGCTATCTGCATGAACATGGAAATATCTACACCGCTAACTGTATGAACATGGAAATACCTACACCACTATCTGTGTGGACATGGAAATATCTACACCGCTATCTGTATGAACATGGAAATATCTACACCGTTATCTGTATGAACATGGAAATATCTACACCGCTATGTGTATGAGCATGGAAATATGTACACCGCTATCTGTATGAACATGGAAATATCTACACCGCTATCTCTATGAACATGCAAATATCTACACAGCTATCTGTATATCAATGGAAATATCTACACTGTTATCTCTATAAACATGGAAATATCTACACAGCTATCTGTAAAGAGATGGCAATATCTACACCACCATCTGTATGAACATGGAAATATCTACACTGCCATCCGTACGAACATGGAAATATCTACACCGCCATCTGTTTGAACATGTAAATATCTACACCGCCATCTGTATGAACATGGAAATATCTACGCCGCCATCTGTATGAACATGGAAATATCTACACCGTTAAATGTATGAACATGGAAATATCTACTCCGCTATCAGTATGAACATGGAAATATCTACAGCGCTATCTGTATGAACATGCAAATATCTACACAGCAATCTGCATATCAATGGAAATATCTACACTGCTATCTCTATAAACGTGGAAATAACTACACAGCTATGTGTATAAACATGGAAATACCTACACCGCCATCTCTATGAACATGGAAATATCTACACAGCCATTTGTATGAACATGAAAATATCTACACCGCCATCTCTATGAACATGGAAATATCTACACCGCCATGTGTATGAATATGGAAATATCTACACCGCCATCTGTATGAACATAGAAATATCTTCACCACCTTCTGTATGAACATGGATATATCTACACCGGCATCTGGATGAACATGGAAATATCTACACCGCAATCTGCATGAACATGGAAATATCTACACCTCTATCTGCATATACATGGAAATATCCACACCCCTATCTGTGTAAACATGGAAATGTCTACACCGCTATCTGTGTAAACATGGAAATATCTACACCGCCATCTGTGTAAACATGAAAATATCTACACCGCCATCTCTATAAACATGGAAATATCTACACCGCCCTCTGTATGAACATGGAAATATCTACACCGCCATCTCTATAAAGGTGGAAATATCTACACCGCTATCTGTATGAACTTGGAAATATCTACACTGCTATCTGTATAAAATTGAAATTATCTACACCACTATCTCTATAAACATGGAAATATCTACACTGCTGTCTGTATAAACATGGAAATATCTACACCGCTATCTGTATAAAAATGGAAATATCTTCACCGCTATCTGTATAAACATGGAAATATCTACAACGCTGTCTCTATAAACTTGGAAATAACTACACCACTATCTTTATAAACATGGAAATATCTAGACCGCCATCTCTATAAACATGGAAATATCTACACCACCATCTGTATAAACATGGAAATACCTATACCGTTATCTGCATAAACATGGAAATATCTACACCGCCATCTCTATGAACATGGAAACATCTACACCGCCTTCCGTGCGAACATGGAAATATCTACACCGCCATCTCTATGAACATGGAAATATCTACACCACTATCTGTAAGAACATGGAAATATCTACACCGCTATCTGTATGAACATGGAAATATCTACACCGCTATCTGTATGAAAATGGAAATATCTGCACCGCTATCTCTATGAACATGGAAATATCTACACCGCTATCTGTCTGAACATGTACATATCTACACCGCCATTTGTATGAACATGGAAATAACTACACTGCGATCTGTATAAACATGGAAATATCTACACCGCCACCTGTACGAACATGGAAATATCTACACCGCCATCCGTACGAACATGGAAATATCTACACCGCCATCTGTATGAACATGTAAGTATCTACACAGCTATCTGTATATCAATGGAAATATCTACACTGCTCTCTCTATGAACATGGAAATAACTACACTGCTATCTGTATGAACATGGAAATATCTACACCGCCACCTGTATGAACATGGAAATAACTACACTGCCATCCGTACAAACATGGAAATATCTACACCGCCATCTGTATGAACATGGAAATATCTACACCGCTTACTGTATGAACATGGAAATATCTACACCGCTATCTGTATGAACATGGAAATATCTACACCGCTATCTGTAAAACATGGAAATATCTACACTGCCATCTGTATGAACATGGAAATATCTACACCGCCATCTGTATGAACATGTAATTATCTACACAGCTATCTGTATATCAATGGAAATATCTACACTGATATCTCTATAAACATGGAAATAACTACACTGCTATCTGTACAAACATGGAAATATCTACACCGCCATCTCTATGAACATGGAAATATCTACAGCGCCATCTGTACGAACATGGACATATCTACACCGCCATCTGTATTAAGATGGAAATATCTACACCGCTATCTGTATAAACATGGAAATATCTGCCCAACTATCTGTATAAACATGGAAATATCTTCACCGCTATCTATATAAACATGGAAATTTCTACACCGCTATCTGCATAAACATGGAAATATCCACACCGCTATCTGAGTAAACACGGAAATGTCTACACTGCTATCTGTGTAAACATGGAAATATCTCCCCCGCCATCTGTGTAAACATGAAAATATCTACACCGCCATCTCTAAAAACATGGAAATATCTACACCGCCATCTGTATGAACATGGAAATATCTACATCGCCATCCCTGTAAACGTGGAAATTTCTACAGCGCTATCTGTATGAACTTGGAAATATCTACACTGTTATCTGTATAAAATTGAAATTATCTACACCACTATCTCTATAAACATGGAAATATCTACACCGCTATCTGTATAAACATGGAAATATCTACACCGCTATCTTTATAAACATGGAAATATCTTCACCGCTATCTGTATAAACATGGAAATATCTACAACGCTGTCTCTATAAACTTGGAAATAACTACACCAGTATCTCTATAAACATGAAAATATCTACACCGCCATCTCTATAAACATGGAAATATCTACACCACCATCTGTATAAACATGGAAATATCTATACCGCTATCTGCATAAACATGAAAATATCTACACCGCCATCTCTACGAACATGGAAATATCTACACCTCCATCTCTACGAACATGGAAATATCTACACCGCCATCTGTATGAACATGTAAATATCTACACCGCCATCTGCATGAACATGGAAATATCTACACCGCTAACTGTATTAACATGGAAATATCTACACCGCTATCTGTATGAACATGGAAATATCTACACCGTTATCTGTATGAACATGGAAATATCTACACCGCTATCTGTATGAACATGGAAATATCTACACCGCTATCTGTACGAACATGGAAATATCTACACCGCTATCAGTATGAACATGCAAACATCTACACAGCTATATGTATATCAATGGAAATAACTAAATTGCAATCTCTATAAACATGGAAATAACTACACTGCTATCTGTATAAACATGGAAATATCTACACCGCCACCTGTACGAACATGGAAATATCTACACTGCCATCCGTACGAAGATGGAAATATCTACACCGCCATCTGTATGAACATGTAAGTATCTACACAGCTATCTGTATATCAATGGAAATATCTACTCTGCTCTCTCTATAAACATGGAAATAACTACACTGCTATCTGTATGAACATGGAAATATCTACAACGCCACCTGTATGAACATGGAAATAACTACACTGCCATCCGTACAAACATGGAAATATCTACACCGCCATCTGTATGAACATGTAAATATCTACACCGCCATCTGTATGAACATGGAAATATCTACACCGCTTACTGTATGAACATGGAAATATCTACACCGCTATCTGTATGAACATCGAAATATCTACACCGCTATCTGTATGAACATGGAAATATCTTCACAGCTATCTGTATATCAATGGAAATATCTACACCGCTATCTCTATAAACATGGAAATATCTACATTGCTATCTGTATAAACATAGAAATATCTACACCACCATCTCTATGAACATGGAAATATCTACACCGCCATCTCTACGAACATGGAAATATCTACACCGCCATCTGTATGAACATGTAAATATCTACACCGCCATCTCTATGAACATGGAAATATCTACACCGCTAACTGTATTAACATAGAAATATCTACACCGCTATCTGTATGAACATGGAAATATCTACACCGCTATCTGTATGAACATGGAAATATCTACACCGCTATCTGTATGAACATGGAAATATCTACACCGCTATCTGTACGAACATGGAAATATCTACACCGCTATCAGTATGAACATGCAAACATCTACACAGCTCTATATATATCAATGGAAATATCTACATTGCAATCTCTATAAACATGGAAATAACTACACTGCTATCTGTATAAACATGGAAATATCTACACCGCCACCTGTACGAACATGGAAATATCTACACTGCCATCCGTACGAACATGGAAATATCTACACCGCCATCTGTATGAACAAGTAAGTATCTACACAGCTATCTGTATATCAATGGAAATATCTACACTGCTCTCTCTATAAACATGGAAATAACTACACTGCTATCTGTATGAACATGGAAATATCTACACCGCCACCTGTATGAACATGGAAATAACTACACTGCCATCCGTACAAACATGGAAATATCTACACCGCCATCTGTATGAACATGTAAATATCTACAGCGCCATCTGTATGAACATGGAAATATCTACACCGCTTACTGTATGAACATGGAAATATCTACACCGCTATCTGTATGAACATGGAAATATCTGCACCGCTATCTGTATGAACATGGAAATATCTACACAGCTATCTGTATATCAATGGAAATATCTACACCGCTATCTCTATCAACATGGAAATATCTACATTTCTATCTGTATAAACATGGAAATATCTACACCGCCATCTCTATGAACATGGAAATATCTACACCGCCATTTGTATCAACACGGAAATATCTACACCGCCATCTGTATGAACATGGAAATATCTACACCGCCATTTGTATGAACATGGAAATATCTACACCGCCATCTGTATGAACATGGAAATATCTTCAACGCCATCTGTATGAACATGGATATATCTACACCAGCATCTGCATGAACATGGAAATATCTACATCACTACCTGTATGAACAAGGAAATACCTACACCGCTATCTGTGTGAACATGGAAATATCTACACCGCTATCTGTATGAACATGGAAATATCTACACCGTTATCTGTATGAACATGGAAATATCTACACCGCTATGTGTATGAACATGGAAATATCTACACTGCAATCTGTATGAACATGGAAATATCTACACCGCTATCTGTATGAACATGCAAATATCTAGACCGCTATCTGTATGAACATGCAAATACCTACACTGCTATCTCTATAAACATGGAAATAACTACACAGCTATCAGTAAAAACATGGGACTATCTACACCGCCACCTGTATGAACATGGAAATATCTACACCGCCAGCTGTTTGAACATGTAAATATCTACACCGCCATCGGTATGAACATGGAAATATCTACACCGCCATCTGTATGAACATGGAAATATCTACACCGTTAACTGTATGAACATGGAAGTATCTACACCGCTATCAGTATGAACATGGAAATATCTACACCGCTATCTGTATGAACATGCAAATATCTACACTGCTATCTGTCTATCAGTGGAAATATCTACACCGCTATCTGTATGAACATGCAAATATCTACACAGCTATCTGTATATCAATGGAAATATCTACACTGCTATCTATATAAACATGGAAATAACTACACAGCTATCTGTAAAAACATGGGAATATCTACACCGCCACCCGTATGAACATGGAAATATCTACACCGCCATCTGTATGAACATGGAAATATCTACACCGCTAACTGTATGAACATGGAAATATCTACACCGCTATCTGTATGAACATGGAAATGTCTACACCGTTATCTGTATGAACATGGAAATATCTACACCGCTATCTGTATGAACATGGAAATATCTACACCGCTATCTGTGCGAACATGGAAATATCTACACCGCTATCAGTATGAACATGCAAATATCTACACAGCTATCTGTATATGAATGGAAATATCTACACTGCTATCTCTATAAACATGGAAATAACTACACTGCTATCTGTAAAACATGGAAATATCTACACCGCTATCTGTGCGAACATGGAAATATCTACACCGCTATCAGTATGAACATGCAAATATCTACATTGCTATCTGTATAAACATGGAAATATCTACACCGCCATCTCTATGAACTTGGAAATATCTACACCGCCATTTGTATGAACACGGAAATATCTACACCGCCATCTGTATGAACATGGAAATATCGACACCGCCATTTGTATGAACATGGAAATATCTACACCGCCATCTGTATGAACATGGAAATATCCTCAACGCCATCTGTATGGACATGGATATATCTACACCGGCATCTGGATGAACATGGAAATATCTACACCGCTATCTGCATGAACATGGAAATATCTACACCGCTAACTGTATGAACATGGAAATATCTACACCGCTATCTGTATGAACATGGAAATATCTACACCGCTATCTGTATGAACATGGAAATATCTACACCGTTATCTGTATGAACATGGAAATATCTACACTGCTATGTGTATGAACATGGAAATATCTACACTGCTATCTGTATGAACATGGAAATATCTACACCGCTATCTGTATGAACATGCAAATATCTACACAGCTATCTGTACATCAATGGAAATATCTACACTGCTATCTCAATAAACATGGAAATAACTACACAGCTATCTGTAAAAACTAGGGAATATCTACACCGCCACCTGTATGAACGTGGAAATACCTACACTGCCATCCGTACGAACATGGAAATATCTACACTGCCATCTGTTTGAACATGTAAATATCTACACCGCCATCTGTATGAACATGGAAATATATACACCGCCATCTGTATGAACATGGAAATATCTACAACGTTAACTGTTTGAACATGGAAATATCTACACCGCTATCAGTATGAACAAGGAAATATCTACACCGCTATCTGTATGAACATGCAAATAGCAAATATCTACACAGCTATCTGTATATCAATGGAAATATCTACACTGATATCTCTATAAACATGGAAATAACTACACTGCTATGTGTAGAAACATGGAAATATCTACACCGCCATCTCTATGAACATGGAAATATCTACACCGCCATTTGTATGAACATGGAAATATCTACACCGCCATCTCTATGAACATGGAAATATCTACACCGCCATGTGTATGAACATGGAAATATCTACACCGCCATCTGTATGAACATGGAAATATCTTCACCGCCATCTGTATGAACATGGATATATCTACACCGGCATCTGGATGAACATGGAAATATCTACACCGCTATCTGCATATACATGGAAATATCCACACCGCTATCTGTGTAAACATGGAAATGTCTACACCGCTATCTGTGTAAACATGGAAATATCTACACCGCCATCTCTATAATCATGGAAATATCTACACCGCCATCTGTATGAACATGGAAATATCTACACCGCTAACTGTATGGACATGGAAATATCTACACCGCTACCTGTATGAACATGCAAATATCTACACAGCTATCTGCATATCAATGGAAATATCTACACCGCCATCTCTATGAACATGGAAATATCTACACCGCCATGTGTATGAACACGGAAATATCTACACCGCCATCTGTATGAACATGGAAATATCTTCACCACCTTCTGTATGAACATGGATATATCTACACCAGCATCTGGATGAACATGGAAATATCTACACCGCAATCTGCAAGAACATGGAAATATCTCCACCGCTATCTGAATGAACATGGAAATATCTACACCGCTAACTGTATGAACATGGAAATATCTACACCGCTATCTGTATGAACATGGAAATATCTACACCGCTATCTGTATGAACATGGAAATATCTACACCGTTATCTGTATGAACATGGAAATATCTACACCGCTATGTGTATGAACATGGAAATATCTACACCGCTATCTGCATATACATGGAAATATCCACACCGCTATCTGTGTAAACATGGAAATGTCTACACCGCTATCTGTGTAAACATGGAAATATCTACACCGCCATCTCTATTAACATGGAAATATCTACACCGCCATCTGTATGAACTTGGAAATATCTACACCGCCATCTCTATAAAGGTGGAAATATCTACACCGCTATCTGTATGAACTTGGAAATATCTACACTGCTATCTGTAAAAAATTGAAATTATCTACACCACTATCTCTACAACCATGGAAATATCTACACTGCTGTCTGTATAAACATGGAAATATCTACACCGCCATCTGTATAAACATGGAAATATCTTCACCGCTCTCTTTATAAACATGGAAATATCTACGCCGCCATCTCTATGAACATGGAAATATCTACACCGCTATCTGTATGAACATGTAAATATCTACACCGCCATTTGTATGAACATGGAAATAACTACACTGCTATCTGTATAAACATGGAAATATCTACACCGCCACCTGTACGAACATGGAGATATCTACACCGCCATCCGTACGAACATGGAAATATCTACACCGCCATCTGTATGAACATGTAAGTATCTACACAGCTATCTGTATATCAATGGAAATATCTACACTGCTCTCTCTATGAACATGGAAATAACAACACTGCTATCTGTATGAACATGGAAATATCTACACCGCCACCTGTATGAACATGGAAATAACTACACTGCCATCCGTACAAACATGGAAATATCTACACCGCCATCTGTATGAACATGTAAATATCTACACCGCCATCTGTATGAACATGGAAATATCTACACCGCTTACTGTATGAACATGGAAATATCTACACCGCTATCGGTATGAACATGGAAATATCTACACCGCTATCTGTAAAACATGGAAATATCTACACCGCCATGTGTATGAACATGGAAATATCTACACCGCCATCTCTATAAACGTGGAAATATCTACACCGCTATCTGTATGAACTTGGAAATATCTACACTGCTATCTGTATAAAATTGAAATTATCTACATCACTATCTCTATAAACATGGAAATATCTTCACCGCTATCTGTATAAACATGGAAATATCTACACCGCTATCTGTATAAACATGGAAATATCTTCACCGCTATCTGTATAAACATGGAAATATCTACAATGCTGTCTCTATAAACTTGGAAATAACTACACCAGTATCTCTATAAACATGGAAATATCTAGACCGCCATCTCTATAAACATGGAAATATCTACACCACCATCTATATAAACATGGAAATATCTACACCGCTAACTGTATGAACATGGAAATATCTACACCGCCATCTCTATGAACATGGAAATATCTACACCGCTATCTGTATGAACATGGAAATATCTACACCGTTATCTGTATGAACATGGAAATATCTACACCGCTATGTGTATGAACATGGAAATATCTACACTGCTATCTGCATATACATGGAAATATCCACACCGATATCTGTGTAAACATGGAAATGTCTACACCGCTATCTGTGTAAACATAAAAATATCTACACCGCCATCTCTATAAACATGGAAATACCTACACCGCCATCTGTATGAACTTGGAAATATCTACACCGCCATCTCTATAAAGGTGGAAATATCTACACCGCTATCTGTATGAACTTGGAAATATCTACACTGCTATCTGTATAAAATTGAAATTATCTACACCACTATCTCTACAAACATGGAAATATCTACACTGCTGTCTGTATAAACATGGAAATATCTACACCGCCATCTGTATAAACATGGAAATATCTTCACCGCTCTCTTTATAAACATGGAAATATCTACACCGCCATCTCTATGAACATGGAAATATCTACACCGCTATCTGTATGAACATGTAAATATCTACACCGCCATTTGTATGAACATGGAAATAACTACACTGCGATCTGTATAAACATGGAAATATCTACACCGCCACCTGTACGAACATGGAAATATCTACACCGCCATCCGTACGAACATGGAAATATCTACACCGCCATCTGTATGAACATGTAAGTATCTACACAGCTATCTGTATATCAATGGAAATATCTACACTGCTCTATGAACATGGAAATAACAACACTGCTATCTGTATGAACATGGAAATATCTACACCGCCACCTGTATGAAAATGGAAATAACTACACTGCCATCCGTACAAACATGGAAATATCTACACCGCCATCTGTATGAACATGTAAATATCTTCACCGCCATCTGTATGAACATGGAAATATCTACACCGCTTACTGTATGAACATGGAAATATCTACACCGCTATCGGTATGAACACGGAAATATCTACACCGCTATCTGTAAAACATGGAAATATCTACACCGCCATGTGTATGAACATGGAAATATCTACACCGCTATCTCTATAAACGTGGAAATATCTACACCGCTATCTGTATGAACTTGGAAATATCTACACTGCTATCTGTATAAAATTGAAATTATCTACAACACTATCTCTATAAACATGGAAATATCTTCACCGCTATCTGTATAAACATGGAAATATCTACACCGCTATCTGTATAAACATGGAAATATCTGCACCGCTATCTGTATAAACATGGAAATATCTACAATGCTGTCTCTATAAACTTGGAAATAACTACACCAGTATCTCTATAAACATGGAAATATCTAGACCGCCATCTCTATAAACATGGAAATATCTACACCACCATCTATATAAACATGGAAATTTCTATACCGCTATCTGCATAAACATGAAAATATCTACACCGCCATCTCCATGAACATGGAAATATCTACACCGCTATCTGTATGAACATGTAAATATCTACACCGCGATTTGTATGAACATGGAAATAACTACACTGCGATCTGTATAAACATGGAAATATCTACACCGCCACCTGTACGAACATGGAAATATCTACACCGCCATCCGTACGAACATGGAAATATCTACACCGCCATCTGTATGAACATGTAAGTATCTACACAGCTATCTGTATATCAATGGAAATATCTACACTGCTCTCACTATGAACATGGAAATAACTACACTGCTATCTGTATGAACATGGAAATATCTACACCGCCATTTGTATGAACATGGAAATATCTACACCGCCATCTCTATGAACATGGAAATATCAACACCGCCATTTGTATGAACATGGAAATATCTACACCGCCATCTGTATGAACATGGAAATATCTTCACCGCCATCTGTATGAACATGGATATATCTACACCGGCATCTGAATGAACATGGAAATATCTACACCGCTATCTGCATGAACATGGAAATATCTACACAGCTATCTGCATATACATGGAAATATCTACAGAGATTTCTCTATAAATACGGAAATAACTACAACGCTATCTCAATAAACTTCAAAATATCTACACTGCCATCTGTATGAACATGGAAATATCTACACCGCCATCTGTACAAACATGGACATATCTACACCGCCATCTCTATTAAGATGGAAATATCTACACCGCTATCTGTATAAACATGGAAATATCTGCCCAACTATCTGTATAAACATGGAAATATCTACACCGCTATCTGCATAAACATGGAAATATCCACACCGCTATCTGCATAAACATGGAAATATCCACACCGCTATCTGTGTAAACATGGAAATGTCTACAACGCTATCTGTGTAAACATGGAAATATCTACACCGCCATCTGTGTAAACATGAAAATATCTACACCGCCATCACTATAAACATGGAAATATCTACACCGCCATCAGTATGAACATGGAAATATCTACACCGCCATCTCTATCAACGTGGAAATATCTACACCGCTATCTGTATGAACTTGGAAATATCTACACTGCTCTCGGTATAAAATTGAAATTATCTACACCACTATCACTATAAACATGGAAATATCTACACTGCTATCTGTCTAAATATGGAAATATCTACACCGCTATCTGTATAAACATGGAAATATCTCCACCGCTATCTGTATAAACATGGAAATATCTACAACGCTTCTCTATAAACTTGGAAATAACTACACCACAATCTCTGTAAACATGGAAATATCTAGACCGCCATCTCTATAAACACGGAAATATCTACACCACCATCCGTATAAACATGCAAATATCTATACCGCTATCTGCATAAACATGGAAATATCTACACCGCCATCTCTATGAACATGGAAATATCTACACCGCCATCTGTACGAACTTGGAAATATCTACACCGCCATCTGAATGAACATGTAAATATCTACACCGCCATCTGTATGAACATGGAAATATCTACACCGCTAACTATACGAACATGGAAATATCTACACCGCTGTCTGTATGAACATGGAAATATCTACACCGTTATCTGTATGAACATGGAAATATCTACACCGCTATCTGTATGAACATGGAAATATCTACACCGCTATCTGTACGAACATGGAAATATCTACACCGCTATCTGAACATACACATAACTACACAGCAATCTGTATATCAATGGAAATATCTACACTGCTATCTCTATAAACATGGAAATAACTACACTGCTATCTGTATAAACAAGGAAATATCTACACCGCCACCTGTATGAACATGGAAATATCTACACTGCCATCCGTACAAACATGGAAATATTTACACCGCCATCTGTATGAACATGTAAATATCAACACCGCCATCTGTATGAACATGGAAATATCTACACCGCTAACTGTATGCACATGGAAATATCTACACCGCTATCTGCATGAACATGGAAATATCTACACCGCTATCTGTATGAACATGGAAATATCTACACCGCTATCTGTATGAACATGGAAATATCTACACCGCTATCTGTATGAACATGGAAATATCTACACCGGTATCTGTATGAACATGCAAATATCTACACCGCCATTTTTATGAACATGGAAATATCTACACCGCCATCTGTATGAACATGGAAATATCTTCACCGCCATCTGTATGAACATGGATATATCTACACCGGCATCAGGATGAACATGGAAATATCTACACCGCTATCTGCATGAACATGGAAATATCTACACAGCTAACTGCATATACATGGAAATATCTACCCAGATTTCTCTATAAATATGGAAATAACTACAGCGCTATCTCTATAAACTTCGAAATATCTACACCACCATCTGTATGAACATGAAAATATCTACACCGCCATCTGTACGAACATGGACATACCTACACCGCCATCTGTATTAAGATGGAAATATCTACACCGCTGTCTGTATAAACATGGAAATATCTGCCCATCTTTCTGTATAAACATGGAAATATCCGCACCGCTATCTGTATAAACATGGAAATATCTGCACCACTATCTGTATAAACATGGAAATAACCGCACCGCTATCTGTATAAACATGGAAATATCTACACAGCTTTGTGCATAATCATGGAAATATCCACAACGCTATCTGTGTAAACATGGAAATGTCTACACCGCTATCTGTGTAAACATGGAAATATCTACACCGCCATCTGTGTAAAGATGAAAATATCTACACCGCCATCTCTATATACATGGAAATATCTACACCGCCATCTGTATGAACATGGAAATATCTACACCGTCATCTCTATAAACGAGGAAATATCTACACTGCTATCTGTATCAAAGTGAAATTATCTACACGACTATCTATATAAACATGGAAATATCTACACCGCTATCTCTATGAACATGGAAATAACTACACCGCTATCTGTATGAAAATAGAAATATCTACACCGCTATCTGTACGAACATGGAAATATCTACACCGCTATCTGTGAGAACGTGCAAATATCTACACAGCTATCTGTACATCAATGGAAATATCTACACTGATATCTCTATAAACATGGAAAAACTACACTGCTATCTGTATAAACATGGAAATATATACGCCGCCACCTGTATGAACATGGAAATAACTACACTGCCATCCGTACGAACATGGAAATATCTACACCGGCATCTGTATGAACATGTAAATATCTACACCGCCATCTGTATGAACATGGAAATATCTACACCATTAACTGTATGAACACGGAAATATCTACACCGCTATCTGTATGAACATGGAAATATCTACACCGCTATCTGTATGAACATGGAAATATCTACACCGCTATCTGTATGAACATGGAAATATCTACACCGCTATCTGTATAAACATGGAAATATCCGCACCGCTATCTGTATAAACATGGAAATATCTACACCGCTATCTGCATAAACATGGAAATATCCACACCGCTATCTGTGTAAACATGGAAATGTCTACACCGCTATCTGTGTAAACATGGAAATATCTCCACCGCCATCTGTGTAAACGTGAAAATATCTACACCGCCATCTCTAAAAACATGGAAATATCTACACCGCCATCTGTATGAACATGGAAATATCTACACCGCCATCTCTATAAACGTGGAAATATCTACACCGCTATTTGTATGAACTGGGAAATATCTACACTGCTAACTGTATAAAATTGAAATTATCTACACCAATATCTCTATAAACATGGAAATATCTACACTGCTCTCTGTATAAACATGGAAATATCTACACCGCTCTCTGTATAAACATGGAAATATCTTCACCGCTATCTGTATAAACATGGAAATATCTACAATGCTGTCTCTATAAACTTGGAAATAACTACACCACTATCTCTGTAAACATGGAAATATCTAGACCGCCATCTCTATAAACACGGAAATATCTACACCACCATCTGTATAAACATGGAAATATCTATACCGCTATCTGCGTAAACATGGAAATATCTACACCGCCATCTCTATGAACATGGAAATATCTACACCGCCATCTGTACGAACTTGGAAATATCTACACCGCCACCTTTATGAACATGTAAATATCTACACCACCATCTGTTTGAACATGGAAACATCTACACCGCTAACTGTATGAACATGGAAATATCTACACCGCTATCTGTATGAACATGGAAATATCTACACCGTTATCTGTATGAACATGGAAATATCTACACCGCTATCTGTATTAACACGGAAATATCTACACCGCTATCTGTATGAACATGCAAATATCTACACAGCTATATGTATATCAATGGAAATATCTACATTGCTATCTCTATTACCATGGAAATAACTACACTGCTATCTGTATGAACATGGAAATATCTACACCGCCACCTGTATGAACATGGAAATATCTACAATGCCATCCGTACGAACATGGAAATACCTATACCGCCATCTGTATGAACATGTAAATATCTACACCGCCATCTGTACGAACTTGGAAATATCTACACCGCCATCTGTATGAACATGTAAATATCTACAGCACCATCTGTATGAACATGGAAATATCTACACCGCTAACTGTACGAACATGGAAATATCTACACCGCTGTCTGTATGAACATGGAAATATATACACCGTTATCTGTATGAACATGGAAATATCTACACCGCTATCTGTATGAACATGGAAATATCTACACCGCTATCTGTACGAACATGGAAATATCTACACCGCTATCTGTATGAACATACACATAACTACACAGCAATCTGTATATCAATGGAAATATCTACACTGCTATCTCTATAAACATGGAAATAACTACACTGCTATCTGTATACACAAGGAAATATCTACACCGCCACCTGTATGAACATGGAAATATCTACACTGCCATCCGTACAAACATTGAGATATTTACACCGCCATCTGTATGAACATGTAAATATCAACACCGCCATCTGTATGAACATGGAAATATCTACACCGCTAACTGTATGCACATGGAAATATCTACACCGCTATCTGCATGAACATGGAAATATCTACACCGCTATCTGTATGAACATGGAAATATCTACACCGCTATCTGTATGAACATGGAAATATCTACACCGCTATCTGTATGAACATGTAAATATCTACACCGCTATCTGTATGAACATGCAAATATCTACACAGCTATCTGTATATCAATGGAAATATCTACACAGCTATCTCTATAAACATGGAAATAACTACACTGCTATCTGTATAAACATGGAAATATGTACACCGCCATCTCTATGAACATGGAAATATCTACACCGCCATTTGTATGAACATGGAATTATCTACACCGCCATCTCTATGAACATGGAAATATCTACACCGCCATTTTTATGAAAATGGAAATATCTACACCGCCATCTGTATGAACATGGAAATATCTTCACCGCCATCTGTATGAACATGGATATATCTACACCGGCATCTGGATGAACATGGAAATATCTACACCGCTATCTGCATGAACATGGAAATATCTACACAGCTATCTGCATATACATGGAAATATCTACCCAGATTTCTCTATAAATATGGAAATAACTACAGCGCTATCTCTATAAACTTCGAAATATCTACACCACCATCTGTATGAACATGAAAATATCTACACCGCCATCTGTACGAACATGGACATATCTACACCGCCATCTGTATTAAGATGGAAATATCTACACCGCTGTCTGTATAAACATGGAAATATCTGCCCATCTTTCTGTATAAACATGGAAATATCCGCACCGCTATCTGTATAAACATGGAAATATCTGCACCACTATCTGTATAAACATGGAAATAACCGCACCGCTATCTGTATAAACATGGAAATATCTACACAGCTTTGTGCATAAACATGGAAATATCCACAACGCTATCTGTGTAAACATGGAAATGTCTACACCGCAATCTGTGTAAACATGGAAATATCTACACCTCCATCTGTGTAAAGATGAAAATATCTACACCGCCATCTCTATAAACATGGAAATATCTACACCGCCATCTGTATGAACATGGAAATATCTACACCGCCATCTATATAAACGTGGAAATATCTACACTGCTATCTGTATAAAAGTGAAATTATCTACACGACTATCTATATAAACATGGAAATATCTACACCGCTATCTCTATGAACATGGAAATACCTACACCGCTATGTGTATGAAAATAGAAATATCTACACCGCTATCTGTACGAACATGGAAATATCTACACCGCTATCTGTGAGAACGTGCAAATATCTACACGGCTATCTGTACATCAATGGAAATATCTACACTGATATCTCTATAAACATGGAAATAACTACACTGCTATCTGTATAAACATGGAAATATATACACCGCCACCTGTATGAACATGGAAATAACTACACTGCCATCCGTACGAACATAGAAATATCTACACCGGCATCTGTATGAACATGTAAATATCTACACCGCCATCTGTATGAACATGGAAATATCTACACCATTAACTGTATGAACACGGAAATATCTACACCGCTATCTGTATGAACATGGAAATATCTACATCGCTATCTGTATGAACATGGAAATATCTACACTGCTAACTGTATGAACATGGAAATATCTACACCGCTATCTGTATAAACATGGAAATATCCGCACCGCTATCTGTATAAACATGGAAATATCTACACCGCTATCTGCATAAACATGGAAATATCCACACCGCTATCTGTGTAAACATGGAAATGTCTACACCGCTATCTGTGTAAACATGGAAATATCTCCACCGCCATCGGTGTAAACGTGAAAATATCTACACCGCCATCTCTAAAAACATGGAAATATCTACACCGCCATCTGTATGAACATGGAAATATCTACACCGCCATCTCTATAAACGTGGAAATATCTACACCGCTATTTGTATGAACTGGGAAATATCTACACTGCTAACTGTATAAAATTGAAATTATCTACACCAATATCTCTATAAACATGGAAATATCCACACTGCTCTCTGTATAAACATGGAAATATCTACACCGCTCTCTGTATAAACATGGAAATATCTTCACCGCTATCTGTATAAACATGGAAATATCTACAATGCTGTCTCTATAAACTTGGAAATAACTACACCACTATCTCTGTAAACATGGAAATATCTAGACCGCCATCTCTATAAACACGGAAATATCTACACCACCATCTGTATAAACATGGAAATATCTATACCGCTATCTGCGTAAACATGGAAATATCTACACCGCCATCTCTATGATCATGGAAATAACTACACCGCCATCTGTACGAACTTGGAAATATCTACACCGCCACCTGTATGAACATGTAAATATCTACACCACCATCTGTTTGAACATGGAAATATCTACACCGCTAACTGTATGAACATGGAAATATCTACACCGCTATCTGTATGAACATGGAAATATCTACACCGTTATCTGTATGAACATGGAAATATCTACACCGCTATCTGTATTAACATGGAAATCTCTACACCGCTATCTGTATGAACATGCAAATATCTACACAGCTATATGTATATCAATGGAAATATCTACATTGCTATCTCTATTACCATGGAAATAACTACACTGCTATCTGTATGAACATGGAAATATCTACACCGCCACCTGTATGAACATGGAAATATCTACAATGCCATCCATACGAACATGGAAATACCTATACCGCCATCTGTATGAACATGTAAATATCTACACCGTCATCTGTTTGAACATGGAAATATCTACACCGCTAACTGTATGAACATGGAAATATCTACACCGCTATCTGTATGAACATGGAAATATCTACACCGTTATCTGTAAAACATGTAAATATCTACACCGCTATGTGTATGAACATGGAAATATCTACACCGCTATCTGTATGAACATGGAAATATCTACACCGCTATCCGTATGAACATTCAAATATCTACACAGCTATCTGTATATCAATGGAAATATCTACACCGCTATCTCTATAAACATGGAAATATCTACACCGCTATTTGTATGAACACGGAAATATCTACACCGCCATCTGTATGAACATGGAAGTATCTACACCGCCATATGTATGAACATGGAAATATCTACACCGCCATCTGTATGAACATGGAAATATCTTCACCGCCATCTGTATGAACATGGATGTATCTACACCGGCATCTGGATGAACATGGAAATATCTACACCGCTATCTGCATGAACATGGAAATATCTACACAGCTCTCTGCATATACATGGAAATATCTACAGAGATTTCTCTATAAATATGGAAAAAACTACAACGCTATCTCTATAAACTTCGAAATATCTACACCGCCATCTGTATGACCATGGAAATATCTACACCGCCATCAGTACAAACATGGACATATCTACACCGCCATCAGTATTAAGATGGAAATATCTACACCGCTATCTGTATAAACATGGAAATATCTACCCAACTATCTGTATAAACATGGAAATATCCGGATCGCTATCTGTGTAAACATGGAAATATCTACACCGCTATCTGCATAAACATGGAAATATCCACACCGCTATCTGTGTAAACATGGAAATGTCTACAACGCTATCTTTGTAAACATGGAAATATCTACACCGCCATCTCTATAAACATGGAAATATCTACACCGCCATCTCTAAAAACATGGAAATATCTACACCGCTATCTCTATCAACGTGGAAATATCTACACCGCTATCTGTATGAACTTGGAAATATCTACACTGCTCTCGGTATAAAATTGAAATTATCTACACCACTATCACTATAAACATGGAAATATCTACAGTGCTATCTGTATAAACATGGAAATATCTACACCGCTATCTGTATAAACATGGAGATATCTTCACCGCTATCTGTATAAACATGGAAATATCTACAACGCTTCTCTATAAACTTGGAAATAACTACACCACGATCTCTGTAAACATGGAAATATCTAGACCGCCATCTCTATAAACACGTAAATATCTAAACCACCATCTGTATAAACATGGAAATATCTATACCGCCATCTGCATAAACATGGAAATATCTACACCCCCATCTGAACCAACTTGGAAATATCTACACCGCCATCTGTATGAACATGTAAATATCTACACCACCATCTGTATGAACATGGAAATATCTACACCGCTAACTGTATGAACATGGAAATATCTACACCGCTATCTGTATGAACATGGAAATATCTACACCGTTATCTGTATGAACATGGAAATATCTACACCACTATCTGTATGAACACGGAAATATCTACACTGCTATCTGTACGAACATGGAAATATCTACACCGCTATCTGTATGAACATACACATAACTACACAGCAATCTGTATATCAATGGAAATATCTACACTGCTATCTCTATAAACATGGAAATAACTACACTGCTATCTGTATAAACAAGGAAATATCTACACCGCCACCTGTATGAACATGGAAATATCTACACTGCCATCCGTACGAACATGGAAATATCTACACCGCCATCTGTATGAACATGTAAATATCAACACCGCCATCTGTATGAGCATGGAAATATCTACACCGCTAACTGTATGGACATGGAAATATCTACACCGCCATCTGCATGAACATGGAAATATCTACACCGCTATCTGTATGAACATGGAGATATCTACACCTCTATCTGTATGAACATGGAAATATCTACACCGCTATCTGTATGAACATGGAAATATCTACACCGCTATCTGTATGAACAAGCAAATATCTACACAGCTATCTGTATATCAATGGAAATATCTACACTGCTATCTCTATCAACATGGAAATAACTACCCTGCTATCTGTATAAACATGGAAATATCTACACCGCCATCTCTATGAACATGGAAATATCTACACCGCCATTTGTATGAACATGGAAATATCTACACCGCCATCTCTATGAACATGGAAATATCTACACCGCCATGTGTATGAACATGGAAATATCTACACCGCCATCTGTATGAACATGGAAATATCTTCACCGCCATCTGTATGAACATGGATATATCTACACCGGCATCTGGATGAACATGGAAATATCTACACCGCTATCTGCATGAACATGGAAATATCTACACAGCTATCTGCATATACATGGAAATATCTACACAGATTTCTCTATAAATATGGAAATAACAACAGCGCTATCTCTGTAAACTTCGAAATATCTACACCACCATCTGTATGAACATGAAAATAACTACACCGCCATCTGTACGAACATGGACATATCTACACCGCCATCTGTATTAAGATGGAAATATCTACACTGCTGTCTGTATAAACATGGAAATATCTGCCCATCTATCTGTATAAACATGGACATATCCGCACCGCTATCTGTATAAACATGGAAATATCTGCCCAACCATCTGTATAAACATGGAAATATCCGCACCGCTATCTGTATAAACATGGAAATATCTACACCGCTGTCTGCATAAACATGGAAATATCCACAACGCTATATGTGTAAACATTGAAATGTCTACACCGCTATCTCTGTAAACATGGAAATATCTACACCGCCATCTGTATAAACATGAAAATATCTACACCGCCATCTCTATAAACAAGGAAATATCTACACCGCCATCTGTATGAACATGGAAATATCTACACTGCCATCTCTATAAACATGGAAATATCTACACTGCTATCTGTATGAACTTGGAAATATCTACACTGCTATCTGTATAAAATTGAAATTATCTACACCACTATCTCTATAAACATGGAAATATCTACACTGCTATCTGTATAAACTTGGAAATATCTACACCGCTATCTGTAAAAACATGGAAATATCTTCACTGCTCTCTGTATAAACATGGAAATATCTACAACGCTGTCTCTATAAACTTGGAAATAACTACACCACTATCTCTATAAACATGGAAATATCTAGACCGCCATCTCTATAAACATGGAAATGTCTACACCACCATCTGTATAAACATGGAAATATCTATACCGCTATGTGCATAAACATGGAAATATCTACACCGCAAACTCTATGAACATGGAAATATCTACACCGCCATCTGTACGAACATGGAAATATCTACACCGCCATCTGCATGAACATGTAAATATCTACACCGCCATCTGTATGAACATGGAAATATCTACACCGCTAACTGTATGAACATGGAAATATCTACACCGCTATCTGTATGAACATGGAAATATCTACACCTATATCTGTATGAACATGGAAATATCTACACCGCTATCTGTACGAACATGGAAATATCTACACTGATATCTGTATGAACATGCAAATATCAACACAGCTATCTGTAAATCAATGGAAATATCTACACTGCTATCTCTATAAACATGGAAATAACTACACTGCTATCTGTATAAACATGGAAATATCTACACCGCCACCTGTATGAACATGGAAATATCTACTCTGCCATCCGCACGAACATGGAAATATCTACACCGCCATCTGTATGAACATGGAAATATCTACACCGCTAACTGTATGAACATGGATATATCTACACCGCTATCTGTATGAACATGGAAATATCTACACCGTTATCTGTATGAACATGGAAATATCTACACTGCTATCTGTATGAACATGGAAATATCTACACCGCCATCTCTATGAACATGGAAATATGTACACCACCATTTGTATGAACATGGAAATATCTACACCGCCATCTGTATGAACATGGAAATATCTTCACCGCCATCTGTATGAGCATGGATATATCTACACTGGCATCTGGATGAGCATGGAAATATCTACACGGCTGTCTGCATGAACATGGAAATATCTACACAGCTATCTGCCTATACATGGAGATACCTACACAGATTTCTCTATAAATATGGAAATAACTACAGCGATATCTCTATAAACTTCGAAATATCTGCACTGCCATCTGTATGAACATGGAAATATCTACACCGCCATCTGTATGTACATGGACATATCTACACCGCCATCTGTATTAAGATGGAAATATCTACACCGCTATCTGTATAAACATGGAAATATCTGCCCAACTATCTGTATAAACATGGAAATATCCGCACCGCTATCTGTATAAACATGGAAATATCTACACCGCTATCTGCATAAACATGGAAAGATCCATAACGCTATCTGTGTAAACATGCAAATGTCTACACCGCTATCTGTGTAAACATGGAAATATCTACACCGACATCTGTGTAAACATGGAAATATCTACACCGCCATCTCTATAAACATGGAAATATCTACACCGCCATCTGTATGAACATGGAAATATCTACACCACCATCTCTATAAACGTGGAAATATCTACACCGCTATCTCTATGAACTTGGAAATATCTACACTGCTATCTGTATAAAATTGAAATTATCTACACCACTATCTCTATAAACATGGAAATATCTACACTGTTATCTGTATAAACATGAAAATATCTACACCGCTATCTGTATAAACATGGAAATAACTTCACCGCTATCTGTATAAACATGGAAATATCTACAACGCTGTCTCTATAAACTTGGAAATAACTACACCACTATCTCTATAAACATGGAAATATCTAGACCGCCATCTCTATAAACATGGAAATATCTACACAACCATCTGTATAAACATGGAAATATCTATACCGCTATCTGCATAAACATGGAAATATCTACACCGCCATCTCTATGAACATGGAAATATCTACACGGCCATCTGTACGAACACGGAAGTATCTACACCGCCATCTGTATGAACATGTAAATATCTACACGGCCATCTGTATGAACATGGAAATATCTAAACCGCTAACTGTATGACCACGGAAATATCTACACCGCCCACTGTATGAGCATGTAAATATCAACACCGCCATCTGTATGAGCATGGAAATATCTACACCGCTAACTGTATGGACATGGAAATATCTACACCGCCATCTGCATGAACATGGAAATATCTACACCGCTATCTGTGTAAACATGGAAATATCTACACCGCCATCTCTATAATCATGGAAATATCTACACCGCCATCTGTATGAACATGTAAATATCTACACCGCCATCTGTATGAACATGGAAATATCTACACCGCTTACTGTATGAACATGGAAATATCTACACCGCTATCGGTATGAACATGGAAATATCTACACCGCTATCTGTAAAACATGGAAATATCTACACCGCCATGTGTATGAACATGGAAATATCTACACCGCCATCTCTATAAACGTGGAAATATCTACACCGCTATCTGTATGAACTTGGAAATATCTACACTGCTATCTGTATAAAATTGAAATTATCTACAACACTATCTCTATAAACATGGAAATATCTTCACCGCTATCTGTATAAACATGGAAATATCTACACCGCTATCTGTATAAACATGGAAATATCTTCACCGCTATCTGTATAAACATGGAAATATCTACAATGCTGTCTCTATAAACTTGGAAATAACTACACCAGTATCTCTATAAACATGGAAATATCTAGACCGCCATCTCTATAAACATGGAAATATCTACACCACCATCTATATAAACATGGAAATATCTACACCGCTAACTGTATGAACATGGAAATATCTACACCGCCATCTCTATGAACATGGAAATATCTACACCGCTATCTGTATGAACATGGAAATATCTACACCGTTATCTGTATGAACATGGAAATATCTACACCGCTATGTGTATGAACATGGAAATATCTACACTGCTATCTGCATATACATGGAAATATCCACACCGATATCTGTGTAAACATGGAAATGTCTACACCGCTATCTGTGTAAACATAAAAATATCTACACCGCCATCCCTATAAACATGGAAATACCTACACCGCCATCTGTATGAACTTGGAAATATCTACACCGCCATCTCTATAAAGGTGGAAATATCTACACCGCTATCTGTATGAACTTGGAAATATCTACACTGCTATCTGTATAAAATTGAAATTATCTACACCACTATCTCTACAAACATGGAAATATCTACACTGCTGTCTGTATAAACATGGAAATATCTACACCGCCATCTGTATAAACATGGAAATATCTTCACCGCTCTCTTTATAAACATGGAAATATCTACACCGCCATCTCTATGAACATGGAAATATCTACACCGCTATCTGTATGAACATGTAAATATCTACACCGCCATTTGTATGAACATGGAAATAACTACACTGCGATCTGTATAAACATGGAAATATCTACACCGCCACCTGTACGAACATGGAAATATCTACACCGCCATCCGTACGAACATGGAAATATCTACTCCGCCATCTGTATGAACATGTAAGTATCTACACAGCTATCTGTATATCAATGGAAATATCTACACTGCTCTATGAACATGGAAATAACAACACTGCTATCTGTATGAACATGGAAATATCTACACCGCCACCTGTATGAAAATGGAAATAACTACACTGCCATCCGTACAAACATGGAAATATCTACACCGCCATCTGTATGAACATGTAAATATCTTCACCGCCATCTGTATGAACATGGAAATATCTACACCGCTTACTGTATGAACATGGAAATATCTACACCGCTATCGGTATGAACACGGAAATATCTACACCGCTATCTGTAAAACATGGAAATATCTACACCGCCATGTGTATGAACATGGAAATATCTACACCGCTATCTCTATAAACGTGGAAATATCTACACCGCTATCTGTATGAACTTGGAAATATCTACACTGCTATCTGTATAAAATTGAAATTATCTACAACACTATCTCTATAAACATGGAAATATCTTCACCGCTATCTGTATAAACATGGAAATATCTACACCGCTATCTGTATAAACATGGAAATATCTGCACCGCTATCTGTATAAACATGGAAATATCTACAATGCTGTCTCTATAAACTTGGAAATAACTACACCAGTATCTCTATAAACATGGAAATATCTAGACCGCCATCTCTATAAACATGGAAATATCTACACCACCATCTATATAAACATGGAAATTTCTATACCGCTATCTGCATAAACATGAAAATATCTACACCGCCATCTCCATGAACATGGAAATATCTACACCGCTATCTGTATGAACATGTAAATATCTACACCGCGATTTGTATGAACATGGAAATAACTACACTGCGATCTGTATAAACATGGAAATATCTACACCGCCACCTGTACAAACATGGAAATATCTACACCGCCATCCGTACGAACATTGAAATATCTACACCGCCATCTGTATGAACATGTAAGTATCTACACAGCTATCTGTATATCAATGGAAATATCTACACTGCTCTCACTATGAACATGGAAATAACTACACTGCTATCTGTATGAACATGGAAATATCTACACCGCCATTTGTATGAACATGGAAATATCTACACCGCCATCTCTATGAACATGGAAATATCAACACCGCCATTTGTATGAACATGGAAATATCTACACCGCCATCTGTATGAACATGGAAATACCTTCACCGCCATCTGTATGAACATGGATATATCTACACCGGCATCTGAATGAACATGGAAATATCTACACCGCTATCTGCATGAACATGGAAATATCTACACAGCTATCTGCATATACATGGAAATATCTACAGAGATTTCTCTATAAATACGGAAATAACTACAACGCTATCTCAATAAACTTCAAAATATCTACACTGCCATCTGTATGAACATGGAAATATCTACACCGCCATCTGTACAAACATGGACATATCTACACCGCCATCTCTATTAAGATGGAAATATCTACACCGCTATCTGTATAAACATGGAAATATCTGCCCAACTATCTGTATAAACATGGAAATATCTACACCGCTATCTGCATAAACATGGAAATATCCACACCGCTATCTGCATAAACATGGAAATATCCACACCGCTATCTGTGTAAACATGGAAATGTCTACAACGCTATCTGTGTAAACATGGAAATATCTACACCGCCATCTGTGTAAACATGAAAATATCTACACCGCCATCACTATAAACATGGAAATATCTACACCGCCATCAGTATGAACATGGAAATATCTACACCGCCATCTCTATCAACGTGGAAATATCTACACCGCTATCTGTATGAACTTGGAAATATCTACACTGCTCTCGGTATAAAATTGAAATTATCTACACCACTATCACTATAAACATGGAAATATCTACACTGCTATCTGTCTAAATATGGAAATATCTACACCGCTATCTGTATAAACATGGAAATATCTCCACCGCTATCTGTATAAACATGGAAATATCTACAACGCTTCTCTATAAACTTGGAAATAACTACACCACAATCTCTGTAAACATGGAAATATCTAGACCGCCATCTCTATAAACACGGAAATATCTACACCACCATCCGTATAAACATGCAAATATCTATACCGCTATCTGCATAAACATGGAAATATCTACACCGCCATCTCTATGAACATGGAAATATCTACACCGCCATCTGTACGAACTTGGAAATATCTACACCGCCATCTGAATGAACATGTAAATATCTACACCGCCATCTGTATGAACATGGAAATATCTACACCGCTAACTATACGAACATGGAAATATCTACACCGCTGTCTGTATGGACATGGAAATATCTACACCGTTATCTGTATGAACATGGAAATATCTACACCGCTATCTGTATGAACATGGAAATATCTACACCGCTATCTGTACGAACATGGAAATATCTACACCGCTATCTGTATGAACATACACATAACTACACAGCAATCTGTATATCAATGGAAATATCTACACTGCTATCTCTATAAACATGGAAATAACTACACTGCTATCTGTATAAACAAGGAAATATCTACACCGCCACCTGTATGAACATGGAAATATCTACACTGCCATCCGTACAAACATGGAAATATGTACACCGCCATCTGTATGAACATGTAAATATCAACACCGCCATCTGTATGAACATGGAAATATCTACACCGCTAACTGTATGCACATGGAAATATCTACACCGCTATCTGCATGAACATGGAAATATCTACACCGCTATCTGTATGAACATGGAAATATCTACACCGCTATCTGTATGAACATGGAAATATCTACACCGCTATCTGTATGAACATGGAAATATCTACACCGGTATCTGTATGAACATGCAAATAACTACACCGCCATTTTTATGAACATGGAAATATCTACACCGCCATCTGTATGAACATGGAAATATCTTCACCGCCATCTGTATGAACATGGATATATCTACACCGGCATCAGGATGAACATGGAAATATCTACACCGCTATCTGCATGAACATGGAAATATCTACACAGCTATCTGCATATACATGGAAATATCTACCCAGATTTCTCTATAAATATGGAAATAACTACAGCGCTATCTCTATAAACTTCGAAATATCTACACCACCATCTGTATGAACATGAAAATATCTACACCGCCATCTGTACGAACATGGACATACCTACACAGCCATCTGTATTAAGATGGAAATATCTACACCGCTGTCTGTATAAACATGGAAATATCTGCCCATCTTTCTGTATAAACATGGAAATATCCGCACCGCTATCTGTATAAACATGGAAATATCTGCACCACTATCTGTATAAACATGGAAATAACCGCACCGCTATCTGTATAAACATGGAAATATCTACACAGCTTTGTGCATAATCATGGAAATATCCACAACGCTATCTGTGTAAACATGGAAATGTCTACACCGCTATCTGTGTAAACATGGAAATATCTACACCGCCATCTGTGTAAAGATGAAAATATCTACACCGCCATCTCTATATACATGGAAATATCTACACCGCCATCTGTATGAACATGGAAATATCTACACCGTCATCTCTATAAACTTGGAAATATCTACACTGCTATCTGTATAAAAGTGAAATTATCTACACGACTATCTATATAAACATGGAAATATCTACACCGCTATCTCTATGAACATGGAAATAACTACACCGCTATCTGTATGAAAATAGAAATATCTACACCGCTGTCTGTACGAACATGGAAATATCTACACCGCTATCTGTGAGAACGTGCAAATATCTACACAGCTATCTGTACATCAGTGGAAATATCTACACTGATATCTCTATAAACATGGAAATAACTACACTGCTATCTGTATAAACATGGAAATATATACGCCGCCACCTGTATGAACATGGAAATAACTACACTGCCATCCGTACGAACATGGAAATATCTACACCGGCATCTGTATGAACATGTAAATATCTACACCGCCATCTGTATGAACATGGAAATATCTACACCATTAACTGTATGAACACGGAAATATCTACACCGCTATCTGTATGAACATGGAAATATCTACACCGCTATCTGTATGAACATGGAAATATCTACACCGCTAACTGTATGAACATGGAAATATCTACACCGCTATCTGTATAAACATGGAAATATCCGCACCGCTATCTGTATAAACATGGAAATATCTACACCGCTATCTGCATAAACATGGAAATATCCACACCGCTATCTGTGTAAACATGGAAATGTCTACACCGCTATCTGTGTAAACATGGAAATATCTCCACCGCCATCTGTGTAAACTTGAAAATATCTACACCGCCATCTCTAAAAACATGGAAATATCTACACCGCCATCTGTATGAACATGGAAATATCTACACCGCCATCTCTATAAACGTGGAAATATCTACACCGCTATTTGTATGAACTGGGAAATATCTACACTGCTAACTGTATAAAATTGAAATTATCTACACCACTATCTCTATAAACATGTAAATATCTACACTGCTCTCTGTATAAACATGGAAATATCTACACCGCTCTCTGTATAAACATGGAAATATCTTCACCGCTATCTGTATAAACATGGAAATATCTACAATGCTGTCTCTATAAACTTGGAAATAACTACACCACTATCTCTGTAAACATGGAAATATCTAGACCGCCATCTCTATAAACACGGAAATATCTACACCACCATCTGTATAAACATGGAAATATCTATACCGCTATCTGCGTAAACATGGAAATATCTACACCGCCATCTCTATGAACATGGAAATATCTACACCGCCATCTGTACGAACTTGGAAATATCTACACCGCCACCTTTATGAACATGTAAATATCTACACCACCATCTGTTTGAACATGGAAACATCTACACCGCTAACTGTATGAACATGGAAATATCTACACCGCTATCTGTATGAACATGGAAATATCTACACCGTTATCTGTATGAACATGGAAATATCTACACCGCTATCTGTATTAACACGGAAATATCTACACCGCAATCTGTATGAACATGCAAATATCTACACAGCTATATGTATATCAATGGAAATATCTACATTGCTATCTCTATTACCATGGAAATAACTACACTGCTATCTGTATGAACATGGAAATATCTACACCGCCACCTGTATGAACATGGAAATATCTACAATGCCATCCGTACGAACATGGAAATACCTATACCGCCATCTGTATGAACATGTAAATATCTACACCGCCATCTGTACGAACTTGGAAATATCTACACCGCCATCTGTATGAACATGTAAATATCTACAGCACCATCTGTATGAACATGGAAATATCTACACCGCTAACTGTACGAACATGGAAATATCTACACCGCTGTCTGTATGAACATGGAAATATATACACCGTTATCTGTATGAACATGGAAATATCTACACCGCTATCTGTATGAACATGGAAATATCTACACCGCTATCTGTACGAACATGGAAATATCTACACCGCTATCTGTATGAACATACACATAACTACACAGCAATCTGTATATCAATGGAAATATCTACACTGCTATCTCTACAAACATGGAAATAACTACACTGCTATCTGTATACACAAGGAAATATCTACACCGCCACCTGTATGAACATGGAAATATCTACACTGCCATCCGTACAAACATGGAAATATTTACACCGCCATCTGTATGAACATGTAAATATCAACACCGCCATCTGTATGAACATGGAAATACCTACACCGCTAACTGTATGCACATGGAAATATCTACACCGCTATCTGCATGAACATGGAAATATCTACACCGCTATCTGTATGAACATGGAAATATCTACACCGCTATCTGTATGAACATGGAAATATCTACACCGCTATCTGTATGAACATGCAAATATCTACACAGCTATCTGTATATCAATGGAAATATCTACACAGCTATCTCTATAAACATGGAAATAACTACACTGCTATCTGTATAAACATGGAAATATGTACACCGCCATCTCTATGAACATGGAAATATCTACACCGCCATTTGTATGAACATGGAATTATCTACACCGCCATCTCTATGAACATGGAAATATCTACACCGCCATTTTTATGAACATGGAAATATCTACACGGCCATCTGTATGAACATGGAAATATCTTCACCGCCATCTGTATGAACATGGATATATCTACACCGGCATCTGGATGAACATGGAAATATCTACACCGCTATCTGCATGAACATGGAAATATCTACACAGCTATCTGCATATACATGGAAATATCTACCCAGATTTCTCTATAAATATGGAAATAACTACAGCGCTATCTCTATAAACTTCGAAATATCTACACCACCATCTGTATGAACATGAAAATATCTACACCGCCATCTGTACGAACATGGACATATCTACACCGCCATCTGTATTAAGATGGAAATATCTACACCGCTGTCTGTATAAACATGGAAATATCTGCCCATCTTTCTGTATAAACATGGAAATATCCGCACCGCTATCTGTATAAACATGGAAATATCTGCACCACTATCTGTATAAACATGGAAATAACCGCACCGCTATCTGTATAAACATGGAAATATCTACACAGCTTTGTGCATAAACATGGAAATATCCACAACGCTATCTGTGTAAACATGGAAATGTCTACACCGCTATCTGTGTAAACATGGAAATATCTACACCTCCATCTGTGTAAAGATGAAAATATCTACACCGCCATATCTATAAACATGGAAATATCTACACCGCCATCTGTATGAACATGGAAATATCTACACCACCATCTATATAAACGTGGAAATATCTACACTGCTATCTGTATAAAAGTGAAATTATCTACACGACTATCTATATAAACATGGAAATATCTACACCGCTATCTCTATGAACATGGAAATACCTACACCGCTATGTGTATGAAAATAGAAATATCTACACCGCTATCTGTACGAACATGGAAATATCTACACCGCTATCTGTGAGAACGTGCAAATATCTACACAGCTATCTGTACATCAATGGAAATATCTACACTGATATCTCTATAAACATGGAAATAACTACACTGCTATCTGTATAAACATGGAAATATATACACCGCCACCTGTATGAACATGGAAATCACTACACTGCCATCCGTACGAACATAGAAATATCTACACCGGCATCTGTATGAACATGTAAATATCTACACCGCCATCTGTATGAACATGGAAATATCTACACCATTAACTGTATGAACACGGAAATATCTACACCGCTATCTGTATGAACATGGAAATATCTACATCGCTATCTGTATGAACATGGAAATATCTACACCGCTAACTGTATGAACATGGAAATATCTACACCGCTATCTGTATAAACATGGAAATATCCGCACCGCTATCTGTATAAACATGGAAATATCTACACCGCTATCTGCATAAACATGGAAATATCCACACCGCTATCTGTGTAAACATGGAAATGTCTACACCGCTATCTGTGTAAACATGGAAATATCTCCACCGCCATCGGTGTAAACGTGAAAATATCTACACCGCCATCTCTAAAAACATGGAAATATCTACACCGCCATCTGTATGAACATGGAAATATCTACACCGCCATCTCTATAAACGTGGAAATATCTACACCGCTATTTGTATGAACTGGGAAATATCTACACTGCTAACTGTATAAAATTGAAATTATCTACACCAATATCTCTATAAACATGGAAATATCCACACTGCTCTCTGTATAAACATGGAAATATCTACACCGCTCTCTGTATAAACATGGAAATATCTTCACCGCTATCTGTATAAACATGGAAATATCTACAATGCTGTCTCTATAAACTTGGAAATAACTACACCACTATCTCTGTAAACATGGAAATATCTAGACCGCCATCTCTATAAACACGGAAATATCTACACCACCATCTGTATAAACATGGAAATATCTATACCGCTATCTGCGTAAACATGGAAATATCTACACCGCCATCTCTATGATCATGGAAATAACTACACCGCCATCTGTACGAACTTGGAAATATCTACACCGCCACCTGTATGAACATGTAAATATCTACACCACCATCTGTTTGAACATGGAAATATCTACACCGCTAACTGTATGAACATGGAAATATCTACACCGCTATCTGTATGAACATGGAAATATCTACACCGTTATCTGTATGAACATGGAAATATCTACACCGCTATCTGTATTAACATGGAAATCTCTACACCGCTATCTGTATGAACATGCAAATATCTACACAGCTATATGTATATCAATGGAAATATCTACATTGCTATCTCTATTACCATGGAAATAACTACACTGCTATCTGTATGAACATGGAAATATCTACACCGCCACCTGTATGAACATGGAAATATCTACAATGCCATCCATACGAACATGGAAATACCTATACCGCCAACTGTATGAACATGTAAATATCTACACCGTCATCTGTTTGAACATGGAAATATCTACACCGCTAACTGTATGAACATGGAAATATCTACACCGCTATCTGTATGAACATGGAAATATCTACACCGTTATCTGTAAAACATGTAAATATCTACACCGCTATGTGTATGAACATGGAAATATCTACACCGCTATCTGTATGAACATGGAAATATCTACACCGCTATCCGTATGAACATTCAAATATCTACACAGCTATCTGTATATCAATGGAAATATCTACACCGCTATCTCTATAAACATGGAAATATCTACACCGCTATTTGTATGAACACGGAAATATCTACACCGCCATCTGTATGAACATGGAAGTATCTACACCGCCATATGTATGAACATGGAAATATCTACACCGCCATCTGTATGAACATGGAAATATCTTCACCGCCATCTGTATGAACATGGATGTATCTACACCGGCATCTGGATGAACATGGAAATATCTACACCGCTATCTGCATGAACATGGAAATATCTACACAGCTCTCTGCATATACATGGAAATATCTACAGAGATTTCTCTATAAATATGGAAAAAACTACAACGCTATCTCTATAAACTTCGAAATATCTACACCGCCATCTGTATGACCATGGAAATATCTACACCGCCATCAGTACAAACATGGACATATCTACACCGCCATCAGTATTAAGATGGAAATATCTACACCGCTATCTGTATAAACATGGAAATATCTACCCAATTATCTGTATAAACATGGAAATATCCGGATCGCTATCTGTGTAAACATGGAAATATCTACACCGCTATCTGCATAAACATGGAAATATCCACACCGCTATCTGTGTAAACATGGAAATGTCTACAACGCTATCTTTGTAAACATGGAAATATCTACACCGCCATCTCTATAAACATGGAAATATCTACACCGCCATCTCTAAAAACATGGAAATATCTACACCGCCATCTCTATCAACGTGGAAATATCTACACCGCTATCTGTATGAACTTGGAAATATCTACACTGCTCTCGGTATAAAATTGAAATTATCTACACCACTATCACTATAAACATGGAAATATCTACACTGCTATCTGTATAAACATGGAAATATCTACACCGCTATCTGTATAAACATGGAGATATCTTCACCGCTATCTGTATAAACATGGAAATATCTACAACGCTTCTCTATAAACTTGGAAATAACTACACCACGATCTCTGTAAACATGGAAATATCTAGACCGCCATCTCTATAAACACGTAAATATCTAAACCACCATCTGTATAAACATGGAAATATCTATACCGCTATCTGCATAAACATGGAAATATCTACACCCCCATCTGAACCAACTTGGAAATATCTACACCGCCATCTGTATGAACATGTAAACATCTACACCACCATCTGTATGAACATGGAAATATCTACACCGCTAACTGTATGAACATGGAAATATCTACACCGCTATCTGTATGAACATGGAAATATCTACACCGTTATCTGTATGAACATGGAAATATCTACACCACTATCTGTATGAACACGGAAATATCTACACTGCTATCTGTACGAACATGGAAATATCTACACCGCTATCTGTATGAACATACACATAACTACACAGCAATCTGTATATCAATGGAAATATCTACACTGCTATCTCTATAAACATGGAAATAACTACACTGCTATCTGTATAAACAAGGAAATATCTACACCGCCACCTGTATGAACATGGAAATATCTACACTGCCATCCGTACGAACATGGAAATATCTACACCGCCATCTGTATGAACATGTAAATATCAACACCGCCATCTGTATGAGCATGGAAATATCTACACCGCTAACTGTATGGACATGGAAATATCTACACCGCCATCTGCATGAACATGGAAATATCTACACCGCTATCTGTATGAACATGGAAATATCTACACCGCTATCTGTATGAACATGGAAATATCTACACCGCTATCTGTATGAACAAGCAAATATCTACACAGCTATCTGTATATCAATGGAAATATCTACACTGCTATCTCTATCAACATGGAAATAACTACCCTGCTATCTGTATAAACATGGAAATATCTACACCGCCATCTCTATGAACATGGAAATATCTACAGAGCCATTTGTATGAACATGGAAATATCTACACCGCCATCTCTATGAACATGGAAATATCTACACCGCCATGTGTATGAACATGGAAATATCTACACCGCCATCTGTATGAACATGGAAATATCTTCACCGCCATCTGTATGAACATGGATATATCTACACCGGCATCTGGATGAACATGGAAATATCTACACCGCTATCTGCATGAACATGGAAATATCTACACAGCTATCTGCATATACATGGAAATATCTACACAGATTTCTCTATAAATATGGAAATAACAACAGCGCTATCTCTGTAAACTTCGAAATATCTACACCACCATCTGTATGAACATGAAAATAACTACACCGCCATCTGTACGAACATGGACATATCTACACCGCCATCTGTATTAAGATGGAAATATCTACACTGCTGTCTGTATAAACATGGAAATATCTGCCCATCTATCTGTATAAACATGGACATATCCGCACCGCTATCTGTATAAACATGGAAATATCTGCCCAACCATCTGTATAAACATGGAAATATCCGCACCGCTATCTGTATAAACATGGAAATATCTACACCGCTGTCTGCATAAACATGGAAATATCCACAACGCTATATGTGTAAACATTGAAATGTCTACACCGCTATCTCTGTAAACATGGAAATATCTACACCGCCATCTGTATAAACATGAAAATATCTAAACTGCCATCTCTATAAACAAGGAAATATCTACACCGCCATCTGTATGAACATGGAAATATCTACACTGCCATCTCTATAAACATGGAAATATCTACACTGCTATCTGTATGAACTTGGAAATATCTACACTGCTATCTGTATAAAATTGAAATTATCTACACCACTATCTCTATAAACATGGAAATATCTACACTGCTATCTGTATAAACTTGGAAATATCTACACCGCTATCTGTAAAAACATGGAAATATCTTCACTGCTCTCTGTATAAACATGGAAATATCTACAACGCTGTCTCTATAAACTTGGAAACAACTACACCACTATCTCTATAAACATGGAAATATCTAGACCGCCATCTCTATAAACATGGAAATGTCTACACCACCATCTGTATAAACATGGAAATATCTATACCGCTATGTGCATAAACATGGAAATATCTACACCGCAAACTCTATGAACATGGAAATATCTACACCGCCATCTGTACGAACATGGAAATATCTACACCGCCATCTGCATGAACATGTAAATATCTACACCGCCATCTGTATGAACATGGAAATATCTACACCGCTAACTGTATGAACATGGAAATATCTACACCGCTATCTGTATGAACATGGAAATATCTACACCTATATCTGTATGAACATGGAAATATCTACACCGCTATCTGTACGAACATGGAAATATCTACACTGATATCTGTATGAACATGCAAATATCAACACAGCTATCTGTAAATCAATGGAAATATCTACACTGCTATCTCTATAAACATGGAAATAACTACACTGCTATCTGTATAAACATGGAAATATCTACACCGCCACCTGTATGAACATGGAAATATCTACTCTGCCATCCGCACGAACATGGAAATATCTACACCGCCATCTGTATGAACATGGAAATATCTACACCGCTAACTGTATGAACATGGATATATCTACACCGCTATCTGTATGAACATGGAAATATCTACACCGTTATCTGTATGAACATGGAAATATCTACACCGCTATCTGTATGAACATGGAAATATCTACACCGCCATCTCTATGAACATGGAAATATGTACACCACCATTTGTATGAACATGGAAATATCTACACCGCCATCTGTATGAACATGGAAATATCTTCACCGCCATCTGTATGAGCATGGATATATCTACACTGGCATCTGGATGAGCATGGAAATATCTACACGGCTGTCTGCATGAACATGGAAATATCTACACAGCTATCTGCCTATACATGGAGATACCTACACAGATTTCTCTATAAATATGGAAATAACTACAGCGATATCTCTATAAACTTCGAAATATCTGCACTGCCATCTGTATGAACATGGAAATATCTACACCGCCATCTGTATGTACATGGACATATCTACACCGCCATCTGTATTAAGATGGAAATATCTACACCGCTATCTGTATAAACATGGAAATATCTGCCCAACTATCTGTATAAACATGGAAATATCCGCACCGCTATCTGTATAAACATGGAAATATCTACACCGCTATGTGCATAAACATGGAAAGATCCATAACGCTATCTGTGTAAACATGGAAATGTCTACACCGCTATCTGTGTAAACATGGAAATATCTACACCGACATCTGTGTAAACATGGAAATATCTACACCGCCATCTCTATAAACATGGAAATATCTACACCGCCATCTGTATGAACATGGAAATATCTACACCACCATCTCTATAAACGTGGAAATATCTACACCGCTATCTCTATGAACTTGGAAATATCTACACTGCTATCTGTATAAAATTGAAATTATCTACACCACTATCTCTATAAACATGGAAATATCTACACTGTTATCTGTATAAACATGAAAATATCTACACCGCTATCTGTATAAACATGGAAGTAACTTCACCGCTATCTGTATAAACATGGAAATATCTACAACGCTGTCTCTATAAACTTGGAAATAACTACACCACTATCTCTATAAACATGGAAATATCTAGACCGCCATCTCTATAAACATGGAAATATCTACACAACCATCTGTATAAACATGGAAATATCTATACCGCTATCTGCATAAACATGGAAATATCTACACCGCCATCTCTATGAACATGGAAATATCTACACGGCCATCTGTACGAACACGGAAGTATCTACACCGCCATCTGTATGAACATGTAAATATCTACACGGCCATCTGTATGAACATGGAAATATCTAAACCGCTAACTCTATGACCACGGAAATATCTACACCTCCCACTGTATGAACATGTAAATATCAACACCGCCATCTGTATGAGCATGGAAATATCTACACCGCTAACTGTATGGACATGGAAATATCTACACCGCCATCTGCATGAACATGGAAATATCTACACCGCTATCTGTATGAACATGGAGATATCTACACCGCTATCTGCATATACATGGAAATATCGACACCGCTATCTGTGTAAACATGGAAATGTCTACACCGCTATCTGTGTAAACATGGAAATATCTACACCGCCATCTCTATAATCATGGAAATATCTACACCGCCATCTGTATGAACATGGAAATATCTACACCGCTAACTGTATGAACATGGAAATATCTACACCGCTATCTGTATGAACATGCAAATATCTACACAGCTATCTGCATATCAATGGAAATATCTACACCGCCATCTCTATGAACATGGAAATATCTACACCGCCATGTGTATGAACACGGAAATATCTACACCGCCATCTGTATGAACATGGAAATATCTTCACCACCTTCTGTATGAACATGGATATATCTACACCAGCATCTGGATGAACATGGAAATATCTACACCGCAATCTGCAAGAACATGGAAATATCTCCACCGATATCTGCATGAACATGGAAATATCTACACCGCTAACTGTATGAACATGGAAATATCTACACCGCTATCTGTATGAACATGGAAATATCTACACCGCTATCTGTATGAACATGGAAATATCTACACCGTTATCTGTATGAACATGGAAATATCTACACCGCTATGTGTATGAACATGGAAATATCTACACCGCTATCTGCATATACATGGAAATATCCACACCGCTATCTGTGTAAACATGGAAATGTCTACACCGCTATCTGTGTAAACATGGAAATATCTACACCGCCATCTCTATTAACATGGAAATATCTACACCGCCATCTGTATGAACTTGGAAATATCTACACCGCCATCTCTATAAAGGTGGAAATATCTACACCGCTATCTGTATGAACTTGGAAATATCTACACTGCTATCTGTATAAAATTTAAATTATCTACACCACTATCTCTACAAACATGGAAATATCTACACTGCTGTCTGTATAAACATGGAAATATCTACACCGCCATCTGTATAAACATGGAAATACCTTCACCGCTCTCTTTATAAACATGGAAATATCTACACCGACATCTCTATGAACATGGAAATATCTACACCGCTATCTGTATGAACATGTAAATATCTACACCGCCATTTGTATGAACATGGAAATAACTACACTGCAATCTGTATAAACATGGAAATATCTACACCGCCACCTGTATGAACATGGAAATATCTACACCGCCATCCGTACGAACATGGAAATATCTACACCGCCATCTGTATGAACATGTAAGTATCTACACAGCTATCTGTATATCAATGGAAATATCTACACTGCTCTCTCTATGAACATGGAAATAACAACACTGCTATCTGTATGAACATGGAAATATCTACACCGCCACCTGTATGAACATGGAAATAACTACACTGCCATCCGTACAAACATGGAAATATCTACACCGGCATCTGTATGAACATGTAAATATCTACACCGCCATCTGTATGAACATGGAAATATCTACACCGCTTACTGTATGAACATGGAAATATCTACACCGCTATCGGTATGAACATGGAAATATCTACACCGCTATCTGTAAAACATGGAAATATCTTCACCGCCATGTGTATGAACATGGAAATATCTACACCGCCATCTCTATAAACGTGGAAATATCTACACCGCTATCTGTATGAACTTGGAAATATCTACACTGCTATCTGTATAAAATTGAAATTATCTACAACACTATCTCTATAAACATGGAAATATCTTCACCGCTATCTGTATAAACATGGAAATATCTACACCGCTATCTGTATAAACATGGAAATAACTTCACCGCTATCTGTATAAACATGGAAATATCTACAATGCTGTCTCTATAAACTTGGAAATAACTACACCAGTATCTCCATAAACATGGAAATATCTAGACCGCCATCTCTATAAACATCGAAATATCTACACCACCATCTATATAAACATGGAAATATCTACACCGCTAACTGTATGAACATGGAAATATCTACACCGCCATCTCTATGAACATGGAAATATCTACACCGCTATCTGTATGAACATGGAAATATCTACACAGTTATCTGTATGAACATGGAAATATCTACACCGCTATGTGTATGAACATGGAAATATCTACACCGCTATCTGCATATACATGGAAATATCCACACCGCTATCTGTGTAAACATGGAAATGTCTACACCGCTATCTGTGTAAACATGGAAATATCTACACCGCCATCTCTATAAACATGGAAATATCTACACCGCCATCTGTATGAACTTGGAAATATCTACACCGCCATCTCTATAAAGGTGGAAACATCTACACCGCTATCAGTATGAACTTGGAAATATCTACACTGCTATCTGTATAAAATTGAAATTATCTACACCACTATCTCTACAAACATGGAAATATCTACACTGCTGTCTGTATAAACATGGAAATATCTACACCGCCATCTGTATAAACATGGAAATATCTTCACCGCTCTCTTTATAAACATGGAAATATCTACACCGCCATCTCTATGAACATGGAAATATCTACACCGCTATCTGTATGAACATGTAAATATCTACACCGCCATTTGTATGAACATGGAAATAACTACACTGCAATCTGTATAAACATGGAAATATCTACACCGCCACCTGTACGAACATGGAAATATCTACACCGCCATCCGTACGAACATGGAAATATCTACTCCGCCATCTGTATGAACATGTAAGTATCTACACAGCTATCTGTATATCAATGGAAATATCTACACTGCTCTCTCTATGAACATGGAAATAACAACACTGCTATCTGTATGAACATGGAAATATCTACACCGCCACCTGTATGAACATGGAAATAACTACACTGCCATCCGTACAAACATGGAAATATCTACACCGCCATCTGTATGAACATGTAAATATCTACACCGCCATCTGTATGAACATGGAAATATCTACACCGCTTACTGTATGAACATGGAAATATCTACACCGCTATCGGTATGAACACGGAAATATCTACACCGCTATCTGTAAAACATGGAAATATCTACACCGCCATGTGTATGAACATGGAAATATCTACACCGCTATCTGTATGAAAATAGAAATATCTACACCGCTATCTGTACGAACATGGAAATATCTACACCGCTATCTGTGAGAACGTGCAAATATCTACACAGCTATCTGTACATCAATGGAAATATCTACACTGATATCTCTATAAACATGGAAATAACTACACTGCTATCTGTATAAACATGGAAATATATACACCGCCACCTGTATGAACATGGAAATAACTACACTGCCATCCGTACGAACATGGAAATATCTACACCGGCATCTGTATGAACATGTAAATATCTACACCGCCATCTGTATGAACATGGAAATATCTACACCATTAACTGTATGAACACGGAAATATCTACACCGCTATCTGTATGAACATGGAAATATTTACACCGCTATCTGTATGAACATGGAAATATCTACACCGCTAACTGTATGAACATGGAAATATCTACACCGCTATCTGTATAAACATGGAAATATCCGCACCGCTATCTGTATAAACATGGAAATATCTACACCGCTATCTGCATAAACATGGAAATATCCACACCGCTATCTGTGTAAACATGGAAATGTCTACACCGCTATCTGTGTAAACATGGAAATATCTCCACCGCCATCTGGGTAAACGTGAAAATATCTACACCGCCATCTCTAAAAACATGGAAATATCTACACCGCCATCTGTATGAACATGGAAATATCTACACCGCCATCTCTATAAACGTGGAAATATCTACACCGCTATTTGTATGAACTGGGAAATATCTACACTGCTAACTGTATAAAATTGAAATTATCTACACCAATATCTCTATAAATATGGAAATATCTACACTGCTCTCTGTATAAACATGGAAATATCTACACCGCTCTCTGTATAAACATGGAAATATCTTCACCGCTATCTGTATAAACATGGAAATATCTACAATGCTGTCTCTATAAACTTGGAAATAACTACACCACTATCTCTGTAAACATGGAAATATCTAGACCGCCATCTCTATAAACACGGAAATATCTACACCACCATCTGTATAAACATGGAAATATCTATACCGCTATCTGCGTAAACATGGAAATATCTACACCGCCATCTCTATGAACATGGAAATATCTACACCGCCATCTGTACGAACTTGGAAATATCTACACCGCCTCCTGTATGAACATGTAAATATCTACACCACCATCTGTTTGAACATGGAAATATCTACACCGCTAACTGTATGAACATGGAAATATCTACACCGCTATCTGTATGAACATGGAAATATCTACACCGTTATCTGTATGAACATGGAAATATCTACACCGCTATCTGTATTAACATGGAAATATCTACACCGCTATCTGTATGAACATGCAAATATCTACACAGCTATATGTATATCAATGGAAATATCTACATTGCTATCTCTATTACCATGGAAATAACTACACTGCTATCTGTATGAACATGGAAATATCTACACCGCCACCTGTATGAACATGGAAATATCTACAATGCCATCCGTACGAACATGGAAATACCTATACCGCCATCTGTATGTACATGTAAATATCTACACCGTCATCTGTTTGAACATGGAAATATCTACACCGCTAACTGTATGAACATGGAAATCTCTACACCGCTATCTGTATGAACATGGAAATATCTACACCGTTATCTGTAAAACATGTAAATATCTACACCGCTATGTGTATGAACATGGAAATATCTACACCGCTATCTGTATGAACATGGAAATAACTACACCGCTATCCGTATGAACATTCAAATATCTACACAGCTATCTGTATATCAATGGAAATATCTACACCGCTATCTCTATAAACATGGAAATATCTACACCGCTATTTGTATGAACATGGAAATATCTACACCGCCATCTGTATGAACATGGAATTATCTACACCGCCATTTGTATGAACATGGAAATATCTACACCGCCATCTGTATGAACATGGAAATATCTTCACCGCCATCTGTATGAACATGGATATATCTACACCGGCATCTGGATGAACATGGAAATATCTACACCGCTATCTGCATGAACATGGAAATATCTACCCAACTATCTGTATAAACATGGAAATATACGCATCGCTATCTGTGTAAACATGGAAATATCTACACCGCTATCTGCATAAACATGGAAATATCCACACCGCTATCTGTGTAAACCTGGAAATGTCTACAACGCTATCTTTGTAAACATGGAAATATCTACACCGCCATCTGTGTAAACATGAAAATATCTACACCGCCATCTCTATAAACATGGAAATATCTACACCGCCATCTCTAAAAACATGGAAATATCTACACCGCCATCTCTATCAACGTGGAAATATCTACACCGCTATCTGTATGAACTTGGAAATATCTACACTGCTCTCGGTATAAAATTGAAATTATCTACACCACTATCACTATAAACATGGAAATATCTACACTGCTATCTGTATAAACATGGAAATATCTACACCCCTATCTGTATAAACATGGAGATATCTTCACCGCTATCTGTATAAACATGGAAATATCTACAACGCTTCTCTATAAACTTGGAAATAACTACACCACGATCTCTGTAAACATGGAAATATCTAGACCGCCATCTCTATGAACACGTAAATATCTAAACCACCATCTGTATTAACATGGAAATATCTATACCGCTATCTGCATAAACATGGAAATATCTACACCGCCATCTGAACCAACTTGGAAATATCTACACCGCCATCTGTATGAACATGTAAATATCTACACCACCATCTGTATGAACATGGAAATATCTACACCGCTTACTGTATGAACATGGAAATATCTACACCGCTATCTGTATGAACATACACATAACTACACAGCAATCTGTATATCAATGGAAATATCTACACTGCTATCTCTATAAACATGGAAATAACTACACTGCTATCTGTATAAACAAGGAAATATCTACACCGCCACCTGTATGAACATGGAAATATCTACACTGCCATCTGTACGAACATGGAAATATCTACACCGCCATCTGTATGAACATGTAAATATCAACACCGCCATCTGTATGAGCATGGAAATATCTACACCGCTAACTGTATGGACATGGAAATATCTACACCGCCATCTGCATGAACATGGAAATATCTACACCGCAATCTGTATGAACATGGAGATATCTACACCGCTATCTGTATGAACATGGAAATATCTACACCGCTATCTGTATGAACATGGAAATATCTACACCGCTATCTGTATGAACAAGCAAATATCTACACAGCTATCTGTATATCAATGGAAATATCTACACTGCTATCTATATAAACATGGAAATAACTACACTGCTATCTGTATAAACATGGAAATATCTACACCGCCATCTCTATGAACATGGAAATATCTACACCGCCATTTTTATGAATTTGGAAATATCTACACCGCCATCTCTATGAACATGGAAATATCTACACCGCCATGTGTATGAACATGGAAATATCTACACCGCCATCTGTATGAACATGGAAATATCTTCACCGCCATCTGTATGAACATGGATATGTCTACACCGGCATCTGGATGAACATGGAAATATCTACACCGCTATCTGCATGAACATGGAAATATCTACACAGCTATCTGCATATACATGGAAATATCTACACAGATTTCTCTATAAATATGGAAATAACTACAGCGCTATCTCCGTAAACTTCGAAATATCTACACCACCATCTGTATGAACATGAAAATAACTACACAGCCATCTGTACGAACATGGACATATCTACACCGCCATCTGTATTAAGATGGAAATATCTACACTGCTGTCTGTATAAACATGGAACTATCTGCCCATCTATCTGTATAAACATGGACATATCCGCACCGCTATCTGTATAAACATGGAAATATCTGCCCAACCATCTGTATAAACATGGAAATATCCGCACCGCTATCTGTATAAACATGGAAATATCTACACCGCTGTCTGCATAAACATGGAAATATCCACAACGCTACATGTGTAAACATTGAAATGTCTACACCGCTATCTCTGTAAACATGGAAATATCTACACCGCCATCTGTGTAAACATGAAAATATCTACACCTCCATCTCTATAAACAAGGAAATATCTACACCGCCATCTGTATGAACATGAAAATATCTACACTGCCATCTCTATAAACATGGAAATATCTACACTGCTATCTGTATGAACTTGGAAATATCAACACTGCTATCTGTATAAAATTGAAATTATCTACACCACTATCTCTATAAACATGGAAATATCTACACTGCTATCTGTATAAACTTGGAAATATCTACACCGCTATCTGTAAAAACATGGAAATATCTTCACTGCTCTCTGTATAAACATGGAAATATCTACAACGCTGTCTCTATAAACTTGGAAATAACTACACCACTATCTCTATAAACATGGAAATATCTAGACCGCCATCTCTATGAACATGGAAATGTCTACACCACCATCTGTATAAACATGGAAATATCTATACCGCTATGTGCATAAACATGGAAATATCTACACCGCCAACTCTATGAACATGGAAATATCTACACCGCCATCTGTACGAACATGGAAATATCTACACTGCCATCTGCACGAACATGTAAATATCTACACCGCCATCTGTATGAACATGGAAATATCTACACCGCTAACTGTATGAACATGGAAATATCTACACCGCTATCTGTATGAACATGGAGATATCTACACCGATATCTGTATGAACATGGAAATATCTACACCGCTATCTGTACGAACATGGAAATATCTACACCGATATCTGTATGAACATGCAAATATCAACACAGCTATCTGTATATCAATGGAAATATCTACACTGCTATCTCTATAAACATGGAAATAACTACACTGCTATCTGTATAAACATGGAAATATCTACACCGCCACCTGTATGAACATGGAAATATCTACTCTGCCATCCGCACGAACATGGAAATATCTACACCGCCATCTGTATGAACATGTAAATATCTACACCGCCATCTGTATGAACATGGAAATATCTACACCGCTAACTGTATGAACATGGATATATCTACACCGCTATCTGTATGAACATGGAAATATCTACACCGTTATCTGTATGAACATGGAAATATCTACACTGCTATCTGTATGAACATGGAAATATCTACACCGCCATCTCTATGAACATGGAAATATGTACACCACCATTTGTATGAACATGGAAATATCTACACCGCCATCTGTATGAACATGGAAATATCTTCACCGCCATCTGTTTGAGCATGGATATATCTACACTGGCATCTGGATGAGCATGGAAATATCTACACGGCTGTCTGCATGAACATGGAAATATCTACACAGCTATCTGCCTATACATGGAGATACCTACACAGATTCCTCTATAAATATGGAAATAACTACAGCGATATCTCTATAAACTTCGAAATATCTACACTGCCATCTGTATGAACATGGAAATATCTGCCCAACTATCTGTATAAACATGGAAATATCCGCACCGCTATCTGTAAAAACATGGAAATATCTACACCGCTATCTGCATAAACATGGAAAGATCCATAACGCTATCTGTGTAAACATGGAAATGTCTACACCGCTATCTGTGTAAACATGGAAATATCTACACCGACATCTGTGTAAACATGGAAATATCTACACCGCCATCTATATAAACATGGAAATATCTACACCGCCATCTGTATGAACATGGAAATATCTACACCACCATCTCTATAAACGTGGAAATATCTACACCGCTATCTGTATGAACTTGGAAATATCTACACTGCTATCTGTATAAAATTGAAATTATCTACACCACTATCTCTATAAACATGGAAATATCTACACTGTTATCTGTATAAACATGAAAATATCTACACCGCTATCTGTATAAACATGGAAATAACTTCACCGCTATCTGTATAAACATGGAAATATCTACAACGCTGTCTCTATAAACTTGGAAATAACTACACCACTATCTCTATAAACATAGAAATATCTAGACCGCCATCTCTATAAACATGGAAATATCTACACCACCATCTGTATAAACATGGAAATATCTATACCGCTATCTGCATAAACATGGAAATATCTACACCGCCATCTCTATGAACATGGAAATATCTACACGGCCATCTGTACGAACACGGAAGTATCTACACCGCCATCTGTATGAACATGTAAATATCTACACGGCCATCTGTATGAACATGGAAATATCTAAACCGCTAACTGTATGACCACGGAAATATCTACACCGCCATCTGTATGAACATGTAAATATCAACACCGCCATCTGTATGAGCATGGAAATATCTACACCGCTAACTGTATGGACATGGAAATATCTACACCGCCATCTGCATGAACATGGAAATATCTACACCGCTATCTGTATGAACATGGAAATATCTACACCGCTATCTGTATGAACAAGCAAATATCTACACAGCAATCTGTATATCAATGGAAATATCTACACTGCTATCTCTATAAACATGGAAATAACTACACTGCTATCTGTATAAACATGGAAATATCTACACCGCCATCTCTATGAACATGGAAATATCTACACCGCCATTTGTATGAACATGGAAATATCTACACCGCCATCTCTATGAACATGGAAATATCTACACCGCCATGTGTATGAACATGGAAATATCTGCACCGCCATCTGTATGAACATGGAAATATCTTCACCGCCATCTGTATGAACATGGATATATCTACACTGGCATCTGGATGAACATGGAAATATCTACACCGCTATCTGCATGAACATGGAAATATCTACACAGCTATCTGCATATACATGGAAATATCTACAGAGACTTCTCTATAAATATGGAAATAACTACAGCGCTATCTCTATAAACTTCGAAATATCTACACCACCATCTGTATGAACATGAAAATAACTACACCGCCATCTGTACGAACATGGACATATCTACACCGCCATCTGTATTAAGATGGAAATATCTACACTGCTGTCTGTATAAACATGGAAATATCTGCCCAACTATCTGAATAAACATGGAAATATCCCCACCGCTATCTGTATAAACATGGAAATATCTACACCGCTATCTGCATAAACATGGAAATATCCACACCGCTATCTGTGTAAACATGGAAATGTCTACATCGCTATCTGTGTAAACATGGAAATATCTACACCGCAATCTGTGTAAACTTGAAAATATCTACACCGCCATCTCTAAAAACATGGAAATATCTACACCGCCATCTGTATGAACATGGAAATATCTACACCGCCATCTCTATAAACGTGGAAATATCTACACTGCTATCTGTATGAACTTGGAAATATCTCCAATGCTATCTGTATAAAATTGAAATTATCTACACCACTATCTCTATAAACATGGAAATGTCTACACTGCTATCTGTATAAACATGGAAATATCTACACCGCTATCTGTATAAACATGGAAATATCTTCACCGCTATCTGTATAAACATGGAAATACCTACAATGCTGTCTCTATAAACTTGGAAATAACTACACCACTATCTCTATAAACATGGAAATATCTAGACCGCCATCTCTATAAACATGGAAATATCTACACCACCATCTGTATAAACATGGAAGTATCTATACTGCTATCTGTATAAACATGGAAATATCTACACCGCCATCTCTATGAACATGGAAATATCTACACCGCCATCTCAACGAACATGGAAATACCTACACCGCCATCTGTATGAACATGAAAATATCTACACCGCCATCTGTATGAACATGGAAATATCTACACCGCTAACTGTATGAACATGGAAATATCTACCCCGCTATCTGTATGAACATGGAAATATCTACAACGTTATCTGTATGAACATGGAAATATCTAGACCGCTATCTGTATGAACATGGAAATATCTACACCGCTATCTGTACGAACATGGAAATATCTACACCGCTATCAGTATGAACATGCAAATATCTACACAGCTATATGTATATCAATGGAAATATCTACATTGCTATCTCTATAAACATGGAAATAACTACACTGCTATCTGTAAAAACATGGAAATATCTACACCGCCACCTGTACGAACATGGAAATATCTACACTGCCATCCGTACGAACATGGAAATATCTACACCGCCATCTGTATGAACATGGAAATATCTACACCGCTAACTGTATGAACATATAAATATCCACACCGCTATCAGTATGAACATGGAAATATCTACACCGCTATCTGTATGAACATGCAAATATCTACACAGCTATCTGTATATCAATGGAAATATCTACACTGCTATCTCTATAAACATGGAAATAACTACACTGCTATATGTATAAACATGGAAATATCTACACCGCCATCTCTATGAACATGGAAATATCTACACAGCTATCTGCATATACATGGAAATATCTACACAGATTTCTCTATAAATACGGAAATAACTACAGCGCTATCTCTATAAACTTCGAAATATCTACACCCCCATCTGTATGAACATGGAAATATCTACACCGCCAACTGTACGAACATAGACATATCTACACCGCCATCTGTATTAAGATGGAAATATCTACACCGCTATCTGTATAAACATGGAAATATCTGCCCAACTATCTGCATAAACATGGAAATATCCGCACCGCTATCTGTATAAACATGGAAATACCTACACCGCTATCTGCATAAACATGAAAATATCCACACCGCTATCTGTGTAAACATGGAAATGTCTACAACGCTATCTGTGTAAACATGGAAATATCTACACCGCCATCTCTATAAACATGGAAATCTCTACACCGCCATCTGTATGAACATGGAAATATCTACACCGCCATCTCTATAAAGGTGGAAATATCTACACCGCTATCTGTATGAACTTGGAAATATCTACACTCCTATCTGTATAAAATTGAAATTATCTACACCACTATCTCTATAAACATGGAAATATCTACACTGCTGTCTGTATAAACATGGAAATATCTACACCGCTATCTGTATAAACATGGAAATATCTTCACCGCTATCTGTTTAAACAAGGAAATATCTACAACGCTGTCTCTATAAACTTGGAAATAACTACACCAGTATCTCAATAAACATGTAAATATCTAGACCACCATCTCTATAAACATGGAAATATCTACACCACCATCTGTATAAACATGGAAATACCTATACCGCTATCTGCATAAACATGGAAATATCTACACCGCCATCTCTATGAGCATGGAAATATCTACACCGCAATCTGTACGAACATGGAAATATCTACACCGCCATCTGTATGAACATGTAAATATCTACACCGCCATCTGTATGAATATGGAAATATCTACACCGCTCACTGTTTGAACATGGAAATATCTAAAAGGCTATCTGTATGAACATGGAAATATCTACACCGTTATCTGTATGAACATGGAAATATCTACACCGCTATCTGTATGAACTTGGAAATATCTACACCGCTATCTGAATGAACATGCAAATATCTACACAGCTATCTGTATATCAATTGAAATATCTACACTGCTATATCTATAAGCATGGAAATAACTACACTGCTATCTGTATAAACATGGAAATATCTACACTGCCACCTGTACGAACATGGAAATATCTACACCGCCATTTGTATGAACATGTAAATATCTACACAGCTATCTGTATATCCATGGAAATATCTACACTGCAATCTCTATAAACTTGGAAATAACTACACTGCTATTTGTATGAACATGGAAATATCTACACCGCCACCTGTATGAACATGCAAATATCTCCATTGCCATCCCTACGAACATGGAAATATGTACACCGCCATCTGTATGAAGATGTAAATATCTACACCGCCATCTGCATGAACTTGGAAATATCTAAACCGCCATCTCTATGAACATGGAAATATCTACACCGCCATCTGTACGACCATGGAAATATCTACAACGCCATCTGTATGAACATGTAAATATCTACAACGCTATCTGTATGAACATGGAAATATCTACACCGCTATCTGTATTAACATGGAAATATCTACACTGCTATCTGTATCAACATGGAAATATCTACACCGTTATCTGTATGAACATGGAAATATCTACACCGCTATCTGTATGAACATGCAAATATCTACACAGCTATCTGTATATCAATGGAAAATCTACATTGCTATCTCTATAAACATGGAAATAACTACACTGCTATCTGTATAAACATGGAAATATCTACACCGCCACCTGTACGAACATGGAAATATCTTCACTGATATCTCTATAAACATGGAAATAACTACACTGCTATCTGTATAAACATGGAAATATCTACACCGCCATCTCTATGAACATGGAAATATCTACACCGCCATTTGTATGAACATGGAAATATCCACACCGCCATCTCTATGAACATGGAAATATCTACACCGCCATTTGTATGAAATTGGAAATATCTACACCGCCATCTGTGTGAACATGGAAATATCTTCACCACCATCTGTATGAACATGGATATATCTACACCGGCATCTGGATGAACATGGAAATATCTACACAGCTATCTGCATATACATGGAAACATCTACACAGATTTCTCTATAAATACGGAAATAACTACAGCGCTATCTCTATAAACTTCGAAATATCTACACCGCCATCTGTATGGACATGGAAATATCTACACCGCCATCTGTACGAACATAGACATATTTACACCGCCATCTGTATTAAGATGGAAATATCTACACCGCTATCTGTATAAACATGGAAATATCTGCCCAGCTATCTGTATAAACATGGAAATATCCGCTCCGCTATCTGTATAAACATGAAAATATCCACACCGCTATCTGTGTAAACATGGAAATATCTCCACCGCTATCTGTGTAAACATGGAAGTATATACACCGCCATCAGTGTAAACATGAAAATATCTACACCGCCATCTCTATAAACATGGAAATATCTACACCGCCATCTGTATGAACATGGAAATATCTACACCGCCATCTCTATAAAGGTGGAAATATCTACACCGCTATCTGTATGAACTTGGAAATATCTACACTGCTATCTGCATAAAATTGAAATTATCTACACCACTATCTCTTTAAACATGGAAATATCTACACTGCTGTCTGTATAAACATGGAAATATCTACACCGCTATCTGTATAAACATGAAAATATCTTCACCGCTATCTGTTTAAACAAGGAAATATCTACAACGCTGTCTCTATAAACTTGGAAATAACTACACCAGTATCTCAATAAACATGTAAATATCTAGACCGCCATCTCTACAAACATGGAAATATCTACACCACCATCTGTATCAACATGGAAATACCTATACCGCTATCTGCATAAACATGGAAATAACTACAACGCCATCTCTATGAGCATGGAAATATCTACACCGCCATCTGTACGAACATGGAAATATCTACACCGCCATCTGTATGAACATGTAAATATCCACACCGCCATCTGTATGAACATGGAAATATCTACACCGCTCACTGTATGAACATGGAAATATCTACAAGGCTATCTGTATGAACATGGAAATATCTACACCGTTATCTGTATGAACATGGAAATATCTACACCGCTATCTGTATGAAACTGGAAATATCTACACCGCTATCTGTACGAACATGGAAATATCTACACCGCTATCTGTATGAACATGGAAATATCTACACCGTTATCTGTATGAACATGGAAATATCTACGCCGCTATCTGAATGAACATGGAAATATCTTCTCCTCTATCTGTATGAACATGGAAATATCTACACCGCTATCTGTATGACCATGCAAATATCTACACAGCTATCTGTGTATCAATGGAAAATCTACATTGCTATCTCTATAAACATGGAAATAACTACACTGCTATCTGTATAAACATGGAAATATCTACACCGCCACCTGTACGAACATAGAAAGATCTACACAGATATCTCTATAAACATGGAAATAACTACACTACTATCTGTATAAACATGGAAATATCTACACCGCCATCTCTATGAACATGGAAATATCTACACCGCCATTTGTATGAACCTGGAGATATCCACACCGCCATCTCTATGAACATGGAAATATCTACACCGCCATTTGTATGAAATTGGAAATATCTACACCGCCATCTGTATGAACATGGAAATATCTTCACCACCGTCTGTATGAACATGGATATATCTACACCGGCATCTGGATGAACATGGAAATATCTACACCGCTATCTGCATGAACATGGAAATATCTACACAGCTATCTGCATATACATGGAAATATCTACACAGATTTCTCTATAAATATGGAAATAACTACAGCGCTATCTCTATAAACTTCGAAATATCTACACCGCCATCTGTATGGACATGGAAATATCTACACCGCCATCTTTATGGACATGGAAATATCTACACCGCCATCTGTACGAACATAGACATATTTACACCGCCATCTGTATTAAGATGGAAATATCTACACCGCTATCTGTATAAACATGGAAATATCTGCCCAGCTATCTGTATAAACATGGAAATATACGCTCCGCTATCTGTATAAACATGAAAAAATGCACACCACTATCTGTGTAAACATGGAAATATCTCCACCGCTATCTGTGTAAACATGGAAGTATCTACACCGCCATTAGTGTAAACATGAAAATATCTACACTGCCCTCTCTATAAATATGGAAATATCTACACCGCCATCTGTATGAACATGGAAATATCTACACCGCCATCTCTATAAAGGTGGAAATATCTACACCGCTATCTGTATGAACTTGGAAATATCTACACTGCTATCTGCATAAAAATGAAATTATCTACACCACTATCTCTATAAACATGGAAATATCTACACTGCTGTCTGTATAAACATGGAAATATCTACACCGCTATCTGTATAAACATGAAAATATCTTCACCGCTATCTGTTTAAACAAGGAAATATCTACAACGCTGTCTCTATAAACTTGGAAATAACTACACCAGTATCTCAATAAACATGTAAATATCTAGACCGCCATCTCTACAAACATGGAAATATCTACACCACCATCTGTATCAACATGGAAATACCTATACTGCTATCTGCATAAACATAGAAATAACTACACCGCCATCTCTATGAGCAAGGAAATATCTACACCGCCATCTCTGCGAACATGGAAATATCTACACCGCCATCTGTATGAACATGTAAATATCCACACCGCCATCTGTATGAACATGGAAATATCTACACCGCTCACTGTATGAACATGGAAATATCTACAAGGCTATCTGTATGAACATGGAAATATCTACACCGTTATCTGTATGAACATGGAAATATCTACACCGCTATCTGTATGAAACTGGAAATATCTACACCGCTATCTGTACGAACATGGAAATATCTACACTGCTATCTGTATGAACATGCAAATATCTACACAGCTATATGTATATCAATGGAAATATCTACATTGCTATCTCTATAAACATGGAAATAACTACACTGCTATCAGTAAAAACATGGAAATATCTACACCGCCACCTGTACGAACATGGAAATATCTACACTGCCATCCGTACGAACATGGAAATATCTACACCGCCATATGTATGAACATGTAAATATCTACCCAGCTATCTGTATATCAATGGAAATATCTACACTGCTATCTGTATAAACATGGAAATAACTACACTGCTATCTGTAAAACATGGAAATATCTACACCGCCATCTGTATGAACATGGAAATATCTTCACCGCCATCTGTATGAACATGGATATATCTACACCGGCATCTGGATGAACATGGAAATATCTACACCGCTATCTGCATGAACATGGAAATATCTACACAGCTATCTGCAAATACATGGAAATATCTACACAGATTTCTCTATAAATACGGAAATAACTACAGCGCTATCTCTATAAACGTCGAAATATCTACACCGCCATCTGTATGGACATGGAAATATCTACACCGCCATCTGTACGAACATAGACATATTTACACCGCCATCTGTATTAAGTTGGAAATATCTACACCGCTATCTGTATAAACATGGAAATATCTGCCCAACTATCTGTATAAACATGGAAATATCTGCTCCGCTATCTGTATAAACATGAAAATATCCACACCGCTATCTGTGTAAACATGGAAATATCTCCACCGCTATCTGTGTAAACATGGAAGTATCTACACCGCCATCAGTGTAAACATGAAAATATCTACACCGCCATCTCTATAAACATGGAAATATCTACACCGCCATCTGTATGAACATGGAAATATCTACACCGCCATCTCTATAAAGGTGGAAATATCTACACCGCTATCTGTATGAACTTGGAAATATCTACTCTGCTATCTGCATAAAATTGAAATTATCTACACCACTATCTCTATAAACATGGAAATATCTACACTGCTGTCTGTATAAACATGGAAATATCTACACCGCTATCTGTATAAACATGAAAATATCTTCACCGCTATCTGTTTAAACAAGGAAATATCTAACACGCTGTCTCTATAAACTTGGAAATAACTACACCAGTATCTCAATAAACATGTAAATATCTAGACCGCCATCTCTACAAACATGGAAACATCTACACCACCATCTGTATCAACATGGAAATACCTATACCGCTATCTGCATAAACATGGAAATAACTACACCGCCATCTCTATGAGCATGAAAATATCTACACAGCCATCTGTACGAACATGGAAATATCTACACCGCCATCTGTATGAACATGTAAATATCCACACCGCCATCTGTATGAACATGGAAATATCTACACCGCTCACTGTATGAACATAGAAATATCTACAACGCTATCTGTATGAACATGGAAATATGTACACCGTTATCTGTATGAACATGGAAATATCTACACCGCTATCTGTATGAAACTGGAAATATCTACACCGCTATCTGTACGAACATGGAAATATCTACACCGCTATCTGTATGAACATGCAAATATCTACACAGCTATATGTATATCAATGGAAATATCTACATTGCTATCTCTATAAACATGGAAATAACTACTCTGCTATCAGTAAAAACATGGAAATATCTACACCGCCACCTGTACGAACATGGAAATATCTACACTGCCATCCGTACGAACATGGAAATATCTACACCGCCATCTGTATGAACATGTAAATATCTACACAGCTATCTGTATATCAATGGAAATATCTACACTGCTATTTGTATAAACATGGAAATAACTACACTGCTATCTGTAAAACATGGAAATATCTACACCGCTATCTGTATGAAAATGGAAATATCTACACAGCTATCTGTATATCAATGGAAATATCTACACCGCTATCTCTATAAACATGGAAATATCTACATTGCTATCTGTATAAACATGGAAATACCTACACCGCCATCTCTATGAACATGGAAATATCTACACCGCCATTTGTATGAACACGGAAATATCTACACCACCATCTGTATGAACATGGAAATATCTACACCGCCATTTGTATGAACATGGAAATATCTACACCGCCATCTGTATGAACATGGAAATATTTTCAACGCCATCTGTATGGACATGGATATATCTACACCGGCATCTGGATGAACATGGAAATATCTACACCGCTATCTACATGAACATGGAAATATCTACACCGCTAGCTGTATGAACATGGAAATATCTACACCGCTATCTGTATGAACATGGAAATATCTACACTGCTATCTGTATGAACATAGAAATATCTACACCGTTATCTGTATGAACATGGAAATATCTACACATCTATGTGTATGAACATGCAAATATATACACCGCTATCTGTATGAACATGGAAATATCTACACCGCTATCTGTATGAACATGGAAATATCTACACAGCTATCTGTACATCAATGGAAATATCTACACTGCTATCTCTATAAACATGGAAATAACTACACAGCTATCTGTAAAAACATGGGAATATCTGCACCGCCACCTGTATGAACGTGGAAATATCTACACTGCCATCCGTACGAACATGGAAATATCTACACCGCCATCTGTTTGAACATGTAAATATCTACACCGCTATCTGTATGAACATGCAAATAGCAAATATCTACACAGCTATCTGTATATCAATGGAAATATCTACACTGATATCTCTATAAACTTGGAAATAACTACACTGCTATGAGTATAAACATGGAAATATCAAAACCGCCATCTCTATGAGCATGGAAATATCTACACCGCCATTTGTATGAACATGGAAATATCTACACCGCCATCTCTATGAACATGGAAATATCTACACCGCCATGTGTATGAACATGGAAATATCTACACCGCCATGTGTATGAACATGGAAATATCTTCACCGCCATCTGTATGAACATGGATATATCTACACCGGCATCTGGATGAACATGGAAATATCTACACCGCTATCTTCATGAACATGGAAATATCTACACCGCTATCTGCATATACATGGAAATATCCACACCGCGATCTGTGTAAACATGGAAATGTCTACACCGCTATCTGTGTAAACATGGAAATATCTACACCGCCATCTCTATAAACATGGAAATATCTACACCGCCATCTCTATGAGCATGGAAATATCTACACCGCCATCTCTATAAAGGTGGAAATATCTACACCGCTATCTGTATCAACTTGGAAATATCTACACTGCTATCTGTATAATCTTGAATTTATCTACACCACTATCTCTATAAACATGGAAATATCTACACTACTGTCTGTGTAAACATGGAAATATCTACACCGCTATCTGTATAAACAAGGAAATATCTTCACCGCTATCTTTATAAACATGGAAATATCTACAACGCTGTCTCTATAAACTTGGAAATAACTACACCACTATCTCTAAAAACATGGAAATATCTAGACCGCCATCTCTATAAACATGGAAATATCTACACCACCATCTGTATAAACATGGAAATACCTATACCACTATCTGCATAAACATGGAAATATCTACACCGCCATCTCTATGAACATGGAAATATCTACACAGCCTTCTGTACAAACTTGGAAATATCTACACCGCCATCTGTATGGACATATAAATATCTACACCGCCATCTGTATGAACATGGAAATATCTGCACCGCTAACTGTATGAACATGGAAATATCTACCCGCTATCTGAATGAACATGGAAATATCTACACCGCTATCTGTAAAAGATGGAAATATCTACACCGCTATAAGTATGAACATGGAAATATCTACAAAGCTATCTGTATATCAGTGGAAATATCTACACCGCTATCTCTATAAACATGGAAATATCTACATTGCAATCTGTATAAACATGGAAATATCTACACCGCCATCTCTATGAACATGGAAATATGTACACCGCCATTTGTAGGAACACGGAAATATCTACACCGCCATCTGTATGAACATGGAAATATCTACACCGCCATTTGTATGAACACGGAAATATCTACACCGCCATATGTATGAACATGGAAATATCTTCAACGCCATCTGTATGAACATGGATATATCTACACCGGCATCTGGATGAACATGGAAATATCTACATCGCTATCTGCATGAACATGGAAATATCTACACCGCTAACTGTATGAACATGGAAATACCTACACCACTATCTGTGTGGACATGGAAATATCTACACCGCTATCTGTATGAACATGGAAATATCTACACCGTTATCTGTATGAACAAGGAAATATCTACACCGCTATGTGTATGAGCATGGAAATATGTACACCGCTATCTGTATGAACATGGAAATATCTACACCGCTATCTCTATGAACATGCAAATATCTACACAGCTATCTGTATATCATTGGAAATATCTACACTGCTATCTCTATAAACATGGAAATATCTACACAGCTATCTGTAAAAAGATGGGAATATCTACACCACCATCTGTATGAACATGGAAATATCTTCACTGCCATCCGTACGAACATAGAAATGTCTACACCGCCATCTGTTTGAACATGTAAATATCTACACCGCCATCTGTATGAACATGGAAATATCTACGCCGCCATCTGTATGAACATGGAAATATCTACACCGTTAAATGTATGAACATGGAAATATCTACTCCGCTATCAGTATGAACATGGAAATATCTACAGCGCTATCTGTATGAACATGCAAATATCTACACAGCTATCTGCATATCAATGGAAATATCTACACTGCTATCTCTATAAACGTGGAAATAACTACACAGCTATGTGTATAAACATGGAAATACCTACAACGCCATCTCTATGAACATGGAAATATCTACACAGCCATTTGTATGAACATGAAAATATCTACACTGCCATCTCTATGAACATGGAAATATCTACACCGCCATGTGTATGAATATGGAAATATCTACACCGCCATCTGTATGAACATAGAAATATCTTCACCACCTTCTGTATGAACATGGATATATCTACACCGGCATCTGGATGAACATGGAAATATCTACACCGCAATCTGCATGAACATGGAAATATCTACACCTCTATCTGCATATACATGGAAATATCCGCACCGCTATCTGTATAAACATGGAAATATCTGCACCACTATCTGTATAAACATGGAAATAACCGCACCGCTATCTGTATAAACATGGAAATATCTAAACAGCTTTGTGCATAATCATGGAAGTATCCACCACGCTATCTGTGTAAACATGGAAATGTCTACACCGCTATCTGTGTAAACATGGAAATATCTACACCGCCATCTGTGTAAAGATGAAAATATCTACACCGCCATCTCTATAAACATGGAAATATCTACACCGCCATCTGTATGAACATGGAAATATCTACACCGCCATCTCTATAAACGTGGAAATATCTACACTGCTATCTGTATAAAAGTGAAATTATCTACACGACTATCTATATAAACATGGAAATATCTACACCGCTATCTCTATGAACATGGAAATACCTACACCGCTATCTGTATGAAAATAGAAATATCTACACCGCTATCTGTACGAACATGGAAATATCTACACCGCTATCTGTGAGAACGTGCAAATAGCTACACAGCTATATGTACATCAATGGAAATATCTACACTGATATCTCTATAAACATGGAAATAACTACACTGCTATCTGTATAAACATGGAAATATATACACCGCCACCTGTATGAACATGGAAATAACTACACTGCCATCCGTACGAACATGGAAATATCTACACCGGCATCTGTATGAACATGTAAATATCTACACCGCCATCTGTATGAACATGGAAATATCTACACCATTAACTGTATGAACACGGAAATATCTACACCGCTATCTGTATGAACATGGAAATATCTACACCGCTATCTGTATGAACATGGAAATATCTACACCGCTAACTGAACATGGAAATATCTACACCGCTATCTGTATAAACATGGAAATATCCGCACCGCTATCTGTATAAACATGGAAATATCTACACCGCTATCTGCATAAACATGGAAATATCCACACCGCTATCTGTGTAAACATGGAAATGTCTACACCGCTATCTGTGTAAACATGGAAATATCTCCACCGCCATCTGTGTAAACGTGAAAATATCTACACCGCCATCTCTAAAAACATGGAAATATCTACACCGCCATCTGTATGAACATGGAAATATCTACACCGCCATCTCTATAAACGTGGAAATATCTACACCGCTATTTGTATGAACTGGGAAATATTTACACTGCTAACTGTATAAAATTGAAATTATCTACACCAATATCTCTATAAACATGGAAATATCTACACTGCTCTCTGTATAAACATGGAAATATCTACACCGCTCTCTGTATAAACATGGAAATATCTTCACGGCTATCTGTATAAACATGGAAATATCTACAATGCTGTCTCTATAAACTTGGAAATAACTACACCACTATCTCTGTAAACATGGAAATATCTAGACCGCCATCTCTATAAACGCGGAAATATCTACACCACCATCTGTATAAACATGGAAATATCTATACCGCTATCTGCGTAAACATGGAAATATCTACACCGCCATCTCTATGAACATGGAAATATCTACACCGCCATCTGTACGAACTTGGAAATATCTACACCGCCACCTGTATGAACATGTAAATATCTACACCACCATCTGTTTGAACATGGAAATATCTACACCGCTAACTGTATGAACATGGAAATATCTACACCGCTATCTGTATGAACATGGAAATATCTACACCGTTATCTGTATGAACATGGAAATATCTACACCGCTATCTGTATTAACATGGAAATATCTACACCGCTATCTGTATGAACATGCAAATATCTACACAGCTATATGTATATCAATGGAAATGTCTACATTGCTATCTCTATTACCATGGAAATAACTACACTGCTATCTGTATGAACATGGAAATATCTACACCGCCACCTGTATGAACATGGAAATATCTACAATGCCATCCATACGAACATGGAAATACCTATACCGCCATCTGTATGAACATGTAAATATCTACACCGTCATCTGTTTGAACATGGAAATATCTACACCGCTAACTGTATGAACATGGAAATATCTACACCGCTATCTGTATGAACATGGAAATATCTATACCGCCATTTGTATGAACATGGAAATGTCTACACCGCCATCTCTATGAACATGGAAATATCTACACCGCTAACTGTATTAACATAGAAATATCTACACCGCTATCTGTATGAACATGGAAATATCTACACCGTTATCTGTATGAACATGGAAATATCTACACCGCTATCTGTATGAACATGGAAATATCTACACCACTATCTGTACGAACATGGAAATATCTACACCGCTATCAGTATGAACATGCAAACATCTACACAGCTATATATATATCAATGGAAATATCTACATTGCAATCTCTATAAACATGGAAATATCTACACTGCTATCTGTATAAACATGGAAATATCTACACCGCCACCTGTACGAACATTTAAATATCTACACTGCCATCCGTACGAACATGGAAATATCTACACCGCCATCTGTATGAACAAGTAAGTATCTACACAGCTATCTGTATATCAATGGAAATATCTACACTGCTCTCTCTATAAACATGGAAATAACTACACTGCTATCTGTATGAACATGGAAATATCTACACCGCCACCTGTATGAACATGGAAATAACTACACTGCCATCCGTACAAACATGGAAATATCTACACCGCCATCTGTATGAACATGTAAATATCTACAGCGCCATCTGTATGAACATGGAAATATCTACACCGCTTACTGTATGAACATGGAAATACCTACACCGCTATCTGTATGAACATGGAAATATCTACACCGCTATCTGTATGAACATGCAAATATCTACACAGCTATCTGTATATTAACGGAAATATCTACACTGCTATCTCTACAAACATAGAAATAACTACACTGCTATCTGTACAAACATGGAAATATCTACACCGCCATCTCTATGAACATGGAAATATCTACACAGCCATCTGTAGAAACATGGAAATATCTACACCGCCATTTCTATGAACATGGAAATATCTACACCGCCATCTGTATGAACATGGAAATAGCTACACCGCTATCTCTATAAACATGGAAATATCTACACCGCCATCTGTATGAACATGGAAATATCTACACCGCCAACTGTATTAAGAAGGAGATATCTACCCCGCTATCTATATAAACATGGAAATATCTACACCGCTATCTGTATGAACATGGAAATATCTTCACCGCCATCTGTATGAACATGGACATATCTACACCGCCATCTGTATTAAGATGGAAATATCTACACCGCTGTCTGTATAAACATGGAAATATCTGCCCATCTTTCTGTATAAACATGGAAATATCCGCACCGCTATCTGTATAAACATGGAAATATCTGCACCACTATCTGTATAAACATGGAAATAACCGCACCGCTATCTGTATAAACATGGAAATATCTACACAGCTTTGTGCATAAGCATGGAAATATCCACAACGCTATCTGTGTAAACATGGAAATGTCTACACCGCTATCTGTGTAAACATGGAAATATCTACACCGCTATCTCTATGAACATGGATATATCTACACAGCCATCTGGATGAACATGGAAATATCTACACCGCTACCTGCATAAACATGGAAATATCTACTCCTCTATCTGTATGAACATGGAAATATCTACACCGCTATCTGTATGACCATGCAAATATCTACACAGCTATCTGTGTATCAATGGAAAATCTACATTGCTATCTCTATAAACATGGAAATAACTACACTGCTATCTGTATAAACATGGAAATATCTACACCGCCACCTGTACGAACATGGAAATATCTACACAGATATCTCTATAAACATGGAAATAACTACACTGCTATCTGTATAAACATGGAAATATCTACACCGCCATCTCTATGAACATGGAAATATCTACACCGCCATTTGTATGAACATGGAGATATCCACACCGCCATCTCTATGAACATGGAAATATCTACACCGCCATTTGTATGAAATTGGAAATATCTACACCGCCATCTGTATGAACATGGAAATATCTTCACCGCCATCTGTATGAACATGGATATATCTACACCGGCATCTGGATGAACATGGAAATATCTACACCGCTATCTGCATGAACATGGAAATATCTACACAGCTATCTGCATATACATGGAAATATCTACACAGATTTCTCTATAAATACGGAAATACCTACAGTGCAATCTCTATAAACTTCGAAATATCTACACCGCCATCTGTATGGACATGGAAATATCTACACCGCCATCTGTACGAACATAGACATATTTACACCGCCATCTGTATTAAGATGGAAATATCTACACCGCTATCTGTATAAACAAGGAAATATCTGACCAGCTATCTGTATAAACATGGAAATATACGCTCCGCTATCTGTATAAACTTGAAAATATCCACACCGCTATCTGTGTAAACATGGAAATATCTCCACCGCTATCTGTGTAAACATGGAAGTATCTACACCACCATCAGTGTAAACATGAAAATATCTACACTGCCATCTCTATAAATATGGAAATATCTACACCGCCATCTGTATGAACATGGAAATATCTACACCGCCATCTCTATAAAGGTGGAAATATCTACACCGCTATCTGTATGAACTTGGAAATATCTACACTGCTATCTGCATAAAATTGAAATTATCTACACCACTATCTCTATAAACATGGAAATATCTACACTGCTATCTGTATAAACATGGAAATATCTTCACCGCTATCTGTTTAAACAAGGAAATATCTACAACGCTGTCTCTATAAACTTGGAAATAACTACACCAGTATCTAAATAAACATGTAAATATCTAGACCGCCATCTCTACAAACATGGAAATATCTACACCACCATCTGTATCAACATGGAAATACCTATACCGCTATCTGCATAAACATGGAAATAACTACACCGCCATCTCTATGAGCATGGAAATATCTACATCGCCATCTGTACGAACATGGAAATATCTACACCGCCATCTGTATGAACATGTAAATATCCACACCGCCATCTGTATGAACATGGAAATATCTACACCGCTCACTGTATGAACATGGAAATATCTACAAGGCTATCTCTATGAACATGGAAATATCTACACCGTTATCTGTATGAACATGGAAATATCTACACCGCTATCTGTATGAAACTGGAAATATCTACACCGCTACCTGTACGAACATGGAAATATCTACACCGCTATCTGTATGAACATGCAAATATCTAGACAGCTATATGTATATCAATGGAAATATCTACATTGCTATCTCTATAAACATGGAAATAACTACACTGCTATCAGTAAAAACATGGAAATATCTACACCGCAACCTGTACGAACATGGAAATATCTACACTGCCATCCGTACGAACATGGAAATATCTACACCGCCATCTGTATGAACATGTAAATATCTACACAGCTATCTGTATATCAATGGAAATATCTACACTGCTATTTGTATAATCATGGAAATAACTACACTGCTATCTGTAAAACATGGAAATATCTACACCGCTATCTGTATGAACCTGGAAATATCTACACAGCTATCTGTATATCAATGGAAATATCTACACCGCTATCTCTATAAACATGGAAATATCTACATTGCTATCTGTATAAACATGGAAATATCTACACCGCCATCTCTATGAACATGGAAATATCTACACCGCCATTTGTATGAACACGGAAATATCTACACCACCATCTGTATGAACATGGAAATATCTACACCGCCATTTGTATAAACATGGAAATATCTACACCGCCATCTGTATGAACATGGAAATATCTTCAACGCCATCTGTATGGACATGGATATATCTACACCGGCATCTGGATGAACATGGAAATATCTACACCGCTATCTGCATGAACATGGAAATATCCACACCGCTAGCTGTATGAACATGGAAATATCTACACCGCTATCTGTATGAACATGGAAATATCTACACCGCTATCTGTATGAACATAGAAATATCTACACCGTTATCTGTATGAACATGGAAATATCTACACCGCTATGTGTATGAACATGCAAATATCTACACCGCTATCTGTATGAACATGGAAATATCTACACCGCTATCTGTATGAACATGGAAATATCTACACAGCTATCTGTACATCAATGGAAATATCTACACTGCTATCTCTATAAACATGGAAATAACTGCACAGCTATCTGTAAAAACATGGGAATATCTACACCGCCACCTGTATGAACGTGGAAATATCTACACTGCAATCCGTACGAACATGGAAATATCTACACCGCCATCTGTTTGAACATGTAAATATCTACACCGCTATCTGTATGAACATGCAAATAGCAAATATCTACACAGCTATCTGTATATCAATGGAAATATCTACACTGATATCTCTATAAACTTGGAAATAACTACACTGCTATGAGTATAAACATGGAAATATCAAAACCGCCATCTCTATGAACATGGAAATATCTACACCGCCATTTGTATGAACATGGAAATATCTACACCGCCATCTCTATGAACATGGAAATATCTACACCGCCATGTGTATGAACATGGAAATATCTACACCGCCATCTGTATGAACATGGAAATATCTTCACCGCCATCTGTATGAACATGGATATATCTACACCGGCATCTGGATGAACATGGAAATATCTACACCGCTATCTGCATGAACATGGAAATATCTACACCGCTATCTGCATATACATGGAAATATCCACACCGCTATCTGTGTAAACATGGAAATGTCTACACCGCTATCTGTGTAAACATGGAAATATCTACACCGCCATCTGTGTAAAGATGAAAATATCTACACCGCCATCTCTATAAACATGGAAATATCTACACCGCCATCTGTATGAACATGGAAATATCTACACCGCCATCTCTATAAACGTGGAAATATCTACACTGCTATCTGTATAAAAGTGAAATTATCTACACGACTATCTATATAAACATGGAAATATCTACACCGCTATCTCTAAGAACATGGAAATACCTACACCGCTATCTGTATGAAAATAGAAATATCTACACCGCTATCTGTACGAACATGGAAATATCTACACCGCTATCTGTGAGAACGTGCAAATAGCTACACAGCTATATGTACATCAATGGAAATATCTACACTGATATCTCTATAAACATGGAAATAACTACACTGCTATCTGTATAAACATGGAAATATATACACCGCCACCTGTATGAACATGGAAATAACTACACTGCCATCCGTACGAACATGGAAATATCTACACCGGCATCTGTATGAACATGTAAATATCTACACCGCCATCTGTATGAACATGGAAATATCTACACCATTAACTGTATGAACACGGAAATATCTACACCGCTATCTGTATGAACATGGAAATATCTACACCGCTATCTGTATGAACATGGAAATATCTACACCGCTAACTGAACATGGAAATATCTACACCGCTATCTGTATAAACATGGAAATATCCGCACCGCTATCTGTATAAACATGGAAATATCTACACCGCTATCTGCATAAACATGGAAATATCCACACCGCTATCTGTGTAAACATGGAAATGTCTACACCGCTATCTGTGTAAACATGGAAATATCTCCACCGCCATCTGTGTAAACGTGAAAATATCTACACCGCCATCTCTAAAAACATGGAAATATCTACACCGCCATCTGTATGAACATGGAAATATCTACACCGCCATCTCTATAAACGTGGAAATATCTACACCGCTATTTGTATGAACTGGGAAATATTTACACTGCTAACTGTATAAAATTGAAATTATCTACACCAATATCTCTATAAACATGGAAATATCTACACTGCTCTCTGTATAAACATGGAAATATCTACACCTCTCTCTGTATAAACATGGAAATATCTTCACGGCTATCTGTATAAACATGGAAATATCTACAATGCTGTCTCTATAAACTTGGAAATAACTACACCACTATCTCTGTAAACATGGAAATATCTAGACCGCCATCTCTATAAACGCGGAAATATCTACACCACCATCTGTATAAACATGGAAATATCTATACCGCTATCTGCGTAAACATGGAAATATCTACACCGCCATCTCTATGAACATGGAAATATCTACACCGCCATCTGTACGAACTTGGAAATATCTACACCGCCACCTGTATGAACATGTAAATATCTACACCACCATCTGTTTGAACATGGAAATATCTACACCGCTAACTGTATGAACATGGAAATATCTACACCGCTATCTGTATGAACATGGAAATATCTACACCGTTATCTGTATGAACATGGAAATATCTACACCGCTATCTGTATTAACATGGAAATATCTACACCGCTATCTGTATGAACATGCAAATATCTACACAGCTATATGTATATCAATGGAAATGTCTACATTGCTATCTCTATTACCATGGAAATAACTACACTGCTATCTGTATGAACATGGAAATATCTACACCGCCACCTGTATGAACATGGAAATATCTACAATGCCATCCGTACGAACATGGAAATACCTATACCGCCATCTGTATGAACATGTAAATATCTACACCGTCATCTGTTTGAACATGGAAATATCTACACCGCTAACTGTATGAACATGGAAATATCTACACCGCTATCTGTATGAACATGGAAATATCTACACCGCCATTTGTATGAACATGGAAATGTCTACACCGCCATCTCTATGAACATGGAAATATCTACACCGCTAACTGTATTAACATAGAAATATCTACACCGCTATCTGTATGAACATGGAAATATCTACACCGTTATCTGTATGAACATGGAAATATCTACACCGCTATCTGTATGAACATGGAAATATCTACACCACTATCTGTACGAACATGGAAATATCTACACCGCTATCAGTATGAACATGCAAACATCTACACAGCTATATATATATCAATGGAAATATCTACATTGCAATCTCTATAAACATGGAAATATCTACACTGCTATCTGTATAAACATGGAAATATCTACACCGCCACCTGTACGAACATTTAAATATCTACACTGCCATCCGTACGAACATGGAAATATCTACACCGCCATCTGTATGAACAAGTAAGTATCTACACAGCTATCTGTATATCAATGGAAATATCTACACTGCTCTCTCTATAAACATGGAAATAACTACACTGCTATCTGTATGAACATGGAAATATCTACACCGCCACCTGTATGAACATGGAAATAACTACACTGCCATCCGTACAAACATGGAAATATCTACACCGCCATCTGTATGAACATGTAAATATCTACAGCGCCATCTGTATGAACATGGAAATATCTACACCGCTTACTGTATGAACATGGAAATACCTACACCGCTATCTGTATGAACATGGAAATATCTACACCGCTATCTGTATGAACATGCAAATATCTACACAGCTATCTGTATATTAACGGAAATATCTACACTGCTATCTCTACAAACATAGAAATAACTACACTGCTATCTGTACAAACATGGAAATATCTACACCGCCATCTCTATGAACATGGAAATATCTACACAGCCATCTGTAGAAACATGGAAATATCTACACCGCCATTTCTATGAACATGGAAATATCTACACCGCCATCTGTATGAACATGGAAATAGCTACACCGCTATCTCTATAAACATGGAAATATCTACACCGCCATCTGTATGAACATGGAAATATCTACACCGCCAACTGTATTAAGAAGGAGATATCTACCCCGCTATCTATATAAACATGGAAATATCTACACCGCTATCTGTATGAACATGGAAATATCTTCACCGCCATCTGTATGAACATGGACATATCTACACCGCCATCTGTATTAAGATGGAAATATCTACACCGCTGTCTGTATAAACATGGAAATATCTGCCCATCTTTCTGTATAAACATGGAAATATCCGCACCGCTATCTGTATAAACATGGAAATATCTGCACCACTATCTGTATAAACATGGAAATAACCGCACCGCTATCTGTATAAACATGGAAATATCTACACAGCTTTGTGCATAAGCATGGAAATATCCACAACGCTACCTGTGTAAACATGGAAATGTCTACACCGCTATCTGTGTAAACATGGAAATATCTACACCGCTATCTCTATGAACATGGATATATCTACACAGCCATCTGGATGAACATGGAAATATCTACACCGCTACCTGCATAAACATGGAAATATCTACTCCTCTATCTGTATGAACATGGAAATATCTACACCGCTATCTGTATGACCATGCAAATATCTACACAGCTATCTGTGTATCAATGGAAAATCTACATTGCTATCTCTATAAACATGGAAATAACTACACTGCTATCTGTATAAACATGGAAATATCTACACCGCCACCTGTACGAACATGGAAATATCTACACAGATATCTCTATAAACATGGAAATAACTACACTGCTATCTGTATAAACATGGAAATATCTACACCGCCATCTCTATGAACATGGAAATATCTACACCGCCATTTGTATGAACATGGAGATATCCACACCGCCATCTCTATGAACATGGAAATATCTACACCGCCATTTGTATGAAATTGGAAATATCTACACCGCCATCTGTATGAACATGGAAATATCTTCACCGCCATCTGTATGAACATGGATATATCTACACCGGCATCTGGATGAACATGGAAATATCTACACCGCTATCTGCATGAACATGGAAATATCTACACAGCTATCTGCATATACATGGAAATATCTACACAGATTTCTCTATAAATACGGAAATAACTACAGTGCAATCTCTATAAACTTCGAAATATCTACACCGCCATCTGTATGGACATGGAAATATCTACACCGCCATCTGTACGAACATAGACATATTTACACCGCCATCTGTATTAAGATGGAAATATCTACACCGCTATCTGTATAAACAAGGAAATATCTGACCAGCTATCTGTATAAACATGGAAATATACGCTCCGCTATCTGTATAAACTTGAAAATATCCACACCGCTATCTGTGTAAACATGGAAATATCTCCACCGCTATCTGTGTAAACATGGAAGTATCTACACCACCATCAGTGTAAACATGAAAATATCTACACTGCCATCTCTATAAATATGGAAATATCTACACCGCCATCTGTATGAACATGGAAATATCTACACCGCCATCTCTATAAAGGTGGAAATATCTACACCGCTATCTGTATGAACTTGGAAATATCTACACTGCTATCTGCATAAAATTGAAATTATCTACACCACTATCTCTATAAACATGGAAATATCTACACTGCTGTCTGTATAAACATGGAAATATCTACACCGCTATCTGTATAAACATGAAAATATCTTCACCGCTATCTGTTTAAACAAGGAAATATCTACAACGCTGTCTCTATAAACTTGGAAATAACTACACCAGTATCTAAATAAACATGTAAATATCTAGACCGCCATCTCTACAAACATGGAAATATCTACACCACCATCTGTATCAACATGGAAATACCTATACCGCTATCTGCATAAACATGGAAATAACTACACCGCCATCTCTATGAGCATGGAAATATCTACACCGCCATCTGTACGAACATGGAAATATCTACACCGCCATCTGTATGAACATGTAAATATCCACACCGCCATCTGTATGAACATGGAAATATCTACACCGCTCACTGTATGAACATGGAAATATCTACAAGGCTATCTCTATGAACATGGAAATATCTACACCGTTATCTGTATGAACATGGAAATATCTACACCGCTATCTGTATGAAACTGGAAATATCTACACCGCTACCTGTACGAACATGGAAATATCTACACCGCTATCTGTATGAACATGCAAATATCTAGACAGCTATATGTATATCAATGGAAATATCTACATTGCTATCTCTATAAACATGGAAATAACTACACTGCTATCAGTAAAAACATGGAAATATCTACACCGCAACCTGTACGAACATGGAAATATCTACACTGCCATCCGTACGAACATGGAAATATCTACACCGCCATCTGTATGAACATGTAAATATCTACACAGCTATCTGTATATCAATGGAAATATCTACACTGCTATTTGTATAATCATGGAAATAACTACACTGCTATCTGTAAAACATGGAAATATCTACACCGCTATCTGTATGAACCTGGAAATATCTACACAGCTATCTGTATATCAATGGAAATATCTACACCGCTATCTCTATAAACATGGAAATATCTACATTGCTATCTGTATAAACATGGAAATATCTACACCGCCATCTCTATGAACATGGAAATATCTACACCGCCATTTGTATGAACACGGAAATATCTACACCACCATCTGTATGAACATGGAAATATCTACACCGCCATTTGTATAAACATGGAAATATCTACACCGCCATCTGTATGAACATGGAAATATCTTCAACGCCATCTGTATGGACATGGATATATCTACACCGGCATCTGGATGAACATGGAAATATCTACACCGCTATCTGCATGAACATGGAAATATCCACACCGCTAGCTGTATGAACATGGAAATATCTACACCGCTATCTGTATGAACATGGAAATATCTACACCGCTATCTGTATGAACATAGAAATATCTACACCGTTATCTGTATGAACATGGAAATATCTACACCGCTATGTGTATGAACATGCAAATATCTACACCGCTATCTGTATGAACATGGAAATATCTACACCGCTATCTGTATGAACATGGAAATATCTACACAGCTATCTGTACATCAATGGAAATATCTACACTGCTATCTCTATAAACATGGAAATAACTGCACAGCTATCTGTAAAAACATGGGAATATCTACACCGCCACCTGTATGAACGTGGAAATATCTACACTGCAATCCGTACGAACATGGAAATATCTACACCGCCATCTGTTTGAACATGTAAATATCTACACCGCTATCTGTATGAACATGCAAATAGCAAATATCTACACAGCTATCTGTATATCAATGGAAATATCTACACTGATATCTCTATAAACTTGGAAATAACTACACTGCTATGAGTATAAACATGGAAATATCAAAACCGCCATCTCTATGAACATGGAAATATCTACACCGCCATTTGTATGAACATGGAAATATCTACACCGCCATCTCTATGAACATGGAAATATCTACACCGCCATGTGTATGAACATGGAAATATCTACACCGCCATCTGTATGAACATGGAAATATCTTCACCGCCATCTGTATGAACATGGATATATCTACACCGGCATCTGGATGAACATGGAAATATCTACACCGCTATCTGCATGAACATGGAAATATCTACACCGCTATCTGCATATACATGGAAATATCCACACCGCTATCTGTGTAAACATGGAAATGTCTACACCGCTATCTGTGTAAACATGGAAATATCTACACCGCCATCTCTATAAACATGGAAATATCTACACCGCCATCTGTATGAGCATGGAAATATCTACACCGCCATCTCTATAAAGGTGGAAATATCTACACTGCTATCTGTATAATCTTGAATTTATCTACACCACTATCTCTATAAACATGGAAATATCTACACTGCTGTCTGTGTAAACATGGAAATATCTACACCGCTATCTGTATAAACAAGGAAATATCTTCACCGCTATCTTTAAAAACATGGAAATATCTACAACGCTGTCTCTATAAACTTGGAAATAACTACACCACTATCTCTAAAAACATGGAAATATCTAGACCGGCATCTCTATAAACATGGAAATATCTACACCACCATCTGTATAAAAATGGAAATACCTATACCACTATCTGCATAAACGTGGAAATATCTACACCGCCATCTCTATGAACATGGAAATATCTACACCGCCTTCTGTACAAACTTGGAAATATCTACACCTCCATCTGTATGGACATGTAAATATCTACACCGCCATCTGTATGAACATGGAAATATCTGCACCGGTAACTGTATGAACATGGAAATATCTACACCGCTATCTGAATGAACATGGAAATATCTACACTGCTATCTGTAAAAGATGGAAATATCTACACCGCTATATGTATGAACATGGAAATATCTACAAAGCTCTCTGTATATCAATGGAAATATCTACACCGCTATCTCTATAAACATGGAAATATCTACACTGCAATCTGTATAAACATGGAAATATCTGCACCGCCATCTGTATGAACATGTAAATATCAACACCGCCATCTGTATGAACATGGAAATATCTGCACCGCTAACTGTATGCACATGGAAATATCTGCACCGCTATCTGCATGAACATGGAAATATCTACACCGCTATCTGTATGAACATGGAAATATCTTCACCGCTATCTGTACGAACATGGATATATCTACACAGCCATATGGATGAAAATGGAAATATCTACACCGCTATCTGTATGAACATGGAAATATCAACACCGCTATCTGTATGAACAAGGAAATATCTACACCGCTATCTGTATGAACATGGAAATATCTACACCGCTATCTGTCTGAACATGGAAATATCTACACATCTATCTGTATATACATGGAAGTATCTACCCAGCTATCGCTATTAACATTTAAATATCTACACTGCCATCTCTATAAACCTGGAAATATCTACACCGCCATCTGTATGAACATGGAAATATCTACACCGCCATCTGCGTGAACATGGAAATATCTGCACCGCCATCTGTATTAAGATTTAAATATGTACACCGCTATCTCTATAAACATGGAAATATCTACACCGCTATCTGTATAAACACGGAAATATCTACACCGCTATCTGTATAAACATGGAAATATCTACATGGCTATCTCTATAAACATGGAAAAATCTACACCGCCATCAGTATGAACATGGAAATATCTTCACCGCCATCTGTATGAACATGGAAATATCTACACCGCTAACTGTATGAACAAGCAAATATCTACACAGCTATCTGTATATCAGTGGAAATATCTACACTGCTATCTCTATAAACATGGAAATAACTACACTGCTATCTGTATAAACATGGAAATATATACACCGCAATCACTATGAACGTGGAAATATCTACACTGCCATTTGTATGAATATGGAAATATCTACACCTCCATCTCTATGAACATGGAAATATCTACACCGCCATTTTTATGAACATGGAAATATCTACACCGCCATCTGTATGAACATGGAAATATCTTCACCGCCATCTGTATGAACATGGATATATCTACACCGGCATCTGGATGAACATGGAAATATCTACACCGCTATCTGCATGAACATGGAAATATCTACACAGCTATCTGCATATACATGGAAATATGTACAGAGATTTCTCTATAAATATGGAAATAACTACAGCGCTATCTCTATAAACTTCGAAATATCTACACCACCATCTGTAGGAACATGAAAATATCTACACCGCCATCTGTATGAACATGGACATATCTACACTGCCATCTGTATTAAGATGGAAATATCTACACCGCTGTCTGTATAAACATGGAAATATCTGCCCATCTTTCTGTATAAACATGGAAATATCCGCACCGCTATCTGTATAAACATGGAAATATCTGCACCACTATCTGTATAAACATGGAAATAACCGCACCGCTATCTGTATAAACATGGAAATATCTACACAGCTTTGTGCATAAACATGGAAATATCCACAACGCTATCTGTGTAAACATGGAAATGTCTACACCGCTATCTGTGTAAACATGGAAATATCTACACCTCCATCTGTGTAAAGATGAAAATATCTACACCGCCATCTCTATAAACATGGAAATATCTACACCGCCATCTGTATGAACATGGAAATATCTACACCGCCATCTCTATAAACGTGGAAATATCTACACTGCTATCTGAATAAAAGTGAAATTATCTACACGACTATCTATACAAACATGGAAATATCTACACCGCTATCTCTATGAACATGGAAATACCTACACCGCTATGTGTATGAAAATAGAAATATCTACACCGCTATCTGTACGAACATGGAAATATCTACACCGCTATCTGTGAGAACGTGCAAATATCTACACAGCTATCTGTACATCAATGGAAATATCTACACTGATATCTCTATAAACATGGAAATAACTACACTGCTATCTGTATAAACATGGAAATATATACACCGCCACCTGTATGAACATGGAAATAACTACACTGCCATCCGTACGAACATGGAAATATCTACACCGGCATCTGTATGAACATGTAAATATCTACACCGCCATCTGTATGAACATGGAAATATCTACACCATTAACTGTATGAACACGGAAATATCTACACCGCTATCTGTATAAACATGGAAATATCTACATCGCTATCTGTATGAACATGGAAATATGTACACCGCTAACTGTATGAACATGGAAATATCTACACCGCTATCTCTGTAAACATGCATACATCTTCACCGCTATCTGTATAAACATGGAAATATCTACACTGCTATCTGTATGAACATGGAAATATCTACACCTTTATCTGTTTGAACATGGAAATATCTACTCCGCTATCTGCATGAAAATGGAAATATCTACACAGCTATCTGCATATACATGGAAATATCTACACAGCTGTCTCTTTACACATGGAAATAACTACATCGCTATCTGTATGAACATGGAAATGTCGGCACCGCCATCTGTATGAACATATAAATATCTCCACCGCCATCTGTATTAAGATGGAGATATCTACACCGCTATCTGTATAAAGATGGAAATAACTACACCGCTATCTGTATAAACATGGAAATATCTTCACCGCTATCTGTATAAACATGGAAATATCTACACCGCTACCTGTATAAACATGGAAATATCAGCACCGATATCTGTATGAACATGGAAATATCAGCACAGCTATCTGTATGAACATGGAAATATCTCCACCGCTATCTGTATGAACATGGAAATAGCTACACCGCTATCTGTATGAACATGTAAATATCTTCACCGCCATCTGTATGAACATGGCATATCTACACAGCCATCTGGATGAACATGGAAATATCTACTCCGCTATCTGTACAAACATGGAAATATCTACACCGCTATCTGTGTAAACATGGATACATCTTCACCGCTATCTGTATAAACATGGAAATATCTACACCGCAATCTGTATGAACATGGAAATACCTACACCGCCAACTGTATGAACATGGAAATGTCTTCACCGCCATCTGTATGAACATGGAAATATCTACACCGCTATCTGTATGAACATGGAAATATCTACACCGCTATCTGTATGAACATGTAAATATGTACAACGCTATCTCTATAAACACTGAAATATCTACACCGCTGTCTGTATGACATTTGAAATATCTACACCGCTATCTGTATGAACATGGAAATATCTACACCGCTATCTATATGAACATGAAAATATCTACACCGCTATCTGTATGAACATGGAAATATCTTCACTGCTATCTGTATAAACATGGAAATCACTACATCGCTATCTCTATCAACATGTAAATATCTACAACGCTTTCTGTGTAAACATGGAAAGGTCTACACCACTATCTGTGTAAGCATGGAAATATCTACACCGCTTTCTGTATAAACATGGAAATATCTACACCGCCTTCTCTATAAACATGGAAATATCTACACCGCCATGTGTATAAACATGGAAATATCTACAGCGCCATCTCCACAAACATGGAAATATCTACACCACCTTCTGTATGAAGATGGAAATATCTACACCGCCATCTCTATATACGTGGAGATATCTAAACCGCTATCTTTATGAACATGGAAATATCTACACAGCTATCTGTGTGAACATGGAAATATCTACTCCGCTATCTGTATGAACATTGAAATATCTACACCGCTATCTGTATGAACATGGAAATATCTACACCGCTATCTGTACGAACATGGAAATATCTACACCGCTATCTGTATGAACATGGAAATATATACACCACTATCCGTATGAACATGGAAATATCTACACCGCTATCTGTTTGAACATGGAAATATCTACACCGCTATCTGCATGAAAATGGCAATATATACACAGCTATCTGCATATTCTTGCAAATATCTACACAGCTATCTCTTTACGCATGGAAATAACTACACTGCTATCTCTATAAACATGGAAATATCTACACCGCCATCTGCATGAACATGGAAATATCTGCACCGCCATCTGTATGAACATATAAGTATCTACACGGCCACCTGTATTAAGATGGAAATATCTACACCCCTATCTGTATAAACATGGAAATATCTACACCGCTATCTGTATAAACATGGAAATATCTACACCGCTACCTGAATAAACATGGAAATATCAGCACCGCTATCTCTATGAACATGGAAGTATCTACACCGCTATCTGAACGAACATGGAAATATCTACACTGCTATCTGTATGAACATGGAAATATCTACACCGCTATCTGTATGAACCTGGTGATAACTTAACCGCCATCTGTACGAACATGGATATATCTACACAGCCATATAGATGAACATGGAAATATCTACACCGCTATCTGTATGAACATGGAAATATCTACACAGCTATCTGTATGAACATGGAAATATCTACACCGTTATCTGTATGAACATGGAAATATCTACACCGCTATCTGTATGAACATGGAAATATCTACACCGCTATCTGTATGAACATGGAAATATCTACACCGCTATCTGTATGAACATGGAAATATCTACACCGCTATCTGTGTAAACATGGATACATCTTCACCGCTATCTGTATAAACATGGAAATATCTACACGGCAATCTGTATGAACATGGAAATGTATACACCGCTATTCGTATATACATGGAAAATCTACACCGCTATCTGTTTGAACATGGAAATATCTACACCGCTATCTGCATGAAAATGGAAACATACACACAGCTATCTGCATATTCATGCAAATATCTACACAGCTATCTCTTTACACATGGAAATAACTACACCGCTATCTCTATAAACATGGAAATATCAACACCGCCATGTGTATGAACATGGAAATATCTGCACTGCCATCTGTACGAACATATAAATATCTACACCGCCATCTGTATGAAGATGGAGATATCTGCACCACTATCTGTATGAACATGGAAATATCTACACCGCTCTCTGTATAAACATGGAAAAATCTACACTGCTATCTGTATAAACATGGAAATATCTACACCGCTATCTGTATAAACATGGAAATATCAGCACCGATATCTGTATGAACACGGAAATATCTACACCGCTATCTGTATGAACATGGAAATATCTACACTGCTATCTGTATGAACTGGGAAATATCTACACCGCTATCTGTATGATCCTGGAAATATCTTCGCCACCTGTACGAACATGGATATATCTACACAGCCATATGGATGAACATGGAAATATCTACACCGCTATCTCTATGAACATGGAAATATCTACACTGCTATCTGTATGAACATGGAAATATCTACACCGCTATCTGTATGAACATGGAAATATCTACAATGCTATCTGTATGAACACAGAAGTACCTTCACCGCCATCTGTATGAACATGGATATATCTACACAGCAATCTGGATGAACATGGAAATATCTACACCGCTATCTGTATGAACATGGAAATATCTACACCGCTGTCTGTGTAAACATGCATACATCATGACCGCTATCTGTATAAACATGGAAATATCTACACCGCTATCTGTATGAACATGGAAATATCTACACCGCTATCTCTTTGAACATGGAAATATCTACACCGCTATCTGCATGAAAATGGAAATATCTACACAGCTATCTGCATATACATGGAAATATCTACACAGATTTTTCTATAAATATGGAAATAACTACAGCGCTATCTCTATAAACTTCGAAATATCTGCACCGCCATCTGTATGAACATGGAAATATCTACACCGCCATCTGTATTAAAATGGAAATATCTACACCGCTATCTGTATGAACATGGAAATATCTTCACCGCCATCTGTCTGAACATAGATATATCTACACAGCCATCAGGATGAACATGGAAATATCTACACCGCTATCTGTATGAACATGGAAATATCTACACCGCTATCTGTATGTACATGGAAATAGCTACACCGCTATCTGTATGAACATATAAATATCTACACCACTATCTGTATGGACATAGAAATATCTACACCGCTATCTCTATGTACATGGAAATGTCTACACCGCTATCTGTATGAACATGGAAATATCTACACCGCTATCCGTATGAACATGGAAATATCTACACCGCTATCTGCATGAAAATGGAAATATATACACAGCTATCTGCCTATTCATGCAAATATCTACACAGCTATCTCTTTACACATGGAAATAACTACACTGCTATCTCTATAAACATGGAAATATCTACACTGCCATCAGTATGAACATGGAAATATCTTCACCGCCATCTCTATGAACATAAAAATATCTACACCGCCATCAGCATTAAGATGGAGATATCTAAACCGCTATCTGTATAAAGATGGAAATATCTATACCGCTATCTGTATGAACCTGGAAATATCTTCACCGCCATCTGTACGAACATGGATATATCTAAACAGCCATATGGATGAACATGGAAATATCTACACCGCTATCTGTATGAACATGGAAATATCTACACCGCTATCTGTATGAACATGGAAATATCTACACCGCTATCTGTATGAACATGGAAATATCTACACCGCTATCTGTATGAACATGGAAATATCTTCACCGCCATCTGTATGAACATGGATATATCTACACAGACATCTGGATGAACATGGAAATATCTACACCGATATCTGTATGAACATGGAAATATCTACACCGCTATCTGTGTAAACATGCATACATCTTCACCGCTATCTGTATAAACCTGGAAATATCTACACCGCTATCTGTATGAATATGGAAATAGCTACACCGCTATCTGTTTGAACATGGAAATATCTACACAGCTATCTGCATGAAAAGGGAAATACCTACACAGCAATCTGTTTACACATGGAAATATCTACACAGCTGCCACTTTACACATGGAAATAACTACATCGCTATCTGTATGAACATGGAAATGTCGGCACCGCCATCTGTATGAACATATAAATATCTATACCGCCATCTGTATTAAGATGGAGATATCTACACCGCTATCTGTATAAAGATGGAAATAACTACACCGCTATCTGTATAAACATGGAAATATCTTCGCTATCTGTGTAAACATGGAAATATCTACACCGCTACCTGTATAAACATGGAAATATCAGCACCGATATCTGTATGAACATGGAAATATCAGCACCGCTATCTGTATGAACATGGAAATATCTCCACCGTTATCTGTATGAACATGGAAATAGCTACACCGCTATCTGTATGAACATGGAAATATCTACACCGCTATCTGTACGTACATGGAAATAGCTACACCGCTATGTGTATGAACATGGAAATAACACCGCTATCTGTATGAACATGGATATATCTACACAGCCACCTGGATGAACATGGAAATATCTACACCGCTATCTGTATGAACATGGAAATATCTTCACCGCTATCTGTGTAAACATGCATACATCTTCACCGCTATCTGTATAAACATGGAAATATCTACACCACTATCTGTATGAACATGGAAATATCCACACCGCTACCTCTATGCACATGGAAATATCTACACCGCTATCTGTATGAACATGGAAATATCTACACCGCCATCTGCTTGAAAATGGAAATATCTACACAGCTATCTGCATATACATGGAAATAACTACACAGCTATCTCTTTACACATGGAAATATCTACACCGCTATGTCTATAAACACGGAAATATCTACACCGCCATCTGTATGAACATGGAAATATCTGCACCGCCATCTGTATGAACATATAAATATCTACACCACCATCTATATTAAGATGGAGATATCTACACCGCTATCTGTATAAACATGGAAATATCTCCACCGCTACCTGTGTAAACATGCATACATCTTCACCGCTATCTGTATAAACATGGAAATATCTACACCGCTATCTGTATGAACATGGAAATATCTAAACCGCTATCTGAGCATGGAAATATCTACACCGCAATCTGCATAAAAATGGAAATATCTACACAGCTATCTCTTTACACATGGAAATAACTACACCGCTATCTCTATAAACATGGAAATATCTACACCGCCATCTGTATGAACATGGAATTATCTGCACCGTCATCTGTATGAACATATAAATATCTATACCGCCATGTGTATTAAGATGGAGATATCTACACCGCTATCTGTATAAACATGGAAATATCTACACCACTATCTGTATAAATATGGAAATATCTACACCGCTATCTGTATAAACATGGAAATATCTACACTGCTATCTGTATAAACATGGAAATCTCTACACCACTATCTGTATAAACATGGTAATATCTACACCGCTACCTGTATAAACATGGAAATATCAGCACCGCTATCTGTATGAACATGGAAATATCTACACCGCTATCTGTATGAACATGGAAATTTCTACACCGCTATCTGTATGAACATGGAAATAGCTACACCGCTATCTGTATGAACATGTAAATATCTTCACCGCCATCTGTTTGAACATGGATATATCTACACAGCCATCTGGATGAACATGGAAATACCTACACCGCTATCTGTATGAACATGGAAATAACTACACCGCTATATGTATGTACATGGAAATAGCTACACCGCTATGTGTATGAACATGGAAATATCTACACCGCTATCTGTATGAACATGGATTTATCTACACAGCCATCTGGATGAACATGGAAATATCTACACCGCTATCTGTATGAACATGGAAATATCTACACCGCTATCTGTGTAAACATGCATACATCTTCACCGCTATCTGTATAAACATGGAAATATCTACACCGCTATCTGCATGAAAATGGAAATATCTACACAGCTATCTGCATATTCATGCAAATATCTGCACAGCTATCTCTTTACACATGGAAATAACTACACTGCTATCTCTATGAACATGGAAATATCTACACCGCTATCTGTATGAACATGGAAATATCACCGCCATCTGTATGAACATGGACATATCTACACAGCCATCTGGATGAACATGGAAATATCTGCCCCGCTATCTGTATGAACATGGAAATATGTACACCGCAATCTGTGTTAACATGCATACATCTTCACCGCTATCTGTATAAACATGGAAATATCTACACCGCTATCTGAACATGGAAATATCTACACCGCTATCTGCATGAAAATGGAAATATATACACAGCTATCTGCATATTCATGCAAATATCTACCCAGCTATCCCTTTACACATGGAAATAACTACACCGCTATCTCTATGAACATGGAAATATCTACACCGCCATCTGTATGAACATGGAAATAACTGCACCGCCATCTGTATGAACATATAAATATCTACACCGCCATCTGTATTAAGATGGAGATATCTACACCGCTATCTGTATAAACATGGAAATATCTACACCGATATTTGTATGAACATGGAAATATCTACACAGCTGTCTGTATATACATGGAAATTTCTGCACCACTATCTCTATAAACATGGAAATAACTACACCGCTATCACTATAAACATGGAAATATCTACATCGCCATCTGTATTAACATGGAAATATCTACACGGCTATCTGTATGAACATGGAAATATCTACACCGCCATCTCTATAAACGTGAAAATATCTACACCGCTATCTGTATGAACATGGAAATATCTACACTGCTATCTGTATAAAATTGGAAATAACTACACCGCTATCTCTATAAACATGGAAATATCTACACTCCTATCTGTATAAACAAGAAAATATCTAGACCGCCATCTCTAAACATGTAAATATCAACACCGCTATATGTACAAACATGGAAATATCTACACCGCTATCTGTATGAACATGGAAATATCTACACCGCTATCTGTATGAACACGGAAATATCTACACCGCTATCTGTATGAACACGGAAATATCTACACCGCTATCTGCATGAACATGGAAATATCTACACCGCTATCTGTTTGAACATGGAAATATCTACACCGCTATCTGTATGAACATGCAAATATCTACACCGCTATCTGTATGAACATGGAAATATCTACACCGCTACCAGTATGAACATGTAAATATCTACACCACTATCTGTATGAACATGGAAATATCTACAACGCTATCTCTATAAACACTAAAATATCTACACCGCTGTCTGTATGACATTGGAAATATGTACACCGCTATCTGTATGAACATGGAAATATCTACACCCCTATCTGTATGAACATGGAAATATCTTCACTGCTATCTGTATAAACATGGAAATAACTACACCGCTATCTCTATAATCATGTAAATATCTAAAACGCTTTCTGTGTAAACATGGAAACGTCTACACCACTATCTGTGTAAGCATGGAAATATCTACACCGCTATCTGCATATACATGGAAATATCTACTCAGCTATCTCTTTACACATGGAAATACGTACACCGCTATCTTTATAAACACGGAAAAATCTACACCACATTCTGTATAAACATGGAAATATCTGCACCGCCATCTGTATGACCATATAAATATCTACACCACCATATGCATTAAGATGGAGATATCTACACCGCTATCTGTATAAACATGGAAATATCTACACCGCTACCTGTATAAACATGGAAATATCAGCACCGCTATCTGTATGAACATGGAAATATCTACACCGCTATCTGTATGAACATGGAAATTTCTACACCGCTATCTGTATGAACATGGAAATAGCTACACCGCTATCTGTATGAACATGTAAATATCTTCACCGCCATCTGTTTGAACATGGATATATCTACACAGCCATCTGGATGAACATGGAAATACCTACACCACTATCTGTATGAACATGGAAATAACTACACCGCTATATGTATGTACATGGAAATAGCTACACCGCTATGTGTATGAACATGGAAATATCTAAACCGCTATCTGTATGAACATGGATTTATCTACACAGCCATCTGGATGAACATGGAAATATCTACACCTCTATCTGTATGAACATGGAAATATCTACACCGCTATCTGTGTAAACATGCATACATCTTCACCGCTATCTGTATAAACATGGAAATATCTACACCGCTATCTGCATGAAAATGGAAATATCTACACAGCTATCTGCATATTCATGCAAATATCTGCACAGCTATCTCTTTACACATGGAAATAACTACACTGCTATCTCTATGAACATGGAAATATCTACACCGCTATCTGTATGAACATGGAAATATCACCGCCATCTGTATGAACATGGACATATCTACACAGCCATCTGGATGAACATGGAAATATCTGCCCCGCTATCTGTATGAACATGGAAATATGTACACCGCAATCTGTGTTAACATGCATACATCTTCACCGCTATCTGTATAAACATGGAAATATCTACACCGCTATCTGAACATGGAAATATCTACACCGCTATCTGCATGAAAATGGAAATATATACACAGCTATCTGCATATTCATGCAAATATCTACCCAGCTATCCCTTTACACATGGAAATAACTACACCGCTATCTCTATGAACATGGAAATATCTACACCGCCATCTGTATGAACATGGAAATATCTGCACCGCCATCTGTATGAACATATAAATATCTACACCGCCATCTGTATTAAGATGGAGATATCTACACCGCTATCTGTATAAACATGGAAATATCTACACCGATATTTGTATGAACATGGAAATATCTACACAGCTGTCTGTATATACATGGAAATTTCTGCACCACTATCTCTATAAACATGGAAATAACTACACCGCTATCACTATAAACATGGAAATATCTACATCGCCATCTGTATTAACATGGAAATATCTACACGGCTATCTGTATGAACATGGAAATATCTACACCGCCATCTCTATAAACGTGAAAATATCTACACCGCTATCTGTATGAACATGGAAATATCTACACTGCTATCTGTATAAAATTGGAAATAACTACACCGCTATCTCTATAAACATGGAAATATCTACACTCCTATCTGTATAAACAAGAAAATATCTAGACTGCCATCTCTAAACATGTAAATATCAACACCGCTATATGTACAAACATGGAAATATCTACACCGCTATCTGTATGAACATGGAAATATCTACACCGCTATCTGTATGAACACGGAAATATCTACACCGCTATCTGTATGAACACGGAAATATCTACACCGCTATCTGCATGAACATGGAAATATCTACACCGCTATCTGTTTGAACATGGAAATATCTACACCGCTATCTGTATGAACATGCAAATATCTACACCGCTATCTGTATGAACATGGAAATATCTACACCGCTACCAGTATGAACATGTAAATATCTACACCACTATCTGTATGAACATGGAAATATCTACAACGCTATCTCTATAAACACTGAAATATCTACACCGCTGTCTGTATGACATTGGAAATATGTACACCGCTATCTGTATGAACATGGAAATATCTACACCCCTATCTGTATGAACATGGAAATATCTTCACTGCTATCTGTATAAACATGGAAATAACTACACCGCTATCTCTATAATCATGTAAATATCTAAAACGCTTTCTGTGTAAACATGGAAAGGTCTACACCACTATCTGTGTAAGCATGGAAATATCTACACCGCTTTCTGTATAAACATTGAAATATCTACACCGCTATCTGTATAAACATTGAAATATCTACACCGCTACCTGTATAAACATGGAAATATCAGCACCAATATCTGTATGAACATGGAATTATCAGCACCGCTATCTGAATGAACATGGAAATATCTACACCGCTATCTGTATGAACATGGAAATATCTTCACCGCCATATGTCCGAACATGGATATATCTACACAGCCATCTGGATGAACATGGAAATACCTACACCGCTATCTGTATGAACATGGAAATATCTACACCGCTATCTGTACGTACATGGAAATAGCTACACCGCTATGTGTATGAACATGGAAATAACACCGCTATCTGTATGAACATGGATATATCTACACAGCCACCTGGATGAACATGGAAATATCTACACCGCTATCTGTATGAACATGGAAATATCTTCACCGCTATCTGTGTAAACATGCATACATCTTCACCGCTATCTGTATAAACATGGAAATATCTACACCACTATCTGTATGAACATGGAAATATCCACACCGCTACCTCTATGCACATGGAAATATCTACACCGCTATCTGTATGAACATGGAAATATCTACACCGCCATCTGCTTGAAAATGGAAATATCTACACAGCTATCTGCATATACATGGAAATAACTACACAGCTATCTCTTTACACATGGAAATATCTACACCGCTATGTCTATAAACACGGAAATATCTACACCGCCATCTGTATGAACATGGAAATATCTGCACCGCCATCTGTATGAACATATAAATATCTACACCACCATCTATATTAAGATGCAGATATCTACACCGCTATCTGTATAAACATGGAAATAAATACACCGCTACCTGTGTAAACATGCATACATCTTCACCGCTATCTGTATAAACATGGAAATATCTACACCGCTATCTGTATGAACATGGAAATATCTAAACCGCTATCTGAGCATGGAAATATCTACACCGCAATCTGCATAAAAATGGAAATATCTACACAGCTATCTCTTTACACATGGAAATAACTACACCGCTATCTCTATAAACATGGAAATATCTACACCGCCATCTGTATGAACATGGAATTATCTGCACCGTCATCTGTATGAACATATAAATATCTATACCGCCATGTGTATTAAGATGGAGATATCTACACCGCTATCTGTATAAACATGGAAATATCTACACCACTATCTGTATAAATATGGAAATATCTACACCGCTATCTGTATAAACATGGAAATATCTACACTGCTATCTGTATAAACATGGAAATCTCTACACCACTATCTGTATAAACATGGTAATATCTACACCGCTACCTGTATAAACATGGAAATATCAGCACCGCTATCTGTATGAACATGGAAATATTTACACCGCTATCTGTATGAACATGGAAATTTCTACACCGCTATCTGTATGAACATGGAAATAGCTACACCGCTATCTGTATGAACATGTAAATATCTTCACCGCCATCTGTTTGAACATGGATATATCTACACAGCCATCTGGATGAACATGGAAATACCTACACCGCTATCTGTATGAACATGGAAATAACTACACCGCTATATGTATGTACATGGAAATAGCTACACCGCCATCTGTATGAACATGGAAATATCTGCACCGCCATCTGTATGAACATATAAATATCTACACCGCCATCTGTATTAAGATGGAGATATCTACACCGCTATCTGTATAAACATGGAAATATCTACACCGATATTTGTATGAACATGGAAATATCTACACAGCTGTCTGTATATACATGGAAATTTCTGCACCACTATCTCTATAAACATGGAAATAACTACACCGCTATCACTATAAACATGGAAATATCTACATCGCCATCTGTATTAACATGGAAATATCTACACGGCTATCTGTATGAACATGGAAATATCTACACCGCCATCTCTATAAACGTGAAAATATCTACACCGCTATCTGTATGAACATGGAAATATCTACACTGCTATCTGTATAAAATTGGAAATAACTACACCGCTATCTCTATAAACATGGAAATATCTACACTCCTATCTGTATAAACAAGAAAATATCTAGACCGCCATCTCTAAACATGTAAATATCAACACCGCTATATGTACAAACATGGAAATATCTACACCGCTATCTGTATGAACATGGAAATATCTACACCGCTATCTGTATGAACACGGAAATATCTACACCGCTATCTGTATGAACACGGAAATATCTACACCGCTATCTGCATGAACATGGAAATATCTACACCGCTATCTGTTTGAACATGGAAATATCTACACCGCTATCTGTATGAACATGCAAATATCTACACCGCTATCTGTATGAACATGGAAATATCTACACCGCTACCAGTATGAACATGTAAATATCTACACCACTATCTGTATGAACATGGAAATATCTACAACGCTATCTCTATAAACACTAAAATATCTACACCGCTGTCTGTATGACATTGGAAATATGTACACCGCTATCTGTATGAACATGGAAATATCTACACCCCTATCTGTATGAACATGGAAATACCTTCACTGCTATCTGTATAAACATGGAAATAACTACACCGCTATCTCTATAATCATGTAAATATCTAAAACGCTTTCTGTGTAAACATGGAAACGTCTACACCACTATCTGTGTAAGCATGGAAATATCTACACCGCTATCTGCATATACATGGAAATATCTACTCAGCTATCTCTTTACACATGGAAATACCTACACCGCTATCTTTATAAACACGGAAAAATCTACACCACATTCTGTATAAACATGGAAATATCTGCACCGCCATCTGTATGACCATATAAATATCTACACCACCATATGCATTAAGATGGAGATATCTACACCGCTATCTGTATAAACATGGAAATATCTACACCGCTCTCTGTGTAAACATGCATACAGCTTCACCGCTATCTGTATAAACATGGAAATAACTACACCGCTATCTGTGTGAACATGGAAATATCTACACCGCTATCTCTATCAACATGGAAATATCTACACGAACATCTGTATGAACATGGAAATATCTGCACCGCCATCTGTATGAACATATAAATATCTACAACACCATGTGAATTAAGATGGAGATATCTACACCGCTATCTGTATAAACATGGAAATATCTACACCGCTACCTGTGTAAACATGCATACATCTTCACCGCTATCTGTATAAACATGGAAATATCTACACCGCTATCTGTATGAACATGGAAATATTTAACCGCTATCTGAGCATGGAAATATCTTCACCGCAATCTGCATAAAAATGGAAATATCTACACAGCTATCTCTTTACACATGGAAATAACTACACCGCTATCTCTATAAACATGGAAATATCTACACCGCCATCTGTATGAACATGGAATTATCTGCACCGTCATCTGTATGAACATATAAATATCTATACCGCCATGTGTATTAAGATGGAGATATCTACACCGCTATCTGTATAAACATGGAAATATCTACACCACTATCTGTATAAATATGGAAATATCTACACCGCTATCTGTATAAACATGGAAATATCTACACTACTATCTGTATAAACATGGAAATCTCTACACCACTATCTGTATAAACATGGTAATATCTACACCGCTACCTGTATAAACATGGAAATATCAGCACCGCTATCTGTATGAACATGGAAATATCTACACCGCTATCTGTATGAACATGGAAATTTCTACACCGCTATCTGTATGAACATGGAAATAGCTACACCGCTATCTGTATGAACATGTAAATATCTTCACCGCCATCTGTTTGAACATGGATATATCTACACAGCCATCTGGATGAACATGGAAATACCTACACCGCTATCTGTATGAACATGGAAATAACTACACCGCTATATGTATGTACATGGAAATAGCTACACCGCTATGTGTATGAACATGGAAATATCTACACCGCTATCTGTATGAACATGGATTTATCTACACAGCCATCTGGATGAACATGGAAATATCTACACCGCTATCTGTATGAACATGGAAATATCTACACCGCTATCTGTGTAAACATGCATACATCTTCACCGCTATCTGTATAAACATGGAAATATCTACACCGCTATCTGCATGAAAATGGAAATATCTACACAGCTATCTGCATATTCATGCAAATATCTGCACAGCTATCTCTTTACACATGGAAATATCTACACTGCTATCTCTATGAACATGGAAATATCTACACCGCTATCTGTATGAACATGGAAATATCACCGCCATCTGTATGAACATGGACATATCTACACAGCCATCTGGATGAACATGGAAATATCTGCCCCGCTATCTGTATGAACATGGAAATATGTACACCGCAATCTGTGTTAACATGCATACATCTTCACCGCTATCTGTATAAACATGGAAATATCTACACCGCTATCTGAACATGGAAATATCTACACCGCTATCTGCATGAAAATGGAAATATATACACAGCTATCTGCATATTCATGCAAATATCTACCCAGCTATCCCTTTACACATGGAAATAACTACACCGCTATCTCTATGAACATGGAAATATCTACACCGCCATCTGTATGAACATGGAAATATCTGCACCGCCATCTGTATGAACATATAAATATCTACACCGCCATCTGTATTAAGATGGAGATATCTACACCGCTATCTGTATAAACATGGAAATATCTACACCGATATTTGTATGAACATGGAAATATCTACACAGCTGTCTGTATATACATGGAAATTTCTGCACCACTATCTCTATAAACATGGAAATAACTACACCGCTATCACTATAAACATGGAAATATCTACATCGCCATCTGTATTAACATGGAAATATCTACACGGCTATCTGTATGAACATGGAAATATCTACACCGCCATCTCTATAAACGTGAAAATATCTACACCGCTATCTGTATGAACATGGAAATATCTACACTGCTATCTGTATAAAATTGGAAATAACTACACCGCTATCTCTATAAACATGGAAATATCTACACTCCTATCTGTATAAACAAGAAAATATCTAGACCGCCATCTCTAAACATGTAAATATCAACACCGCTATATGTACAAACATGGAAATATCTACACCGCTATCTGTATGAACATGGAAATATCTACACCGCTATCTGTATGAACACGGAAATATCTACACCGCTATCTGTATGAACACGGAAATATCTACACCGCTATCTGCATGAACATGGAAATATCTACACCGCTATCTGTTTGAACATGGAAATATCTACACCGCTATCTGTATGAACATGCAAATATCTACACCGCTATCTGTATGAACATGGAAATATCTACACCGCTACCAGTATGAACATGTAAATATCTACACCACTATCTGTATGAACATGGAAATATCTACAACGCTATCTCTATAAACACTGAAATATCTACACCGCTGTCTGTATGACATTGGAAATATGTACACCGCTATCTGTATGAACATGGAAATATCTACACCCCTATCTGTATGAACATGGAAATATCTTCACTGCTATCTGTATAAACATGGAAATAACTACACCGCTATCTCTATAATCATGTAAATATCTAAAACCCTTTCTGTGTAAACATGGAAACGTCTACACCACTATCTGTGTAAGCATGGAAATATCTACACCGCTATCTGCATATACATGGAAATATCTACTCAGCTATCTCTTTACACATGGAAATACCTACACCGCTATCTTTATAAACACGGAAAAATCTACACCACATTCTGTATAAACATGGAAATATCTGCACCGCCATCTGTATGACCATATAAATATCTACACCGCCATATGCATTAAGATGGAGATATCTACACCGCTATCTGTATAAACATGGAAATATCTACACCGCTCTCTGTGTAAACATGCATACAGCTTCACCGCTATCTGTATAAACATGGAAATATCTACACCGCTATCTGTGTGAACATGGAAATATCTACACCGCTATCTCTATCAACATGGAAATATCTACACGAACATCTGTATGAACATGGAAATATCTGCACCGCCATCTGTATGAACATATAAATATCTACAACACCATATGCATTAAGATGGAGATATCTACACCGCTATCTGTATAAACATGGAAATATCTACACCGCTCTCTGTGTAAACATGCATACAGCTTCACCGCTATCTGTATAAACATGGAAATATCTACACCGCTATCGGTGTGAACATGGAAATATCTACACCGCTATCTCTATCAACATGGAAATATCTACACGAACATCTGTATGAACATGGAAATATCTGCACCGCCATCTGTATGAACATATAAATATCTACAACACCATGTGAATTAAGATGGAGATATCTACACCGCTATCTGTATAAACATGGAAATATCTACACCGCTACCTGTATGAACATGGAAATATCAGCCCCTCTATCTGTATGAACATGGAAATATCTACACCGCTATCTGTATGAACATGGAAATAGCTACACCGATATCTGTATGAGCATGGAAATACCTTCACCGCCATCTGTATGAACATGGATATATCTACACAGCCATCTGGATGAACATGGAAATACCTACACCGCTATCTGTATGAACATGGAAATATCTACACCGCTATCTGTATGAACATGGAAATATCTACACCGCTATCTGTTTGAACATGGAAATATCTACACCGCCATCTATATGAAAAAGGAAATATCTGCACCGCCATCTGTATGAACATATAAATATCTACACCGCCGTCTGTATTAAGATGGAGATATCTACACCGCTATCTGTATAAACACGGAAATATCTACACCGCTAACTGTATAAACATGGAAATATCTACACCGCTATCTGTATAAACATGGAAATATCTACACCGCTACCTGTAGAAACATCGATATATCTACACAGCCATATGGATGAACATGGAAACATCTACACTGCTATCTGAATGAACACGGAAATATCTACACCGCTATCTGTATGAACATGGAAATATCTACACAGCTATCTCTTTACACATGGAAATATCTACACCGCTATCTGTATGAACATGGAAATATCTTCACCGCCATCTTTATGAACATGGATATATCTACACAGCCATCTGGATGAACATGGAAATATCTACACCGCTATCTGTATGAACATGGAAATATCTACACCACTATCTGTGTAAACTTGCACACATCTTCACCGCTATCTTTATAAACATGGAAATATCTACACCGCTATCTGTATAAACATGGAATTATCTACACCGCTACGTGTATAAACATGGAAATATCAGCACTCCTATCTCTATGAACATGGAAATATCTACACTGCCATCTGTATGAACAAGGAAATAACTACACCGCTATCTGCATGAACATGGAAATATCTTCACCGCCATCTGTACGAACATGGATATATCTAAAGAGCCATTTGGATGAACATGGAAATATCTACACCGCTATCTGATTAAACATGGAAATATCTACACCGCTATCTGTATGAACATGGAAATAGCTACACCGCTATCTGTATGAGCATGGAAATATCTACACCACTTTCTGTATGAACATGCAAATATCTACACCGCTATCTGTATGAACATGGAAATATCTACACCACTATCTGTTTGAACATGGAAATATCTACACCGCTATCTGCATGAAAATGGAAATATCTACACAGCTATCTGCATATACATGCAAATATCTACACAGCTATCTCTTTACACATGGAAATATCTACACCGCTATCTCTATGAACATGGAAATATGTACACCGCCATCTGTATGAACATGGAAATATCTTCACCGCCATCTGTATGAACAAATAAATATCTACACCGCCATCTGTATTAAGACGGAGATATCTACACCGCTACCTGTATAGACATGGGAATATCTACACCGCTATCTATATAAACATGGAAATATCTACACCGCTATCTGTATAAACATGGAAATATCTACACCGCTACCTGTATAAACATGGAAATATCAGCACTGCTATCTATATGAACATGGAAACATCTACACCGCTATCTATATGAACATGGAAATATCTGCACCGCTATCTGTATGAACATGGAAATAGCTACACCGCTACCTGTATGAACATGGAAATATCTACACCACTATCTGTATGAACATGGAAACATATACAACGCTATCTGTATGAACATGGATATACCTACACAGCCATCTGGATGAACATAGAAATATCTACACCGCAATCTGTATGAACATGGAAATATCAACACCGCTATCTGTGTAAACATGCATACATCTTCACAGCTATCTGTATAAACATGGGAATATCTACACCTCTATCTGTATGAACATGGAAATAACTACACCGCTATCTATTTGAGCATGGAAATATCTACACCACTATCTGCAAGAAAATGGAAGTATCTACACAGCTATCTGCATATACATGGAAATATCTACACAGCTATCTCTTTACACATGGAAATAACTGCACCGCTATCAGTATGAACATGGAAATATCTGCACCGCCATGTGTATGAACATGAAAATATCTGCACCGCCATCTATATGAACATATAAATATCTACACCACCATCTGTATTAAGATGGAGATATCTACACCGCTACCTGTATAAACATGGAAATATCAGCACCGCTATCTGTATGAACATGGAAATATCAGCACCTCTATCAGTATAAACATGGAAATATCTACACTGCTACCTGTATAAACATGGAAATATCAGCACCGCTATCTATATGAACATGGAAATATCAGCACCGCTATCTGTATGAACTTGGAAATATCTACACCGCTATCAGTATGAACATGGATATATCTACACAGCCATCTGGATGAACATGGAAATATCTACACCGCTATCTGTATGAACATGGAAATATCTGCACCGCCATCTGTATGAACATATAAATATCTACACCGCCGTCTGTATTAAGATGGAGATATCTACACCGCTATCTGTATAAACACGGAAATATCTACACCGCTAACTGTATAAACATGGAAATATCTACACCGCAATCTGCACGAAAATGGAAATATCTACACAGCTATCTGCATATACTTGCAAATATCTACACTGCTATCTCTTTACACATGGAAATAACTACACCGCTATCTCTATAAACATGGAAATATCTACACCGCCATCTGTATGAACATGGAAATATCTGCACGGCCATCTGTATGAACATATAAATATCTATACCGCCATGTGTATTAAGATGGAGATATCTACACCGCTATCTGTATAAACATGGAAATATCTACATCGCTATCTGTATAAAGATGGAAGTATCTACACCGCTATCTGTATAAACATGGAAATATCTACACCGCTACCTCTATAAACATGGAAATATCAGCACCGCTATCTGTATCAAAATGGAAATGTCTACACCACTATCTGTATGAACATGGAAATATCTACACCGCCATCTGTATGAACATGGAAATATCTTCACCGCCATCTGTATGAACATGGATATATCTACACAGCCATCTCGATGAACATGGAAATATCTACACCGCTATCTGTATGAACATGGAAATATCTACACCGCTATCTGTATGAACATGGAAATATCTACACTGCTATCTGTATGAACATGGAAATATCTACACCGCTATCTGTATGAACACGGATATATGTACACAGCCATCTGGATGAACATGGAAACATCTAAACCGCTATCTGTATGAACATGGAAATATCTACACCGCTATCTGCATGAACATGGAAATATCTACACCGCTATCTGTATGAACATGAAAATATCTACACCGCTATATGTTCGAACATGGAAATATCTACACCTCTATCTGCATGAAAATGGAAATATCTACACAGCTATCTGCATATACTTGGAAATATCTACACAGCTATCTTTTACACATGGAAATATCTACACTGCTATCTCTATAAACATGGAAATATCTACACCGCCATCTGTATCAACATGGAAATATCTGCACTGCCATCTGTACGAACATATATCTACACCGCCATCTGTATTAAGATGGAGATATCTACACCGCTAACTGTATAAACATGGAAATATCTACACAACTACCTGTATAAACATGGAAATATCAGCACCGCTATCTGTATCAACATGGAAATATCTACACTGCTATCTATATGAACATGATAATATCTACACCTCTATCTGTATGAACCTGGAAATATCTTCACCGCCATCTGTACGAACATGGATATATCTACGCAGCCATATGGATGAACATGGAAATGCCTACACCGCCATCTGTATGAACATGGAAATATCTACACCACTATCTGTATGAACATGGAAATATCTACAGCGCTATCTGTATGAACATGGAAATATCTTCACCGCCATCTGTATGAACATGGATACATCTACACAGACATCTGGATGAACATGGAAATATCTACACCGCTATCTCTCGGAACATGGAAATATCTACACCGCTATCTGTGTAAACATGCATACATCTTCACCGCTATCTGTATAAACATGGAAATATCTACACCGCTATCTGTATGAACATGGAAATATCTACACTGCTCGCTATCTGTTTGAACATGGAAATATCTACACCGCTATCTGTATAAACATGGAAATATCTACACAGCTATCTGCATATACATGGAAATATCTACACAGCTATCTCTTTTCACATGGAAATAACTACACCGCTATCTCTATAAACATGGAAATATCTACACCGCCATCTGTATGAACATGGAAATATCTTCACCGCCATCTGTATGAACATGGATATATCTACACAGCCATCTGGATGTACATGGAAATACCTACACCGCTATCTGTGTGAACATGGAAATATCTACACCGCTATCTCTGGAAACATGCATACATCTTCACCGCTATCTGTATAAACATGGAAATATCTACACCGCTATCTGTATGAACATGGAAATATCTACACCGCTATCTGTTTGAACATGGAAATATCTACACCGCTATCTGCATGAAAATGGAAATATCTACACAGCTATCTGCATATACATGGAAATATCTACACAGCTATCTCTTTTCACATGGAAATAACTACACCGCTATCTCTATAAACATGGAAATATCTACACCGCCATCTGTATGAACTTGGAAATATCTGCACCGCCATGTGTATGAACATACAAATATCTACACCGCCATCTGTATTAAGATGGAGATATCTACAACGCTATCTGTATAAACATGGAAATATCTACACAGCTACCTGTATAAACATGGAAATAACAGCACCGCTATCTGTATGAACATGGAAATATCTACAACGCTATCTCTATAAACACTGAAATATCTACACCGCAGTCTGTATGACATTGGAAATATCTACACCGCAATCTGAATGAACATGGAAATATCTACACCGCTATCTGTATGAACATGGAAATATCTACACCGCTATCTGTATGAACATGGAAATAGCTACACCGCTATCTGTATGAACATGGAAATATCTACACCGCTATCTGTATGAACATGGAAATATCTACAACGCTATCTGTATGAACATGGAAATATCTACAACGCTATCTCTATAAACACTGAAATATCTACACCGCTGTCTGTATGACATTGGAAATATCTACACCGCTATCTGTATGAACATGGAAATATCTACACTACTATCTGTATGAACATGGAAATATCTTCAATGCTATCTGTATAAACATGGAAATCACTACACCGCAATCTCTGTCAACATGTAAATATCTACAACGCTCTCTGTGTAAACATGGAAATATCTACAAGGCTATCTGTATAAACCTGGAAATATCTACACTGCCATCTCTACAAACATGGAAATATCCACACCGCCATCTGTATAAACATGGAAATATCTACACCTCCACCTCTATGAACCTGGAAATATCTACACCGCCATCTGTATAAACATGGAAATATCTACACCGCCATCTCTATAAACATGGAAATATCTGCACTGCCATCTGTTTGAACATTGAAATATCTACACCGCCATCGCTATAAAGGTGGAAATACCTACACCGCTATCTTTATGAACATGAAAATATCTACAATGCTATCTGTATGAACATGGAAATTTCTACACCGCTATCTATATGAACATGGCAATATCTACACTGCTATCCGTTTGAACATGGAAATATCTACATCGCCATCTGTATGAACATGGAAATATCTACACAGCTGTATGTATATACATGGAAATATCTACACCACTATATCTATAAACATGGAAATAACTACACCGCTATCACTATAAACATGGAAATACCTACATCGCCATCTGTATGAACATGGAAATATCTACACCGCCATCTCTATAAACGTGGAAATATCTACACCGCTATCTGTATGAACATTGAAATATCTACACTGCTATCTGTATAAAATTGGAAATAACTACACCACTTTCTCTATAAACATGGAAATATCTACATTCCTATCTGTATAAACAAGAAAATATCTAGACCGCCATCTCTATAAACATGTAAATATCAACACCGCTATCTGTATGAACATGGAAATATCTACACCGCTATCTGTATGAACATGGAAATATCTACACCGCTATCTGTATGAACATGGAAATATCTAAACCGCTATCTGTATGAACATGGAAATATCTACACCGCCATCTGTATGAACATGGAAATATCTACACCGCTATCTGTATGAACATGGAAATATCTACACCGCTATCCGTATGAACATGGAAATATCTACAATGCAATCTCTATAAACAGTGAAATCTCTATACCGCTGTCTGTATGACATTGGAAATATCTACAACGCTATCTGTATGAACATGGAAATATCTACACCGCTTTCTGTATGAATATGGAAATATCTTCACTGCTAACTGTATAAACATGGAAATCACTACACCGCTATCTCTGTCAACATGTAAATATCTACAACGATCTCTGTAAACATGGAAAGGTCTACACCACTATCTGTGTAAGCATGGAAATATCTACACCGCTTTCTGTATAAACATTGAAATATCTACACCGCTATCTGTATAAACATTGAAATATCTACACCGCTACCTGTATAAACATGGAAATATCAGCACCAATATCTGTATGAACATGGAATTATCAGCACCGCTATCTGAATGAACATGGAAATATCTACACCGCTATCTGTATGAACATGGAAATATCTTCTCCGCCATATGTCCGAACATGGATATATCTACACAGCCATCTGGATGAACATGGAAATACCTACACCGCTATCTGTATGAACATGGAAATATCTACACCGCTATCTGTACGTACATGGAAATAGCTACACCGCTATGTGTATGAACATGGAAATAACACCGCTATCTGTATGAACATGGATATATCTACACAGCCACCTGGATGAACATGGAAATATCTACACCGCTATCTGTATGAACATGGAAATATCTTCACCGCTATCTGTGTAAACATGCATACATCTTCACCGCTATCTGTATAAACATGGAAATATCTACACCACTATCTGTATGAACATGGAAATATCCACACCGCTACCTCTATGCACATGGAAATATCTACACCGCTATCTGTATGAACATGGAAATATCTACACCGCCATCTGCTTGAAAATGGAAATATCTACACAGCTATCTGCATATACATGGAAATAACTACACAGCTATCTCTTTACACATGGAAATATCTACACCGCTATGTCTATAAACACGGAAATAACTACACCGCCATCTGTATGAACATGGAAATATCTGCACCGCCATCTGTATGAACATATAAATATCTACACCACCATCTATATTAAGATGGAGATATCTACACCGCTATCTGTATAAACATGGAAATATCTCCACCGCTACCTGTGTAAACATGCATACATCTTCACCGCTATCTGTATAAACATGGAAATATCTACACCGCTATCTGTATGAACATGGAAATATCTAAACCGCTATCTGAGCATGGAAATATCTACACCGCAATCTGCATAAAAATGGAAATATCTACACAGCTATCTCTTTACACATGGAAATAACTACACCGCTATCTCTATAAACATGGAAATATCTACACCGCCATCTGTATGAACATGGAATTATCTGCACCGTCATCTGTATGAACATATAAATATCTATACCGCCATGTGTATTAAGATGGAGATATCTACACCGCTATCTGTATAAACATGGAAATATCTACACCACTATCTGTATAAATATGGAAATATCTACACCGCTATCTGTATAAACATGGAAATATCTACACTGCTATCTGTATAAACATGGAAATCTCTACACCACTATCTGTATAAACATGGTAATATCTACACCGCTACCTGTATAAACATGGAAATATCAGCACCGCTATCTGTATGAACATGGAAATATCTACACCGCTATCTGTATGAACATGGAAATTTCTACACCGCTATCTGTATGAACATGGAAATAGCTACACCGCTATCTGTATGAACATGTAAATATCTTCACCGCCATCTGTTTGAACATGGATATATCTACACAGCCATCTGGATGAACATGGAAATACCTACACCGCTATCTGTATGAACATGGAAATAACTACACCGCTATATGTATGTACATGGAAATAGCTACACCGCTATGTGTATGAACATGGAAATATCTACACCGCTATCTGTATGAACATGGATTTATCTACACAGCCATCTGGATGAACATGGAAATATCTACACCGCTATCTGTATGAACATGGAAATATCTACACCGCTATCTGTGTAAACATGCATACATCTTCACCGCTATCTGTATAAACATGGAAATATCTACACCGCTATCTGCATGAAAATGGAAATATCTACACAGCTATCTGCATATTCATGCAAATATCTGCACAGCTATCTCTTTACACATGGAAATAACTACACTGCTATCTCTATGAACATGGAAATATCTACACCGCTATCTGTATGAACATGGAAATATCACCGCCATCTGTATGAACATGGACATATCTACACAGCCATCTGGATGAACATGGAAATATCTGCCCCGCTATCTGTACGAACATGGAAATATGTACACCGCAATCTGTGTTAACATGCATACATCTTCACCGCTATCTGTATAAACATGGAAATATCTACACCGCTATCTGAACATGGAAATATCTACACCGCTATCTGCATGAAAATGGAAATATATACACAGCTATCTGCATATTCATGCAAATATCTACCCAGCTATCCCTTTACACATGGAAATAACTACACCGCTATCTCTATGAACATGGAAATATCTACACCGCCATCTGTATGAACATGGAAATATCTGCACCGCCATCTGTATGAACATATAAATATCTACACCGCCATCTGTATTAAGATGGAGATATCTACACCGCTATCTGTATAAACATGGAAATATCTACACCGATATTTGTATGAACATGGAAATATCTACACAGCTGTCTGTATATACATGGAAATTTCTGCACCACTATCTCTATAAACATGGAAATAACTACACCGCTATCACTATAAACATGGAAATATCTACATCGCCATCTGTATTAACATGGAAATATCTACACGGCTATCTGTATGAACATGGAAATATCTACACCGCCATCTCTATAAACGTGAAAATATCTACACCGCTATCTGTATGAACATGGAAATATCTACACTGCTATCTGTATAAAATTGGAAATAACTACACCGCTATCTCTATAAACATGGAAATATCTACACTCCTATCTGTATAAACAAGAAAATATCTAGACCGCCATCTCTAAACATGTAAATATCAACACCGCTATATGTACAAACATGGAAATATCTACACCGCTATCTGTATGAACATGGAAATATCTACACCGCTATCTGTATGAACACGGAAATATCTACACCGCTATCTGTATGAACACGGAAATATCTACACCGCTATCTGCATGAACATGGAAATATCTACACCGCTATCTGTTTGAACATGGAAATATCTACACCGCTATCTGTATGAACATGCAAATATCTACACCGCTATCTGTATGAACATGGAAATATCTACACCGCTACCAGTATGAACATGTAAATATCTACACCACTATCTGTATGAACATGGAAATATCTACAACGCTATCTCTATAAACACTGAAATATCTACACCGCTGTCTGTATGACATTGGAAATATGTACACCGCTATCTGTATGAACATGGAAATATCTACACCCCTATCTGTATGAACATGGAAATATCTTCACTGCTATCTGTATAAACATGGAAATAACTACACCGCTATCTCTATAATCATGTAAATATCTAAAACGCTTTCTGTGTAAACATGGAAACGTCTACACCACTATCTGTGTAAGCATGGAAATATCTACACCGCTATCTGCATATACATGGAAATATCTACTCAGCTATCTCTTTACACATGGAAATACCTACACCGCTATCTTTATAAACACGGAAAAATCTACACCACATTCTGTATAAACATGGAAATATCTGCACCGCCATCTGTATGACCATATAAATATCTACACCGCCATATGCATTAAGATGGAGATATCTACACCGCTATCTGTATAAACATGGAAATATCTACACCGCTCTCTGTGTAAACATGCATACAGCTTCACCGCTATCTGTATAAACATGGAAATATCTACACCGCTATCTGTGTGAACATGGAAATATCTACACCGCTATCTCTATCAACATGGAAATATCTACACGAACATCTGTATGAACATGGAAATATCTGCACCGCCATCTGTATGAACATATAAATATCTACAACACCATATGCATTAAGATGGAGATATCTACACCGCTATCTGTATAAACATGGAAATATCTACACCGCTCTCTGTGTAAACATGCATACAGCTTCACCGCTATCTGTATAAACATGGAAATATCTACACCGCTATCTGTGTGAACATGGAAATATCTACACCGCTATCTCTATCAACATGGAAATATCTACACGAACATCTGTATGAACATGGAAATATCTGCACCGCCATCTGTATGAACATATAAATATCTACAACACCATGTGAATTAAGATGGAGATATCTACACCGCTATCTGTATAAACATGGAAATATCTACACCGCTATCTGTATAAACGTGGAAATATCCACACTGCTATCTGCATAAACATAGAAATATCTACACTGCTACCAATATAAACATGGAAATATCTACACCGCTACCTGTATGAACATGGAAATATCAGCCCCTCTATCTGTATGAACATGGAAATATCTACACCGCTATCTGTATGAACATGGAAATAGCTACACCGATATCTGTATGAGCATGGAAATACCTTCACCGCCATCTGTATGAACATGGATATATCTACACAGCCATCTGGATGAACATGGAAATACCTACACCGCTATCTGTATGAACATGGAAATATCTACACCGCTATCTGTATGAACATGGAAATATCTACACCGCTATCTCTTTGAACATGGAAATATCTACACCGCCATCTATATGAACATGGAAATATCTGCACCGCCATCTGTATGAACATATAAATATCTACACCGCCGTCTGTATTAAGATGGAGATATCTACACCGCTATCTGTATAAACACGGAAATATCTACACCGCTAACTGTATAAACATGGAAATATCTACACCGCTATCTGTATAAACATGGAAATATCTACACCGCTACCTGTAGAAACATCGATATATCTACACAGCCATATGGATGAACATGGAAACATCTACACTGCTATCTGAATGAACACGGAAATATCTACACCGCTATCTGTATGAACATGGAAATATCTACACAGCTATCTCTTTACACATGGAAATATCTACACCGCTATCTGTATGAACATGGAAATATCTTCACCGCCATCTGTATGAACATGGATATATCTACACAGCCATCTGGATGAACATGGAAATATCTACACCGCTATCTGTATGAACATGGAAATATCTACACCACTATCTGTGTAAACTTGCACACATCTTCACCGCTATCTGTATAAACATGGAAATATCTACACCGCTATCTGTATAAACATGGAATTATCTACACCGCTACGTGTATAAACATGGAAATATCAGCACTCCTATCTCTATGAACATGGAAATATCTACACTGCCATCTGTATGAACAAGGAAATAACTACACCACTATCTGCATGAACATGGAAATATCTTCACCGCCATCTGTACGAACATGGATATATCTAAAGAGCCATCTGGATGAACATGGAAATATCTACACCGCTATCTGATTAAACATGGAAATATCTACACCGCTATCTGTATGAACATGGAAATAGCTACACCGCTATCTGTATGAGCATGGAAATATCTACACCACTTTCTGTATGAACATGGAAATATCTACACCGCTATCTGTATGAACATGGAAATATCTACACCACTATCTGTTTGAACATGGAAATATCTACACCGCTATCTGCATGAAAATGGAAATATCTACACAGCTATCTGCATATACATGCAAATATCTACACAGCTATCTCTTTACACATGGAAATATCTACACCGCTATCTCTATGAACATGGAAATATGTACACCGCCATCTGTATGAACATGGAAATATCTTCACCGCCATCTGTATGAACAAATAAATATCTACACCGCCATCTGTATTAAGACGGAGATATCTACACCGCTACCTGTATAGACATGGGAATATCTACACCGCTATCTATATAAACATGGAAATATCTACACCGCTATCTGTATAAACATGGAAATATCTACACCGCTACCTGTATAAACATGGAAATATCAGCACTGCTATCTATATGAACATGGAAATATCTACACCGCTATCTATATGAACATGGAAATATCTGCACCGCTATCTGTATGAACATGGAAATAGCTACACCGCTACCTGTATGAACATGGAAATATCTACACCACTATCTGTATGAACATGGAAACATATACAACACTATCTGTATGAACATGGATATACCTACACAGCCATCTGGATGAACATAGAAATATCTACACCGCAATCTGTATGAACATGGAAATATCAACACCGCTATCTGTGTAAACATGCATACATCTTCACAGCTATCTGTATAAACATGGGAATATCTACACCTCTATCTGTATGAACATGGAAATAACTACACCGCTATCTATTTGAGCATGGAAATATCTACACCACTATCTGCAAGAAAATGGAAGTATCTACACAGCTATCTGCATATACATGGAAATATCTACACAGCTATCTCTTTACACATGGAAATAACTGCACCGCTATCAGTATGAACATGGAAATATCTGCACCGCCATGTGTATGAACATGAAAATATCTGCACCGCCATCTATATGAACATATAAATATCTACACCACCATCTGTATTAAGATGGAGATATCTACACCGCTACCTGTATAAACATGGAAATATCAGCACCGCTATCTGTATGAACATGGAAATATCAGCACCTCTATCAGTATAAACATGGAAATATCTACACTGCTACCTGTATAAACATGGAAATATCAGCACCGCTATCTATATGAACATGGAAATATCAGCACCGCTATCTGTATGAACTTGGAAATATCTACACCGCTATCAGTATGAACATGGATATATCTACACAGCCATCTGGATGAACATGGAAATATCTACACCGCTATCTGTATGAACATGGAAATATCTGCACCGCCATCTGTATGAACATATAAATATCTACACCGCCGTCTGTATTAAGATGGAGATATCTACACCGCTATCTGTATAAACACGGAAATATCTACACCGCTAACTGTATAAACATGGAAATATCTACACCGCAATCTGCACGAAAATGGAAATATCTACACAGCTATCTGCATATACTTGCAAATATCTACACTGCTATCTCTTTACACATGGAAATAACTACACCGCTATCTCTATAAACATGGAAATATCTACACCGCCATCTGTATGAACATGGAAATATCTGCACGGCCATCTGTATGAACATATAAATATCTATACCGCCATGTGTATTAAGATGGAGATATCTACACCGCTATCTGTATAAACATGGAAATATCTACATCGCTATCTGTATAAAGATGGAAGTATCTACACCGCTATCTGTATAAACATGGAAATATCTACACCGCTACCTCTATAAACATGGAAATATCAGCACCGCTATCTGTATCAAAATGGAAATGTCTACACCACTATCTGTATGAACATGGAAATATCTACACCGCCATCTGTATGAACATGGAAATATCTTCACCGCCATCTGTATGAACATGGATATATCTACACAGCCATCTCGATGAACATGGAAATATCTACACCGCTATCTGTATGAACATGGAAATATCTACACCGCTATCTGTATGAACATGGAAATATCTACACTGCTATCTGTATGAACATGGAAATATCTACACCGCTATCTGTATGAACACGGATATATGTACACAGCCATCTGGATGAACATGGAAACATCTAAACCGCTATCTGTATGAACATGGAAATATCTACACCGCTATCTGCATGAACATGGAAATATCTACACCGCTATCTGTATGAACATGAAAATATCTACACCGCTATATGTTCGAACATGGAAATATCTACACCTCTATCTGCATGAAAATGGAAATATCTACACAGCTATCTGCATATACTTGGAAATATCTACACAGCTATCTTTTACACATGGAAATATCTACACTGCTATCTCTATAAACATGGAAATATCTACACCGCCATCTGTATCAACATGGAAATATCTGCACTGCCATCTGTACGAACATATATCTACACCGCCATCTGTATTAAGATGGAGATATCTACACCGCTAACTGTATAAACATGGAAATATCTACACAACTACCTGTATAAACATGGAAATATCAGCACCGCTATCTGTATCAACATGGAAATATCTACACTGCTATCTATATGAACATGATAATATCTACACCTCTATCTGTATGAACCTGGAAATATCTTCACCGCCATCTGTACGAACATGGATATATCTACGCAGCCATATGGATGAACATGGAAATGCCTACACCGCCATCTGTATGAACATGGAAATATCTACACCACTATCTGTATGAACATGGAAATATCTACAGCGCTATCTGTATGAACATGGAAATATCTTCACCGCCATCTGTATGAACATGGATACATCTACACAGACATCTGGATGAACATGGAAATATCTACACCGCTATCTCTCGGAACATGGAAATATCTACACCGCTATCTGTGTAAACATGCATACATCTTCACCGCTATCTGTATAAACATGGAAATATCTACACCGCTATCTGTATGAACATGGAAATATCTACACTGCTCGCTATCTGTTTGAACATGGAAATATCTACACCGCTATCTGTATAAACATGGAAATATCTACACAGCTATCTGCATATACATGGAAATATCTACACAGCTATCTCTTTTCACATGGAAATAACTACACCGCTATCTCTATAAACATGGAAATATCTACACCGCCATCTGTATGAACATGGAAATATCTTCACCGCCATCTGTATGAACATGGATATATCTACACAGCCATCTGGATGAACATGGAAATACCTACACCGCTATCTGTGTGAACATGGAAATATCTACACCGCTATCTCTGGAAACATGCATACATCTTCACCGCTATCTGTATAAACATGGAAATATCTACACCGCTATCTGTATGAACATGGAAATATCTACACCGCTATCTGTTTGAACATGGAAATATCTACACCGCTATCTGCATGAAAATGGAAATATCTACACAGCTATCTGCATATACATGGAAATATCTACACAGCTATCTCTTTTCACATGGAAATAACTACACCGCTATCTCTATAAACATGGAAATATCTACACCGCCATCTGTATGAACTTGGAAATATCTGCACCGCCATGTGTATGAACATACAAATATCTACACCGCCATCTGTATTAAGATGGAGATATCTACACCGCTATCTGTATAAACATGGAAATATCTACACAGCTACCTGTATAAACATGGAAATAACAGCACCACTATCTGTATGAACATGGAAATATCTACAACGCTATCTCTATAAACACTGAAATATCTACACCGCAGTCTGTATGACATTGGAAATATCTACACCGCAATCTGAATGAACATGGAAATATCTACACCGCTATCTGTATGAACATGGAAATATCTACACCGCTATCTGTATGAACATGGAAATAGCTACACCGCTATCTGTATGAACATGGAAATATCTACACCGCTATCTGTATGAACATGGAAATATCTACAACGCTATCTGTATGAACATGGAAATATCTACAACGCTATCTCTATAAACACTGAAATATCTACACCGCTGTCTGTATGACATTGGAAATATCTACACCGCTATCTGTATGAACATGGAAATATCTACACTACTATCTGTATGAACATGGAAATATCTTCAATGCTATCTGTATAAACATGGAAATCACTACACCGCAATCTCTGTCAACATGTAAATATCTACAACGCTCTCTGTGTAAACATGGAAATATCTACAAGGCTATCTGTATAAACCTGGAAATATCTACACTGCCATCTCTACAAACATGGAAATATCCACACCGCCATCTGTATAAACATGGAAATATCTACACCTCCACCTCTATGAACCTGGAAATATCTACACCGCCATCTGTATAAACATGGAAATATCTACACCGCCATCTCTATAAACATGGAAATATCTGCACTGCCATCTGTTTGAACATTGAAATATCTACACCGCCATCGCTATAAAGGTGGAAATACCTACACCGCTATCTTTATGAACATGAAAATATCTACAATGCTATCTGTATGAACATGGAAATTTCTACACCGCTATCTATATGAACATGGCAATATCTACACTGCTATCCGTTTGAACATGGAAATATCTACATCGCCATCTGTATGAACATGGAAATATCTACACAGCTGTATGTATATACATGGAAATATCTACACCACTATATCTATAAACATGGAAATAACTACACCGCTATCACTATAAACATGGAAATACCTACATCGCCATCTGTATGAACATGGAAATATCTACACCGCCATCTCTATAAACGTGGAAATATCTACACCGCTATCTGTATGAACATTGAAATATCTACACTGCTATCTGTATAAAATTGGAAATAACTACACCACTTTCTCTATAAACATGGAAATATCTACATTCCTATCTGTATAAACAAGAAAATATCTAGACCGCCATCTCTATAAACATGTAAATATCAACACCGCTATCTGTATGAACATGGAAATATCTACACCGCTATCTGTATGAACATGGAAATATCTACACCGCTATCTGTATGAACATGGAAATATCTAAACCGCTATCTGTATGAACATGGAAATATCTACACCGCCATCTGTATGAACATGGAAATATCTACACCGCTATCTGTATGAACATGGAAATATCTACACCGCTATCCGTATGAACATGGAAATATCTACAATGCAATCTCTATAAACAGTGAAATCTCTACACCGCTGTCTGTATGACATTGGAAATATCTACAACGCTATCTGTATGAACATGGAAATATCTACACCGCTTTCTGTATGAATATGGAAATATCTTCACTGCTAACTGTATAAACATGGAAATCACTACACCGCTATCTCTGTCAACATGTAAATATCTACAACGATCTCTGTAAACATGGAAAGGTCTACACCACTATCTGTGTAAGCATGGAAATATCTACACCGCTTTCTGTATAAACATTGAAATATCTACACCGCTATCTGTATAAACATTGAAATATCTACACCGCTACCTGTATAAACATGGAAATATCAGCACCAATATCTGTATGAACATGGAATTATCAGCACCGCTATCTGAATGAACATGGAAATATCTACACCGCTATCTGTATGAACATGGAAATATCTTCTCCGCCATATGTCCGAACATGGATATATCTACACAGCCATCTGGATGAACATGGAAATACCTACACCGCTATCTGTATGAACATGGAAATATCTACACCGCTATCTGTACGTACATGGAAATAGCTACACCGCTATGTGTATGAACATGGAAATAACACCGCTATCTGTATGAACATGGATATATCTACACAGCCACCTGGATGAACATGGAAATATCTACACCGCTATCTGTATGAACATGGAAATATCTTCACCGCTATCTGTGTAAACATGCATACATCTTCACCGCTATCTGTATAAACATGGAAATATCTACACCACTATCTGTATGAACATGGAAATATCCACACCGCTACCTCTATGCACATGGAAATATCTACACCGCTATCTGTATGAACATGGAAATATCTACACCGCCATCTGCTTGAAAATGGAAATATCTACACAGCTATCTGCATATACATGGAAATAACTACACAGCTATCTCTTTACACATGGAAATATCTACACCGCTATGTCTATAAACACGGAAATATCTACACCGCCATCTGTATGAACATGGAAATATCTGCACCGCCATCTGTATGAACATATAAATATCTACACCACCATCTATATTAAGATGGAGATATCTACACCGCTATCTGTATAAACATGGAAATATCTCCACCGCTACCTGTGTAAACATGCATACATCTTCACCGCTATCTGTATAAACATGGAAATATCTACACCGCTATCTGTATGAACATGGAAATATCTAAACCGCTATCTGAGCATGGAAATATCTACACCGCAATCTGCATAAAAATGGAAATATCTACACAGCTATCTCTTTACACATGGAAATAACTACACCGCTATCTCTATAAACATGGAAATATCTACACCGCCATCTGTATGAACATGGAATTATCTGCACCGTCATCTGTATGAACATATAAATATCTATACCGCCATGTGTATTAAGATGGAGATATCTACACCGCTATCTGTATAAACATGGAAATATCTACACCACTATCTGTATAAATATGGAAATATCTACACCGCTATCTGTATAAACATGGAAATATCTACACTGCTATCTGTATAAACATGGAAATCTCTACACCACTATCTGTATAAACATGGTAATATCTACACCGCTACCTGTATAAACATGGAAATATCAGCACCGCTATCTGTATGAACATGGAAATATCTACACCGCTATCTGTATGAACATGGAAATTTCTACACCGCTATCTGTATGAACATGGAAATAGCTACACCGCTATCTGTATGAACATGTAAATATCTTCACCGCCATCTGTTTGAACATGGATATATCTACACAGCCATCTGGATGAACATGGAAATACCTACACCGCTATCTGTATGAACATGGAAATAACTACACCGCTATATGTATGTACATGGAAATAGCTACACCGCTATGTGTATGAACATGGAAATATCTACACCGCTATCTGTATGAACATGGATTTATCTACACAGCCATCTGGATGAACATGGAAATATCTACACCGCTATCTGTATGAACATGGAAATATCTACACCGCTATCTGTGTAAACATGCATACATCTTCACCGCTATCTGTATAAACATGGAAATATCTACACCGCTATCTGCATGAAAATGGAAATATCTACACAGCTATCTGCATATTCATGCAAATATCTGCACAGCTATCTCTTTACACATGGAAATAACTACACTGCTATCTCTATGAACATGGAAATATCTACACCGCTATCTGTATGAACATGGAAATATCACCGCCATCTGTATGAACATGGACATATCTACACAGCCATCTGGATGAACATGGAAATATCTGCCCCGCTATCTGTATGAACATGGAAATATGTACACCGCAATCTGTGTTAACATGCATACATCTTCACCGCTATCTGTATAAACATGGAAATATCTACACCGCTATCTGAACATGGAAATATCTACACCGCTATCTGCATGAAAATGGAAATATATACACAGCAATCTGCATATTCATGCAAATATCTACCCAGCTATCCCTTTACACATGGAAATAACTACACCGCTATCTCTATGAACATGGAAATATCTACACCGCCATCTGTATGAACATGGAAATATCTGCACCGCCATCTGTATGAACATATAAATATCTACACCGCCATCTGTATTAAGATGGAGATATCTACACCGCTATCTGTATAAACATGGAAATATCTACACCGATATTTGTATGAACATGGAAATATCTACACAGCTGTCTGTATATACATGGAAATTTCTGCACCACTATCTCTATAAACATGGAAATAACTACACCGCTATCACTATAAACATGGAAATATCTACATCGCCATCTGTATTAACATGGAAATATCTACACGGCTATCTGTATGAACATGGAAATATCTACACCGCCATCTCTATAAACGTGAAAATATCTACACCGCTATCTGTATGAACATGGAAATATCTACACTGCTATCTGTATAAAATTGGAAATAACTACACCGCTATCTCTATAAACATGGAAATATCTACACTCCTATCTGTATAAACAAGAAAATATCTAGACCGCCATCTCTAAACATGTAAATATCAACACCGCTATATGTACAAACATGGAAATATCTACACCGCTATCTGTATGAACATGGAAATATCTACACCGCTATCTGTATGAACACGGAAATATCTACACCGCTATCTGTATGAACACGGAAATATCTACACCGCTATCTGCATGAACATGGAAATATCTACACCGCTATCTGTTTGAACATGGAAATATCTACACCGCTATCTGTATGAACATGCAAATATCTACACCGCTATCTGTATGAACATGGAAATATCTACACCGCTACCAGTATGAACATGTAAATATCTACACCACTATCTGTATGAACATGGAAATATCTACAACGCTATCTCTATAAACACTAAAATATCTACACCGCTGTCTGTATGACATTGGAAATATGTACACCGCTATCTGTATGAACATGGAAATATCTACACCCCTATCTGTATGAACATGGAAATATCTTCACTGCTATCTGTATAAACATGGAAATAACTACACCGCTATCTCTATAATCATGTAAATATCTAAAACGCTTTCTGTGTAAACATGGAAACGTCTACACCACTATCTGTGTAAGCATGGAAATATCTACACCGCTATCTGCATATACATGGAAATATCTACTCAGCTATCTCTTTACACATGGAAATACCTACACCGCTATCTTTATAAACACGGAAAAATCTACACCACATTCTGTATAAACATGGAAATATCTGCACCGCCATCTGTATGACCATATAAATATCTACACCGCCATATGCATTAAGATGGAGATATCTACACCGCTATCTGTATAAACATGGAAATATCTACACCGCTCTCTGTGTAAACATGCATACAGCTTCACCGCTATCTGTATAAACATGGAAATATCTACACCGCTATCTGTGTGAACATGGAAATATCTACACCGCTATCTCTATCAACATGGAAATATCTACACGAACATCTGTATGAACATGGAAATATCTGCACCGCCATCTGTATGAACATATAAATATCTACAACACCATGTGAATTAAGATGGAGATATCTACACCGCTATCTGTATAAACATGGAAATAACTACACCGCTATCTGTATAAACGTGGAAATATCCACACTGCTATCTGCATAAACATAGAAATATCTACACTGCTACCAATATAAACATGGAAATATCTACACCGCTACCTGTATGAACATGGAAATATCAGCCCCTCTATCTGTATGAACATGGAAATATCTACACCGCTATCTGTATGAACATGGAAATAGCTACACCGATATCTGTATGAGCATGGAAATACCTTCACCGCCATCTGTATGAACATGGATATATCTACACAGCCATCTGGATGAACATGGAAATACCTACACCGCTATCTGTATGAACATGGAAATATCTACACCGCTATCTGTATGAACATGGAAATATCTACACCGCTATCTGTTTGAACATGGAAATATCTACACCGCCATCTATATGAACATGGAAATATCTGCACCGCCATCTGTATGAACATATAAATATCTACACTGCCGTCTGTATTAAGATGGAGATATCTACACCGCTATCTGTATAAACACAGAAATATCTACACCACTAACTGTATAAACATGGAAATATCTACACCGCTATCTGTATAAACATGGAAATATCTACACCGCTACCTGTAGAAACATCGATATATCTACACAGCCATATGGATGAACATGGAAACATCTACACTGCTATCTGAATGAACATGGAAATATCTACACCGCTATCTGTATGAACATGGAAATATCTACACAGCTATCTCTTTACACATGGAAATATCTACACCGCTATCTGTATGAACATGGAAATATCTTCACCGCCATCTGTATGAACATGGATATATCTACACAGCCATCTGGATGAACATGGAAATATCTACACCGCTATCTGTATGAACATGGAAATATCTACACCACTATCTGTGTAAACTTGCACACATCTTCACCGCTATCTGTATAAACATGGAAATATCTACACCGCTATCTGTATAAACATGGAATTATCTACACCGCTACGTGTATAAACATGGAAATATCAGCACTCCTATCTCTATGAACATGGAAATATCTACACTGCCATCTGTATGAACAAGGAAATAACTACACCGCTATCTGCATGAACATGGAAATATCTTCACCGCCATCTGTACGAACATGGATATATCTAAAGAGCCATCTGGATGAACATGGAAATATCTACACCGCTATCTGATTGAACATGGAAATATCTACACCGCTATCTGTATGAACATGGAAATAGCTACACCGCTATCTGTATGAGCATGGAAATATCTACACCACTTTCTGTATGAACATGCAAATATCTACACCGCTATCTGTATGAACATGGAAATATCTACACCGCTATCTGTTTGAACATGGAAATATCTACACCGCTATCTGCATGAAAATGGAAATATCTACACAGCTATCTGCATATACATGCAAATATCTACACAGCTATCTCTTTACACATGGAAATATCTACACCGCTATCTCTATGAACATGGAAATATGTACACCGCCATCTGTATGAACATGGAAATATCTTCACCGCCATCTGTATGAACAAATAAATATCTACACCGCCATCTGTATTAAGACGGAGATATCTACACCGCTACCTGTATAGACATGGGAATATCTACACCGCTATCTATATAAACATGGAAATATCTACACCGCTATCTGTATAAACATGGAAATATCTACACCGCTACCTGTATAAACATGGAAATATCAGCACTGCTATCTATATGAACATGGAAATATCTACACCGCTATCTATATGAACATGGAAATATCTGCACCGCTATCTGTATGAACATGGAAATAGCTACACCGCTACCTGTATGAACATGGAAATATCTACACCACTATCTGTATGAACATGGAAACATATACAACGCTATCTGTATGAACATGGATATACCTACACAGCCATCTGGATGAACATAGAAATATCTACACCGCAATCTGTATGAACATGGAAATATCAACACCGCTATCTGTGTAAACATGCATACATCTTCACAGCTATCTGTATAAACATGGGAATATCTACACCTCTATCTGTATGAACATGGAAATAACTACACCGCTATCTATTTGAGCATGGAAATATCTACACCACTATCTGCAAGAAAATGGAAGTATCTACACAGCTATCTGCATATACATGGAAATATCTACACAGCTATCTCTTTACACATGGAAATAACTGCACCGCTATCAGTATGAACATGGAAATATCTGCACCGCCATGTGTATGAACATGAAAATATCTGCACCGCCATCTATATGAACATATAAATATCTACACCACCATCTGTATTAAGATGGAGATATCTACACCGCTACCTGTATAAACATGGAAATATCAGCACCGCTATCTGTATGAACATGGAAATATCAGCACCTCTATCAGTATAAACATGGAAATATCTACACTGCTACCTGTATAAACATGGAAATATCAGCACCGCTATCTATATGAACATGGAAATATCAGCACCGCTATCTGTATGAACTTGGAAATATCTACACCGCTATCAGTATGAACATGGATATATCTACACAGCCATCTGGATGAACATGGAAATATCTACACCGCTATCTGTATGAACATGGAAATATCTACACCGCTATCTGTGTAAACATGCATACATCTTCACCGCTATCTGTATAAACATGGAAATATCTACATCGCTATCTGTATGAACATGGAAATATCTACACCGCTATCTGTCTCAACATGGAAATATCTACACCGCAATCTGCACGAAAATGGAAATATCTACACAGCTATCTGCATATACTTGCAAATATCTACACTGCTATCTCTTTACACATGGAAATAACTACACCGCTATCTCTATAAACATGGAAATATCTACACCGCCATCTGTATGAACATGGAAATATCTGCACGGCCATCTGTATGAACATATAAATATCTATACCGCCATGTGTATTAAGATGGAGATATCTACACCGCTATCTGTATAAACATGGAAATATCTACATCGCTATCTGTATAAAGATGGAAGTATCTACACCGCTATCTGTATAAACATAGAAATATCTACACCGCTACCTCTATAAACATGGAAATATCAGCACCGCTATCTGTATCAAAATGGAAATGTCTACACCACTATCTGTATGAACATGGAAATATCTACACCGCCATCTGTATGAACATGGAAATATCTTCACCGCCATCTGTATGAACATGGATATATCTACACAGCCATCTCGATGAACATGGAAATATCTACACCGCTATCTGTATGAACATGGAAATATCTACACCGCTATCTGTATGAACATGGAAATATCTACACTGCTATCTGTATGAACATGGAAATATCTACACCGCTATCTGTATGAACATGGATATATGTACACAGCCATCTGGATGAACATGGAAACATCTAAACCGCTATCTGTATGAACATGGAAATATCTACACCGCTATCTGCATGAACATGGAAATATCTACACCGCTATCTGTATGAACATGAAAATATCTACACCGCTATATGTTCGAACATGGAAATATCTACACCTCTATCTGCATGAAAATGGAAATATCTACACAGCTATCTGCATATACTTGGAAATATCTACACAGCTATCTTTTACACATGGAAATATCTACACTGCTATCTCTATAAACATGGAAATATCTACACCGCCATCTGTATCAACATGGAAATATCTGCACTGCCATCTGTACGAACATATATCTACACCGCCATCTGTATTAAGATGGAGATATCTACACCGCTAACTGTATAAACATGGAAATATCTACACAACTACCTGTATAAACATGGAAATATCAGCACCGCTATCTGTATCAACATGGAAATATCTACACCGCTATCTATATGAACATGATAATATCTACACCTCTATCTGTATGAACCTGGAAATATCTTCACCGCCATCTGTACGAACATGGATATATCTACACAGCCATATGGATGAACATGGAAATGCCTACACCGCCATCTGTATGAACATGGAAATATCTACACCACTATCTGTATGAACATGGAAATATCTACAGCGCTATATGTATGAACATGGAAATATCTTCACCGCCATCTGTATGAACATGGATACATCTACACAGACATCTGGATGAACATGGAAATATCTACACCGCTATCTCTCGGAACATGGAAATATCTACACCGCTATCTGTGTAAACATGCATACATCTTCACCGCTATCTGTATAAACATGGAAATATCTACACCGCTATCTGTATGAACATGGAAATATCTACACTGCTCGCTATCTGTTTGAACATGGAAATATCTACACCGCTATCTGTATAAACATGGAAATATCTACACAGATATCTGCATATACATGGAAATATCTACACAGCTATCTCTTTTCACATGGAAATAACTACACCGCTATCTCTATAAACATGGAAATATCTACACCGCCATCTGTATGAACATGGAAATATCTTCACCGCCATCTGTATGAACATGGATATATCTACACAGCCATCTGGATGAACATGGAAATACCTACACCGCTATCTGTGTGAACATGCAAATATCTACACCGCTATCTCTGGAAACATGCATACATCTTCACCGCTATCTGTATAAACATGGAAATATCTACACCGCTATCTGTATGAACATGGAAATATCTACACCGCTATCTGTTTGAACATGGAAATATCTACACCGCTATCTGCATGAAAATGGAAATATCTACACAGCTATCTGCATATACATGGAAATATCTACACAGCTATCTCTTTTCACATGGAAATAACTACACCGCTATCTCTATAAACATGGAAATATCTACACCGCCATCTGTATGAACTTGGAAATATCTGCACCGCCATGTGTATGAACATACAAATATCTACACCGCCATCTGTATTAAGATGGAGATATCTACACCGCTATCTGTATAAACATGGAAATATCTACACAGCTACCTGTATAAACATGGAAATAACAGCACCGCTATCTGTATGAACATGGAAATATCTACACCGCTATCTGTATGAACATGGAAATATCTACACCGCTATCTGTACGAACCCGGAAATAACTTCACCGCCATCTGTACGAACATGGATATATCTACACAGCCATATGGATGACCATGGAAATATCTACACCGCTATCTGTATGAACATGGAAATATCTACACCACTATCTGTATGAACATGGAAATATCTACAGCGCTATCTGTATGAACATGGAAATATCTACACCGCTATCTGCATGAACATGGAAATATCTACACAGCTATCTGCATATACATGCAAATATCTACACAGCTATCTCTTTACACATGGAAATACCTACACCGCTATCTTTATAAACACAGAAAAATCTACACCACCATCTGTATAAACATGGAAATATCTGCACCGCCATCTGTATGAGCATATAAATATCTACACCGCCATATGTATTAAGATGGAGATATCTACACCGCTATCTGTATAAACATGGAAATATCTACACCGCTCTCTGTGTAAACATGCATACATCTTCACCGCTATCTGTATAAACATGGAAATATCTACACCGCTATCTGTGTGAACATGGAAATATCTACACCGCTATCTCTATCAACATGGAAATATCTACACCAACATCTGTATGAACATGGAAATATCTGCACCGCCATCTGTGTGAACATATAAATATCTACAACGCCATGTGAATTAAGATGGAGATATCTACACCGCTATCTGTATAAACATGGAAATATCTACACCGCTATCTGTATAAACGTAGAAATATCCCCACTGCTATCTGCATAAACATGGAAATATCTACACTGCTACCAATATAAACATGGAAATATCTACACCGCTACCTGTATGAACATGGAAATATCAGCCCCTCTATCTGTATGAACATGGAAATATCTACACCGCTATCTGTATGAACATGGAAATAGCTACACCGATATCTGTATGAGCATGGAAATACCTTCACCGCCATCTGTATGAACATGGATATATCTACACAGCCATCTGGATGAACATGGAAATACCTACACCGCTATCTGTATGAACATGGAAATATCTACACCGCTATCTGTATGAACATGGAAATATCTACACCGCTATCTGTATGAACATGGAAATATCTACACCGCCATCTATATGAACATGGAAATATCTGCACCGCCATCTGTATGAACATATAAATATCTACACCGCCGTCTGTATTAAGATGGAGATATCTACAACGCTATCTGTATAAACACGGAAATATCTACACCGCTAACTGTATAAACATGGAAATATCTACACCGCTATCTGTATAAACATGGAAATATCTACACCGCTACCTGTAGAAACATCGATATATCTACACAGCCATATGGATGAACATGGAAACATCTACACTGCTATCTGTATGAACATGGAAATATCTACACCGCTATCTGTATGAAAATGCAAATATCTACAGCGCTATCTGTATGAACATGGAAATATCTACATAGCTATCTCTTTACACATGGAAATATCTACACCGCTATCTGTATGAACATGGAAATATCTTCACCGCCATCTGTATGAACATGGATATATCTACACAGCCATCTGGATGAACATGGAAATATCTACACCGCTATCTGTATGAACATGGAAATATCTACACCACTATCTGTGTAAACTTGCACACATCTTCACCGCTATCTGTATAAACATGGAAATATCTACACCGCTATCTGTATAAACATGGAATTATCTACACCGCTACGTGTATAAACATGGAAATATCAGCACTCCTATCTCTATGAACATGGAAATATCTACACTGCCATCTGTATGAACAAGGAAATAACTACACCGCTATCTGCATGAACATGGAAATATCTTCACCGCCATCTGTACGAACATGGATATATCTAAAGAGCCATCTGGATGAACATGGAAATATCTACACCGCTATCTGATTGAACATGGAAATATCTACACCGCTATCTGTATGAACATGGAAATAGCTACACCGCTATCTGTATGAGCATGGAAATATCTACACCACTTTCTGTATGAACATGGAAATATCTACACCGCTATCTGTATGAACATGGAAATATCTACACCGCTATCTGTTTGAACATGGAAATATCTACACCGCTATCTGCATGAAAATGGAAATATCTACACAGCTATCTGCATATACATGCAAATATCTACACAGCTATCTCTTTACACATGGAAATATCTACACCGCTATCTCTATGAACATGGAAATATGTACACCGCCATCTGTATGAACATGGAAATATCTTCACCGCCATCTGTATGAACAAATAAATATCTACACCGCCATCTGTATTAAGACGGAGATATCTACACCGCTACCTGTATAGACATGGGAATATCTACACCGCTATCTATATAAACATGGAAATATCTACACCACTATCTGTATAAACATGGAAATATCTACACCGCTACCTGTATAAACATGGAAATATCAGCACTGCTATCTATATGAACATGGAAATATCTACACCGCTATCTATATGAACATGGAAATATCTGCACCGCTATCTGTATGAACATGGAAATAGCTACACCGCTACCTGTATGAACATGGAAATATCTACACCACTATCTGTATGAACATGGAAACATATACAACGCTATCTGTATGAACATGGATATACCTACACAGCCATCTGGATGAACATAGAAATATCTACACCGCAATCTGTATGAACATGGAAATATCAACACCGCTATCTGTGTAAACATGCATACATCTTCACAGCTATCTGTATAAACATGGGAATATCTACACCTCTATCTGTATGAACATGGAAATAACTACACCGCTATCTATTTGAGCATGGAAATATCTACACCACTATCTGCAAGAAAATGGAAGTATCTACACAGCTATCTGCATATACATGGAAATATCTACACAGCTATCTCTTTACACATGGAAATAACTACACCACTATCAGTATGAACATGGAAATATCTGCACCGCCATGTGTATGAACATGAAAATATCTGCACCGCCATCTATATGAACATATAAATATCTACACCACCATATGTATTAAGATGGAGATATCTACACCGCTACCTGTATAAACATGGAAATATCAGCAACGCTATCTGTATGAACATGGAAATATCAGCACCTCTATCAGTATAAACATGGAAATATCTACACTGCTACCTGTATAAACATGGAAATATCAGCACCGCTATCTATATGAACATGGAAATATCAGCACCGCTATCTGTATGAACTTGGAAATATCTACACCGCTATCAGTATGAACATGGATATATCTACACAGCCATCTGGATGAACATGGAAATATCTACACCGCTATCTGTATGAACATGGAAATATCTACACCGCTATCTGTGTAAACATGCATACATCTTCACCGCTATCTGTATAAACATGGAAATATCTACACCGCTATCTGTATGAACATGGAAATATCTACACCGCTATCTGTCTCAACATGGAAATATCTACACCGCAATCTGCACGAAAATGGAAATATCTACACAGCTATCTGCATATACTTGCAAATATCTACACTGCTATCTCTTTACACATGGAAATAACTACACCGCTATCTCTATAAACATGGAAATATCTACACCGCCATCTGTATGAACATGGAAATATCTGCACGGCCATCTGTATGAACATATAAATATCTATACCGCCATGTGTATTAAGATGGAGATATCTACACCGCTATCTGTATAAACATGGAAATATCTACATCGCTAACTGTATAAAGATGGAAGTATCTACACCGCTATCTGTATAAACATGGAAATATCTACACCGCTACCTCTATAAACATGGAAATATCAGCACCGCTATCTGTATCAAAATGGAAATGTCTACACCACTATCTGTATGAACATGGAAATATCTACACCGCCATCTGTATGAACATGGAAATATCTTCACCGCCATCTGTATGAACATGGATATATCTACACAGCCATCTCGATGAACATGGAAATATCTACACCGCTATCTGTATGAACATGGAAATATCTACACTGCTATCTGTATGAACATGGAAATAGCTACACCACTATCTCTATGCACATGGAAATATCTACACCGCTATCTGTATGAACATGGAAATATCTACAGCGCTATCTGTATGAACATGGAAATATCTACACCGCTATCTGTATGAACATGGAAATATCTACACCGCTATCTGTATGAACATGGAAATATCTACACTGCTATCTGTATGAACATGGAAATATCTACACCGCTATCTGTATGAACATGGATATATGTACACAGCCATCTGGATGAACATGGAAACATCTAAACCGCTATCTGTATGAACATGGAAATATCTACACCGCTATCTGCATGAACATGGAAATATCTACACCGCTATCTGTATGAACATGAAAATATCTACACCGCTATATGTTCGAACATGGAAATATCTACACCTCTATCTGCATGAAAATGGAAATATCTACACAGCTATCTGCATATACTTGGAAATATCTACACAGCTATCTTTTACACATGGAAATATCTACACTGCTATCTCTATAAACATGGAAATATCTACACCGCCATCTGTATCAACATGGAAGTATCTGCACTGCCATCTGTACGAACATATATCTACACCGCCATCTGTATTAAGATGGAGATATCTACACCGCTAACTGTATAAACATGGAAATATCTACACAACTACCTGTATAAACATGGAAATATCAGCACCGCTATCTGTATCAACATGGAAATATCTACACCGCTATCTATATGAACATGATAATATCTACACCTCTATCTGTATGAACCTGGAAATATCTTCACCGCCATCTGTACGAACATGGATATATCTACACAGCCATATGGATGAACATGGAAATGCCTACACCGCCATCTGTATGAACATGGAAATATCTACACCACTATCTGTATGAACATGGAAATATCTACACCGCTATCTGTATGAACATGGAAATATCTTCACCACCATCTGTATGAACATGGATACATCTACACAGACATCTGGATGAACATGGAAATATCTACACCGCTATCTCTCGGAACATGGAAATATCTACACCGCTATCTGTGTAAACATGCATACATCTTCACCGCTATCTGTATAAACATGGAAATATCTACACCGCTATCTGTATGAACATGGAAATATCTACACTGCTCGCTATCTGTTTGAACATGGAAATATCTACACCGCTATCTGCATAAACATGGAAATATCTACACAGCTATCTGCATATACATGGAAATATCTACACAGTTATCTCTTTTCACATGGAAATAACTACACCGCTATCTCTATAAACATGGAAATATCTACACCGCCATCTGTATGAACATGGAAATATCTTCACCGCCATCTGTATGAACATGGATATATCTACACAGCCATCTGGATGAACATGGGAATATCTACACCGCTATCTGTGTAAACATGGAAATATCGACACCACCACCTGTGGGAACATGGAAATATCTACACCTCTATCTCTATAAACATGGAAATATCTACACCGCTATCTGAATAAACATGGAAATATCTACACAGCCATCTGTAGGAACACGTAAATACCTACACTACTATCTCTATAAACATGGAAATATCTACACCGCTATCTGTATAAACATAGAAATATCTACACCGCTGTCTGTGTAAACATGGAAATATCTACACCGCTGTCTGTGTAAACATGGAAATATCTACACCGCTATCTCTTAAAACTTGCAAATATCTACACTGTTTTGTGTATAAACATGGAAATACCTTCACCACCATCTGTATGAAGTTGGAAATATCTACACTGCCAACTATACAAACATAGAAATATCTACACAGCCATCTGTATGAACATGGAAATATCTACACCGTTATGTGTATAAAGATGGAAATATCTACACCGCATTCTGTATAAACATGGAAATATCTACACCGCTATCTGTGTAAACATGGATATATGTACACCGCTATCTGGAGAAACATGGAAATATCAACAACACTATATCTATGAACATGAAAATATCTACTGTGCCAACTATATAAACATAGAAATATCTACACCGCCATCTGCATGAACATGGAAATATCTACACTGCTATCCGTATAAACATGGAAATATCTACACCGATATCTCTATAAACATGGGAATATCTACACTGCCATCTGTATGAACATGGAAATATCTACACCGCCAACTCTATAAACATGGAAATAACTACACCGCCATCTGTAGGAACATGGAAATTTCTACCCCGCTTTCTCTATAAACATGGAAATATCTACACCGCCATCTGTATCAAGATGGAAATATCTACACCGCTATCTGTGTAAACATGGAAATATCTAAACTGCTCTCTGTAAACATGGAAGTATCTACACCGCTATCTGAGTAATCTTGGAAATATCTACACTGCTATCTCCTAAAACATGGAAATATCTACATCGTTATGTGTATAAAGATGGAAATATCTACACCGGTATCTGTATAATCACGGAAATATCTACTCCGCCATCTGTATGAACATGGAAGTATCTTCACCGCCATCTGTATGAACATGAAATTATCTACACCGCCAACTCCGTAAACATGGAAATATCTACACCGCCATCTGTAGGAACATGGAAATATCTACACCGCTATCTCTATAAACATGGAATTATCTACACCGCCATCTGTATAAATATGAAAATACACCGCTATCTGCATAAACATGGAAATATCTACACCGATATCTGTATAAACATAGAAATACCTACACCGCTATCTGTGTGAACATGAAAATACCTACACCGCTATCTGTGTAAACATGAAAATATCTACATCGCAATCTCTAAAAACTTGGAAATATCTACACCGACATCTTTATGAACATGGAAATATCTACACCGCTATCTACACCGCCATCTGTATGAACATGGAAATATCTACACCGCACTCTGAAGGAACATGGAAATATCTACACCGCTATCTCTATAAACGTGGCAAAATATACACCGCTATCTGTAAACAGGGAAGTATCTACACCTCTATCTGTGTAAACGTGGAAATATCAACAGCGCTATCAGTGTAAACATGGAAATATCTACACCGCTATATCTTAAAACATGGAAATATCTACACCGTTATGTGTATAAAGATGGAAATATATACACCACTATCGGTATAAACATGGAAATATCTATAAAGCCAACTCTATAAACATGGAAGTATCTACCCCGCCATCTGTAGGAACATGGAAATATCTACACTGCTATCTCTATGAACCTGGAAATATCTACACCACCATCGGTATGAAGATGGAAATATCTACACCGTCATCTGTATGAACATGGAAATATCTACACTGCTATGTGGTGGAACATGGAAATATCTACACCGGTATCTACACCACCCTCCATATGAAAATGGAGATAACTACACCACCATCTATAGGAACATGGAAATATCTAAACCGCTACCTCTATAAACATGGAAATATCTACACCGGAATCGGTATAAACGTGGAAATAGCTACACCGCTATATCTATAAACATGGAAATATCTACACCGCCATCTGTATGAACATGCAAATATCTACACCGCCATCTGTAGGAACATGGAAATATCTACACCAGCATCTGTAGGAACATGGAAATATCTTCACTGGTATCTACACCACCTTCTGCATGAACATGGAAATATCTACACCGCCTTCTGTAGGAACATGGAAATATCTAAACGGCAATCTCTATAAAGATGGAAATATCTACACTGCTATCTGTATATACATGGAAATATCTACACCGCTTTCTGTATAAACATTGAAATATCTACACCGCTATCTGTATAAAGATGGAAATATCTACACCGATATCTCTACAAACGTGTAAGCATTTACACGGCTATCTGTATAAACATGGAAATGTTTAAACCGCTATCTCTTCAAACATGGAAATATCTACACCACTATCTATGAATATTAAAATATTTACACCGCTATCTGTATAAATATGGAAATATTTACACTGCTATCTGTGTAAACGTGGAAATATTTACACCACTACCTATATAAACATAGAAATATCTGCACCGCTATCACTATAAACATGGAAATATCTACACTGCTGTCTGTATGAACATGAAAATATCTACACCGCTATCTCTATAAACATGGGAATAGCTACACCGCTATCTGTAAAACACGGAAATATCTACAACACAGTTTGTATAAACATGGAAATATCTTCACCGCTATCTGTATAGACAAGGAAATATCTGCACCGCTGACTGTATAAACATTGAAATATCTACTCCGCTATCTGTATAAACATGGAAATATCTACACCGCTATCTCTATAAACATGAAAAATCTACTCCGCTATCTTTACAAACATGGAAATATATACACCGCTATTTGTATAAACATGGAGATATCCACACCATCTCTATAAACATGTAAACATTTACACAGCTGTGTGTATAAACATGGAAATATCTACACTGCTATCTACATAAACATGGAAATATCTACACCACTGTCAGTATAAAGATGAAAATAAGTACACCGCAATCTCTATAAACATAGAAATATCTGCACCGCTATCTCCATTAACATGGAAATATCTACACCACTATCTGTATAAACATGGAAATATGTACACTGCTATCTGTTCAAACATGGAAATACCTTCACCGCTATCTGTATAAACATGGAAATATCTCCACCGCTGTCTGTATAAACATGGAAATTATTACACCGCTACTTGTATAAACATCAAAATCTCTACAACGATATCTGTATAAACATGGGAATATCTACACTGCTATCTGTAGAAACATGGAAATATCTACACCGCTATCTCTATAAACATCGAAACATCTACACCACTATCTGTATGAACATGGAAATATCTACACGGCTATCTGTACAAACATGGAAATATCTACACCGCTAAGTGTGCGAACATGGAAATATCTCCACCGCTATCTGTGTTCACTTGGAAATAGCTACAATGCTCTCTGTATAAACATGGAAATATCTACACCGCTACTTGTATAATGATGGAAATATCTACACCGCTGTCTGTATAAACATGGAAAAAACTACACCGAAACTTGTGTAAACATTGAAATATCTACACCGCTATCTGTATAAACATGGAAATATCTACAACGCTACCGGCATAAACATTGAAATATCTACAATGCTGTCTGTTTAAACATGGAAATATCTACCGCGCTATCTGTATAAATATGGAAATATCTACACCACTATCTCTATAAAAATGGAAATACCTACACTGTTATCTCTGTAAACATAGAAATATCTACACTGTTATCTCTATAAGCATGGAAATATTTACACCGCTATCTCTATAAACATGGAAATATTTACACCGCTATCTCTATAAACATAGAAATATTTACACCGCTATCTCTATAAACATGGAAATACTTAGCTATCTCTATAAACATGGAAATATGTACACCGCTATGTCTATAAACATGGAAATATCTACACCGCTATCTATATAAATATGGAAATATCTACACCACTTCGTCTGTAAACATGGAAATATCTATACCCCTATCTGTATAAACAAGGAAATATCTACACAGATATCTCTATAAACATGGAAATATCAACACCACCATCTGTATGAACATGGAAATATCTACACCACCATCGGTATAAACTTGGAAATAACTGCACCGCTATCTGCATAAACATGGAAATATCTACACCGCTATCTCTACAAACATGGAAATATCTACACCGCTATCTCTATAAACATGGAAATATCTGCACCGCTATTTCTATAAACATGGAAATATCTACACCGCTACCTGCATAAGCATGCAAATATCTACACTGCTCTCTGTTTAAACATGGAAATATCTACACCGCTATCTGTATAAACATGAAAATATCTACACCGCTATCTGCATAAACACGGAAATAGCTACACGGCTCTCTGTATGAACATGGAAATATCTACACCGCTATCTGTATGATCATGGAAATATCCACTTTGCTATCTGTATGAACATGGAAATAACTACACCGCTATCTGTATAAACATGGAAACATCTACACCGCTAGCTGTATGAACATGGAAACATCTAAACCGCTACCTGTATAAACATGGAAATATCTAAACCGCTACCTGTGTAAACATGCAAATGTCTACACCGCTGTCTCTGCAAACATGGAAATAACTACACCACTACCTTTATAAACATGGAAATATTTACACCACTGTCTGTATGAACATCGAAATAACTACACCGCTACCTGTATAAACATGGAAATAACGACACCGCAATCTGTATAAACACGGAAATATCTACAACGGTATCTCTATAAACATGGAAATATCTACACCACTATCTCTATAAACATGGAAATGCCTACACCGCTATCTCTATATACATGGAAATATCTACACCACTATCTCTATAAACATAGAAATATCTACACCGTCATCTCTATAAGCATGGAAATATCTACACCGCTATCTGTGCAAACATTTAAATATCTGCACCGCTATCTCTATAAACATGGAATTATCTACACCGCTATCTGTATAAACATGGAAACATCTACACTGCTATCTGTATAAACATGGAAACATCTACACCGTTACCTGTATAAACAAGGAAATATCTAAACCGCTATCTATATAAACATGGAAATATCAACACCGCTACCTGTTTAAACATGGAAATATCTACACCGCTGTCGGTATAAACATGAAAATTTCTACACCGCTCCATGTATAAAAATCGATATATGTACAACGCTATCTGTATAAACATCAAAATATCTACACCGCTATCTTCATAAACATGGAAATTACTACACGGCTATCTGTATAAACACGGAAATAACTACACCGCTATCAGTATATCCATGGAAATAACTACACCACTCTCTGTATAAACATGGAAATACGTACACCGTCACTTCTACAAACATGGAAATATCTACACCGCCATCTCTATAAACATGGAAATATCTACACCGCCATCTCTATAAACATGGAAATATCTACACCGCCGTCTCTATAAACTTGGAAATATCTACACCGCCATCTCCATAAACATGGAAATATCTATACTGCCATCTGTATAAACATGGAAATATCTACACCGCCATCTCTATGAACATGGAAATATTCACACTGCCATCTGTATAGAAATGGAAATATCTACACCGCCATCTCTATGAACATGGGAATATTTACACCGCCATCTGTATAAAAATGGAAATAACTACACCGCTATCTCTACAAACATGGAAATATATACACCGAAATCTATATAAACATGGAAATATCTACACCGCCGTCTGTACAACATGGAAATATCTACACCACTATCTCTATAAACATGGAAATATCTACACCACCATCTGTATAACCATTGAAATATATAGACTGCTCTCTCTATAAACATGGAACTATTTACACCTCCATCTCCATAAACATGGAAATATCTACACCACCATCTCTATAAACATGGAAATATTTACACTGCCATCTGTATGAAAATGGAAATATCTACACCGCTATCTGTATAAACCTGGAAACATCTGCACCGCTACCTGTATAAGCAAGGAAACATCTACACCACTATCTGTATAAACATGGAAATATCTACACAGCTATCTTTATAAACATGGAAATATCTACACCACTATCTGTATGAACATGGAAATAACTATACTGCTATCTGTATAAACATGGAAATATCTACACCGCTATCTGTATAAACATGGAGACATCTACACCGCTACCTGTATAAACATGGAAATATCTAAACCGCTATCTGTATAAACATGGAAATATCTACACCACTATCTGTATAAACATGGAAATATCTACACCGCTATCTGTATAAACATGGAAATATCTACACCGCTACCTGTAAAAACATGGAAATATCTACACCGCTATCTGTATAAACATGGAAATATCTACACCGCCAACTCTATAAACATGGAAATATCTACACCGCCATCTGTAAGAACACATAAATATCTACACCGCTATCTCTGTAAACATGGAAATATCTACACAGCCATCTGTATGAACATTTAAATATCTACGCCGCTATCTGTATAAACATGGAAATATCTATACCACTATCTGTATACACATGGATATCTCTACACCGCTGTCTGTATACACATGGAAATATCTACACCGCTATCTCTATAAACATGGAAATATCTACACCACTATCTGTTTACACATGGAAATATCTACAGCGCTATCTCTATAAACCGGGAAATATCTACACCGCTATCTGTATAAACATGGAAATATCTACACCGCTATCTCCATAAACATGGAAATACCTTCACAGCTATCAATACAAACATGGTAATATCTACACCGCTATCTCTATAATCATGGAAATATCTACACCTCTATCTGTATCAACATGGAAATATCTACACCACTATCTCTATAAACATGGAATCTCTACACCGCCATCTGTATAAACATTGAAATATCTAGACCGCGATCTCTATAAACGTGGAAGTATTTACAGCGCCATCTTCAGAAACATGGAAATATCTACTCCACCATCTCTATAAACATGCAAATATTGACACCGCCATCTGTTTAAACACGGAAATATCTACACCGCCATCTCTATAAACATGGAAATATCTACACCGCTATCTCTATAAACATGGAAATATCTACACCGCTATCTGTATAAACATGGAAATATCTACACCACTATCTGTATAATCATCAAAATATCTACACCTCTATCTGTATAAACATGGAAATATCTACACCGCTATCTCTATAAACATGGAAATATGTACACCGCTATCTCTATAAACATGGACATATTTACACCGCTATCTCTATAAACATGGAAATATCTACACCGCTGCGTCTTTAAACATTTGAATATCTACGCCGCTATCTCTATAAACATGGAAATATCTATACTGCTATCTGTATACACATGGAAATATCTACACCGCTATCTGTATACACATGGAAATATCTACACTGCTATCTCTATAAACATGGAGATATCTACACTGTTATCTCTATAAACATGGACATATTTACACCGCTATCTCTATAAACATGGAAATATCTACACCGCTGCGTCTATAAACATTTAAATATCTATGCCGCTATCTCTATAAACATGGAAATATCTATACTGCTATCTGTTTAAACTTGGAAATATCTACACCGCTCTCTGTATAAACATGGAAATATCTACACCGCTATCTCTATAAACATTTAAACATTTACACTGCTATCTGTGCAAACATGGAATTACCTACACCGCTATCTGTACAAACATGGAAATATCTACAACGCTATCTCTATAAACATGTAAACATTTACACCGCTACCTGTATAAACATCAAAATATCTACACCGCTGTCTGTATAAACATGGAAATATCTACACCGCTATCTCTATAAACATGGAAATATCTACACTGTTATCTGTATAAACATGGAAATATCTACACCGCTATCTATATAAACTCGGAAATATCTACATTGCTGTCTCTATAAGCATTAAAATATTTACTCCGCTCTCTGTATAAACATGGTAATATCTACACCGCTATCTGTATAAACATGGAAATATCTACTCCGCTATCTCTATAAAATGGAAATATCTACACCGCTATCTGTATAAACATGGAAACATCTACACCGCTACCTGTAGAAACACAGAAACATCTACACCACTGTCTGTATAAACATGGAAATATCTACACCGCTACCTGTATAAACATGGAAATATCTACACCGATATCTCTATAAACATGGAAATATCTACACCGATATCTCTATAAACATGGAAATATCTACACCGCAATCTGTATAAACACGGAAATATCCACACCGCTACCTGTATAAACACGGAAATACCTTCACCGCTACCTGTATAAACATGGAAATATCTACACCACTATCTGTACAAACATGGAAATATCTATACCGCCGTCTGTATAAATATGGAAATATCTACACCGCCATCTGTATAAACATGGAAATATCTACACCCCTATCTGTATATACATGGAAATATCTACACTGCTATCTCTATAAACATCGAAATATCTACACTGCTATGTGTATAAACATGGAAATATCTACACCGCTATCTGTATAAACAAGGAAATATCTACAACACTACCTCTATAAACATGTAAACTTTTACACCTCTATCTGTATAAACATGGAAATGTCTACACCGCTATGTGTATAAACATGGAAATATCTACACCGCTATCTGTATAAACAGGGAAATATCTACAACACTATCTCTATAAACATGTAAACGTTTACACCTCTATCTGTATAAACATGGAAATATCTACATCGCTATCTGTATAAACATGGAAATATCTACTCCGCTATCTCTATAAAATGGAAATATCTACACCACTATCTGTATAAACATGGTAATATCTACACCGCTATCTGTATAAACATCGAAATATCTACACCGCTGTCTGTATAAACATGGAAATATCTTCACCGCTATCTCTATAAACATGGAAATATCTACACCGCTATCTGTATAAACATGGTAATATCTACACCACTATCTGTATAAACATCGAAATATCTACACCGCTGTCTGTATAAACATGGAAATATCTTCACCGCTATCTCTATAAACATGGAAATATCTACACCGCTATCTGTATAAACATGGAAACATCTACACCACTATCTGTATAGACTTGAAAATATCTACACCACTATCTTTATCAACATGGAAATATCTACACCGCTATCTGTATGAACATGGAACCATCTACACCGCTACCGGTATGAACATGGAAACGTCTACTCCGCTATCTGTATAAATATGGAAATATCTACACCGCTATCTGTATAAACATGGAAATATCTACACCGCTACCTGTATAAACATGGAAACATCTACACCGCTATCTCTATAAACATGGAAATATCTACACTGCTATCTGTATAAACATGGAAATATCTACACTGCTGTCTGTATAAACATGGAAATAACTACTCTGCTACCTGTATAAACATCGAAATATCTTCACTGCTATCTGTATAAACATCAAAATACCTACACCGCTATCTGTATAAACATGGAAATATCTACACCGCTATCTGTATAAACATGGAATTATCTACACCGCTACCTGTATAAACATGGAAATATCTACACCGCTATCTCTATAAACATGGAAGTATCTACACTGCTATCTCTATAAACATGGAAATATGTACACCGCTATCTGTATAAACATGGAAATATCTGCACCGCTATCTGTATAAACATGGAAATATCTACACCGCTATCTCTATGAACATGGAAATATCTACACCGCTATCTCTATAAACATGGAAATATCTACACTGCTCTCTCTATAAACATGGAAATAGCTACACCGCTATCGGTGTAAATATGGAAATATCCACATCGCTATCTCTATAAACATGGAAATATCCACACCGCTATCTGTATAAACATGGAAATATCTACACCGCTATTGGTGTAAACATGGAAATATCTACACCGCTATCTGTATAAACATGGAAATATCTACACCGCTGTCTACACCTTCTTTCTACACCTTCTATCTACACCTTCTTTCTAGGACCCACTGACTCTCTTTTAATCTGATCTTCCATTCAGACTTCCCTCCCAGGCATTGTGGATTTTCATCTGCAAGCTACTCTCTACACAGTATTTCTGAAAAGTTTGGCTTCATTCTTACAAATTGATGTCAGACTTCTAGAGTGAATTTATTTTGGAGGTGTTTGTCAAGACCAAATGCTGCCAGGGAGCCCCACTAGAGCTCAGACTCATGTCCTCACACAGGCATTGGAATTGTATTTGTTGTCAATGGCGTTTTACAAAACTCTGGGGTTTTTTTGTTTTTGTTTTTGTTTTTTTGAGACAGTCTTGCTCTGTCACCCAGACTGGAGTGCAGTGGTGCTATCGCGGCTCACTGTAACCTCCAGCTCCTGGGTTCATGCGATTTCCCTGTCTCAGCTGGGACTACAGCACACGCCACCATGCCTGCCTAATTTTTTGTATTTTTAGTAGAGACGGGGTTTCACCATGTTAGCAAGGATGGTCTCGATCTCCTGACCTCGTGATCCACCCGGCTTGGCCTCCCAAAGTGCTGGGATTACAGGTGTGAGCCACTGCGCCTGGCCTGCAAAGCTCTTTCTTAATAAAAGCTGAGACTGTTCTCAGAGAATACAACAGCAAGAAGAGAAAAATTCATCCCTGGTTCAAGGACCACACAGGCAGGGATCAAGGTGGAAAGAGATGGTTGTTGGAGAGAATGTCATAGAGACCCATGTTTAACTCATTCATGTCCTCAAGTTGAACAGTGCTTTGTTGTTGGGGGCCGAATGCCTCAGGTCTCCAGGATGTGCAGTTCAGATGCCCAACACTTTCCAGACGGTAGATTAAAAGTCTCTGCTTAAATATTGAGGCTGGTGGTTCTGTTACTGAGAGCTGTACACTTAAGAGCCTCCAACACATGTTTGTCGGTGTCCCACAATAAAACACTTGCTGCAATATTCAACCCCAGACTTGGCTTGAAGAGGAAGATCCCTTCTGATGGTGAGGAGGAGGATGCCGAACCATCCAAGGTCAAGGTGGAGACCCTGCATAAGCTGTGCTAGTCAATACAGGCAGGACTCCTTGCACCTCAGATAATTATCTGATTGGGACTCCATAGGCCATAAGTTTAAAGAAGGTACTGCTCAAACCCAAGTGGATCATTTCTTGGGCAAAACTTAAAGACCCAATGAAGTGAAAACACCTATTATTTTGCTCTGGTTATGGGAAAGAGGATATCTCCTGTTAGCATACGGCAATGGTATACCTAGCAATTCAGATACTAGTTTGTCTGGGAGCAGTCAGGAAACATGAACAGGAAGCAGAAGAGTCACCCCATTCCCTTGAATAAATGGGCTCTGATGACCCTGGAGGATGGAGCTCTAAATGAAAAAAATGGAACAATCAGACTGGGTGCCAGATGTCAGCAGTGAGACAGATGGTGAGGCCAGGTAAAGTCAAATGCAGCACCCAACAACCTCTCTCATTCCTAATAAAAAGATAGTAAGGGCTCCTTTGACTCTCAGCTTATAAAGATTAGCCTACATCTGGCAGGCTCTCCAGAGGTGAGATTCTGGGACTCTGAGTCTGGAAAAAACATTACTGGAAACTAGGATCAGGGAAGAAGCTGTCCCCTCTCGTCATCCTCAGCCTTCATTCATGCTGCCACTGTAGAGCAGTCATATAGACTCTGAGCATGACATCCTCAGTGTTAGACAGAGCTTGTCTGGGGTCACAGCATGGTGAGAAAAGGAGCCAGAACTGGATAGAGAGGCGCTGGAGAGGACAGAGGGAGAGATGTTGGTTAACACTCAGTAAGGAGGGCTGCCCAATCCATACTTGAGCATGCGAAGCCTGGCATCACCTCATATATAGAAATATGACCCTGGGGACAGAGTTCTGAGACACAGCAGAGCAAAAAACCATGTCGTCTTTACCTCCCAGAAGAAAAGTTTAAGTGAAGTTGGAAGAGACTTCTGCAGGTACTGTGAAGAACACACTAGGGAGAAAGAGAAATAAACATTCTCTGCACTCTCTTGGAGGCTTTATTCTTCCAGATGCTTAGATTGCAAGTAATAATAACCCAGACTACGTTAACAGGAAAGAGAATAATGTATTAGCTCATAGAACTGAAAGCACAGGAATAAGTGCCTGTTTCAGGCAAAATTAGATCCAAGGCCTCCAACAATGTTTTCTGGAATTTGTTGCTCTGATTCTGCTTTCCTCTTGATGTGATTTGGATGTGTGTCACTGCCCAAATCTCATTTTGAATTATAATCTCCAATGTTAGCAGTAGGGCCTGGTGGGAAGTGATTTAAATCATGGGGGCAAATTTCTCATGAATTGTTTGGCACAGTCCCCTTGGTGCTGTCCTCAAAATAGTGAGCAAGTTCTCGAGAGATCTGGCCATTTCAAAGTGTATGAAACCGAGACAGCCAAGTGTAAAGGGGTCCCCAGAGAAACTCCAAATGGCCTGCACACTGGGAGGGGTGCACACTGAGGTGGAGCCTCGGGAAGTTGGTGCTGTTTGCAGCCGGAAGGAGCCTGGCCCCTCCTCTTCCTGGGCGGAACGTGGGAAGCACACTAGCAGGGTTCTGGCTTTGTAGAAGGTCCCTGTTGGGGTTTTTTTCCCTTTTGCCCAATAATTTCCATTTATTCTCAGCCTTCAAAGTGTCTGCAAGCCTGATCTCTCATGGCCATGTGACAAGAACCCAGCTCTTAGCTGAACTAAGGGAAAAGTCCTACAACAAAACCTCCCTCCCCACTCTCTATCTCTCTTCCTCCTGCTCCAACTATGAGAGAAGCCTGCTCTCCTTTCACCTTCCCCCATGATTGTGCAGCCTGAAGAACCATGAGCCAATTAAACCTCTTTTCTTATAAATTATCCAGTCTTAGGTATTTATTTATAGCAATGTGAGAATGAACTAATAGACTTCTCTATTAAGCTTCATTTTCAGGCAGGCTCCCTCACCCCTTCTGGAGAACATCAGCTACTCTAGGCTTACAGTCTACAGTTTAACAATCCCAGGGAAAAAAACAAGACCCTTTTTCAATATTTCCAGCAAAAGTCCAGGCATTGATACCAATTGGTACAGCTTGGTCCTGTGCCCATCACTGGTTGGGCCAATTAGTGTGTCTAGAAGGACATGTGGTCTGATACATTAAGCTCACATCATGACCTTGCCTCTGACACCTGTAGGAGGGATGAGCGCTCCTCTTTATAGGACTGAATTGAGAGTCGGAGGGCTTAGCTCTCCAGAAGAAAACAGGTGTACTGTTCCTCAAAGAAGGAGTGTTGGGAAGGTGAAACAAGTGTTCACTCACCCAGGGGCCTAGGAAGCCACTTCTGCCATAAAATTGCAATACGGGTAAATGCTGGCGCTCTGAACACAGGCAGGGGTGGGCTTGAGTCCTTATGACTTATTGGTATGAGCTCAGTGAATGATTTCACTCCTCTAGGCCTCAGGTTTCTCACTGTAAAGTGAGAATACTGCCTTCTTTGTGGGTATACTGGGAGAGTGAAATGAAACAATATTAAATATTCATTCAAAGCTAAAACTAATAGTACCTTTTCCCAACCTCCCCTAGCAGCTTCAGCTTAGATTAAACTGAAAGTAGATTTTGTCTGCTTTCTTCATAACTATTTCCCTATTCTTTATAGAAAGTAGGCATCCTTGTATACAGTTGCCATAGTGTCAACATTTGTTGAATAAATGAATGAATGATGACCAAATTAATACATTTCTGGAGAATTCCTACTTTTCTAATATCAGCTCACAAGCCCTAGCAAACAGAATGAATTATCCCCTCCTCTGTGTCTGCTGGTATTTTTAATTAACTCCTCTTCCAGCTCTTATCAGCCAGAATGTGAACCAGGACTGTGTGTGACTCAACTCAAGCTCCTACTGCCTAGCACCCAGCCCAGTTTATGTTGCTGAATAAAAAAGATCAGCTAGTCCAAACGCCTCACTTTGCAGATGTTCTAATAGAGCCCCAGAGAGGTTAATTTGCCAGAAGCCCCACAGCTTACCGAGTGATCCATGACTTCTAGTCTATTCTTTTTTCTACTTCATACTCAGGACTCTGTTTTTTTCATGCTGCCATGAGCAATGCACACTGCCAGGAATAAAGCGAAGTTCTTGGTCCTCTAGAAAGGAAGGGGCATCTTCAGTATGAAAAGTCATCATCCTTAAAGAGTGGCATCAAGTACCAAATGCAAGTGTAAGGGTCATTCACTTGCTTTATACCACATATAAACACATTTTTAGTTTCAACATTTTTGTTTTTATTTTTGTTTTTGCAACCTTTGCTTCTTTCCAATAACTCAGGCAAGGCTCAGCCATTCCTACCCATCCTCCCCACACATGCATACCCAATTCCCAACTATGGTTGGAGGAGGCCAACAGGCCTTATTCGGGCTGGAGACTGAATGCTAAGCCCACAGCAGTGGGTTGTTAACCTCCTCACACTATGCCATCCCTTTTTCTGTCTAAAGGAAGAGGTCCCAGCAGGTACTAAGCTAGCATCTCCCCTTCCCTGACTGCTCCTAAACCCAGTTTCCCAAAATCCACGTACCCTGCCCAGTTAAATTCTATTCAAACAGAATCCACCAGAAACACATTCAAGATTATTTATGCTATTTTCCTTACTGGAGACTATGAAAAGACATTTCTCTTATTCATTTACTAATTCGACAAACATTTTAGCAGATACCTGTACTATGTGCCAGGCACTGAGCGTACGAGAACAAATAAATGAATCATGAAGAATGTATGCAGGGCTAAGGCAACTATGTAATCCCTTAATAGTTTTTGTATCAGAATCCCCAAAGCAGAACTTTCTCATTCACCAACCTCTCCCCGCACCCCTCCCCCCACAAACACCAATATTTAACTCAAAGAGCATGTCGTTAATAGCTTTTTAATTAAGAGGAAAGTTTCTTTCAAGGTAAGCTGAATCTTTTGGCTGCAAAAAGGTGTTCTTCTTATAAAAATAAAACAGCAGGTAGGTCTCTCATATTGATAGAAAGAAGGTTGATGGTGATGTATTCACTGTTTCCTTAATACCAGGAGGAAGGGCTGAATCTAAACTCAAAGTACGTGGAATGTTTTGATGTGAGAAGAAAGCAAAACATGTAAGACTCCATCAAAAATCCCGTTTGGAGGAGCTCAGAGGAGCAAGACATTCCTCCAAGACTCAGGTGCACAGCTAATATATCTGAATGAATTAACTTGGCTATGCATATTTTTCTTCCTCTCTTATTCCTAATGAATTCATTCATTTTGAAAATTTAATGACCCTAACTTAGTAGTGTTAAGCCAGGCTTCTAGAATGTTCCCTAGTATTCCAAAGCTCCTTCCTTGCTAATTGTAAAAAAGTTTCCTTTTCAATTTATAAAGGAGACATCTTGGCTTCTCATTTGTGCAAATATGTCATTTTCGAGTGAGGAAACTGAGACCCAGAGCACACAGCTAAGTAGCTCTAGATCCAAGACCCAAGCCTCTTAACTACAAATTGAGAATTACACTTAAAGAAGTCCATTCGATAACTGTATTCCTTGAAATTTACATAATAGTCTACCAATTATTAAGGGTCTATTATGTACTAGGTACTTTACATATTTTTTTCTTTTAAGCCTCAAGTAAAACCTCCAAGATAGGGGTCACTAATGGATGCTGTTGAAGTGTTTAAATAATACCATTATATAGCACTTAGGGTGTACTGAATACTTCCTACATATTATCTCCAATTTTCACAAAAACCCTGCAAAGTATCATCAACCTTGTTTTATAGATACAAGACCTGGGTCTCGGAGGGATAAAGCAACTTGCGAAGCTCACGCAGCTAGGACATGAGTAGGGCTGCAACCAGATCTCAAAGCCTGTGTGCTACCCCTGAAATGCTGCCCATGTAGGCAGCCACAGACCTATCTCAGCCCAAATAAATAGCATCAAAGACTCTTTCTCTCAGCGGACCTATTGTACACCATAGAAACACTCCCCAGCATGAGGTAGCTAACTAGAGTGATGGTGCAACTGATAAGGTAGGTGACACTTCCAGGCAGGGCCGAGCTCTCAGCATAGTAGTGCCATGTAAGGGGACCTTGCATTATGGTTCTATCTGGGCCTTGGCTTGTCAGAGCCTGGAATTTCGCCCTAACATTTCATTTAGGGGTGGCCGGTATCCTTAAATTTTGTTTAATTTTACCTATATCACAAAACAACTATCGTATAATGATTATAACGATGATGATGCTGATAACTACCATTTATTGAGTCCTATGTCACATGATGTGCTTTATGTACTTTGTCTCTAATTACTATGGAGATTGACTTACCCACCTAAAATGAAGCCCATTTCTCTTTCAGGACACATCCGCCTGTTGAATTGTGGTGTTTAAGAGATTTTTTTTCAGAACTGCTGCAGACAGAGGTGAGTTCCTATCTCCTTCTGCAATTACCTGCTGAATATCCTTGAGTGAGAGGTCATTGCCATAAAAATAACTTGCCAAAAGTTAATTTTCCTTATGCATAAGTCATTGTTTTAGTCTGTTCAAGCTGCTATAACAAAATGCCATAGGCAGAAATTAATTACTCATGGTCCTAGAGGCTGGAAGTGCAAAGTCAAGACACTGGCAGATTTGGAGTCTGGTGAGGGTCTGCTTCCTGGATCATAGATGGCTGTCTTTTTCTGTGTTTTCACATGGTAAAAGGGGTGAGGAATCTTTCTGGGGTCTCTTTTATAAGGCCACTTGCTCTTTTAAATAAGGGTCCCACGTTGTTGCCAAGTGTACAAAAATAGTAGAAAAGCTAAAATCAAAATGTTGGACTAAGATTAGATGCAGGAAAAGATGTAGACAGGATGTAAAAAAAACAAGTATGTAGAGTCATGAATGGCTCAAAGTCAGACACAACAGCATCACAAATAACAGTCTAAACACTGGTCATCTCTGAGATGTCTTCCACAGATTAATCTCACCCATTGCATACAGATGCTTCCATTTTATCTTAACATTTCGAGGTGATTCATTTTATTTTGAGGACCTACTTGCCATTCATTTTCTTCCACAGCTGCACCAACATACACACACATGCTCAAACATTAGTCTCAACCAAAAATTATATACACAAACAGACTGAAGCTGGAGATGCAGTCAGTCAGCCAGAAGTTGTTTGGTAAATTATCTATTCATCTGGAAGAAAAACAAAGTTAGATCCCTATCTCAAGCTACTGAATGAACAAAATTAAAACTCCAAAATGTAAACATTAAAAAAAACTATAAACATACCAGAGATGATACTTCAAGTTAGAGCAGCCTAAAAAGGTGGACAAATCCTCTCCCCGCCAAAACAAATATAAAAGTATAAAGTTGTTTTGCTCACTTCAGCAGCACGTGAACTAAAATTGGAATGATACAGAGAAGATTAGCATGGCCCCTGCACAAGGATGACACGCAAATTCATGAAGCATTTCATTTTAAAAAAAGTATAAAATTGTTTAAACTAGCGTTTTAGGACTGGAAATCAACCAAAAGCAAATAATAAACTAAAAAGGGTCTATTCATGAAATCTACCCAAATGTCATATAAGAACAGCAAGAGTCTGAACTTACTGATTATTTCCTTCTATCATCTCACATCTATAGACATAGATAGATGAGTAGAAATTATCCTTTCTGCAGCCAGGCGAGGTGGTTCACACCTGTAATCCCTGCACTTTGGGAGGCCGAGGCAGGTGGATCACCTGAGGTCAGGAGTTCAAGACCAGCCTGGCCAACAATGATGAAACCCCACCTCTACTAAAAATACAAAAATTAGTCGGGCATGATGGCGGGTGCCTGTAATCCCAGCTACTTGGGAGGCTGAGGCAGGAGAATCAATTGAACACAAGAGGCAGAGGTTGCAGTGAGCCAAGATAGTGCCACTGCATTGTGGGCGACAAGAGCAAAACTCTACCTCAAAAAAAAGAAAGAAAGAAAGAAAGAAAAATTATCCTTTCTGAAGAACACAGAAAAAAAAGGCTGGAGAAAAATGATCAGAGCCTCAGAGACCTCTGGGACAACATCAAGCACACAAACATACATATAATAAGAGTCCTGAAGGGGAGGACAGCAGAAAAAAGGTTAAAAAAATTTTTTTGAAGAAATAATGCCCTGAAAACCTCCCAACTATGCTGAAAAACATTAATCAGCAGGTTCAAGAAGCCCCACAAACCTAGGTAAGAAAAACACAAAGAGATTTGCACATCATAGTTAAATTGCTAAAAGCCAAAGACAATTTAAAAATCTTGAATGCAGTAAGAGAAAAATAACTCCCATGTACAGAAGAACAACAACATATTTAACAGCTGAGTTTCCATCAGAATCAATAGAGGCCAAAAGGCAGTAGAACAACATATTCAAAAGACTCAAAGAAAACAGTGTCAACCAATATGTCCAGCAAAATCCAGCATATAAACAGAACCAAAGACAAAAACCACATGATTATCTCAATAAATGCAGAAAAGGCCTTTGACAAAATTCAACAGCACTTCATGCTAAAAACGCTCAATAAATTAGGTATTGATGGGACGTATCTCAAAATAATAAGAGCTATCTATGACAAACCCACAGCCAATATCATACTGAATGGGTAAAAACTGGAAGCATTCCCTTTGAAAACTGGCACAAGACAGGGATGCCCTCTCTCACCACTCCTATTCAACATAGTTCTGGCCAGGGCAATCAGGCAGGAGAAAGAAATAAAAGGTATTCAATTAGGAAAAGAGGAAGTCAAATTGTCCCTGTTTGCAGATGACATGATTGTATATCTAGAAAACCCCATTGTCTCAACCCAAAATCTCCTTAAGCTGATAAGCAACTTCAGCAAAATCTCAGGATACAAAATCAATGTGCAAAAATCACAAGCATTCTTATACACCAATAACAGACAAACAGAAAGCCAAATCATGAGTGAACTCCCATTCACAATTGCTTCAAAGAAAATAAAATACCTAGGAATCCAACTTACAAGGGATGTGAACGACCTCTTCAAGAAGAACTACAAACCACTGCTCAATGAAATAAAAGAGGATACAAACAAATGGAAGAACATTCCATGCTCATGGATAGGAAGAATCAACATTATGAAAATGGCCATACTGCCCAAGGTAATTTATAGATTCAATGCCATCCCCATCAAGCTACCAATGATTTTCTTCACAGACTTGGAAAAAACTACTTTAAATTTTATATAGAACCAAAAAAGAGCCTGCATTGCCAAGTCAATCCTAAGCCAGAAGAACAAAGCTGGATGCATCCCACTACCTGACTTCAAACTACACTACAAGGCTACAGTAACCAAAACAGCATGGTACTGGTACCAAAACAGAGATATAAACCAATGGAATAGAACAGAGCCCTCAGAAATAATACCACACATCTACAACTATCTGATCTTTGACAAACCTGACAAAAACAAGAAATGGGAAAAGGATTCCCTATTCAACAAATAGTGCTGGGAAAACTGGCTAGCCTTATGTAGAAAGCTGAAACTGGATCCCTTCCTTACACCTTATACAAAAATTAATTCAAGATGGATTAAAGACTTAAATGTTAGACCTAAAAGCATAAAAACCCTAGTAGAAAACCTAGGCAATACCATTCAGGACATAGGCATAGGCAAGGACTACATGCCTAAAACACCAAAAGCAATGGCAACAAAAGCCACAATTGACAAATAGGATCTCATTAAACTAAAGAGCTTCTGCACAGCAAAAGAAACTACCATCAGAGTGAACAGGCAACCTACAGAATGGGAGAAAATTTTTACAATCTACCCATCTGACAAAGTGCTAATATCCAGAATCTACAAAGAACTCAAACAAATTTACAAGAAAAAAAAACCCCATCAACAAGTCAGCAAAGGATATGAACAGACGCTTCTGAAAAGAAGACATTTATGCAGCCAACAGACACATGAAAAAATGCTCATCATCACTGGTCATCAGAGAAATGCAAGTCAAAACCACAATGAGATACCATCTCACACCAGTTAGAATGGCGATCATTAAAAAGTCAGGAAACAACAGGTGCTGGAGAGTATGTGGAGAAATAGGAACACTTCTACACTGTTGGTGGGAATGTAAACTAGTTCAACCATTGTGGAAGTCGGTGTGGCGATTCCTCAGGGATCTAGAACTAGAAAAACCATTTGACCCAGCCATCCCATTACTGGGTATATACCCAAAGGACTATAAATCATGCTGCTATAAAGACACATGCACACGTATGTTTATTGTGGCACTATTCATAATAGCAAAGACTTAGAACCAACCCAAATGTCCAACAATGATAGACTGGATGAAGAAAATGTGGCACATGTACACCATGGAATACTATGCAGCCATAAAAAATGATGAGTTCATGTCCTTTGTAGGGATATGGATGAAGCTGGAAACCATCATTCTCAGCAAACTATCGCAAGGACAAAAAACCAAACACCGCATGTTCTCACTCATAGGTGGGAATTGAACAATGAGAACACATGGACACAGGAAGGGGAACATCACACACTGGGGCCTGTTGTGGGGTGGGGGGAGGGGGGAGGGATAGCATTGGGAGATATACCTAATGTTAAATGACGAGTTAATGGGTGCAGCACACCAACATGGCACATGTATACATATGTAACAAACCTGCATGTTGTGCACATGTACCCTATAACTTAAAGTATAATAAAAATATATATATATAAAGAAGCTAAAATAAATTCATTCAAAGATATACAAAAACAGGTCGGGCACAGCAGCTCACGCCTGTTATCCCAGCATTTTGGGAGGCCGAGGCGGATGGGTCACTTCAGCTCAGGAGTTTGAGATCAGCCTGGCCAACATGGTGAAACCCCATCTCTACAAAAAATACAAAAATTAGCTGTGCGTGGTGGCAGTCACCTATAGTCCCAGCTACTCTGCAGACTGAGGCACAAGAATCACTTCAACTCCGGAGGTGGAGGTTGCAGTGAGCCAAGATCGTGCCACTGCACTCCAGCCTGGGTGACAGAGCGAGATTCTGCTCAAAAGAAAGATGAACAAAAACAGAATCTGTAGCTAGCAGAACTGTCCCATGAGAAATACTAAAGGAAGACTTTCAGGTTGAAAGAAAATGGTACCAGAAAATGAATCCGCAGAAAGAAATGAAGAGCAATGGAAATGATAAATATGTGGGTTAGCATAAAGGGCTGTATGAACAGGTTTTTTTCTCTTTTTTTATATGAGTTTGTTTTAAATGTTCTGTTTAAATATATATTTATAGATTATGTAAGTTCATATGATATATATATACATTTGTTAATATAAAATAGTTTAAAATGTTTAAATATTATATGACTGCATAAGTCAATCACTCTATCACTGTTCTGTCGGATTTATGGCATATATAAGTATAATAAATATAGCATTAATGGCTCAAAGAATGGGGAAATGGAGCTATATTAGAACAAAGTTGTTATATTTTTCAAAATTCCCAGCATTAAGCTAAAGTAGATTGTGATAAGATATGTATTATAATCCCTAGAGTAACCACAAAGAAAATTAAATTTCAAAATAGTTAATAAAATAACCTAGGACTTAAAATGTCTCACACTTAAAAAAAAAAGGATGTGTTTAACACAAGAGAAGGCAGCAAAATAGGATGGGGGGAAAAAAGACATGGGACATACAAAAACAAATAGTAAAATGGCAGATGTAAATCCAAAGATATCAACAATTAAATTAAATGTAATGGATTAAACACTCCAATCAAAAGGCAGTCATTATCAACATGTATGAAAAAGCACGGTCCAATACAGTCGTGTGCTACACCATGACATTTCAGTCAATGACAGGCCGCATATAGGACGGTGGTCCCATAGGATTATCCGCATATAGGACGGTGGTCCCATAGGATTATAAAGAAGCTGAAAAATTTCTGTTGCCTCGTGATGTCATATCTGTGGTAACGCTGCAGCACAAAGCATTACTCATGAGTCTCTGGTGAAGCTGGTGTAAACAAATCTACTACCAGTCATATAAAAGTATAGCCCATATAATTATAGTTGCAGTCTCTAATGCTTGATAAAGATAATAAATGACTACGCTACTGGTTTATGTATACACCGTACTATACCTTTTTTTGTTGCTATTTTAGAGTGTACACCTACTTATTTTTTTTTAACTGTAGAGCAGCCTCAGGCAGGTCCTTCAGGAGATATTCCCAAAGAAATTATTGCTGTCATAGGAAGTGACAGCTCCGTCCATGTTACTGACCCTGAAGACCTTCCAGTGGGACAAGATGTGGAGGTGGGAAACAGTGATATTGATGATCCTGACCCTCCCTGTAGAGCCCTAGACTAATGTGTGTGTTTGTCTCTTCGTTTTTAACAAAGAAGTTTGAAAAGTAGGAAAAAAATTACAAATTTTAAAAATAAAAATTGAATAAGGCTATAAAGAAAGAAAATACTTTTGTACAGCTGTACAATATATGCTTTAAGCTAAGTGTTATTGCAAAAAAGTCAAAAAGTTAAAATATTAAAAAGGATAAAAGCCAAGCTTGGTGGCTCATGCCTGTAATCCCTGCACTTTGGGAGGCCGAGGTGGGCAGATCACAAGGTCAGGAGATTGAGATTATCCTGGCCAACATGGTGAAACCCCATCTCTACTAAAAATACAAAAATTAGCTGGGAGTGGCGCCACGTGCCTGTAATTCCAGCTACTCAGGAGGCTGAGGCAGGAGAATCGCTTGAACCCAGGAGGCAGTGGCTGCAGTGAGCCAAGATCACACCACTGCACTCCAGCTTGGCAACAGAGCTAGTCTCTGCCTCAAAAAAATAAAAGGGTATAAATTTAAAAAGTTGTAGTATGTAATGTTATTTTATTATCGAAGAAAGAAAACCATTTTTAATAAATTAAGTGTAGCCTAAGTGTACAGTGTGTATAAAGTCTGCAGTAGGGTACAGTAATGTCCTAGGCATTCACATTCAATTACCATTCACTCACTGACTCACCCAAAGCAACTTTAGTCCTACAAGCTCCATTCATGGGAAGTGCTCTATACAGGTGTTACATTTTTTATCTTTTATATCATATTTTTACTCTATCTCTTCTATCTTTAGAAATGTTTATATGCACAAATAGTCATGATTATGTTACAATTTCCTGCAGTGTTGAGTACAGTAACATGCCGTACAGGTTTGTAGCCTAGGATCACTAGGTTATACCCTATAGTCTAGGTGTGTAGCAGGCTATACCATCTAGGTTTCTGGAAAGGTACATTTCTCAAAACATCCCTGTCGTTAATTGACACATGACTACATAAGCTGTCTTCAAGAAAAGCACTTTTAATTCAGACAAAAGTAGTTACAAAGTAAAAGAATGGGGAAAATATAGCTGGCTCATGCCTGTAATCCCAGCACTTTGGGAGGACCAGGTGGGCGAATCGCTTGAAGTCAGGAGTTCGAGACCAGCCTGGCCAACATGGTGAAACCCCATCTCTACTAAAAATACAAAAATTAGCTGGGCCTGGTGGTGCACACTTGTAATCTCAGCTACTCAAGAGGCAGGAGGCTGAGGCAAGAGAATCACTTGAACGTGGGAGGCGGAGGTTGCAGTGAGCTGAGATTGCACCAGTGCACTCCAGCCTGGGTGACACAGAGAGACTCTGTCTCAAAAAAAAAAAAAAAAAAAGAATGGAGAAAATATATGTAAATCATACAAAATGTTACCATAAGGGAGTTGAAGTACTTATGTTAATATCAGAAAAAAAATAGAATTTAAATCAAGAAATATTGGTAGGGATAAATAGCAACAATATTTCATAATGATAAAAGTATCAAAACATCAGAAACATAAAACAATTATAAAGACATAGGCATTGAATAACACATACATGCAGCAAACACTGACAGAATGGAAAGGAGAAATGGACAATTTAGTAACTGTAATTAGAAATTTTAAGTCCCTTCTCTAAGTAACTGATAGAATGGCTAGGCATAAAATGAATAAGGATATATAAATCTTGCACAACTGTCAACCAACTTTACCCAGCTAACATATAGAATGCTCCCACCCAACAGCAGGGTATACAGTCCTTTCACATCCACATGGAACATTTTCCAGGATAGAGCCTTTGCTGGATCACGAAACTAGTCTCAATAAACTTAAAAGGATTGAAGTCATCTGAAGTATGTCCTCCAACCCTGATGGAACTAAATTGAAAATTAACGACAGAAAGAAATTTGGTAAACCCTCAAACATTTGAAAAACATACTTCTAAATAACCATGGAGGCCAGGAGCGGTGGCTCATGCCTGTAATTCCAACAATTTGGGAGGCTGAGGAGGGTAGATTACCTGAGGTGAGGAGTTCGAGACCAGCCTGGCCAACATGGCGAAACCCCATATCTACTAAAAATACAAAAATTAGCCAGCATGGTGGCACGCACCTGTAGTCGCAGCTACTCAGGAACCTGAGGCAGGAGAATTACTTGAACTGGGAGGCAGAGGTTGCAGTGAGCTGAGACTGAGCCACTGCACTCCAGTCTGGAAGACAGCATGAGACTCCATCTGTGAAACCCCGTATCTACTAAAAATACAAAAATTATCTGGCATGGTGGCACGCGCCTGTAGTCACAGCTACTCAGGAGGCTGAGGCATGAGAATCACTTGAACCTGGGAAGTGGATGCTGCAGTGAGCCGAGGTCGTGCCATTGCACTCCTGTCTGGCCAATAAGAGCAAAACACCACCCCCCCAAAAATAAAATAATAAGTAAATAAATAATTTAATAACCATGGGTCAAAGAAAAAAAATCATAAGGTTAATTAGAAAACATTTCAAACTGAATGAAAACAAAACCACTGAAATCGCTGAGGGTAGCTAATGCAAGGCCTAAAAGAAAGTTTATAGCTTTAAATGCTTAAATTAGAAGGAAGAAAGATCTATAATCCATAATCTAATCTTTCACTTCAAAAGGTAGAAAAAGAAGGGCAAATTAAACCCAAAGTAAAGTGAAGGAAACAATAGCAGTCAAAATACAAATCAATAAAATAAAAACAGTAAGGAAGAAAGTCAAAAGCTGATTATTTGAAAAGAGAAATACAGTTGATAAAATTTTCTCTAGACTGACAAAGAAAAAAAGAAATAAGACATAAATTATGAAAATCAGGAATGAAAAGGGAATGTAGCTACTGACCCTACAGAAAGGATTTTAAGAGAGTACTATGAACAGCTTAATGCCAGCAAATTACACAATATAGATGAAATGTATAAATTCCTAGAAAGACAAAAATTACCAAAACTGACTCAATCAGAAATTTAAAATCTGAGGAGACTGATAACAAATAAGAAATTGAATTAGTAACTTAAAATCTTCCCACAAAAAAAAACTCTAGGCCCAGATGACTTTACTGGTCAATTGTATCCAATATTTAAGGAAGCAATCTTGCCGATCCTATACAAACTCTTCAGAAAATCTGTGTATTTGTTTATGAGGGCTGCCATCACAAAGTACTGCACTATGTGGCTTAAACTATGGAAATTTACTGTCTCACAGTTCTAGAGGCTACAAGTCCAAGACCAAGGTGTTGGTAGGTTGGTTCCTTCCAAGGACTGTGAGGGAAGGGTCTGTTCCAGGCCTCTTTCACTGGCTTGCAGAGTCATCTTCCGCCTGTCTTCACATTCTCTCCCCTCTGTCTGTGTCTGTGTCCAAATTTCCGCTTCTTACAAGAACACCAGTCGTATTGGATTGGGACCCACCCTAAAGACCTCATTTTAACTTGATTACCTCTATAGAAACCTCATCTCCAAATAAGAGCACATTCTGAGGCACTGGCACTTAGCATTTTAACGTATACATTTGGGAAGGAGGGCACAGTTCAACCGATACCAATAGGTGAGGAGGAAATATTTCCTAACTCATTCGATGAGGCCAGTATCATTACCCAGATACCAACACAATACAAAGATATCAGAAGTAGGAAAAACTATCAACTAAAATCTCTCATAAAAATAGATGCAAAAACTCTTTAAAAATAATACTAGCAAACTGAATACATAAACATGTATTTTTAAGTACCCACCATGACAAAGTGGGAATTACCCCAGGAAAGTAAGGTTAGATTAACATCTTAAAATATATTAATATTACATACCATATTAATAGAATAAAGAATAAAAATCGCATGATTATCTCAATAGATATAGGAAAATCATTTGACAAAATCCATGATAAAATAAAAAGAACTTTCCACAAAGTAGAAAAAAGCAGAACTTCTTCAACCTTATAAAGAGCTTTTCTCAAGAAACCTGTATCTATGTGATATTTGATGGTGAAAGACTGAGATCAGAAACAAGACAAGCATGTCCATTCTTAACACTTCTATTGAAAATTTTACTGAAAGTTATAGCCAGGGATAGACCGGAAAAAAATAATAAAAGGCATCCAGACTGGGAAAAAAGAAATAAAACTGTCCTTAATCACAGAAGATGTATGTAGAAAATCTGATGGAATCTATGTTTAAAAACCTGCTAGAACTAATGAGTAAGTTTAGGAAGGTTGCAGGATATAAAACCAATATAAAAAATCAATTGTATTTTATATGCTAGCAATGAACAATCTAAAATGATATTAAGGAAAAAAATTGCACTCACAATACAATAAAAAATAATAAAACACTTGGGAAAATATCAACAAAAGAAGTGTAAGACTCATACACTGAGAATTTCGAAACAATGTTTTGTGAAGATCTAAATAAATGGAGAAATATGTTATGTTCCATGGCATTTTATTATATTTATAGCATAGTTTTATTATAGTTATAAAATCAGTTTTTTTTCTTTTTAATGGAGTTCTTTTTCAAGTTTGATTTTTTCTTTTTTCTTTTCTTTTTTTTTTTTGTGTGTGTGTTTGTTTGTTTGTTGAGACAGGGTTTCACTCTGTCACCTAGGCTGGAGTGCAGTGGCACGACCTCAGCTCACTGCAACCTCCACCTCCTGGGTTCAAGCCATTCTCCTACCTTAGCCTCCAGAGTAGCTGGGACTAAAGGTAGGCACCACTACGCCTGGCTAATTTTTGTATTTTTTTGTAGAGACAGGGTTTCACCATGTTGGTCAGGCTGGTCTCGAACCCCTGACCTCAAGTGATCCACCCACCTTGGCCTTCCAAAATGCTGGGATTACAGGCGTGAGCTACTATGCCCAGCCCCAAATTTGATTTTATTATACCAATATTATCTTCTCCCCCTCCCACAGTTCCCCAATCACTTCTCTACACACTCTGGTCTGGCACAGTTTCAAATTTGTGGAGTTGATATCTGGGGCTCCTACTGGAAGGAGGATAAAAACAGAAGGAATTTGGCACGGGGCTCCTCCATCTTCCACACATGCGGCATTTGTTCTGAGAATGTCACCTCCCTCACAGTGCATGTCAGAATGGCACGCCAGCATGGGCCTCTGGTCTAGCACACAGAAAGGGTAAAAAGTACACATGGTGACCATTGTCACTTTGCAGATTTCCTGCCTCCCACTCACATGTCTGAGACCAGTTTTGCTACTGTTGCACCGCTAACCACAGAAGCCAGAAAGGGAAACTACTTTCTTTCTTTTCTTCTTTTTTTTTTTTTTTTGAGATGGAGTCTCACTTTGTCGCCAGGCTGGAGTGCAGTGGCACGATCTCGGCTCACTGCAACCTCCAACTCCCTGGTTCAAGCTATTCTCCTGCCTCAGCCTCCCAAGTAGCTGGGATTACAGGCGTGCACCACCACACCCAGCTAATTTGTGTATTTTTAGTAGAGACAGGATTTCACCATGTTGGCCAGGCTGGTCTTGATCTCCTGACTGTGTGATCCACCCGCCTTGGCCTGTCAAAGTGATGAGATTACAGGCGTGAGCCACTGCGCCCAGCCAGGGAAAATAAGTTTTCAATAGAGAATTTTCTATTAAGGAAGAGAGTGTTCTTTCAGCAAAGACAGGCTTTAGCCACACCTGTTTTTATAAGGATTTGAGGGGAGGGAAATATGCCAAGAGACAACTTCAGAAGTTTATAAAGACAAGAGCGACCTCTCCAAAACAGCTAGGGGAGTGGGTCTTTAGTGGTGAGGTCTTCATCTCTGTCTGATCTCTCTAGGCTGAAGGACAGATGTGAATTTGCTGTGAAGGGATATTCTTCTCAAGGACACTTACCGTCTGTTTCCTGGGGATAGGAAGGTAAGTCATCAGTGTCAAGAACCTTACTGGTAAAACAATAAAACAATGTATTCATTCGGATTAGTGCTCTTTAAGTGAGAGGGGTTCTAGAACAGCCTTTCTGTCTGGACCCCTCGATGGTAAACCATCCCATGTGAGGTCTGCTCTTTACTGTGTGGACGAGGCCAGGGCTGTCATTTGACATCCGTGGCCACAGCCCAGAGTCGGCCAGCTCCGGTGCGATTGTACTTAGTACATCAGTAGTCACGAGAAAACTGGCTAAGAAAACACGGAGCTTCAACTGGAACAAAATGTTATACGTGCAATACCCATGACCGTGTGGCTGTTTTATCCCCATTGCTCCTTTATTTTCTGCAGAAGATTCTTTTTAAATTTTAACGTATATTTGTCCAATTGTTTGGTAATGCATTTCCATGTTTTCAGAAATAGTGAATCAAATCTGGACTGGAACAACACTCCCTCACTTACCTCCTGCACCCAGCGCCTGCCTCGCTGTGGGAATGCCCCATCCTTGGTGTCTTAAAATTTGCAGAGCGTCTTTACTTGTACATGAGACATGTGCATATACAGAGCAAAAATTCTACATGACCTCACTTGCGTGTGGACTCTAAAAATGTCACACTCACAGAAGTGGAGAGTAGAATGATGGTTACCAGAGGCTGGAGGGAGGGGCGGGCAGGGAAAGGGGAGAGGTTGGTCAATGGATACAAAGTTCTCATCAGTTAGAAGGATTAAGTTCTGGTGCTCTACTGCACCGCGTGATGACTATAGTTAATACTAATGTATTGTGTATTTGAAAAGACCTGAAGGAGAGGACTTTCAATGTTCTCACCACAAAGAAATGGTAACTATCGGAGGTGATGGATATGCTAATTAGCCTGGTTGTATCATTCCCCAGTGTATATGTGTATCAAAGCATCACACTGTATCCCATAAATACATGCAATTATTTTTTAATTAAATTTTTTTTAAAACTTAGGCCAGGCTTGGTGGCTCATGCCTGTAATCCCAGCACTTTGGGAGGCTGAGGAGGGGTGATCATTTGAGGTCAGGAGTTTGAAACCAGCCTGACCAACACAGGGAAACCCCCTCTGTACTAAAAATACAAAAATCAGCCAGGTGTGGTGGCATGTGCCTGTAATCCTAGCTACTCAGGAGGCTGAGGCAGGAGAATCACTTGAACTCAGGAGGCAGAGGTTTCAGTGAGCCGAGATCACACCACTGTACTCCAGCTTGAGCGACAGAGCGCAGGCTCTGTCTCAAAAAAAAAAAAAAAAAAAACCTAAAAACTTCAAAAATAAATGTGTACCTTATTGTCCCAAATGTTTCACACACCAAAAAACCATTCTGTTCTAAACCTTGTTTTTCTTTTCATTGAACAATAATTTTTGGAGAGCTTTCCAAAGCAGCACATACGGAAATTCATTTTTCGTAGCCCTATAGTATTTTATCTTTGCACAATTTATTTCAAAGCCTCTATTGAGGGACACGTGGACTGTTTACAATGCTTTACTATTATTAAAAAAAAAAAGAATGCTGCAGTGAATTACCTTACACATATATCTTTTGCTTTGTATCTATGGAATAAATTCCTAGAAATAGAATTGGGAGAGATATACATTTGCAATAAATATCACCAGACTGTCCTTTGTAGGCTTTGGCTTATCACTTTATAACATAAAAATTTTTATAAGATATATCCTTACCTCATACCGTATAAAAAATTAACTCAAAATGAAACAAAAGCCTACATGTAAGAGAATACACAGGGATAAATCCTGATGATCTCAGATTTGGCAACGGGTTCTTTGTTCTGAGAATCCTGACTCCCTCACAGTGTGTGTCAGAAGCTCAAGCAACAAGAGAAAAACATAGATGAAATGAATTTCAACAAAATTTTAAACTTTTGTGCATTGAAGAACTCTATCAAAAAAGTGAAATGACGACCCACAGAATGAGAGAATATGTTTGCCAACTGTATATATCTGTTCAGGGTCTGTCTAATATTGTCCTGTGATTTCCCAGATTTTTTTTTTTTTTTGAGATGGAGTCTCGCTCTGTTGCCCAGGTGGGAGTGCAGTGGCACGATCTCAGCTCACTGAAACCTCCGCCTCCCATGTTCAAGCCATTCTCCCACCTCAGCCCCCCAATTAGCTGGGATTACAGGCACACGCCACCACACCTGGCTAATTTCTCTATGTTTAGTAGAGATGGGGTTTCACCATTTTGATCAGGCTGGTCTCAAACTCCTGACCTCAAGTGATTTGATCTCAAGTGATCTGCCCGCCTTGGCCTCCCAAAGTGCTGGGATTACAGGCGTGAGCCACTGCGCCTGGCCTTAAATTCTTTATGTCTATTTGGCATCTAGTAACTGCAAGGCCAGCAGACAAGTGTTTACCTCTCTCCTTCAAGAAGGGGCATTCCCCTCCAAGGATGGGGCATTCCCACACTGAGGCAAGGCTGGGTGCAGGAGGCAAGTGAGGGAGACTTGTTCCCGTCCACGTTTGATTCACTGTTTCCAAAAACATGGAAATGCATTATCAAACAATTGTACAAATATACGTCAAGTTGCCTGGAATTCTCCTTTCGTGTGCAGACAGGCTGATCCAAGTCTGTGCCTCCACCTACCTTCTATATAACTCTCACACACCAAACCAATACTTCCCTTATCCTAAATCATCCCAAGGCCAGGTTCCAGGCAACTAGAGACCACCCCCTATAGCCCAGGCTCACCCATGTTATTCAAAGTAGCCAGTCCTAAACTGATGGCCCAGCCCTGCCTTGCCTTTCCTGCAGAAACTCCAGTAAGGGCTATGGCCCATGCCTTCTCACTCATCTTTTGCCTCTTGACCATCCTAATGCTTTTGCTGTGGCCCTGCGTGTTGTGGCATGTCCCCTCCTCTCAGGAACTGTAAGAAAACCCTTCTTTCAGTAACATTGGCCTCTCCACATCATCATTCAGTCACCTCCATAAACTAAAATCCTGCCGTTACAATTGAGACAAGTATCCATAATATATAAAGAATAGTCACAACTCAACAATAAAAACACAACCCAAATCAAACATGAGCAAAGATCTTGAACAGACAGTTCTCCAAGGAGGATATACAAATGGCCAGCAAGCCCAGGAAAAAGATGCCCAACATCATTAATCATCAGGGAAATGCAAACCAAAACCACCATGATGCGAACAATATGAATGTCATGAAGGCCGCTGAGCTGTACGATTAAAAATGCCTCAAATAGGCCAGGTGCAGTGGTTCACACCTGTAATCCCCACTCTTTTGGAGGCCAAAGTGAAAGGATTCCTTGAGCCCAGGAGTTCAAGACCAGCCTGGGCAACATGGGGAGAACCCAGCTCTACAAAAAATAAAAAATTAGCTGGGTGTAGTGGTACATGCCAGTAGTCCCAGCTATTCGGAAGGCTGAGGTGGGAGGATCACTTGAGCCTGGGAGGTTGAGGCTGCAGTGAGCTGTGACTGCACCACTGCACTCCAGCCTGGGCAAGAGTGAGACTTTGTCTCACAACAACAACAACAACAGGCTAAAATTATAACTTTTATGTGCTGCATATTTTACCACAGTAAGAAAAAAATAATTAAAGCATTGTGTTAGTCAGGGTTCTCCAGAGAAATAGAACCAGTAGAATTTGTTTGCTTGTTTATAAGCTATTGATTGGCTCATCTAGAACCAGAAATACCATTTGACCCAGCAATCCCATTACTGGGTATACTATAAATCATTTTACTATAAAGACACATGCACACGTGTGTTTACTGCAGCCCTATTTACAATAGTAAAGACTCGGAACCAACCCAAATGCCCATCAATGACAGACTGGATAAAGAAAATGTGAGACATATATATCATGGAATACTATGCAGCCATGAAAAAGAATGAGTTCATGTCTTTGGAGGGTCATGGATAAAGCTGGAAACCATCATTCTCAGCAAACTAACATAGGAACAAAAAACTAAACACCACATTTCTCACTCATGAGTGGGAGTTGAACAATAAGAACACATGGACACAGGGAGGGGAACATCACACACCAGGGCCTATTGGGGGTGGGGGGAAAGGGGAGGGAGAGCATTAGGAGAAATACCTAATGCATGTGGGGCTTAAAACCTAGATGACAGGTTGATAGGTGCAGCAAACCACCGTGGCACATGTATACCTACGTAGCAAACCTGCATGTTCTATGCATATATCCCAGAATTTAAGTAAAATTAAATTAAATTAAATTAAAGAGATATTGATTGGATCATATCATTCTGGAGGCTAAGTCCCGCTGCGAACCACCTGTGAACTGGAACCCCAGGAAAGCCTGTGGTGTCCCAAAGTCCAAGAGGTGGAGAATCAATAGTGTAGATTCTAGTCCAGGTCTTAAGGCCTGAGAACCAGGAGTGGTGAGGGCTGGAGAAGATTAATGTCCCACCTCAGTAGTCAAGCAGAGTTAATTCAACCTTCCTCTGCCGTCTTGTTTTATTCAGGCCCTCGGTAGATTGATAATGCCCACACATGTTGACCATCTTCTTTACTCAGTCCAACCATTCAAATGCTAATCTTTTCTGGGAACACCCTCACAAACACAACAGAAACAACCAGCTGGGTATCCCATCACCCAGTCAAGTTGACACATAAGAGTAACTATATCAAGCATAGACCATAAAAACGAAACCAAAACATCACAGTGATACACCACTTCGACTTACGAGTAAGGCTGTATGAAAACAAGAAAGCCCCTAAAAAACAGAGCATAACAAATGTTGTTGAGGATGTGGAGAAACTGAGACACTCATACATTGCTGGTGGAAAGGAAAAATGGTGCAGCCACTGTAGAACAGCTGGGCAGTTCCTCAAAACATTAAATACTGAGTTACCATTCGATCCAGCAATTCTACTCCCAGGTATATATCCAGGAGAAATAAAAACGTGTCCACACAAAAACTTGAACACGAACATTCGCAGCAGCACTATTCATAATAGCCAAAAGGTGGAAACAACCCGAACACCCAACAACTAATGAATAGATCAACAAAATGTAGTTTGTCCACACAATGGAGTATTATTTGGTCATAAAAATAGGCCAGGCGCGGTGGCTCATGCCTGTAATCCCAGCACTTTGGGAGGCTGAGGCGGGTGTATCACTTGAGGTCAGCAGTTCAAGACCAGCCTGGCCAAATGGGGAAACCCCGTCTCTACTAAAAATACAAAAATTAGCTGGGCGTGGTGGCGCATGCCTGTAATCTCAGCTACTCAGGAGGCTGAGGCAGAAGAATCGCTTGAACCTGGGAGGTGGAGGTTGCAGTGAGCCGAGATCAAGCCACTGCACTCCAGCCTGGGCGACAGAGCGAGACTCTATCTCAAAAACAAACAAACAAACAAAACCCGTAAGATTCCAACCTTTTGGGCTCGGCAATTACACTCCCAGAAGTCATGCCTCAAATGCACTTTTCTGTCTTCTAGGTCTTTTCTCCTCTCTGTCCTAATCTCCTCTCCATGCCCCAAGTGATGCCAATAAATGGGTAATAATTCCCTTAAACTCCGTGGAATTAATTTCTTTTTGACTACAGGAATTCACAGTTCAAAACAAAATAACCCCAGATTCCTTAATAAATAGAAACCTTAAAGTTCCTTCTAAAAAGATTCACAGCTATACAAGTAATAAATGAATCGCCCAAAATACTGCACTGTGGGTCGGGTTAATAATCCTACTGGACAGGAGCTGGCATGACTCAGTTTGGGCGGCCGAGCCCAGACATCAGCATATGTGCTACTGTAGTGCCCTCTTCTGGCCGAATACAAAATCAAATTTATGTGGCCGCTTTTAGTCAAGTTTTCCATAGCTGCTTACAGGCACTGAGTTTCCTGCGACTTCCTGTTTATTGCCTCTGCTCTCCTCAAGTTCTCAGCTTTTTCTTGCATCAGCTAGGCTTGCCTCCTCCTCCTCAGGGAAGATCAAGATCCCCTGATATTCCTAATCTCAGCTCCCAAGATTTGCCCCTTCCACTACCCTGTTTCCTGGCTGTTTGCACCATAGCCTCCCACCTTGAGTAAGTCTAGTTCCATCTGTTCTCTCTTATCTATCTGCCTCCGTACTGGCCATTTACCATGTGCCAACATTGCATCTGGGCCTCTGCACTCACGACCTACCTGTTGTTCCCTCACTCACTGCCCCATCTCACCTACACTTGCCTGAGCACTCTCCGTTGATTCCTTGATCCGGGTTTTATAAAATGAGGTCTGTGGACAATCTACATTCTCTCCACCTGGCTGCTTGCTACCGGGCAGATTCCTGAGCTCCCTGAATCAGACCTTCTGGAATCCTGGAACCCGCATTTATAATAAATACCCTAAATAATTTTTATGTACATGCACACACATACACACAAACACACACACAACATAAAAACCACCCTGGGCTGGGCACAGTGGCTCACGCCTGTAATCCCAGCACTTTGGGAGGCCGAGGCGGGTGGATCATGAGGTCAGGGGATCGAGAACATCCTGGCTAACACGGTGAAACCCCGTCTCTACTAAAATACAAAAAATTAGCCGGGCGTGGTGGCGGGCACCTGTGGTCCCAGCTACTCGGGAGGCTGAGGCAGGAGAATGGCGTCAACCCGGGAGGCGGAGCTTGAAGTGAGCCGAGATCGCGCCACTGCATTCCAGCCTGGGTGACAGAGCTAGACTCTGTCTCAAACAACAACAACAACAACAACAAACACCCTGATGTTTTTGTTTGTTTGTTTTACTAAGCCATATTATCTTGTCCAGAAACTTACCATGGCTCCAAGCCATCTAAAGATTTAAATGCAAAAGACTCAGATTGGCTTTCAAGGCTTTTGGTAAATTGTTTTATATATTTTTTGTCCTTTCCTGTAAGAGGATTATATTTCCCCTTTCCCAGGGATGGCAGGCATGGCCAAGTGACTTGCTTTGGCCAATGAAACGTGAACAGCTGTAACATATGCCACAGTCAAGCGGACACTAAGAAAACCATTGAACAGTTCTCCCATATTTTCTTTCCCTTGGCCAGAATTGATGATAACCCAGATCGAAGCTGCTTCTGCAGCCTGACCCCAGAGCAAAGGAGCCATGGAGCAGAGCTACAGATACCCACAAGGGAAATGTAATGTAAGAGAGAAATAACCTTGTAGTATTGCTGTGATTTGGAGAGTCCTTTGTTACTGCAGTTTAACTGCCTAAGCCGACTGATACACAGTATTTCACAATTTGCTTTTCTAACTCTATTTCCCATTATTCCCTAACACTTATTCCAACTCCTGCCAGACTGAACTACTTGCTTTTCCCCAAAGACCAACAAATTTCTCCAACTCGATGCAGTTATTTGCTTCCTATCTCCTGCCTGCCAACAATACCTCTCAAAGTTTAATTTCAACCTTCAAGTTCATCTCAAGCGCTACTTTCTCTGTGCAGGGGTGTCTGATCTTTTGGCTTTCTGGGCCACACATAAGATACACTAACACTAATGATGACTGGTGAGCTAAAAAAAAAAAAAAAAAAAAAATCTCATAATGTCTAAAGAGAGTTTATGAATTTGTGTTGGCCCACATGCAGCCTGCGGTACACAAGCTAGACAAGCTTGGTAAAAAGCCCTTCCCCATTCCTTTGATGCCAACTACTGTAAACTATGTTTATTGTTTTGACATATTTTCTTATCACCTCCGCCAAGAAAAAAATCATAAACTCCTTGACATTAAAGACTATCTTATTGGCCAAGTGCAGTCTCTCACACCTGTAATCCCAGCACTTTGGGAGGCCGAGACAGGCGGGATCACTTGAACTCAGGAGTTCGAGACCAGCCTGGCCAACATGGTGAAACTATGTCTACTAAAAATACAAAAATTAGCCAAGAATGGTAATGTGCTTCTGTAATCTAAGCTACTTGGGAAGCTGAAGCAGGAGAATCACTTGAAACCCAGGAAGCGGAGGTTGCAGTGAGCCGAGATCACACCACTGCACTCCAGCCTGGGAGACAGAGCAAAAAAAAAAGACTATCTTACTCACCACTGTATTCCTTGAAACTTTGCAAATAGTAGGTATCCACTCAAATATTTATCAAATTAGCACATTCAATTAGAGAACTGCTGTTTAATATGTTTATGATTTTTTTACAGGAAGATTTTAAAGAACATTTAACATACTCATTGGGGAAGCAAAATTAACATGCAAGAAGAATTAAAAATCATAGCAAATAGCAAAGATTCCTACTGAGTAAAATATGGGCCAGGCACGGTGGCTCACGTCTGTAATCCTAGCACTTTGGGAAGCCAAGGCAGGCAGATTGCTTGAGGCCAGGAGTTCGAGACCAGCCTAGGCAAAATAGCAAGACCTCATCGCTACTAAAAATCAAAAAACTTAGCCAGGCTTGTTGGTGTGCACCTGTAGTCCCAGCAACTTGAGAGGCTGAGGTGGGAGAATCACTTGAGCCCTGGTAGTGGAGGTTGCAATGAGCCAAGATCATGCCACTGTACTCCAGCCTGGGTGACAGAGCAAGACCCCATCTCAAAAAAATAAATAAATAAAGTATAACTCAAAGTTTAATGAATCTCTTCCTCTCTCTCTCTGTAAAAATAAGCATGTCTTGACCTTCATCTCTCTCCCTGGATATACTCAACAGATCTTAAAGTAAAACTTCACCAAAGGGAAACAATGTGTCACACGACTCATGAGTTACGACCCCTATTGTTACAGTCCATATGCTAAAAGCAAGGATTTTTCTAATTATGGAACAAATTAGCTTATGTAAATTCTTAGGCGTAGGAAAAATGTATTTCCCTGCTTTTGATTAAAAGCCAACAAAATGTAATTCCAATTTTAAAACAAATCCCCTTACCAAACCCCAACAGCAAAGTGCTGCCCCTACAAACCTCACAGCAAATAGTCCTTATTCTCAGTGACTAGCAGCTGCCTCTTTTCTCACTCCTCTCCAGCTTCAATTAACCTAATGCCTTCTGAGACATTTTGGCAGTAATTGCAAAGCTTCTTCCGGTTTGGGAATCTAATTTAATTAGATTGGCGAGATTTGATTTTAGATGTTTCTCCTCAATACCAATTCAAAACTTAATACTTACTTTGCTTTTGTTTCCTGGTAATAACTGGTTTACGGCCCTGAGAAGAAAAATTGGGGCCAATAAAACAAGCTGGATTAGCCTGGTTCTTCACTGACTCCACAATCGGCCTACCATTTGTGCAAAGTCCACTCCAGGAGAAAAATGCTTTGAAGGTAGGACTCTAACATCCTAATGTGTCCGGACTCAGTGGGTTCTTGGTCTCACTGACTTCCAGAATGAAGCCGTGGCCCCTCGCGGTGAGTGTTACAGTTCTTAAAGGCGGCATGTCCGGAGTTTCTTCCTTCTGGTGGGGTTCGTGGTCTCGCCGGCTCAGGAGTGAAGCTGCGGACCTTCGCGGTGAGTGTTGCAGCTCTTAAGGCGGCGCGTCTGGAGTTGTTCATTCCTCCTGGTGGGTTCGTGCTCCCGCTGGCTTTAGGAGTGAAGCTACCGACCTTCACCGTGAGTGTTACAGCTCATAAAGGCAGTGTGGACCCAAAGAGTGAGCAGCAGCAAGATTTATTGCAAAAAGCGAAAGAACAAAGCCTCCACAGCTTGGTAAGGGAACCCCGGCGGGTTGCCACTGCTGGCTCCGGCAGCCTGCTTTTATTCTCTTATCTGGCCCCACCCACATCCTGCTGATTGGTCCATTTTACAGAGAGCCAGTGGTCTGTTTTGACAGGGCACTGATTGGTGCATTTACAATCCCTGAGCTAGACACAAAGGTTCTCCATGTCCCCACTAGATTGGCCAGATACAGAGTGTGGATTGGTGCATTCACAAACCCTGAGCTAGACACAGGGTGCTGATTGGTGTGTTTATGAACCTTGAGCTAGATACAGAGTGCCGATTGCTGTATTTACAATCCTTTAGCTAGACATAAAAGCTCTCCAAGTCCCCACCAGAGTCAGGAGCCCAGCTGGCTTCACCCAGCGGATCCCGCACAGGGGCCACAGGTGGAGCTGCCCGCCAGTCCCGCGCCCTGCGCCCGCTCTCCTCAGCCCTTGGGTAGTTGATGGGACTGGGCACCATGGAGCAGGGGGTGCTCTGGCCACACAGGAGCCCACGGAGCTGGGAAGGCTCAGGCATGGCGGGCTGCAGGTTCCAAGCCCTGCCCAGCGGGGAGGCAGCTAAGGCCCGGTGAGAAATCGAGCGCAGCGCCAGTGGGCCGGCACTGCTGGGGGACCCAGCACACCCTCCGCAGCCGCTGGCCCGGGTGCTAAGCCCCTCATTGCCCGGGGCCGGCAGGGCCCGCCGAGCCCACACCCACCCAGAACTCGCGCTGGCCCGCAAGCACCGCGCGCAGCCCCTGTTCCCGCCCTCGCCTCTCCCTCCACACCTCCCCGCAAGCTGGGGGAGCCGCCTCCGGCCTCGGCCAGCCCAGGAAGGGGCTCCCACAGTGCAGCGGCAGGCTGAAGGGCTCCTCAAGTGCCGTCAAACTGGGAACCCAGGCAGAGGAGGCGGGGAGAGTGAGCGAGGGCTGTGACGGCTGCCAGCACGTTGTCACCTCTCACTAATCCAAAGACTGAAGATTAATTGTTGGTCAATATTGCTTCCTTTGTGGATCCATATCAGTCTAGTATAGAGAACACTAGACTGACAGTCAGAAAATGTGAATTTTGTCAGCAGCCTAGATGTTAAGAAACATGGGGCATATAAGGGTGGTCAGGTAATTTAATGTCTAAACTATGACACTTTTGAAACTGAAAGGGGCACTATTCATGATTGTCCTAGGACAGCAGGTAGAAACTAGGACTGTCCTTGGCAAACCCGCACACCTCGTCACCCTAGAGACCCTTGAAAAATGATGCTGTGGGCCGGGCGCGGTGGCTCACGCCTATAATCCCAGCACTTTGGGAAGCCAAGGAGGGCGGATCACGAGTTCAAGAGATCGAGACCATCCTGACCAACATGGTGAAACCCCATCTCTACTAAAAATACAAAATTTAGCTGGGTGTGGTGGCGTGTGCCTCTAGTCCCAGCTACTCGGGAGGCTGAGGCAGGAGAATCACTTGAGCCCAGGAGGTAGAGGTTGCAGTGAGCCGAGATCTCGCCACTGCACTCCAGCTTGGGCGACAGAGCAAGACTCCATCTAAAAAAAAAAATGCTGTGATTAGTGAACTGATTTTAAATGTTTATCTCTAAAGGTTAGGATTGACAAATGACTAAGTGACTTTTCAAAATAATTAGTAGATGAAGAAAGAAGTTATAAGTAGCCAAGTAGTCAGATCAAGGCTTTAAGAACACTATCTCCTTAAGATTCTATTTTCAGTCTTTCAAGAAAAAAATTTAAGAAATTATTTTTACTCTTTCCCAAAGCTTCTATGAATACACTATCCTGAATGCTTTCATTCTTATCTTTTGTCACTGAAAAATATTTTTCATGTTTTATATATGTTTGGTTTTAAAGAGGCAATAATGTTCTTCACATTTCCCTTTAGCTCAGCTTGGGAGAAGAAAAAGGGAAAGGGGAGTAAGTAGAGGAGGGAAGGGATTCGAAATACTAGTCCAGGGCAGGTACTTTCCCCTAATTCCACTTTCTGAGTGGACTTGACATGGATAAAGGTGATCTTGGTTCCAGAATATTTCTTGTACCGTGACATCTTCGCAGGCTGTGATTCTACTGTTGAAAGTAAGTGTTGTCCATACAATATGGTCCCCAGTGCAAATGTGCCAATTCTGAGCCTGCTTGACCTGAGGTCTGCGGCTCTGCTCTAAGTCAGGGGAGTCGACACCAGAGGGATACCACCAAGCTCCAAGCTCCTGTGCCAGCTGGCTTCCAGTCAGCTCCTGCCACTGGGAGTCAATGGCAAAAAGCAAAGCAAAGCGAGAGTATTTCTTTCCCTCCTTCTTTGCCTCCAGCTGCAGCACCCTGAAGGCCCCTGTGCTCTGCTGCGGGGGTTGTGCTTCCTCTGGGTGACCCTGGCCTTGAGCTTTATGACGGCTTCCTCCCTCCACCCCACCATCCTAGGGATAGCATTGGTTTTCTGCTGTTGCTAATTTCTATTCCAATTTTGGAGGAAAAGTTCAATGGAAGGGACTTATCATGAGATGGAATGTAGATCTCTTATTCAGGACCCTCCCAAGGGCAATTTGATTATTCAAAAATTTCACCTTTTGGCTTTAGACCTTAACATGCATAAGATGCAACTCAGTGTGTTTAATGTTTGGTCTCCAAAGCTGAGTGATGTGCTCCACAAGAAGACCTACTTTATCAAATACCCGAGACACATCTTAGAGACTAAGGTGTGAAAGAATGAATGAGTGAAAATGTTTTAATAAAAGGAAACTAGAAATCAAATATTTGTATAAGGACAGATTTGAGGTTTTTCTGTACTTTTAATGAGCTAGAAAATGCATACTATAAATAGAATATACAAATGATTTTACACAAATGAAGCATTAAAAATCACAAATCTTATATTTGGTTATCCACAGTCTATAAAATAATGTTCCCAAATTATATACTTTAAAATACACAATGTTTCAAGTTGCAGACAAAACCAGGGTAGTTTTGGCCCTAAATCATAGCTAACATAAGTAGGAATTATAATTAATTTTATAATTGTGTTTAAATTTTAAATACTCTAGAATCTGAAAATATTAAATATTAAATAGATGGACGGATCAAATTATCAAATTTTTTAACAAAATTGAGGTAAAAATCTGCATTAAATTACACCAAGAAAAACATTTCTAAAACATTGTTTCCATAACTCATTATAAATATTTCATCTTCCGAAAGTACTCTTTGATTACCTCTGGACTTCTAGGTCTGGTAATTAAGTTGACAATATTTGCACATAGCTACTGATTACTCAATACAGGCCTATCAGATAAAACTAAAATGCTGCAACTTAATCAGAATGATGCAATCTTGTCTTATATAAATATACAAATCACAGTATGCTGACACTAGATAACTTCAGCTTTATTTGCCAAAGGGGATTTAGAATATACTACAAAATTGTATATAAAATAACCCTTTACAAGGATTTACTAGGATGACTGCAAAGAAAGGCAAATTAAATATACCTGGTCCCATACAAGAATTGTTGCCTAACCTCATATACTAATTTGAATATGAAGACTCACTTTTTATTTCTTATTTTTTTGAAACAGGGTCTCGCTCTGTCACCCAGGCTGGAGTGCAGTGGTGTGATCTCAGCTCACTGCAACCTCTGCCTCTTGGGTTCAAGCGATTCTCCTACCTCAGCCTCACAAGTAGCTGGGACTACAGGCGTGCACCACCATGCCTGGCTAATTTTTTGTATTTTTAGTAGAGAAGGGGTTTCTCCATGTTGGTCACACTGGTTTTGAACTCCTAATCTCAGGTGATCCACCCGCCTCGGACTCCCAAAGTGCTGGGATTACAGGTGTGAGCCACCGCACCTGGCCTGAATATAAAGACTCATTTTAAATTATACTAGTTGAACCTTTATACTACAATGTATCCTGACACTTATTTTTTTTAAACCATTATCAGATATTTCATGTTCTACTAGTAAAGGGAATTCGCATTTTCAATGTCCTGTCTGCATTCCTCCTAGCCTCTCTCTGCTCGGGTTTTGGAAAATAGATCTTTCAAATGCAATTGCAGTATCCAAGGAAATTCCTCCCACCCATGCCACCAGTGCTCATCCTGTGGGCACCCCACAGTCAGCAGTTTAAGACCATTCTGGATGAATGCAAATGCTTGATTCAATTTTCCCAAATCCCAATCAACTAGCTACAGTTTTTATTGTATGCAATCTTCCCAACATTGCAGTAAAGCAGTCTAGATGGCTGGGGAAAGGTAAAAGAACCCTGGTTGTGATTATTTTTTTCTAACAAAATGGAATTAAAAGATGAGAAAACCTCGTAGTATTTTAGTCTGGTACTTTTAGCATCCCCAACTTTTAAGATTATAAATTCACAATAGTGAACACCCTAGTGACAACTTTTAAATAAAATACTGGATAGCTGGGCGCAGTGGCTCACACCCGTAATCCCAGCACTTTGGGAGGCCGAGGCGTGTAGATCACTTGAGGTCAAGAGTTCAAGACCAACCTGGCCAACACGGTAAAACCTCGCCTCTACTATAAATACAAAAAATTAGCTGGGCGTGGTGGTGCATGTCTGTAATCCCAGCTATTCGGGAGGCTGAGGCAGAAGAATCACTTGAACACAGGAGGCAGAGGTTAGAGTGAGCCGAGATCATGCCACTGCACTTCAGCCTGGGCAATGGAGCGAGACTCTGTCTCAAAAAAAATAAAAAATAAAAAATAAAATACTGCATAATTACATGCTATAGTAAATTAATCATACGCTCACAATTTTAGCTTGGATTTGTTTTGCAACTGATTTGATGCTGTCTGAAAATCAAGATCAAGCAGGTGATGAAAACTATACCTTTTGAACATGCATTAGGTAACCAGGGGGCAACATAGTAGGGACTAATAAGGCCAGCAACTCAGGAAAATTAGCCTATTCATCTGACATATTCGGCCTCCATAAAACTGCCATGGATTCCAACTGTACTCAAACATAATACAACTTCTTCAATGCTGCTTTATAAATCTGACTGAAAACTTTTAAGGAGTCAAGATGCTGAACACCCTAACAAAAGCAAAAACAAAATTACGGCCTATGTGGCGTCACTGTTATCACCACTCTTTACAAAGCACTAAGTACATACAGGTGTTTGGCATTGTCTCTGGAACTACAAAACTACGGCCTATGTGGCGTCACTGTTATCACCACTCTTTACAAAGCACTAAGTACACACAGGTGTTTGACATTGTCTCTGGAACTACAAAATTAAACTTTTAGAATCACAGCATTTTACACCTGAGAGGAATCTTAAAAGATACTGAATTTCGCTCCTCACTTTATAGCTGAGAAGAGTGAGGGAAGGACTGACCATGGGAGTCAGCATTTTTCAAGCATCCAGGCACGCTGGGCCTGGTATTTCAATTAGAGTTTCTCATTCTCACAGTCTCAGGCAGGTTGCATTAACCTCCACTTCACAGCTAAGTAAATGCGGATCTACCAGATTGAATAATCTCCCCCAAATAAATTCACTAATGAGGAACAGAAGGAATCCAACGTCAGAGTTAGTGCTCTTCTCAGAGTAATAATCTGCAAAGTGTGGTCCTGGGACCAGCAGCTGGGGCATTACCTGGATGCTTGTTAGAAAGGCAAATTACCAGGCCCACCATCCCCACCGCCAGACCTACTGAATCAGAAACTCTAGGGTGGCACCCAGCAATCAAGTTTTTGGTTTTGTTTTTTTAATAGACAGAGTCTCACTTTGCTGCCCAGGCTGGACTGCAGTGGCCCAATAATAACTCACTGCAGCCTCGAACTCCTGGGTTGAAGTGATCCTCCTGCCTCAGACTCCCAAGCAGCTCAGACTACAGGTATGCACTACCATGCCTGTTTGTTTTTTGTTTTTGTTTTTGTAGAGACAGGGGTCTTGCTGTATTGCCCAGCCTGATCTTGAACTCCTGGGCTCACGTGATCCTCCTGCCTCAGTCTCCCAAAGCACTGGAATTACAGGCATGAGCCTGTGTTCTCCCCTCTCTTCCAATAATGTGTATTCAACAAGGCCTTCAGGTGATGCTGGTGCTGTCTGAAAGCCACTGCTCTCCAGCATGTGGTCTCTGAAACTTTACTTAGGAGTATGCATATTAAAATATATATATAACTTAACACTATGCTACTACAAAGGGCAAAATAATTCACTTTATTGTACTTTATTTTAGAATAATTAAGACAAGGATAGGCTTCAATGAAATTTTGCTTTCATGTTACATGGTCTGACTGACACTGGATTTCTTCATAAGAAAAATAAATGTGAAAGCTATTCCAAGTAAGCAAATGGTGGCAAAAACAATCTAAAGAATTGGTTTTAGCCAGGCATGGTGGCTCATGCCTGTAATCCCAGCACTTTGGGAGGCCAGGGCGGGCAGATTACTTGAGCTCAGGAGTTCAAGAGCAGCCTGGCCAACATGGTGTAACCCCATCTCTACTAAAAACACAAAAATTAGGCAATATAGCAAGACCCCATCTCTACCAAAAATACAAAAAAACTAATCATGAATGGGGGCACATGCCAGTAGTCCCAGCTACTCAGGAGACTGAGGTGGGAGGATGGCTTGAGCTTGGGAGGTTGCAGTGAGCCAAGATCCTGCCACTGCACTCCAGCCTGGGTGACACAGTGAGACCCCACCTCAAAAAAAAAAAGAATTTCATCTCATGTCAAAAATAAGACTCTTGGACAGAAATCTTCTGCCTGCCTTCCAAGGACCCACTGAAATTAATGGATACTCTCACATGACTGACTTTATTATTAAATACTTGCTGTAATCACAACTAGGCATAGGAAAATCAAGTAGAGAAATACTGAATGCCTAGCATACAACGATCTAAGTGAAAGTTAATAAAAGTGGCTCTTCAGAAAGACATCTCATGTAAAATTAAATTTAAAACTAAAAATTTCATGAAGTGATCTGTTAAGAGTTTCAATTTAGAAGCTTTACTTTTCTAATTTTAAAATACCATGAATGAAATGGTGTCTTCATCTAGGTGCTTCTCCATCAAAATCCCTAGCTCAAAAATAAAAATCATGTTTGTGTCACCCCAGATTCAAAATGCTGTTATTGGAAATGTTACCATTTCACATGAACATTCCAGCAAATATGCATATAGAGGGTACTCATTACTTTTGGTTGGTAATTTTTCCTTAAATATATTTCAATGATTTCATTGTTTGACATTTTCATAGTTAACGTATACTGAATACAGAAAATTTTGTAGGAAAACACTATTTTTTAAATGTAGTAACATTAAAATATTAAAATATCTCGTTTATTAAAGGCTCTTAAGATTTAAAGAAAAATTTCCTGTGCACATACAATGTACCTATGAAATACTGTATTATTAGTTATTGTACAGGCAAATGAGGCTGTTACTATAAAAAAAATGTGGTGTCTAAAAATTGCAAGTCTATGTGAAAAATGAACCTGAATTTATCTAAATGGGATTTGGGGGACACGGCAGACTACTAAAATAGAACTCAAACTTCAAATTCTGTAAACTGAACATCTCATTAATGCCACTTCACCATTTAAAAAAGTCAGCACACAATGTTAGCTATGTAAGTTTATCTGCAGATGTTACAGGTAATTATTTCTGTTAACTCCTCCTAAAATATTATTTAGTAATAAAGAATATTTCAAAAGGAGAGTAGGTAGAAATGAAGCAAGATCATAACTATAATTACTTAATATGAAAATAACATGTCATTTATTTGCTAATATGTGGAAAAAAACATTTTCTAATTAATTCCTCCCTTATCCTTCTTTAAAAACATTTTATTTCTTCAACCAGCACACTGAGGATTAGTGCTATGGGTATTACCACAGTGCCCTATGAAAAAACTTGGCTTCCAGAGGAGTCATACCTTGCATACCTTGGAGTCATACCCCAAATTGGCTCTGCATGATTGATTTTACAGTGGGCACTAAAATTCTTCTAAAACAAGGCTGTGTACCTTTGAGAACATTCACATTTAACCTTGTGAGCTCACTTCTACAAGAACAATGAACTTATTTGTCAGCTGCCAGGGGGAAAATCAGCTTAATGTAAAGAATTAATTAAATCAGGTTGACAGAAGCCAATATCTCAATGTTTTTAAATTAAAATTTATTTAAAGGAATAAGTATGGGTGCATTACATAAACCTAATGGTTCTTCTAAGCTTCAAAAAGCACTCATTTCAAAAGTATTCACTTTTTTTTTTCTTGAGACGGAGTCTCGCTGTCGCCCAGGCTGGAGTGCGGTGGCCTGATCTCGGCTCACTCCCAGCTCCATCTCCTGGGTTCACGCCATTCTCTCGCCTCAGCCTCCCGAGCAGCTGGGACTACAGGCGCCCGCCACATCGCCCAGCTAATTCTTTGTATTTTTAGTAGAGACGGGGTTTCACTGTGTTAACCAGGATGGTCTCGATTTCCTGACCTCGTGATCCGCCCGCCTCGGCCTCCCAAAGTGCTGGGACTACAGGCGTGAGCCACCGCGCCCGGCCCAAAAGCATTTACTGTTAAGGCTGCCTCATTTTTCAGCTTTGTTGTAGTTGAGATTCTGATGTTCACCTAACAAAGTCCCTGACAAAACAGACTTCCTTCAATCCAGGTCATAATTTGAAACGTTATACAATAATGAGATTTAAGTGATGAATGGAAAGAAAAGTAGGAGACTGAAAAGATATCAGAAATTTCTATTTGTTTTTAGATTCAGAAAAATATAATTACAGGCCAACATGGGTCTGACAGAGAGGAAGGACGTCAGCAGTTACTTGAATGTAACCCCTTCCCAGCATTTCCAAAGACCTGCAATGTGCTCATTGTGATCCAAGGGCCTTATTACCTAGTTTCTAGGTGATCTACAGAATTGAAACAACCCAGCACAACTTTATTTCTTGAGAAGATGAACCCTTAACTATGAAGGTGCAGAAAAGAAGTCTTCAACTGCTCACTCACCATGGCTACAGTATTCAAATGCAACAATCATTCAGATAAATAAAACCTGTGAGAAAAAGCCAACAGGTGGGCAAGCAAAGCGGCAGTGATTCATACTTTCAGTTAACCAATTGAACAGTGGTGCTTCCTTCTAAAGAAGTTGTTCATTGATTTTTGTTTTTTAAGAAACAGAAAAGCAGCAGTATAATGAAAGAAGATTGGCTGAAGGTCTATGCAGCCTGTTAACTACGGCTTAGTACTTCCAGAATCCTGAGGAACAACACATGACCTGTGTGATGGTAAGAGCACAGAACACATGAACAACCAAAAGATTCTAAGCTCAGCCTCTTTCCCTATAGTATTTACAAAATAATTTTAAATTTCAGTTTCACCTCCACTACTTCAACGATTTTACCCTGTAAATTGCTGAAGGTCTTTGTGAACTGTCGAACAGCAAAAACAAAAAGTAGAGGTATCTAGATTATAAACTTCAACCAAAAGTAGTCCTTGAGTAATTAAAATGTTACTTCATTATGTTCTTTTTAAAAGAAAATTCCTCAGAAGTCCACATTCTTTACATGCCTTCACCCTGTTGAGCTAAACAGGTCAAAAGTATAATAAACTCAACATTATTTTTAACTTGCATTATTGGTGGTGCCAAATGAGAAAAGAGCTGTTTTTGCCACTTTGGGCTGGATGATTTTAAAAAAAAAAAAAAGAGAGAGAGCTGTTTGTGTTTTAAATTTAATATCATAAACAATTTTTAAAGGTAATATAATATAGAAGTTCTCAGAATGAAACAAAAGGAAGGCTAAACTTCATTTTAGACTCATGGTAACACCAAAGCAATTTTAAGAATGTGAATAGGAAGCTAAACACTGCAAAGAGAATTCTTAAAAATCAGATTAGTTAAGAAATTTTGAAGAGAACTAAACTCTTCACACAGAAAACTTGAAAAGAATATTGATTAATCAAAAGCCTGTGAATCCTGGGACATACGTTTACTGATATCTATGGTGAATAGAGTCCAGGAGCAGTTGTATAATAAGTACATGTAAGGCCTAAGTTTAAGAATTGCAATTAGGAGTATTTTACATTTAATTTATAATCTTAGTAGAGGAAAAGTTCTGATGTGATTTTAAAAACAGAATCCCTTCTCGCCTTACTTACTTGGTACTTTAACCATTACAAATTTATTCAGGAAAACTAAAATTATTTAAAGAAGAGACATCTAGTTCTAGAGTAATCTGGCACATTCATATGTGAAAAAAATTAGAAATCACTTGATACATCTACAATACACAAATACACGTATAAACATTGTATTTTAATAATACTCTTTGTCACTTCAATTTAAATCATTCCATTATGAAAATTTCTTAATTGAAGGGAGACTATTTCTTCAAAACTCTAAATTAAACAGAGCTTTATCAATTAAGTTTACAGCAATATAGCCTTTAGAAATACATATTTCTTCATTTTATAATAATACTTCCCCTTTAAAAATTTGCCACGGTTTGTCACAGATTTAAAATACAAGGCACCTAATGCTATAAAAGAATAATACAGTAAATGTAGTGTAAGTGAACCAGATATTTTCTCAAATACTTATTCTTTTTAAAGTCCCATGAAATTTACACAAACATGCTTGTTGCATAAATTAAACATTTTTTGTGTAGTTAATTTGCAATATTCTACAAAACCCAAAAATATAATCCACACTCATTACAGGTAGCTTATTTTAGCATTTTACCTGTCCGAAATACTGGTCTATGAACACTTAAGTGATTTCTTGAAAACATTTTCATAATATATTCCAGCATTTAACATGTGAAAATAAAGTCCCAGAACATTAGGATTTATTCCTTGATTAGTTCAAATGATTTCAACAGCTGAATTCCTTGAGATGTGTAAGGCAGGTTGGTCCTTTGGATGGACTGTAGACTGAAACTTCCTATAACTGTAGTGATATGTACACAGCTACATAGCAAAGTGCTTCATTATGAAAATGAAGAAAACAGGTATGAGAAAAATATATTTTAGAGTTTCAAAGAACTGAAACTGTTATTTTTCAGACTAGGCACTGAAACATTTTTTCTACAAAAACTTGCCAGAGATTGTCTCTTCGCTGTATAGTTCCATTATCAAGCTAAAAACAGAAACCACAGAAATGTGATTAGATTATAATTTCACAGTTTTAGTTTTCTATAGTTTACATTTTAAAAAGCAAATTATCTTAAGATTGAAATACCTATTTTCACTGTATACATACTTAATAACTGGATACTCAAATTTGGAGTACTAAGAACTTATGAATGTGACTTCTATAGCAATGTCAAAAGCTGACATCAACACTAAAGACTGTGTATTAGCAGTTAGTTGTACTCCTGGTATATTCCACCATTACTCCTGCAAAGACAAAGACACCTGCCCAGTCTATTCTACTCTATTGCAATCCATCCTCTCTAGTCTTCACTCTCTTCTTTACACAGCTCTCACTTCTAAAAATACTGAAACCTTGCTGGATATGGGTAGGTTTAAGTGTGAGTATGAGAACAATGCACAGCATACCCAAGAAAAATAATGCATAAATTACAGCATTAAAAAGCTTTCAAGAATACAAAGTCCTCACTTAATGTCATAGGTTCTAGGAAACTGATTTAGGTCCCCGAATAACATTTTTTCGTTCAGTGTTGTTATGTTATAATGTTGATGCAAAAAAAAAAAGGTTGCTGTAATTTTGTGTAAAGTCACAGTTTATAAGAACCTACTGATGATGTTAAGTGAGGACTTACTGTAATTGTGTTTACGTTTTTTTAAATTTAAAGATGGCACACATAAACATATATTTAGTTCCACTTGTTCTCCAAAACCTCACTAAAAAGGAAACAAAGCGTTAAAAAAATATATTTTTTAACAGAAATAAGGTCTCACTATGTTGCCCAGGCTAGTCTCAAACTCCTGAGCTCAAGTGATCCTCCCTCCTTGGCCTCCCAAAATGCTAGGATTACAGGCATGAGTTACTATGCCCAGCCTGGAATTTTTTTCTTAAAAGGAATAAACCACATGGACAAAAAGAAAAGTAGAGAGATGAGAAAATAACAGCCAACTCTTGGTTAGCAATGGAAAAACAGGACCAGATATCTCTGTAAGGAGGGGTGAAGAAACAACTAAAAACAAGAAGACTGGTATAATGTCTATAGAAAAAGCAGACAGACACTCAGATGCCCTCTCTTACTTTTCACAGTTGGCCAAGTGCCTTTTCTCTATCCCAGGAGAAGACTTTAAGGTTTACTCTCCAAAAAGGGTAGTAACAGAGAATCTCTGGATAAGGGAAATACCAGGACAAATCCTACATAGCTCAGTTATAAGTAACAATTTTTTAGTGACAACAATATAAACACTGACTACAGATCTATCCAAAATTATGCAATAACTATACAGGGATGATGAGGAGGCCGAACTGATATGGAGACAGGAGGCATATGAGGTGGGAGCAGAGGAGGAGTAAATTTGAAAATAATCTGTCCTCATTGATCTTAGTGGGAAAGTCAGCTGAAGATGCCTAAAACCGAGAACTCATGAAACACAAGTCATAAGCGTGATACTTAGGGAGACAAGAAGGAAAATACCAAAAGAATCAGCTAAGAGTTTAATTTCCTCAGAGTGGGAAGAAAATGAAAGCAGGATGAGCAGGGCAGGGAAGGGCAGGGGTAACTGCCTTGTACAAAAAGTCTTGGAGAACTAGAGCTCAAACCTTATGCAGGTATAAACTATATTTAAAAACAGCACACTAAAGAAAAACAGAAAACCAGGACCATTAGCTGTAGGTTAGAAGCAAGTTTACCATGAGGATAACGAAACTTAATCTTCAAGCCTAATATAAGTGTTAACAACTGACAGGAGTTGTACAATGTTCTAGATAGGGAGGGAAAACTCAGTAGCAATCAAGAAACATTTCAATATAAATTGCCTAAAGATGTCTTAGAAAAACTAGAAAAATTCTAGTAGTTTATTGTGATCTTTCATTCTAAATAATCACTTTTGTACCTGCAAAATCTGTATGTTACATTTAATTCAAGCTTTCATTCAGCAAAATATTAAATGTCATGTACTCTATCATCGAAGACATATAAAAGACACTATTTCTTAAAATGTAAAAAATGGAAAAATATTCCAGAAGCATTGTTAAATGACAAAGCAATGTCAGAGAATGAGGATAAACACTGTGCCAGTTATGTAAAACACACACATAAAGACTAGTATTTTCCAACCAGTATATTGTACCCCAGGATATTACATTTTTCTTTTATCATCAGAGAAAAAATATTTTTCTAAAGCATATTATTAAATAAAATGACCCTTAGCATGAATAAAAATGAGTTAAAACTTTCTGATCATTTGAGTCAGGCACTATTATACATACTTTATATTTACCAAGTATTTACTATTTTAACACCCTCATAAGGGAGGTTCTACTGTAATCCCATTTCACAAATAAGAGAGCCGGAGCATCAAGAGATTAAGAACCTTGCATAGGGCCACACAGCTAGTATGTGGAGAAGACGGAACTGGAGTCCAGGCTTTAGCCCCTTTAGCCTCTAAGGCTGTATTGCCTCTCAAACAACTAATTATAGAAAATCAACCCTTTGAATATGACACAGATAAGAACCTTATTCAATACTAAACCCAGCTCACATACAAACCTGGGCTACAGACAACAAACAGCTAACTAGCTCCATCCTCCTGAGAAACACTGTGCATAGAGATGAGACTCTCACACTGTTCGCTGTCTTCTGGAACTCTTAAGAAAAAAAAAAAGCAATAATTAAGGAAAGCTTTAGAGCTGAAAAGGAACCTCAAACCTTATTTATTCCATTGGCTGAAGCTATGTGGACAGGATGCAAGTCAGTGGCAGAACCAACACTAGGATAAAATTTCCCAAGAACTTGTCCGAAGTTAGCGTTTTTTGTTTTTGTTTTTTAAATAAGAGATAGGGTCTCACTTTTTGTTTTTTAAATAAGAGACAGGGTATCACTTTGTCACCCAGGCTAAAGTGTAGTGGTGCTATTATAGTTCACTGCAGCTTTGAATTCCTGGGCTCAAGTGATCCTCCTACCTCAGCCTCCCAAGTAGCTTGGGACTACAGGTATATGCCATCGTGTCTGGGTAATTTTTTTTTAAATTTTCTTAGAGACAGGGTCTTGATATGTTGCCCAGGCTCGTCTTGAGCTCCAGAGTCACTGGAACCAAGTTCTTTTTATAGCGAAATGTAAAAAGCTTTCATTCTTAAAAAGAAAGAAATTGGAAAGAAAAACTGAGGAAATACTATTCTATCATGAATTATGTTCAAACCAATAAAAGTTTTCTATATTTAAGTTTGCTACGGCAAAACAGTAAACCTTTTGGTATTACCTGTGAATCATATTTTTTTAAAAAAAAATGTAGATACTAGGCAGGCAAATCACTTGTGGTCGGGAATTCAAGGCCAGCCTGGCCAACACGGTGAAACCTGCCTCTATTAAAAATACAAAAATTAGCTGGGCATGGTGGTGCACGCCTGTAATCCCAGCTACTCAGGAGGCTGAGGCAGGAGAATCACTTGAACCCAGGAGGCAGAGGTTGCAGTGAGCTGAGATCATGCCATTGCACTCCAGGCTGGGCTACAGAGCAAGACTCTGTCAAGAAAGAGAAAAAAAGAAGAAAGAGAAGAAAGAGAAGAAAGAAAGAGGGAAAGAAAAGGAAAGAAAAAGAGAGAGAAAGAAAAAGAAAGAAAGAAAGAAAGAAGAAAGAAAGAAAGAAAGAGAAATAATCTTATTACCCAAAAGATCTAAACAAATTATTTTCATCTGCCGTAACATATAAGTTATCATCTTTCAATAATTCCTCACAAAATCTCTAAAAGCTAGGCCAGCATGATGCAATTCTCAGTTATCTAGCAAACACTATTTTTAAAAATGTGTATTGGGACTAAATGTACCTCTGAATTCGATGTTTTCTGCATATAAAAGCAAATATTCTTCTGATTCCCAACATCACAGGATCCCAATTATTATAATGGCATAGGAGAGTTACAATAAAAAATGAAAAAAATACAGGGATAGCTCCTGCAAAAAATAACCAAGAAAACTGCACCTAAAAATAAAAGATAGAGGAAAAAACACACCCACAATTATCATTAAGGCAATTTTCCCCTTCAGTGTAAGTTTTCTATTTGTGAAAACTAGCAGGAATAAGAACAATGGGAAGACAAAATTAAACACTGACAATGTATTAAGTGTATTATTATTAAATAAGAATTCAAGACTTCAACTTACTATTCCATGTACCTAAATTACCAACAACAATAGTTCTTGCTTGGAAAATAGGCTAAAGGAGAGCCAAGAAAGCATACTTTCCATTTATAGGCATTGTACACTTAGAGTAGAGATATACAGTATGAAACTTTGCTCCTGCACACCATGTTGCTCATTTCTTCTTCACTGTTTGCTGCCTAGTCTCAAGTGGGTCTCTCTCCCTCAGTTTCTGAAGTCATCTTCAAAAAATGTATATTTTCGTAAGAAGTTACAGTTGTAGTATGCTGTGTATGCTACAGTCCTTACGACAGTACCAAAAACAAATTAAGTGCAAATTTGACACTCAAAACTCGCTTATCTAGTAATAAATGAAAAAAGCTCAAAATGAAATAATGACCAAATAAAATAAAGAAAAAAAAATAGAAATATTTTTACTAAGGAATGTTAGCCAGAGAAGACAAGCAACAAGACAAGCCTCATCAGTGATGTCAACAAGTCTGATCCTCCAATCCATCATTTATCAGGCTTGTCAAGAAAATAAAAAATATCTGTAAGTAGGGTGGAGGTATTAAAATCAAAAAGAAAAAAATAAGAAAAACAAATATATAAATAAAAAGAAAATAAAAATAATGAGATGCCATCCAAAACAAAACTCATTCTTCCCTTTCACTGGTTCACTTTTACCATCTAGACTCAGCTAAAGATCAGAAACGATTGTCAAAGAAGCCTACACTGATCAACCACTGAGACTTAAGTGTAACACACAGGAGGTTTGCTTTAAAAATAATGATGAAAATAGTAACTTCTATCTATAAAATAGGGAAGGAAAACTGTGTTTGCCCTCTTTGAGAATTAGAAAAAAAAAAAAAAAGGGCATGGACTCATAGGTAAGACTCCCTCTGGTGGAAAACATATACTATTCCATTTCATAGCACCATTAGTCAGAGTAAACGAGTTTTGCGAGCATAATGTCTTTTATGAGGGAACTCACAATGCATAACACAAGAATAATAACTGACAATTTTTAACATGCATGCCCTATTTCTATGGTATTCATATACAATGACTGAGTCAGCCTAAGAACACCCCGGAAAGAATAGTCATTAAACTGAAAAGCCTTCATTTAGTTATGAAATTACCAATATATTTTAACATATTCCTGGAATATTTGCCAGAATGACTAATAATCAGGAAAAACCATGCTGCATTTAAATTATCCAAGATCAGAAAAGGTATTAAGAAGTTATAAATAATGCGATTAAAAATGTAGATATAGTTGATAGAATTATTTCATGAATATTCAACTAAAAACCTTATTTCATAACTGAATCAAAGCAAACTTAATAAAGATAGATAAAGCCCTAGAAGACTTTAGAAGGCAAGTTCACTTTCCACAATGTAGCTGTTTATATGTTGTCTCATAATAAAAAACTTCTAATTTGATTTCCAACAAGCTAAGACAAAAGAAATGAAGCCATTTATTACAACAAAGAAAATTACCTATGTAAACAAAAATTTTTTTTCTAATTCCTAAATATATCTGAATATCAAATAGAATATGATCAAGGATGCTTTCTATTATATAAAATGATTATAAATAGATTTAAATAACCAATTTGTTTCAAGCACAATGTTAATAAATGCTAACATTTCAGAAGCTATATATAAATACAGTTAGCTAATTAAACCTAAAAACCCTAGAAAAGTAGATTTCTCTTATCATGTTTGTGTTACAGTTCTGGACACACACTGCTGCTTTTTCCAGATGGAATCTCCCTAACCTCAATCCTGACACCAACACACAGCCTGCTCCTTTAACTGACTGCCCAGTTCTAGATATGAAGACAATCAAGAACACCAAATCTTTTCTTGATTGTCTTCATATCCAGAACTGGGCAATCAGTTAAAGTTTGGTTATGTTTTTATAATTAATTGCATGTGCATACATTTCCCCGTTTTGTCTTTACCCTAAAATACTTTATTAAACAAATTGTAACCATTATTGTTTGTAATGATAATTATGAAATGACTAATCATTTAACACAATTAGGTCCCCTGTGACTATTTTCTTAAAAATTTCTGAACATTAAGCTGCAATTTTTTTCAATCTACGAAAGCTTTTGTTTTTAAAATATCAGTACAATAAAGATGATTTACACAGTAGTCTACCAAAATCCTCTAACAAGTAGCACCTTCCCAGTTTCACAACCAGTTTGGTTCATATTCAGGATTATGACCTGAAGATGAAGAAGGGCCTAGATATTACTTAAATCTATAAAAGAATGATGTGTAATAATGTGCAATGTTAGTGTTATATAGAATATCCACATTCTTTGAAAATGCAAGTTATGTAAGATAATTAATTCTCAATTAAGGAAAGAATCTCAGTTCTTTAACCATGACAAATAAGAATTTACTGACCATAAAACAAAGTTAAATATCAGTAAAGAATTATTTTATAAATAAAGAGGATATACAGCACTAAGCATATTTTGCTTTTATCTTTTTTTTTTTTTTTTTTGAGATGGAGTCTTGTTCTGTTGCCCAGGCTGGAGCGCAGTGGCATGATCTTGGCTCACTGCAACCTCCGCCTCCCGGGTTCAAGTGATTCTCCTGCCTCAGCCTCCCAAGTAGCTGGGATTACAGGTGCCTGCCATCACACCCAGCTAATTTTTGTATTGTTAGTAGAGACGGTGTTTCACCATGCTGGCCAGGCTGGTCTCGAACTCCTAACATCAAGTGATCTGCCTGCCTCGGCCTCCCAAGTGCTGGGATTACAGGCGTGAGCCACTGTGCCTGGCTAAGACCTAGAGAAAAATAGGTTTAAAATTTTGATTATTGCTTGTACACATTATAAGCCTTTGGGCCTTGAAGTATTTCCCTCTTCAAATTATATTAGACTAAAACACACATACACACACACACACACACACACACTTCTGTGACTTAGTAGTTGCAGTTAAAAGTTAAATGCCTACATATACTGAACTGTGTGATAAATGGCTATGCTCCATCTTTCAGTGCTGGGCAACAGCATACCTCTGTTCTTCCTGCTACACTCAGGAGCACTGAATAAACTCTTCCCTTCTAGGCTGCTGGCAGCAACATCCCAGATTCTCTTTTCTGTGGTGTTAGCATTACCAATATTTATCACGAGAATCCCCACATCCATACTAGGCCTTCAGAGAAAAGGGATGGGATACCCACTCTGCTGAGTCCAGAGAGAGATGGCTAACTTTTACTGCAAATAGCATGATTCCTGTGCTGCTCATTCAGCACAGTGTGAAGGAGCCTGTGACAGGGTTTATCGCAGAAACTAAAATGCTTGTATGATAAAATGTGACTTACCAAAGAACATCTGGAACAGAATCAGCTCAAAAACTGGAGAACTACATATGAAGATGATGCCCTTAACTTAGAAATTTAGGGAAAAAATGGAAAAGCTAAAAATGGAAATTATCTATTTCTTCGGTACTTTCTATATTTCTATGTAGTAAAGCACCTTGGGAGAGAAAGCATCAAGTATTATTTATGTTTGTATCCTTATAATTTAATCACATCTCAACTTTCATTAGGTTTGTTTTAATAACACACCTAAAATATCTATGAATAATAAATAGTTTCCTTACCTTTTGCATACACATGTCAGCTATTATGGACAGAGGTATTGTAAGGCTTAGTGCAAGTGTGCCTATCAATGATGAGGTAAGAAAGCAGCCCCTAAAAAAAAGATAATATACATTTCTATATTTAAAAAATTAAACAACCAAAGAAAAACACTGAACAAAGACTTTCTATCCTATAATATAGGCCTGTGAGATCAGGAGCAAAGATAAGAGGCTAGGATGGATTGAAACATAAAATATAATAAAGTTATTAAGATGATTCTCAAAGTTTTTCTTCAAATATTAAAAATACAAATATATAAGTATAAAAAGCTCAAAATATTTTATGCTATTTTCAAGATCTGTTTGCAGATATTATTCAACTTTGGGTGTATAGCTTATATTTCATTAATTTTTTTAAAAAACTGTTGAACAGTTATTACAGTTTTGTGATGATTTGTAGATAACAAAGAAAACAGCATTATTAACATTGCAGGACAATACTTCACACATAGACTTTAAGGAAGTGATAAGCCAACATGTGATTCTGTCACCAGGCAAAAATATCTCACCTTCATGAACACTAAAATCATGTGTTACTCTTTTGATTTGGCTTGGCATAAAAAAAGAAAGACTTGAATATTCTTAAAAAATATTTTCTTGTTGTTTTCCATTTTTCTAACAATTGTCCTAACCAAAAGCTAAGTAAGCTCTTTATTTTCACCTTGAATTATCAATGTGGGTATGAAATTTTGAAATATCTATCTGCATACAATTTTGTTGAATTGAAAGAAAATATTACACCCAATGGAGACAGATGAGCCATTTATAAAGACTGATAATTTGGGCATATAAGGAGAAAATGAATTATAAGCCAAGATAAAACCATAATGTATATCGTTAGGACTACAGATCCATGGAAGTTATAGGCAAGTAAAATCTAGCTCAGTATATGTCAGAATTAATAATGCTGTCCTGCAATAAAAGGGGCTATCTCTCAATAAAGTGTCACTAGAAGTAATGAACAGAGGCTGAACAACGAGTCCTTATTGATGAGGTAAAGGAAACAAGTACTTGTGGTTCCCACTACTTAGCTGCTCTTTGAAAAGAGCATTCGGGGTCAAATACAGCATATGTTCTTGGATGTTTATCATGCAGAGTACTATAATAAAAAACCTGGGAGGTAGAATTATAAAGCCTGTTTGACTTAATCCAGCTGTTAAGGTGGATCCAATTTAGCTAAAGGCTAAAGCCTTTTGTCATCTGTTAATAGTTAAGGTTAAAAAAATCGAGTATCTAAAATGTACATAACTAAAGATGAAAAAATTAATGAGCAAATGGATTATGATTTTAAAGAATTTTAGATCAGCAAAGGAGTTTAGATAAGAACATAAATTACTACAATACAAAGTAAATCTTTAAGTATTACACAAAAGAGAGTGATATGGGGGATACCAAGAAAATAGGTATTTCTTAACTGGGCAGGGAGACACAGCACTATAGGCAGAGCATTAAGGAAGACTCCACAAAAAAGTCTATTTCTGTTGCAGTCTTTTGCAAGGGAAAACTAGTTAACAGTTTCAATGGGTGTGTAATAAAATTCATTTTATTCACTTATGTTTTATTCATTCTATTCATTTCAAATTTCTATTAAATAAAAATAGGACTAAGTATAAAGCTCTGTTATTTGAAAGGTCTCTCAAACTCCATACATGATACTGTCTTCAAACTATTTTAAGTTTATTATCGCATATCAGTATATTGGATATACAGCATATCAAAGTATGTTATCATCTCAAATCAATCACAGTTTAAGGTTTACATATCTGGCTCACCCATATGAAAGGTCCTGAAAATAAATAAAACAAAAACACCTATGAACAAGCAAACAGATATTCCAAAGCCTCTTAAATAAGCACCATCTCCTGGATTCTCAACTAGAACTCATGCACTCATACTTGGCATACATACCTCATATGCTTGGATATCCATTAGATAATGACTACTTTCATTTGCATAATACTCCACTTTCTAAAACATTTTTACAGATTTACACCATTCATATTCATTCTTTCATTCAACAAGTATTTATTGAGCTCCTTCTGTGGACAAGGTACTACTCTAGAATGGGCACACAGAAGTTAAAAAACAAAGTCCCTGCTCTAGTGGAGTTAAAGTATTCAGTTGTATGTGTGTTGCAGAATGGGGTGCACAGGAAGGGCCACCAGCAAACAACAAATATAAGCACTTAAAATATCCAAAAATTAATCAACTGATAATAATTGGAGAATAAACAGTACATACCACAACCACAGGAACTCTGAGAGTACTGTTCCAATAAGGCCATTAATGATAATGCACATTAATACTACTTTATTGGGAAACTCGAAGTCCTCAAATCCAGTATAATGAAGTAAAAAGAAACCTGGCCATAAGAGCAGCAGATTAAACAAACCTACAAAACCTGAACATGTATAAAAGAGACAAGAGTTAAAATTGATTTATTTCTATTTTCCAAGCTTATTAACTCTAAAATCAAAATTAGATTTTCCACAAAAGCACTCTGGGAGGTTTCCTTAGCTAAAACTTCTGTTGGTTTGTTTTTAAGTCAGTCCTGTGAATAGCTCAACACCATTAAAAAAAAACTGTCTGAAGCAACTGGTGATCACTCAGTTCAACTATCCACATTGTATGGGAGCAACTACTATGGAATAAACCACTTAGGACAACTCAACAAGAAGGGTTGTTAACCTTAGCTACTGAAAATATAGTGCCCTAGAACTTAAAAGAAATAACTGGTATGTATGTGTTTGTGTACTCAGCCTAAATTAATTTTGAGGAATTAGATGGTTTGCTCTCTGATTCAATTATTTATGTCCAAAACACTTGTGCTTTGCGAGCAATAATGGAAGAAGGTTCCAAAGGAGATAAAACTCTTGGTTGCTGCATTCCCAGACCTCTAACTAGTTAGTGAGAAAGTATGTACACACAAAGAGCTATTCAACGTATGAGCAAAGTACCACTGACTAGTTATTAAGGAAAGCCATCCCACATAGTGGTTAAGTGTGTGCTCGGCAGTCTGACTGCCTGGGTCCAATCCCAGCTCTATATATCACTCAATAGTAGTGCAAGCCTTATACCTCTTTAAGCCTCAGTTTTCCAATCTATAAGCATAAAATAACATTTAATAATATTTAATTAGGTTTCTGGGAAGATTAAACAAAACACATAAAATATAGCATAGTATCTGGCACATGGTAAGCACGTAATAAAAGTTAGCTAATATTATTATAGAAATTAAGTTTATATATGACTATATACATGTAAAAGTAAAGAATATAAAGAAAAAAGATTACAATTCTATAATAAATTTTGTTGTACTTCCTATACAGTTTATGTCACAAATTTGCTATATGATTTATGTAACTATACAGCTTTCTTAAAAGAAAATTAAATTACAGTAGATATATAATTGATACTTACTATGTCACCTAAATAATAAACCAGTCATTAGGATGCCTAGTTAAATCTTAACAGGGCAGGAGCACCCACTCTCTGTCTGATGCTAAAGACTCACAGCCACCCCACTTCTGTGAAGGGGGGCAAATAAGTCTGCCTTTTCCAGCAAGTTCCCACCCTCCACTCCACCCCATCTTCTGCAGCTCATGACTAACTGATGGAGGCTTTACGAGGCCAGCCATCACGACTCAAGGCCTAGACATATTAGCTGCTCTCCCTCTGCTCCCCGCCTCAGTACCTGCAATGAATTGGGCCAAACCTCAGTTATACTTGTGCGCCACACGGTTCTTTCCCCTTCTCTATCTTGCTTCCTTCACTGCAAGTTTTTCCTTCAGTGAACTCCCCACAAAAAATCACCCACACAAATTCCCCATCTCATATCCTGTTTTAGGGAGCCCAACTATTATGGTTTGGCTCTGTGTCCCCACCCAAATCTCATCTTGACTTGTAATCCCCACGTGTCAGGGAGGGACCTGGTGGGAAGTGACTGGATCATGGGGGTGGTTTCCCCCATGCTGTTCCCATCATAGTGAGTTCTTACAAGATTTGATGGTTTTAAAGTGTTTGGCAGTTCCCTCTTCTCAAGTTCTCTCTCTCTTGCCAGTGTGTAAAACATGCCTTGCTTCCCCTTCACCTTACGTCATGATTGTAAGTTTCCTGAGGCCTCCCCAGCCATGCAGAACTGTGAGTCAATTAAACCTCTTTTGTTTATAAATTACCCAGTCTCAGGTAGTTCTTTATAGCAGTGTGAAAACAGACTAATACACCAACTTACATCTATTGATTAAAAAACAACAACAAAAGAACACATATACAGCAAGGACACATGACCTAAAATGCTTAAATAACATTACAAAGTTGTTTTAATGAAACACCAAAATGTGGCATTACCAAGATCTAAATCTATTTTCTAGTCCCTGAAGTGCTGAGTCTATGAAATCCCACATAAATTAACATCCTTTGACCTAGAGACAAAAGTCCCAATGACCCCACCTATTCCCTCGACTGCCCAGAATCTGGTGCCACATGCCTTTCTGTTCTTCTTCCACAAAGCGAAGTTCCAGCACAATCATTCAGATCTACTCACTGCTCCCTGTTAAGCCTCTGCTCACACTCCCTTGCCTGAAGAGCCCCCAACATCCCAATCCTAACTTCTCCAAATCCTGTCTATTCTAAAGCCCAGGGCAGATCAATATTGCTTTACATATCACATCACATATGAACAGGACCAACACAAGCCACATGTCTATATGCACTCTCCCTAATATGAGTAAATTAAGCAATTTTTCTTGCAAGTTGTCAATGTATAAATTTTTAAAAAGTACCACTGACCCAGCCACCTACCTATAACACTAAAAAAAACTAGCATTTTATTCCATTCCAAATAAAATTTTCTATGACTCTCAAATAAAGTATCATTAAAATTATCTTTTCTTTTTTAAGAGACAGCATCTTACTCTGTTACCCAGGCTAGAGTGCAGAGACACAATCATAGCTCACTGCAGACTCGAACTCCTGGACTCAAGTGATTCTCCTGCCTCAGCCTCTCATGCAGCTGGGATTACAAACACATGTAACCAAACCTGGCTATTATGCTATATTTCTTGAATTCTATATTTAAAAAGAATTTAAGCAATCATTCAGCCTCATGGCTTTTCAAACATTTTATTTTTGTTAGTCTTTAGGTACAAGTATTTAATCTATTTTTAGTTTTAAAATAGTTTCAAAATAGTCTTTTTTAAAAAAAAATTAAATAGAAATGCAGTCTCCCTATGTTGCCCAGGCTGATCTTGAATCCCTGGCTTCAAGCAGTCCTCCTGCCTCAGCCTCTCAAAGTGCTGGGATCACAGGCGTGAGCCACAATGCCCAGCCATAAGAAAAATCTTTACTATAAATTAAATTCTAATGCAAAATGCTCAACAAAGTAGAGCTGTTCCACAGGTGAAGCAGCAAAGGAGTCCAAGAACTAGACCCCTGCATGCAACTGTATTTCCTTCCAACCATCCCAGAAGCCTACCTATTCCCTAAATCACAGTTTAGAGGCCATTCATCTAGTCCAATTTCCTCATATTTCAGATGCCTATGAGATAAATAAAGTTACAACAGCTGGATTCCAGGTCTCCTGACTCCTTGTAAGCTGCACTTTGAACTCTTATCACGGAGCTTCTTTATCTATTTATATTCAGATATCTTTTGAAAGATTATCTTGTCAATGTGTTCTTCGTCTGCAGTCCTACAGATATCGCAAGTTCTTTCCTGAACTGATGTCAGGCAAAGGAAAATTTATAAACCATATCCAGAAACTATAATTGGGTAATTTGAGAATGAATCTATGTTATAAAAGTGTCTGTGTCTTTAAGATAAAATGCAAATAGAAAGCATTTAAATGGCCCACAATTTTTAATGTACATAAGTACATAGACTGCGACAGCATTAAACATATAATTCGGGGGCAGTCTCCCCAGTCCTTTGCTAACTATTCAAAAATGGCAAAATGTAAAATACAGCAGGTAAACTCTCACATGCTTATAAGAGCATAAATCTGTCCTATCAGTGAGATAAATATCTGACTTGCAGTCTGAAGACATCAATTTGAAAAAAGTGTTAGGAGTTTCTTTCTGTCTCACACTGAGGAGATGGGCACTCCCTCATAGGTGCACAACTATGCAGGATAAAGTAAGGAAAACATTGGGACTGGCCTTCATAATCTTTAAATGGTTTTAAAGAATCATACGGAAGAAAAAAAAAGGCTTCCCTATTCCCTCCAAAAAACAAAAGCAAAACCCTGTGTTAATCATTTAGAGTAAATAGCCTCCCAAGTTACATATATTCTTACCAAAGAACATTGGAATATCCAACTTGTCTTCTCTATCTACTTTTCTCTTAATCATAACAATATAGACAGCATAGAGCATGGCTCCAGCAAGAGACCAAATGGAACCTGTAAAAATGGACGTGATTTAAAGCAATCACTCATTAGCTCATTCAATATACGCTTAAAATCCAATAATGTGTCAGATAATATTGCAAGAATATACAAAAGTGAAAAGATATATAATGATATAAATCACCTTTATATTGATATAAAGATATATAATGAAAAGGTATAGCCTACCCCATCCAAGTCTTCTAGGAGTACAGGAAGGAGTTTAATGTGTTAACAAATAAATGCAAAAGCATTCACCTCAATGATCCGACCAAAACCTATACATATTATAATAATACAACTCCAAAGTAACACTTTGTTTTTAATTTAGAAATGCATGTTTCTTATTTTACCCTACATAAACAATCTTGACACCTGGCATTTTCCAACTTAACAAATGTTTTTTTCCATCACTAAGCTGTTGCTTGTATTGTCTTCCTTACCCCCATATACCATTCTTAATATGTATTGCACTACCACTCCCATCTTAAAGGCTCTGTTAAAGTTCCATTTCTTCCACAAAGCATCCTCTTTCTAATCGGCTGTATTTCTGTCCTGTCTTCTGTTTTAGACAATACTTACTATTGTCAAGTATGGTATTAGTTTAATCCCTAGTAGCTTCATTTTATAAATCTCATATTGTTCCAAATCAAGAACTCCTTGAAAACTGCAAACACATAATTTATACTTTTTAATGTTCCGAAATAGCTAACATAATACAGATCTCACAGTACATGAATAATAAATACTGATTCTCTTTATTAACTCTCAAAAACATTTAAACTTTTCCAAACAGCTAAATAATGTTCTGCCAAGTGGTCATATTCAATACTTTAATCAATTATTCAAAAGACGAATGTTTCATTACATTTTTTTATTATTTTCAAACTTTTTTTAAAGCTAAGGAAAAGCCTGTCAACAAAATCTTGCATACACATGCACATACCAAATACATACATTGTTTTATATACACAAAGCTGCTCTGGGTGAGAAAGAGGTGAGGAGGTTCAAAGCACAGCTCACTGGGTAGTAGCTAGGAATAATTCAGAAAGCATTGTTCTATTCAATAAACCTCAAAAATCTAAAGAAGTATTCAAAGAGAAATAATTAATCTAGGTTTATTTTTTATTATGAGGTCTCACTATGCTGCCCAGGCTGGTATTGAACTCCTGGCCTCAAGCGATCCTCCCACCTTGGCCTCCCAAAGCACTGGGATAACAGGCATGAGTCACCATGCTCAGCCCAGCTAGGTTCTGATTACTTTTGTTTTTGTTAAGTCTAAGCAATGGATCAAAATCTAAGTGTTCACCATAGCAGTAACTATGAATCAAGAATCAAGAGTAAATGACAATATTCGTGGGTGAAGATATGACAGCAACAGGAAATTTGTATAGCCTCAAAGTATCCCCCACAAGATGCTTATTACTTACAGTGGGAAATATTAGTAACTTTACACTGGAGTAGGGTGGTTAATTTTAACCACCTTAAAATTAACATTACCAGCAACAGGACAAATCAATATCATGTGCCTTTTGGTAGAATGCACTGATCAGGAAACAATATCACTTCCATTATATTCTTACCAAAAATGCACAACCTCAATTTAACCAAAGAAAATGTCAGACAAATGCAAATTGAGGAACATTCTACAAACCAACTAGGTGGTACCCTACAAAAGTGTCAAGGTCATAAAAGACAAGAAGACTGAGGAACACTTCTGCATTTAAAGGAAACTAAGGAAACATGACAATTAAATGCAATAAATGATCCTGGATAAGAAAAAGAACATTAGTGGAAAAAATGGCAAAATTTGAAAAGGCTTTATAGATAACAGTATCATAATCAACGTTAATTTCTGATTTTTATAACTGTATAATATTTATGTAAGTTGTTAACATTTGAAAAATCTGGGTGAAGGCTATGAGAATTCACTAAACTATTTACACATTTTTTTATGTTATTTCCAAAGGAAAAGTTCAAAAAAAAAACACCCTGCTAGTGCCTACCCTTCGTACGTTCATCTGTGCACATGAGCACGCACATGTAACTTTCTTGTTTACTCTAACAGAGAGAATCCAGTGTCAAGTACTTACCTATTGTATCTCTTCCAGCAGATTTTTCACACCCTGACAGGTTTACCAGTACAACACCTCCAATGCTATGAGAATAACAGTCATTAATGATGGCTAAAGAATTCTGAAAAGGCTAATCATAAAGATAAAAATTATTTATAAGTGATCAAGACTGATCTCAACTTTGGGTAAAACTATCAAATAATTTAGCAATTTCAATAATAATATCTAACAATATCAATATAATATAGTGTTATATTTGTATTAACTCATTTAATCCTCACAAAATGTACAATATTATACCTTATAAGGAAGTCTTATTACTGCCATTCCCATTTTACATGTGAAAGCTAATACACAAAGAGGTAAGGTAACTTGACCAAGATCACATAGCCGAGACTGAAATACAGGCAGTTTTACTCCAGAGTCCAGTGCTTTTATGTGCTATGCTATCCACTGTCTTTCAGTTAAGAATGAATTAACCAACTTGTCATCCCTTTCCAATCTTTCTTTTGGATTATACAAATATATCAAACCCATATAAATCCACCAATGGTACTACTCTTGCTTATTGGTAAAATCGAAATTAACAGTAAAACCATCCCTACGTGCTTAAACAATTTCACTAATCTCATGATTTTAGTGGATAAAAATAAGACTGAATTAAGGATGTAGAGATATCAGAGGTCATTCATAAACTCAATTGTTATTTTCTGGGCATCTAATATGGGCAAAGCACTGGGTTACAGAAGTGAACAATACAGATGTGGTTCCTGTCCTCAGGGAACTCTTTACATTGTCTATTTCTATGAATCTTATAAATTGTAACACGTTTTCAAGTAGATGAGATATTGCTAATTAAAAAAAAAATTAGCCTAATTCTCTCACCCTGATGAGAAAGACCAGTGTGGCAGTGGGAGAGGAAGATGAAAGAAAATATGTATTCCCTTATGGAAAGATGTCATCAGAACTCAAGTGTAGTCCTTACACTAAATATGCAAACCCTTCAATTAAATCATCACAATTTTCTGTAATAATCACTGTTCATATTCAGATTCAGCTATTATTTATTGAGTATCCACAATATATTAGAAACCAGGGATTTTGTTTCCATTTAAATGATGAAGATTATGATAATGGCTAAACATAGTGAGCACCTCCTGTTGTGTATCAGACATTGTTCCAAGCACTTTAGAACTTCTACTCATTTAATCCTCATAATAATCCTATGAGAGAAATCCTATTATTGTCCCCAATATACAGATGAGAAAATTGGCACAGAAATGTAAGGAACTTGTTCAAGATCTCAAAACTAGTAATGATGGAGATGGGATTGGATTCCAAGTTGTTTGGCTTGAGGCCACACTCTTGTCTCTCAATTGATGAAATGAGATTTCTTTGCTTAGATTCCCTTCAAGATTGTTGCTATGTAAAATTCTTTTTATAGCCTCAGAAATTGAATCTCTTAGTAAAATGCCAATTCAAAACAAAATATTAAACAATGTTTAATACATAATTCTTAAGAACATATACTTATGCAAAAAATTTCTAAGTAACACTTTTTTTTAAAGGTACAGATAGTAAATATTTTAGGCTTCTGGGCCACATGGTATTGCAATTCAGCTCTGCCTCTGTAGTGCTAAAATGGCCATAGACAATTTGCAAATAGATGAGAGTGGCTGTGTTCTAATACAATCTGATTTACAAAACCAGCAGCTGACCCAGCATAGTTTGCCAACCTCTGTTCGTCTACCTACTTTAATGAGAAGAAGTAATGTACTCTGTCAAAATACTTACAAGTTCAATATTTTATATCCATTTCCTTCTTTATCAAGTCTTTATTAAGATACCACGAAGAAAAGTTATAAATTAGCACATATTTTAAATAAAGTTAAATAAAACCTCATTTACTTCTCCAATACAAACATATTTCCCTAATGCAAAAATTTGCTCGGCTTAAAACATTAGTAAACCATGTAAAAGAATAAATCCCTAGTGGCCATAAAGTCTAAATGATAAATTAGTTGGATCAACCAGCTGCCCATTGGAGCAACCGTGGTTAATTTACCCTTATAACTAAAAAAGAAAAACATTTAATATTAAGAGCTACCAGTCTTCTATGATTGCCCAATACCAGACACTTCATAGCTATTACCACTAAACTTTAAAACAAGGCTGCAAGGTAAAATAGATAATATCATTTTCTCAACTAGGAAACCCTTTCAGAGTTTAAGGAAACTGCCCCAGGGCAAACAGCAGAGCTCTTATTCAATCTCAGCTTTGATAACCAAGAAACACTACTCTCCATCAAATCATCCTGCTACCTTCTCTGATTTTGTTTCATAAAATAAGTTTTATTAAACCAACACATCTTTTTTCAATACTGTCTATGGGCAAAGCCCTATGCTAGGTCTTTGATGACACAAATATAAAACAAGGCTATGGCCTTCAAGGGTTTACAAACCAGTAGGGAACACAAGACAAACATACACAAAGTTAAATTAAAATATTTAAGTATAGTTATCAGCAACACTCATATTATGCAGCAGTGCAAAACTGCCAAATGAATTATACAGAAAATAACTGAAACATCACCTGAGGCTTAGACAATTAGAGAAAACTGAATGTTAGCTTTCTAAGAGAAGTAGAAAAAGGAGAAATAAAAATCAAAACAAAGAGGGGAAATTGCCTTAAGAAAAAGAAATAGAAACTTGGGAGATTATGAGGATTAAGCTGCCACATTAAGTGTGAACGTCAGTCCAATACTTGATGAGTCTGCAGACACATGAATGGGAACCAAAGCAGCCTTGGGGTTTTCCCTCTGGTTACCCTACCCAGGAAGGTTTAGAAACCTAGTGCAGGATGTGACAGGGCTAAGTAGCATCATGTCCACTTAAAGCCTTCTTTTATCCACATCTTTCTTTGCTCTTACAATACAAACTACCCTGGTGCCACTATCAGAAATTGTAATATTGTATTTTTAAGCAGAGTAAACTAGCTATCACACTATATGCTTACCTTAAAATTACAGCTAATAGTTTAGAAAGGGTAAATCTATCTCCACTGTTACTTGGAAATACTGCAGCAAGGATTAGGGTAAAAAGTCCTGTGAGGAGAAAAGAATTTAAAAATGGTACATGAGTTTAAATACTGTCAACATTTTTACTACCAACTTCATTGTTTAAATAAGCAAATTATATACCTACCTTTCAAATTATTTTTGTCACTCTTAACTAAGAAAATGACTGCAGTTAAGTAATGACTAGACTGAAATGTTTAAAGTTCATGCATAAAATAGCCTCCAAACTAAACCATGTTCATTTCAACAGTACAGATCAAGTACAGTCCTATTTATTTTAAACTAATAGGAAACTTAAATCTTATTCAGAGTAACATGCTGACTTCATCATAATCAAGCCTGTGTCCCTAAAGTTATTTTTATAGCTTTAAAAATACTTTTGTCTTCCAGATTTGAAAGGTGATTCAATCTTAAAAATAAAACACCTATCATAGGGCAAATTATAGTTCTGAAATAAGCAATTACATTTTAGCCAAAGGGTCTAGAAAAAGATCTCTGGAAAGGATGTGTGAAGGGAAAGGCAACTACAATACAAAAGGCCAGCCTATAAAACTGTAATATGTTGTTATATAAAAAATATTGTAAAGTATTTGAAGGAACATAAATAGCACAGGCTAAGGCATGAAACTACAGTCATGCTTAACAGGGATAAATACAGAGAAAATGTGTGTCGTTAGGCAATGTCATCCTTGTGCCACCATCATAGAGCATACTCACACAAACCTAAATGGTATAGCCTACTACACAGCTAGGCTATATGCTATAAGCCTATTGCTTGTAGGCTACCAACTTGTATGGCATGCTACTGTATTGAATACTGTAGGCAACTGTAACACAATGGTAAGTATTTGTGTATCCAAACATATTTAAACATAGAAAAGGTACAGTAAAAATACAGTATTATAATCTTATGGGACCACCATCGTATATGCAGTCTGTTGTAGACTGAAACATCATATGCAGCACCTGACTGTATACAGATTAAAAGGCAGTTATAATAGACTAATGTATATTAGAACTAATGTAAGAAGCTATAACAAGATTAAAATGTTGTACATGTACACATATATATACCAGAAATACATACACTGATTTATAATGCAGATTTTTAAAGACAAATTTCTTACCGGAAGTTGAAGATAAAATATTAACTATAGCAACTTGTGTGTCTGAAAGTGCTTCTTGATAAGACAAATTTGCCAAAAACCACTAAAGAAAAAGAAAACCAAAGTGAACCCTAATGAAAGACATGTTTACATCTGTCATTACAATTCAGAATTCCCTTTTTTGTTCTCCTCCTAAATACCGTTCTCACAAGATGTTTTAAAAGCTGCTTTGTATTGAAAAAATCACAGGCTCCCAAAAAAGACAAACATTTATAATCAGACCTAAGACCATGCTACCCAATTGCCCTTAAAATTTAACAATAGTTGGTTAACAATTAGCATTCAGGTTTTTTTTTTATGAGTAAAATCAAGTATCAAATCAATTTAAAAATTTGCTTTATCTAGGCTGCGTGTAGTGGCTCATGCCTGTAATCCCAGTACTTTGGGAGGCTGAGGTGGGTGGATTGCTTGAGCCCAGAAAGACCAGCCTGGGCAACACAGTGAAACCCCATTTCTACAAAAAAAAATACAAAAATTAGCCAGGCATGGTAGTGCACACCTGTAATCCCAGCTACTCAGGAGGCTGAGGTGGGAGGATTACTAGAGCCTGGGAGGTTGAGGCTGCAGTGAGGCATAACTGCCTCACTGCACTTCAGCCTAGGTGACAGAGAGACCATTTCTCAAAAAAAAAAAATTGCTTTATCTAAGTACTGCTGACACTCTGTTAAGTTTATCGAAATCATATTTAAATTTGAGAAAATTCTCCAACATTAGAATATATACAGATGAATACAGCATAATGAGAAATCTATTAAACCAGATGATGTGCATGGATATGGATGGACCTAGCTAGCTAGCTGGATTGAAAAATAAAAGGCTATATTCACTTTGGAAATTTAGAAATGTCCTATGAAAATGATAATTTATTGATTAATTGTGATTGCTTTTCTGAATCTCAGTTTGGAGACACAACCCAAAGAGTTCTCATAACTTTGGATACAGTGAAGGAAGTTTTCCAGCTATCAGGACTTTTTTAAAAAAATTATTTCTTCTCTTCCACTTATCTAGGTTAGGATGGAGAATAAGAAATAATACTTTTTTTGATGAAGGTTGGCAGGATGTGTGTGTGTCCAAAGTTCAGTAATTTTCACTGATAATTCATCCATTTTTTTGTGGATAACACTTTTTTACTATCTGAAACAATGCTACTATGACTATCTTAATTCTAGTACACACCTGCCACCTGGTGCATAAGTACATGAGTGTCACCAAAGCATATACTAAGAGGTAGATTGCTGGGTCAAGCAAACTAAACTAATGGCTGGTTTTTGGTGTCTCTGTTACTTACACTGGTTGACTCGAAGAGTTATTCCACCAAATGATTTATCTCTATTAAGAGAAGGACATCTCTCGATCTCTCTCAGAGCTTGTGGCTGAGTAGTTTTACACTAGTATTTACATTGCAAAGAAGTAGTAGAGACACATGATTGTAGAGCACTACCAGAACGCAGCAGATGGCTGAGAGCCTAGTAGTCTCCATTCAGTCCATACTGTACTCAAGGCTGAAGCCAGAATGAAACTGTGGCAACGTGGTTCTGATTCCATCTGCAATCCTTTGATTTCCTAGATAATTTCACATGCCTATCTAGATAGGTCTCGAACTCCTGACCTCAGGTAGTCGACCCACCTCAGCCTCCCACAGTGCTGAGATTACAGGCATGAGCCACCACGACCTGCTAGGAGTTCACGCTTTAGTTGGGGAAAATATACAATAAGCAAGCCAATTTTTAAAAAGAGAACTGCAATTAGAGTTAAATGCTACAAAGACAATCTCACAGGAAGATGGGATGTAGAATGATAAGGCTCTCAGAATAGTAAGAGAAACTATTGCTTCTTACGATGTTTGTCTTTCTTTGTATCAGTGCTCAGCTGAGTCTGCAGTGCTTCAGAGGCAGCTTTCATTTTATAAAAATCTATGATTTCTCCTTCCAGTTGTTTTTCTCTTCCTCGAACTTCCTTATCTCCTCCTGTTGAATCATTTTAAGATGCTCGAATTTGTCCTGCAGCTGTGAAACCAATGTGCAGTTGTGACACCAAAGCAGTGTGGCTGAACACCCAAAAGAATATGCTTTTTTCTGATTATCAAACAAACCCAAATCATCACAGTAGAGCACGATCTTAATAACAATCTCAAAAACTCAGGAGTAAACACTCAGATATGGAATTTTTCTTTTCTTCTTTTTTCCTTTTATAAGATGGAGTCTCACTCTGTTGCCCAGGCTGGAGTGCACTGGTGCGATCTCAGCTCACTGCAACCTCCATCTCCCAGTTCAAGTGATTCTCCTGCCTCAGCCTCTTGAGTAGCTGGGACTACAGGCATGCACCACCACTACAGGCGTGTGCCACCACACCTGGCTAATTTTTGTATTTTTAGTAGAGATGGGGTTTTGCCATGTTGGCCAGGCTGGTCTCGAACTCCTGACCTCAGGTGATCCTCCCGCTTTGGCCTCCCAAAGACTTTTTTTTTTTTTAAATATAGAGACAAGTTCTCAGTACATTGCCCAGGCTGGTCTCAAACTCCTAAGCTCAAGTGATCCTCCCACCTCAGCTTCCCAAAGTGCTGGGACTGACTGGATGCAGTGGCTCATGCTTGTAAACTCAGCACTTTGGGAGGCCAAGGTGGGAGGATCTCTTGAGCCCAGGAGTTCAAGACCAGACTGGGTGATATAACACAATAGTAAACTTCAACAGGAGAGAGAATCTGTAAACTTGAATATAGATCTTCTGAAATTATCCAGTCAGAGGACAAAGAAAAAAAGAATAAAAAAGAGAAAAGAAGGCTGGGTGTGGTGGCTCAAGCCTGTAATCCCAACACTTTGGGAGGCTGAGGCAGGCAGATTAAGAGGTCAGGAGTTCAAGACCAGCCTGTCCAACATGACAAAGCCCCATCTCTACTAAAAATACAAAAATTAGCCAGGTGTGGTGGCACACACCTGTAGTCCCAGCTACTTGGGAGGCTGAGGCAGGAGAATCACTTGAACCCAGGAGGCGGAGGTTGGAGTGCAATGTGAGCCGAGACCACACATTACACTCCAGCCTGGGTGACAGAGCATGACTCTGTCTCAAAAAAAAAAAAAAGAAAAAAAAGAGACAGAGAAAAGAAAGCCAACAAGACACCATTAGGCAAACCATTGTCAGGTTATGGGAGTTTGAGAAGGAAAGTAGAGAAAGGAGAAGAAAGCTTATTTAAAGAATGGCTGAAAACTGCCTAAATCATGGGAAAGATTTACACATCTAAATCCATGAAGCTTAAAGATTCCTAAAGAGGTTCAAACCAAATAGATACTCACCAAGTCACAATATAATCAAATAGTCAAAAGTTAAAGAAACTTTGCAGGTCAGGACAGAATCGAATAATACATTCAAAGTGCTGAAAGAAAAAAACTGCCAGCAACTAATACTATGTCTGACAAAGCTGTCCTTCAGAAAGAAAAAAGAAATAACGTGTTTCCTCGACAAACAAAGCTGAGGGCATTCAGGACCACTAGGTCGACCTTAAAAAAATGCTTAATGGAGTTTTTCAAGTAAAAATGAATGAAGTTGGGAGCGGTGGCTCATGCCTGTAATCCCATTTTGGGAGGCTGAGGTGGGTGGATCACCTGAGGTCGGGAGGTCAAGACCAGCCTTGCCAACATGGCAAAACCCCACCTCCAGTAAAAATACAAAAAATTAGCCAGGTATGAAGGCCACTGAGATCGTGCCACTGCACTCCAGCCTGGGTGACAAGAGTCAAACTACATTTCAAAAACAAAAAACAGAACAAAACAAAAAAAACAAAACTTGAGGCCTGGCCTTCTGCTCCTCTCCAACCTCCCCTTCTCTGGGCCCAAGCCACCTTGGCTGAGGAGGGGGCGAGGAGGTGTGAGCCCCTGCCAGGAACCGCCTGCCCGGACCAAGTACTCGGCCCCCAGGCCTGCGTTCAGTGAGGCCTCCCGTGGCATCAGCATGTTCGTGTGGAGGAATGTGGAAGGTCACTCTGCGGCCGTGTTCCCCTGGTACTCCATCCCCTTCCTCACCCCTCCCTGCAGCCACACGAGGCCCAGCAACCTGCCAGTCACTCAGTGGCCTCCAACCAGAGAAAACAACCTGCCAAGTTGGCAGCTGTTGCTCACGAGCGTCCACCAGGTGGGACAGGGAGTGTTGACCCTGGGCGGCCCCCTGGAGCCACCTGCCCTGAAAGCCCAGGGCCCACAACCCCACACACTTTGGGGGTGGTGGAACCTGGTAAAAGCTCACCTCCCACCATGGAGGAGGAGCCCTGGGCCCCTCAGGGGAGTCCCTGCTGAACAGTGAGACAGAGAATGGCCATGATGATGCTTTCCTCTCCATCATGTCTCCTGACACCCAGTTGCCTCTACCACTCAGATGATGTCAGGCCCAGTCCCTCAGTGCCCTGCGCAAGGAACAGGACTCATCTTCTGAGAAGGATGGACGCAGCCCCAACAAATGGGACAAGGACCACATCCGGTGGCCCATGAGTGGCGGTCATGATATTCAGCAACCGGCACCAGGTCCTGGCGGGGCGCACCAGGGTCACCCCAACCAGGATAACCAGACCGTCAGCCAGATGCTGAGTGAGCGGTGGTACACCCTGGGGCCCAATGAGATGCAGAAATAGGACCTGGCCTTCCAGGTGAAGGTGGCCCACTTGCAACAAGGACCGAAAGAAGTCCAGCTCAGAGGCCAAGCCCACAAGCCAGAGGCTAGCAGGAGTGTAACAAGGGCTCATGGGAGCGGAGCATATCAGAGACGGGCACTGTCACTGCCCCTGGGGTGTCCTCTGAACTCCTGTCAGTTGCAGCCCAAACACTCCAGAGCTTGGATACCAAGAAGCAGCTTCTGTGGGGCAGAACGGCTGCACACAGTCAGGGAACCTGGCTCAGCCTGGCCCAAGCCTTCTCCCACAGTGGGGTACACAGCCTGGACGGCAGGGAAATAGACCGTCAGGCACTACGGGAACTGACACAGGTGGTGTCTGGCACTGCATCACACTCTGGCCCAAAGCCTTCTACTCAGTATGGAGCTCCAGGCCACTTTGCAGCCCCTGGTGAGGGAGGTGACCAGTGGGCAGCCCTGCTGCTGCCCACCTGAGCTGCTCATTCCCAGCACATGGCCAGTGAGGACATAGTGAGTGACGAGGAGCACACGGTCATCCATGAGGAGGAAGGGGTGATGATGTCATTGCTGATGATGGCTTTAGCACCACTGACACTGATCTCAAGTTCAAGGAGTGGGTGACCGACTGAGAGTGGGGACAACTCTGGGGAGGAGCCAGAGGGCAACAAGGGCTTTGGTGGGAAGGTATTTGCACCTGTCATTCCTTCCTCCTTTACTCCTGCCGCCCCTTGCTGGATCCTGAACCCCCAGGGTCCCCCGATCCACCTGCAGCTTTTGGCAAAGACTATGGTCCCACCCTGTCCTCCTCCTACACATACTCGGATGCTTTCTCCTCAACCTTGGCACCCACCTCCTTCTTACTGGGCCCAGAAGCCTTCAAAGCCCAGGAGTCTGGTCAAGGCAGCAGAGCGGGCCCCCTACGGCCCCTACCCCTGGGGATGGGGGCCCAGGGATGCCTTCCAAGGTGACCTGTTTCCTCCCAATGGATCCTGCCACCTTCTGGTGCAAGAGACCTGAAAGTGTGGGCGACCTGGAGCTACCAGGCTCCTCAGTCATCAGGGTCCCTCCCAACACTAAGGCTTTCCTAGGCAGGAGCTGAGCTGAGCCACCCGGGGGGCAGAGCCTGAAGAGAAACTGACTGGGCTTTCGGGGTCGGGGCAGAGGGAACCCCACGGACATGGATCCCACACTGGAGGACCCCACCACGCCCAAATGCAAGATGAGAAGATGCTCCAGCTGCAGTCCAAAGCCCGACACCCCCAAGTGTGCCATGTGTGATGGGGACAGCTTCCCCTTTGCCTGTACAGGTGGAGAAGCCGAGGACAGGCTCAGGGAACCGGAGACCGAGAAGGCACTGTCCTCTTCACTGCACGTGCCCTGGACCAGTGCCGGCCCTGATCATGCAGCTCTTCCAGGCCCACTGCTTCTTCCTGTCCACTAGGCCACAGCCGCCCTCCAGGCCCACTATGCACACATCTTCCCCTCCAAGGTTTGTTCTGCCCCTGCCCTGACTCCCAGCCCTGTGGGGGTCCTGATCCCACCTCACCTGGCTCAGACTCTTGATGCTGCCCTGGCTGCCCCACCACTGCCTCTGCCCGAGAGTCACGTGAGGCTGAGAGTAGGGGCAGGGGCAGCAGTGGTGCCAGTTGGAGGGCGGTCCAGTGGGAGGAGCCTCAGCCTCGCGGGCTGCTCCGTGGGACTGATGATTGCATGATCTTCTGGGCACCTCACGGATCTTCAACTGCAGGTGAAACGGATGCTGGTGGTGGGTGCAGGGCCGCTGGGAGCTGCTGCATGGTTCCCAGAGGCTGGACTGGGGCAGGTGCCAACTGAAGCTGCTGGGGCAGCATAGGCAGGATGTTCTGCACACAAACCTTGGAGAAGATGATGTGTGCATAGCGGGTCCACTGCTGCTGCCCCTGCCCTGACTCCCAGCCCTGCCTGACCCCACCTCAACCTGCTCAGGCTCTGGCGCAACCCTGGCTGCCCTGCCACTGCCTCTGCCCCAGAGTTGGGGCCTTGACAGCCTGGTTGGAAGGGGACACCCCAGCCCTGCCTCAACACCTGGGGGTCTCCTTAACTACCACAGGCAGGTGGGCAACCCCAAAGATCCCAGGACTCACAGTACCCCCTGAGAACATGGAAAGTATGTGGGGGTAGCAATGGAGGGCAGGATGGTTATCTTCTCCCAGGTAAAGCCATTTAATCCTTTCAGTTTGGGACAGAGTAAGGCCTGCCTCTTTTTTTTTTTTTTTTTTTTTGAGACCGAGTCTTGCTCTGTCACCCAGGCTGGAGTGCAGTGGTGCGATCTTGGCTCACTGCAACCTCTTCCCGCCAGGTTCACGCCATTCTCCTGCCTCAGCCTTCCGGGTAGCTAGGATTACAGGTGCACGCTACCACGTCCGGCTAATTTTTGTATTTTTAGTACAGACGGGGCTTCATCATCTTGGCCAGGCTGATTTCGATCTCCTGACATCGTGATCTGCCTGCTTCCCCCTCCCAAAGTGCTGGGATTACAGGCGTGAGCCACCACGCCTGGCCAAGGCCTGCTCCTCTTATCTATACCCCCTACCCCTGCAGCTGTGCCGGGGGAAAGCTGGGCAGTTTCCCTCCTCCGAGCCCCTGTACATACCATGAATTGTGGGACCTTCAGAGCTTTTCACTTTTCGGAAAATAGCTCCTGCTGGGGCTACAAGATGGAGTGTGAAGAGGGCCTTGGGCCACAGGGAGGCGCCTGTGGACTAGGGGGAGTTCATGCACCCCTTCTTTCCCCAGAGGGGCTGGACTCAGGTGAGTATGGGGGTGGGGGCTCCTGCACTTCGACACAGGCAGTGGGAGGGTTTTCTCCCCATTCCCTCTGCACTCCCAACTTGAGCTATACTTTTTAAGAAAGTGATTCACCCTGCCTTTGCCCCCTTCCCCAGAACAGAACACGTTGATCATGGGCGATATTTTTCATTGTGCCAAAAAGTTGCCATGACCGTCATTAAACCTGTTTAACACCAAATAATAAGGAAAATAAAATAAAAAATTCAGGCATGGTGCAGAAACTCACTCCAAATAAATTACCTACCAAAATATATAATGGTGGAAATATTCCAAAATTCAATATTTTGGGATTTATACACAAAAGATAAACAAATTAGAGGCCAAGAGGCTGCCGGAAGGGAAAAACAGGGCCTGGGAAGGCCGTTGTGAGGAATGAGCTGGGCCTAAAGAGGCCACTGGCAGGCGGGAGCTGGACCTGCCGAAGTGGCCGAAAGGCAGGAGCTTTGGACTGGGGAGGCCGCAGTGAGGCCAGAGCTAGCTGGGCGTGGAGAGTCTGCTGTGAGGCCGAGGCCGAGGCCGGGCCCGTGCAGGCCTTCGAGAGGCGGGAGGCTGGGCCTGCAAAGGCCGACTGGAGATCAAGTTCTGCGCCTGAAGAGGCTGCCAAAAGTCAAAAGCGGGGCCTGGGAAGGCCGCCGAGAGCCATGAGCTGGGCTGGGCCGAAAGAGGCCACTGGGAGGCAGGAGGAGCTGGGCCCGGGGAGGCCGACTTGCTGCTCTTCCAGGCCCACTTCCAGGCCGACTTGAGGACGACTTGGGCCTGCAGAGGCCGCCGGGAGGCCCAAGCTGGGCCTAGAGGAGCCCACCAACCGGAGGCCGTTTGGGGCCTGCAGATGCCATCGGAGGGCAGGAGCTGAACCTGGAGAGGCCACCATGAAGCCTGAGCTGGGCCTGGGGAGCTTGGCTTAGGGAAGTTGTGGGCCTACCAGGGCCGCTGGGAGCTGGGCAGGAGCTGAGTCCAAAGACGTTGTTGGGACCTGGAGTCGGCCCAGAGTCCGGCCCGGAGATGCAGCCGGGAGGGAGAGCTGGGCCCGGAGAGGACGCCGGGAGGCTGCAAGTGAGTCTGAGAGGCCAACTTGAGGAGGCCTGGCCTCCGCCTCCCGCATGGCCCAGCTGTTCCTCCTGGCTGCATCTCCCGCCTCCCAGCAAACAAGCTCTTTTGGCTCAGCTCCCGCCTGCATTTGTAGACCCCGAAGTTTCTGCAACCAAGCTCTTCAGACCCACATCCCTTCTCCCAGTGACTGAACAGTCCCAGCTCCGGCTGGAGAAGGGCGTCTGCAGACCCCGCTGTTGCCTCCCAGGGGAGTCACCAGGCCCAGCTCTCGCCCCACCGTGACCTCCCGGGCCCAAGTCCCTGCCTACCTCCCAGCAGCCCGCGTGCGACCCTGCTACTCCCTCACGGTGGTCTGTTGAGGCAGGGGCTCACGCTGACCTCTGTCAGTGTGGGAGGGGCCGGTGTGAGGCAAGGGGCTCACGCTGATCTCTCTCAGCGTGGGAGGAGCCAGTGTGAGGCAGGGGCTCACGCCTCTGGGCAGGGTGCCAGAGGCATGAGTTGGGCATCAACAGGCCACCGTGAGGGAGGAGCTGGGCCGCACGCGGGCTGCTGGGAGGCAGGCAGGGACTTGGCCCCAGGAGGCCACCGTGGCGGCAAGAGCTGGGCCTGGAGAGGCCCCTGGGAGGCAAGGGCGGGGCCTGCAGAGGCTGTTCTCCAACCATTGCTGGGCCTGTACAGGCCACCAGGAGGCAGGAAGTGGGCCCTCAGAGCTTGGCTGGAGAACGTTCGGGGCCTACAAAGGCGGTTGGGAGCTGGGCAGGAGTTGAGCCAAAAGAGCTTGCTTACTTCCTGGGAGGCAGGGCTGGGAGAGGCCGACTTCAGGACAACTTGGGCCTGCAGCGGTCGCCGGGAGGCCCAAGCCTGGCGTGGAGGAGCCCACCGACCGGAGACCATTTGGGGCCTGGAGATGCCATGGGAGGACAGGAGCTCATCCTGGAGAGGCCACCGTGAGGCCTGACCTGGGCCTGGGGAGCTTGGCTTGAGGAAACTGTGGGCCGACCAAGGCCGCCAGGAGATGGGTAGGCACTGAGTCCAAAGAGGTTGTTGAGAGGCAGGAGTCAGGCCTGGAGATGCAACCAGGAAGAAGAGCTGGGCCCGGAGAGGACGCCCGGAGGGTGCAAGTGGGTCTGGAGACGCTGACTTGAGGAGGTTCTGGGTCCGGAGAGGCCGCCGGAAGGGAAAAACTGGGCCTGGAAAGACCGTTGTGAGGAATGAGCCCCATGGGCCTGAAGAGGCCACTGGCAGGCAGGAGCTGGGCCTGCCGAAGCGGCCGAGAGGCAGGAGCTTTGGACTCGGGAGGCCGCAGTGAGGCGACAGCTAGCTGGGCGTGGAGAGTCCGCTGTGAGGCAGAGGCTGGGCCTGTGCAGGCCTTCAGGAGGCAGGAGGCTGGGCCTTGTCGAGGCCTGCAGAGGCCACCGAAAGTCAAAAGCGGGGCTTGGGAAGGCCGCCGGGAGGCATGAGCTGGGCTGGGCCGAAAGAGGCCACTGGGAGGCAGGAGGAACTGGGCCTGGAGAGGCTGCCAAAAGGCAGGAGCTTCGCCTGAGGATGCCACAGTGAGACACCATCTGGGTCTGGAGGCTCCACAGTGAGGCAGAGGCTGGCCTGTAGAGTCCGACAGTAGACAGAAGTTGGGCAAAAGGCTGATTTGAGGAAGATTTGGGCTTCAAGAGTCAGCCACGAGGCAGGCACTAGGCCTGGAAATGGCCCGACAGTCATGAGTTGGGCCTAAATGGGCCACTGTGAGGGAGGAGCTGTGCCTGTTGAGGCTGCTGGCAGGCAGGCAGAAATTTGGCCTGGGGCAGCTGCCATGAGGCAAGAGCTGGGCCTGGAAAAAGCCCCTGGGAGGCAAGAGCAGGGCCTGCAGAGGCTGTTCTCAAGTCAAAGCTGGGCCTGTTCATGCCACCGGGAAGCAGAAGGTGGGCCTGGAGAGTTTGACTTGAGGAAGTTTTGGGCCTACATTGGCCGCCATGAGCTGGACAGGAACTGGGCCAAAAAAGGCTGTTGTGAGGCAGCAGTTGTGCCTGTAGACCCAGCCAAGAGGAAGACGTGGACCTGGAGAAGCCCCCATGAGGCAGAGGTTGAGCCTGTAGACGCTAACAGGAGGCAGGAGCTAGGCCTGGAGAGGTCAACTTGAGGAGATTTTGGGCCTTCATAGGCCACCAGGAGGCAGCAGTTGGGACTAGAGAGTCTGACTTGAGTAAGTTTTGGGCCCGGAGATGACATCCTGGGACAGGAGTTGGGCCTGGAGAGGCCACCGTGAGGCATAAGCTGGATGTAGAGAGGCCAGTGTGAGGCAAGACCTGGGCCTGTCTAGGCTGCTGGGAGACAGGCAGGAATCTGGCCAGGGAAGGTTGCCATGAGACAAAAGTTGGGCCTGGAAAGCCCCTTGTGAAGCATGAGCTTGGCCTAAAGAGGCCACTGGGTGGCAGGAGCTGGGTGTGTAGAAGCTGCTGAAAGGTTGGGAGCTTGGCTTGGGGGGTCCACAGTGAGGCAGATGCTGGGCGTGAAGAATCTGCTGTGAGGCAGATGTTGGGACTGTAGAGGCCGACGGGAGGCAGAGGCTGGGCCTGGAGAGGCCACCAAGATGCAGGAGCTGGGCCTGGAGAGGCTGCAAAGAAGCATGAGCTGGGCCTGGTGAGGTCGACTTGAGAAAGTTCAGGGCCTGGAGAGAAGGCTGGGAGGCAGGAGCTGGGTCTAAAGAGGCTATTGCAACGATGGAGCTGTGCCTGTGGAGGCTGTTGTGAGGCAGTAGCCTCATCTGCGGAGACTGCCGTAATGTAGGGTATGGGCCTAAATAGGCCATTGTGAGTCATGAGCTTGGTCTGTAGAGGCTGACTGGAGAAAGTTCTGGGCCTGGAGAGGCTGCCGGGAGGTGGGAGCTGGACCAAAAGATGTAAGCACATTTGCATTTATTAGGCACTTTATTTCCATTATTACACTGTAATATATGATAAAATAATTATAGAACTCACCATAATGTAGAATCAGTGGGCGTGTTAAGCTTGTTTTCCTGCAACTGGATGGTCCCACCTGAGCGTGATGGGAGAAAGTGACAGATCAATAGGTATTAGATTCTCATAAGGACAGCGCAACCCAGATCCCTCACATGCACGGTTCACAACAGGGTGCGTTCTCCTATGAGAATCTAATGCTGCTGCTCATCTGAGAAGGTGGAGCTCAGGCGGGAATGTGAGCAAAGGGGAGTGGCTGTAAATACAGACGAAGCTTCCCTCACTCCCTCACTCGACACCACTCACCTCCTGCTGTGTGGCTCCTTGCGGCTCCATGGCTCAGGCGTTGGGGACCCCTGCTCAAGTGCATCCAAAGCGACCCTTCCCACACCAGTCTTCACAGTGGTCAAGGGCAGCAACCACTTAGCTCCCAAGGCATGTGCCTCAGCTGGCATTTCGTCACAATCAACAGTAAGTGGTAGCTTGAGTCACTGTGAGGTCACCTACTGGAAATCACCAGCATCCCATTTCCCACTGGCAAAGAGCTCAGCACTGCCCCCTGGGAAACCAAACCTATGCCCAAATCCCATCTGTGTGGGTTTACCTCCTGGGACCCTTCCTAACATATTAGTCAGAGTCCAATCAGGAAGCATAAACCACTCAAAAGTTTAAAGTGGTAAAATTTAATACAGAGAATTATTCATTATAACAGGTGAACAGCATAATGAGAGATTGGCTAGCACAAAGTAAAGAGAACTCTAGAGAATACAGGACAAGCCCAGGCCAGGCATGGTGGCTCATGCCTGAAATTCCAGCAATTTGAGAAGCTAATGCAGGAGGATTGCTTAAGGCCAGGAGCTAGAGACCGGTCTGGACAACACAGTGAGACCCTGTCTCTATCCAGAAAAAGAAAAAAGTTAGCTGGGGCTGGTGGTGCACACTTGTAGTCCCAGCTACTCGGAATGCTGAAGTTTGAGCCTGGGAGGTCAAGGCTGCAGTGAGGCATGATTATGCCACTACAGTCCAGCCTGGTGACAGAGCAAGACCCTGTCTCAAAGACCAAAACAGCAACAACCGTTTACAGACAGAAAAGAAATAGAGCCAATAAGCTGAGGAAAGATGTTGAAATGTGACAAGTAAAGTAACATGAGGTCTTTTGTCTATTTAAAATAATCAAACAAAAAATGACTTACTAAATTATAATACCCTGTGCTGGCAAAGGTGCAGTGAAATGGGCACTTTCTTATACTATGAGGGGTGTTTAAATTGTGTATAAGCTTTCCTGGGTAAAGCCTGTCAATTTTTTAAAATAATGGAGACAGGGTCTCACCATACTGCCATACTGCCTCCTCCAACTCTTGGCCTCAAGCAATCCTCCTCTCTTAGCCTCCCAAAGTGCTAAGATTATAGCTGGGAGGCACCCAAAACCCTGTCAATTTACATCAAGGGTAATGAGAATGTCCATTCACCATGACTCACAGTAATCTTATTTCTGGGGAGACAATTCAATCTAAACAAAAGGTCATCTGTACACACACAGTAAAAATCTGGGAGTAACTGAAGACAGAGTTGGTAAGTGAAATAAGAAAAAGTTATAAGAAATTAAACTATGGTATCAATAGGCACCTGGTAAAAGGTCAGTTGATGTTAGCTGCTACTTTTTGTTGTTTTGAGACAGGGTCTCACTCTGTCACCCAGGCTGGAGTGCAGAGGCCTGATCATGACTCACTGCAGTCTCAGCCTCCCTGGGCTCAAGTGATCCTCCCACCTCAGCCTCCCAAGTAGCTGGGACTAAGGAACATGCCACCACACTAGGCTAATTCATGTGTTTTTCTGTAGGGATGGTGACTCCCCCTTTGTTTCCAAGGCCTATCGCAAACTCTTGGCCTCAAGCCATCCTCCTGCCTCAGCCTCCCAAAGTGTTGCGATTACCAGTGTGAGCCACCACACCTGGCCAGCTGCTACTTTTATCAATATTATTATTATTCCACTCAATTAAAAATTATTATTTTCAAGGCTATGCAACAGTATGTATCCTACAGCGTAATTGTAAAAGCATATACAGTCGTCATCCCTCAGTATACAGAATTAGTTCCAGCCCCCCATCTCTGCATATACCAAAATCCATGCCTACTCACGTTTCGCTGTCACCCCTCTGGAATCCATGTATATGAAAATTCCAAATATTAGTTGGGCATAGTGGCAAGCACCTGTAGTCTCAGCCACGTGGGAGGTTGAGGTGGGAGGATCGCTTCAGCCTGGAAGGTTGAGGCTGCAGTCAGCTGCGATAGCACTACTACACTCCAGCCTTGGACAACAGAGGGAGACCCTGTCTCAGAAAAAAAACAAAACAAAACAGGTTAGAAATTGTAATCTAACCCTAACCCTAACCCCTTAATCCTAACCCTAACCCTACACTAACCCTAACCCCAACCATAACCCCAACCCTAACCCCTAACTCCTCAACCCTACCCTAACCCCGAACCCCTAACCTAAACCCCAAACTCTAACCCTAAATCTAACCCCAAACCCCAACCCCAAACTGAACCCGAACAGTACCCCTAACCCGTAACCCTAACTCTAATCCCTAACACTAACCCTAACCCTAAACCCTAACCCTAACCCCTAACCCTAACCCCTAATCCCTAACCCCTAACCCCTAACCCTAACCCCTAACCCTAACCCCTAACGCCTAACCCAAACCCCTAACCCCTAACCCCTAACCCCAACACCTAACCCTAACCCCTAACCCAAACCCTAAACCTAACTGACCCTAACCCTAACCCTAATCCTGACCCAACGCTAAACCTAACCCTAACCCCTAACCCCTAACCCTGACCCTGACCCTGACCCTGACCCTACCCCTAACCCTGATCCTACCCCTACCCCTGACCCTAACCCTACCCTAACCCTAACCCTACCCTAACCCTAACGCTACCCTAACCCTAACCCTAACCCTACCCTAACCCTAACCCTAACCCTAACCCCTAACCCGAACCCGAACCCCGACCCTACCCTGACCCTGACCCGGACCCGAACCCTCACCCTCACCCTAACCCTCACCCTAACCCTCACCCGAACCCTAACCCCTAACCCGAACCCGAACCCGAACCTGAACCCTGACCCTACCCTGACCCTTACCCAGACCCTCACCCTGACCCTCACCCTGACCCTCACCCTGACCCTAACCCTGACCCTGACCCTCACCGTAACCTGACCCTGACCCTGACCCTAACCCTCACCCTAACCTAACCCTGACCCTGACCCTAACCCTCACCCTCACCCTAACCTAACCCTAACCCTGACCCTGACCCTAACCCTGACCCTGACCCTAACCCTAACCCTATTGCCTTGGTTTTCTTCTAGGGTTTTTATGGTTTTGGGTTTTACATTTAAGTCTTTAACCCATCTTGACATAATTTTTGCATAAGATGTGAGAAAGAGGTCTAGTTTCTGTTTTCTGCATATGGATAGCCAGTTTTCCCAGCACCATTTATTAAATAGGGAATCCTTTCCCCATTGCTTGTTTTTGTCAGGTTTGTCAAAGATCAGATGGTTGTAGATGTGTGGTGTTATTCCTGAGGACTCTGTTCTGTTCCATTGTTCTATATTTCTGTTTTGGTACCAGTACCATGCTGTTTTGGTTACTGTAGCCTTGTAGTATAGTCTGAAGTCAGGTAGCGTGATGCCTCCAGCTTTGTTCTTTTGGCCTAGGGTAGTCTTGGCTATACAGGCTCTTTTTTTGGTTCTATATGAAATTTAAAGTAGTTTTTTCTAATTCTTTGAAGACAGTCACTGGAAGTTTGATGTGAATAGCATTTAATCTATAAATTAGTTTGGGCAGTATAGCCATTTTCACTATATTGATTCTTCCTATCCATGAGTATGAAATGGTTTTCCATTGTTTTGTGTCCTCTCTTATTTCCTTGAGCAGTGGTTTGTAGTTCTCCTTGAAGAGGTCCTTCACATCCCTTGTAAGTTGTATTCCTAGGTACTTCATTTTCTTTGTAGCAATTGTGAATGGGAGTTACTCATGACTTGGCTCTCTGTCTATTGTTGCTGTATATGAATGCTTGTGATTTTTGCACATCGATTTTGTATCCTGAGACTTTGCTGAAAATGCTTATCAGCTTAAGGAGTTTTTGGGCTGAGACAATGGGGTTTTCTAAATATAAAATCATGTCATCTGCAAACAGAGATAATTTGACTTCCTCTCTTCCTATTTGAATATGCTTTATTTCTTTCTCTGATTGCCCTTGCCAGAACTTCCAGTACTATGTTAAACAGGAGTGGTGAGAGAAGGCATCCTCGTCTTGTGCCAGTTTTCAAAGGGAATGCTTCCAGCTTTTGTCCATTCAGTATGATATTGGCTGTGGATTTGTCATAAATAGTTCTTATTATTTTGAGATACGTTCCATCAATACCTAGTTTATGGAGAGTTTTTAGCATGAAGGGATGTTGAATAATGTTGAATAACTGAACACCAACATGGCTTCATCTCCAACAGTGAAATTGCTCATATGAAGGTCACCAGTAAGCTCAAAAGGTCCCATCTGCCTTCATTATTTGACCTCTCGGCAACTTTTAAAGTATTAGATCATGCTCTATGATCAAGACATTTTCCTTTCTCACTTCTTGATGACACCACATAAAACTAGTTTTCCTCCTTCTTCACAAACAAACTTTTTGGGTTTCTTTTTTTGTTTGAGACGGTCTCACCCTGTCACCCAGAAAATACATCCAAAATGATAGACTTGAATAGGAATAGTAATTAAAAGTCCAAGACTTCAGATCTGTCGGTAGACTCAAGCCTGGCATAGGTCACTTGCTAGCTGGGAGTCTAGGCAAGATATTTTATCTTTCTAATTCTGTTTCCTCATGAGCAAAATGTGGGCACTATAGTTATCAGTTGGTAAGGATTAAATGAGCTGGTACGGTCATAGCTTAGTCACATCACACAGTTCTCAGAATATTTTATTTTAGTTTAATGAATACGGGTCCTTAGTGTACAAAGATAAATTTATAGAATAAATAAATTTTCTAACTACAACTTCTCACCACCATATAGAGTTTTTAACCTCCATGAGGAATGAGTTCAACATCTCTGTAACTCTTAATATAAAATATTGAACTGATGATATGGTTTGACTCTGTTTCCCAACCCAAATCTCATATAGAATTTTAATCCCCACCCTAACCCTAACAGTCATAACCCTATGCTATCTCTAACCTAACTTAAAATGATTAGAGCCTAACAGTTGACTGAATAAATGATGATTGATCCTAAAGGAATTAAGTAAATAATTCATTAGAGAATTATTAAAGAATTAAGAATTAATATTCCACAAATACTCGCTGTGTCTCAATGGTGCTCCTTGATGCTCCTAGGCTTTGGTTAACCACCCCCGCTTAACCTTCGCATCCATCCCATGGAAGGTCCTAGTACCATCTCCATTTTACAGGTGAGACGTTTGAGAACCTGCCTAGGGTCACACACCTGGGCAGTATCAGGCCTAAATATGAGCAGGCACAGGTGGTCTCAGAAGAGACGCTGATGTCATAACAGTACAAGGAAAAGAAGGAGCAGAAGTGAGCATGGTGTGATGGCCAAACATGCCATGGGCTGACCCCACGTGGATCCAGCCCCACAGCTGGCCAGGATACACTTTTCCTGTCCTTACATGAAGTTTTCACTTCATCATAGGAAGAGCACAGAGCGCAGGGAGAGTGTTCAAACAGCACTGGTACGTACTAGGAACTAAAGACGTTGGCTATCACTGACTCACTGAAAAGCAATCAGACAAAATACTAGAAATAAACCACAGGGACAGCTGGCTTTCTCTTTAGGTGTCAGGCCTGCATGTGTTTCCTTCCAAGTCTGTCCCCTCATTCTGCAAAACAGACATGAACTCAGGTGATGAGTCAGGGTGCAGGAGCAGTGTGGGGTCAGAGGAAGCCCCCGACCCCAGTCCCTGACGTGGGCTCCTTGCTGGTGGCTTCCCCGTCCCTGGGGTCTGACCTTGTCCCCGTGTCGGGGCCCTGGCACCGGCACACCCACTCCACGCTCCAGTCTCCATCTGAGGAGGGAGAGGAACTGATCACGAGCTGGACCCATGGCCATGGGATGATAGTACCTGGCAGCCAGTGGCTCTGAAACTGTCTCTGCTCCAGCAAAGTCCGAGGCTAAGGCCAGTGGCTCCCACGGTCCTTGGATTGTCTCTGGGGATTGTGGAGGCCCCTTTTCCTCACGTCCCTCTGCAAGCGATGAGATGGGAGGGGAGGCTTAGTGAGACTCCGTCCGGGTGCCAGTCTCCTTCCCAGCAAGCAAGAGCAGCCCTGCTGGCTGCAAAAGGCTGTTGCCACGGGGCCATCCAAATATTCTTGCTTTCTTGGCAGGTCTTTGGTCTGAACCAACAATCCATTACTACTAATCTAAGACACCCCAAATCCTGGTGCTTGGTTCGCCTCTCAAATATACTCACTGAACCCTCCTCTTGCCACCGACGCCCTCGTCTCCAGCTCAGCTCCTGGCCCTGCCACACAGTGACCTCGGATTGCAAATGAGCAGCCACAGCTCCGCCTTCCAGCCGGGCTGGAGGTTTTGTTGTTTGGGGGTCGGGGGACTTGTCCTTCAGATGAGCTTGACAGCTGAGCAGGTGTGCAACCGGTTTGCCAGTCGCTGGTGGCGCCAAACACCCTTTTCCCGGGGCATGGAGCCCAGCTTCCATTCCTTGAGCACGGGAGTGCGCAGAGGCGGCTCTGACAGCTCATTCCACCGAGAGAGGGAGCGGGAGCCCAGCCGAGCCCCTGTGCGCACAGCAGGGATGGCACTCGGTGCACGGTGCCCTGGAGTCCGCAGCGAGTGCTCGGGGAGGCAGAGAGCGCTCGGCGTGGGCGGCACCCGCAGGCGCTGCCTCCCCAGGCTGCCCCCATACCCGGGCCCACGCGGTGCCGGCGGGGCCATTTGCGCAGCCGCCCGCACGCGACCCCTTGCTCCACCCGGACAAAGCGCCCAGGGCCATCCTGAGTCCCTGCAGGGTCAGGGCCTGCGGAATCGCGCGGCCTTTGCTCCACAAAACCACTGTGTGCTGGAAGAGCCCTTTGGCCGCTTTGCCTCGAAACTGGACCCGCGCATCTGAGCCTGCGTTTCCGTTTTCCCGAGAGACCCGGGACTCCCTCCCCCAAGGACAGGAACGCAACGCACTGGCAGAGCTCGCTGATTGGATGGGGGAGAGAAGTGGGCGGAGTGAGCACTAGGAGATCCTGTCATTGGATAAGAAAGAGAAGTGGGCAGGGTGGGCACTGGTAGAGTCTCTACTGGTTGGATAGGAGCGAGAAGCGGGCGGGGCTAGCACTGAGATCCTGCAATTGGACGGGCATGAAGTAGGTGGGGCGAGCACTGAGGAGACCCTGCCAATTGGACAAGAGAGAGAAGTGGGCGGAGTAAGCATTGGTAAAGCCTGCTGATTGGGCAAGAGACAGGAGTGGTAGGAGCAAGGACTGCGGAGAAGGCTGCTATTGGATGTTAGGGGAAAGAGGGCAGAACAAGAAGGTGGCGAGCTCTGCAGATTGGACAGGAGAGATAAGCAGGAGGAGCGAGCAATGAATGGAGCCAGCGGTGAAAAGAGCCCTGATAATTAGACAGGGGAGAGCAGTGGAACCAGAATTCAGGTTACGGTCACGGTGACAGCCAGAAAGGAAATTCCAGCACGGATGCCGACCGCACCAACCCAAAACTATGACCCGAGTCCTAACCCACCCTAACCCGGCCAAAACCGAACACCAAACCCTGACTAAATGCGAAACGCTGACCCGGACCTGGACCTGGACCTAGTACGAACCCAAGCCTGAACCCTAACCCCTAACCCCTAACCCGTAATCCTGATCCTAGACCCTAACCCCGACCCTAAACCCTGACCCTGACCCTGAAGGGGGACATAGAGGAAAGAGATTGAGAGGTTTGCATATTCAATGACATACATTTTCTTCGTTAGTCGATGTTAGAAAGCAAAGGCTTTTATCTCGAGAAATTTCTGACCTAAAGAATGATGTACAATAAACTGTATTCAACAATTGATCAACATTTTCTAACAAGGTGGAATGAAAATATAAAGTGTGGGGATTGCTACTAGTCCTAATACACTAATCTGTGGTTAGGAAGGTTTATTTTTTTCCCTCCAAACCTAAGTAGTACATGTCTTAAATTACCTTCCAAAATGTACGACTCTTGGAGCCTCAGACGGGCTGGCGTTAGTCAATACTCCACGGCTGTTTGTTGGATGAGTGGACAACAGCATGGTCGACAGGTCCTGGTGCAAAATGTCTTGGGCTGCCTCAGTTTGAATCCTGCTTCTGCCATCGACCAGCCGTGTGATTCTGTAAAAGTATTTTAACCTCTCTGGGCCTTAGTTTCCCCATCTGTAACTTGAGGGCCTACCTCAAATGGGTTCCTGGTGAAGAGTAACAAGACTATATCCGGAGTAGGTTTCAGTTGCCTTTTCCTCCGTCTTTCCACCCTCCCCTCCTACCCTTCCAAATCTTTTTTTTTTTCTTTTTTTCTTTTTTTTTTTTTTGACAAGGTCTCCCTCTGTTGCCCAGGCTGGAGTGCAGTGGCGTGATCTCGGCTCACTGCAATCCCCACTTTCCAGGCTCAAGCGATCCTCCTCCTCCTCCTACCTCAGCCTCCTGAATAGCTGGGGCTACAGGTGTGTGCCACCACGCTAGGCTAATTGTCATTGTGTGTGTGTCTGTGTGTGTAGAGGCGTGGTTTCTCCATGTTGACCAGGCTGGTCTCGAACTCCAGGCCTCAAGCAATTCTCCCACCTCGACCTCCAAAAGTGCTAGGACTTACAGGCGTGAGCCACCGCCCTCACCCCCTTCAAATCTATTAAAAGGTGAGAGTCTCGCCAAGGCAATGAGATCGCAATATGACGTTTCCATTTACTTTGGATTATATGTCATTATAAATATTAACAAATAAGACTTAAAAAGGACACCTTCGGGTAGGTCAGACCAAAATACAAAACTTGTCTGTGGGACTGCAGTTTGAGGACAGTGTCTGCAGCCGTCACATGGCAGCAAAACGGGGTTAAGCAGTGCACGAGAGTCTGCGTCGACGACAGCCAGAGTCCATGCATCGGGAGGTTCACTCGGTTTGCGAAGGAACAACGGGCACGGCATGCACGGCCAGGGCTCAGCTGGCGGACGGGCCGGGGCGCAGTTCCCCGCGCTTGCCACTAGAGGTCAGGAGGTGACCGCTTCGGCGCTGGAAGACGGGCCCGTCGGGGATTGGCGCAGGCGGCGGGCGGGGCGGCGGGCGGGGCGGGGCTGGAGGCAGCGCCTGGTTACTGACACCTGGAATGACTTTTTTTTTTTTTTTTTTTTGGTATCAGATTTCCTGTCTTTGTGGGGATGATGGACCCGAGTAAAGATGCCCATTCGGGGTCAAAGGCAGAGCCGCTTCTGCAGCTTCTCAAAGTGTTTTTTGTTTTTTGTTTTTTCTGAGACGGAGTCTTGCTCTGTCGCCCAGGCTGGAGTGCAGTGGCACGATCTTGGCTCACTGCAGCCTTCACCTCCCGGGTTCAAGCGATTCTCGTGCCTCAGCCTCCCTGAGTAGCTGGGACTACAGGCGTGCGCCACCACACCCGGCTAATTTTTGTATATTTAGTAGAGATGGGGTTTCGCCCTGTTGGCCAGGCGGGTTTCGAACTCCTGACCTCAGGTGATTCGCCAGCCTCGGCTTCCCAAAGTGCTGCAATTACAGGCGTGAGCCATCGTGCCTCAAAACGCTTTAACAGAAAGACAATCTGCACGGGATCTAAAAGGGTGCTGAGATCCTAGGGAAGGAAGGTTTCCAAACTTCCTGGGGAGTTCCTGTGCTGCCCCTGGGCTGGCTGGCCAGTAAGCCCGCCTCCCAGCCTGACTGTCCCCATCTTTCGGTCCCAACCCCATTTGCACAGCCTGGGCAGTAGAGGGCCCTGGACTGGGGGGCTGGAGTTCTGGGTTCTTGTCCCAGCTGTGCCCCTTCAGGCCCCTTTCACCCACTGGGCCTCACATTCCCCATGTGCCTAATAGGGAAGTCATGGTAGGTGGGGGGTACAGCCTCTTCTCGCTTTGCCATTCACTTCTGTGTCTTCAGAGAGGCTGTCAAATCTCCTCTCTGAATGAGACCCCCAAAAAAGCAAAGCTAAGAAGATACCCAGAGCTTAACTAGACACCAGGCCTTTTAGAAAGAGACCACCTCTTACCTTAGGCCCCCAGAGGGTGCCCATTCTGTGTGGAGAAAAGAGGAGCCCTTGCCTCAGCCCCCAGAGGCTAGGGTGGGGTGGCTGAGTTTTGGGGCCAGGTTAGACACCTCTGGGGAAGCCTGAAGTAGCACGGATGGTTTCAAAGCCAGCGGATGAGGTGGCAGGACAGTGACAAGACCCCAGGTCTCCATCACGCACCTGAGCTTACTGAGCCTTCACCTGGTGTCTCTGCTGAGTCTCCGACAGACCAAGAGGGAAGGGACTGGGGGTACCGACCCCCAGAGAGAGAAAGTGGCAGTCAGAGGACCTGGGTTTGAGTCCTGGTTCACCCCTTCCTGGCTGTGTGGCCTTGGCAAACTACTCAGACTCTGGGAACCTGTTTCACCTGCAAGATGGGGATGACCCAATCAAACCCACCTTGCAGGGCTGTGAACATGCGTTCAGACCAGTGCATGCAAAAACCTTCACATAAAAACCCTTCCTAAAGGTGGGGAGACAAGTCTCCAGGAGCAGCAAGTGGCCAGGGACTGTGTGGGGGCTGGGGTCCTGTCTTCCCCGCAACCTGGGAAAGGCCTGATGGGCACTTGGTAGGATTCAAATCATAACCCTGGACCTCAGGTGGTGGTGTGCTTTGTGTCTGCAGTGGAAGGTCCCACCATCGTGCCTGTGAGTCCCTCTATCGGTGTTGAAGGGGTGGGCAGCAGGCGGGGGAGCCCCAAGCTGGCAGCTAGCAGGACCTCTCTGGTGTGAGCTCAGCACGCCAATTCCCCTGAAGCGTGGTGTCCAGCACTCTGGGCTGGGGGCTGTGGATCCTGGTTCCAGCTGTGTGGGGCCTGGAAGGCCCTGGGCAGGTCACCTGACCTCTCTGGGCCTGTTTCCATCACACACTGATGGGCTGAGCACACTGGGACTCTGGCTGTGCAACTCCTTGGCTCTGCATTTGTTCACCCAGCGTTCCTGAGGGGCCCTTGGTAGGCAGAGAAAGTTTGTGGGCTTCAGGCATGGGCCCCAAGATTCAGATACTCTCAAGCCTCCTGGGGAGTCTCACTCAGGGGAGCAGACAGGCCCACCAGCCAGGGTGATTCTTGCTCAGCTCCTGGAGGGTGGACAAGGCCCTGGACGGCCACTGATTACTCCCAAAAGGGACATCTGCGGCGGTAGTGGGACCAAGATGCCACGAGCAAGCACCCGGAGGCCCCCAGTGTGAGCCAGGGAGTGGAGGGGAGGGGAGGGGAGGGCAGAGTCAGGACGTGTAGGAATGCTTGCTTTTTTCCCAAGCACAAGGGACCCTTTTCTCCACCGCAGCGGACCTGATGCTTATGCCAGGAAGGAGGAGGGGCGGGCTCCGTCCTTGAGGCCCCTCAGGAGTAGAAAGAGATCAGAGTGGGAGACTTGGGTCTGAGGTCTGAACTTGAGCCTACACCAGTTTCTCCATGGTGTTTCCATCACGTCCCCCACCTCCTGCCTCGAGCCTCACACCTTCCTAACAAACCCTCCCCTGGAGAGGAGACCCTGGGTCCACAGCACCCCGGCCCCATTGGCTTTCTCTCTCCAGGCCGTTTTAGACCACTCCCACTGCCTGGACTGCTTTTAGAAGCCCCCACTCACCCTCCAAGGCCTTGGAGAAGCACCGCCTCCTCCAGGAAGCCTTCCCTGACCTCCCAGCAGAGTCAGCAGAGCCCACGGTACTTGCAGACTGGCCAAGCTGGTCTTGGTATTTCTCACCCCAGTTGGAATGGTTTGTTCCCAGCTTCCTGACTAGATGGGAACTCCCTGAGGGCAGGCCCTGTGTCTCATTCACCCCCAGGGCTTGTGGAATCATTGAGTGAAGCATGTGCCAATTTACCCATCATCAGGAGCCTCCGGGAACTCTGGCAGACTTTCGGCCAGCAGGCCTGCTTCTTCCATCTGCCCAGCAGCGAAGGAGATGAGGGATGCAGTCAGGCTTTCTTGGGCTGGAGCAGCCAGTCTTCAAGGTCCCATCCTCCACCTGTCTGTCTGCTCACCACCTCCCTCCTCTGTTCCCACTGTCCGCCAAGGCGCCCCCACACTCCTGTCCTCTCAGCCAGGGCTGGCCTCTACAAGGGTCTTTGCTCCCAGATGGGCGTGTCCCCTTCCCCTGGGCAGGTGCTGAGGTCTCTTTCCACCACCGGCCTCTTGGGCCCCAGAGGGCTGAGAGCCCCCCACCCCAGCTCCTTGCCCTCCCCGTCCCAGAGTGGCTGAGCCCTCCACATCCTCCGAGCGGGGACTGCAGTGGCTCTGTGTCCAAGCAGGGGTTCTGGATCTCCCCCAGTGTGGGGGCCACAGGCCTTGGTGGCTGCTGGGGAAGCCCGGGGCCGGCCGTGCTGGGCGCAGGTGGCGGCAGGGGTAGCAGTGGCGGGTGGGCGTCAGTCGCTGAGCACGGCCCCTGGGAGCTCGCTGGTGAGCGTGTGCCAGCGCTCGATGCGCTTGTCCTTGTTCTTCAGGCAGTCAAACCAGTGCTTCAGGCGCTCCCCCTTGGCGTGGATGCCCAGAACCACACCACCTGCAGGAGGACAGGAGGGGCAGCTGGGGCACAGGGACCCCCAACTCCCAGGCGTGGGGCCCATGCCCCCTCCCAGGTTCTGTGCTCGAAGGCCAGCCTCTCCCACTGCCCGCTGGGTTCTGAGCATGAACAGGACCTGACCTCCATGCCACACTCTGGCCCCGTCAGGGCCCAGCCATCCTGTCTCTCTTCCACCAGGGCAGGGATAGGGGCAGGGTGCAGAGGCAGCATCAGGGGTCAAGGAATGGGGGCCTGAAGAGGGGAGAAAGGGCCGGGCAGCCCCACTATGCGCAGCCACCAGGCCCACTGGGAATTTGGGGCCCTCTAGGGCTCAGAGTCCAGCCCGAGGCACTGCCCATCATTGTCTCTTGTCTGTGCTCCACCACAGAGTGCTGTGTGACCCTCCCAGAACTCCTTCCATCTCTGGGCCTGTCTCTTCCTGGGGCACAAGGGTCATGCTGGAGAAGGTCTGAGGCCCCTGACCTAGGGGCAGGTGGTCCGTGGCTCCAGCTTTCCCCATGGACCAGGAAAGACGGGCTGTGGCCTGATCCAGGACAGGCACACAGTGAGACGGTGTTCCCACTATGCCCCCTTACCAATGAAATCGTTGGATTTTCCAATGTCGTAATCCCAAACGGTGACCTCCAGGGACTTCTTGGCCAGGTCCCCATGCTTGATCTCATAACAGAACTCCTGCTGGCAAGAAGGGAGTGTTACGGCTGATGCCACGAGGCCTGGGCCTCGGCCGGGGGCCAGGAGGGGTATGAGGTGTAGGGAAAGAGGAGGGACGGGAGTGATCAGTGCTCAGAGTGGATGATGGGTGGATGCTCACATGTCTCGCCCACTTCCCCCTGAGCTCCACTGGGGTCTTCAGGGCCCCTGTCCCCTCGCCCGCTTGCTCCTTGTCCCTGAGCCTGCTCTCCCCACACCCCGGGAGCCTCCTGACTGCAGAGGCACTGCACGCCCCACAGTCCTTGTCATCCTGGGCCTCTCTGGGGCCTGGCTTTGCTGACCCCTCCCTTCTCTGTGGGACCCTCCCTTCCATCCGGGGTTCCCCTCACTCTCTGGAAGCATCTTCTCGACCTCCCCTGCCTGCCTCTGGATCACTGGTGTGGCGTGGGCTCTACCCAAGGCCCCTCTGCTCTTCTTTCCTTCTTGTTCCTTGGGGGGAATCCGCATTTCCAGCCGTACTTGCCGCCTTGGGCGGAAGACTTCCTGGGGCCCCAGGGTGTCTCGAGTCCCCTTGCCCCACACAGAGTTTCTCCCCATCTTTCTCACCCCCTCTTTGCCCTGTTGCCTCCATGAGGAACCCAGGACTCCCCTCAACACTTCCCTCCCCCCAGCCCTACATCCGACAAGTCCTGCCAAGAGCTTTCCAGGGGTCCCCCAGCTCCCCTGTGTCTGTGGCTTGGTGCAGCCCCTCCCCACCATCTCTGACCACCCTCCCCATCCCACCATGACCTTTTGAAAACCCAGCCACACCCCCACTGCTGTGGGGCAGAGGAATGGCCTTCATGAAGCTTCACCAGCCCCTCATACCTCATTAAACTCCGGGTTCAGGGTTTTTTTCTTCACCGCTGTCTTATGTTTGGATTTCTTGTCCACATCTGGCCTCAGGTATCTGGAATTACATCCAATGGACAGGCAGAGGATGGGGACATGCTATGGGGTATAGATCAAGCCAGCAGGTATTCAAAGAGCTTTCTGTCCCTGGAGAGAGATTCCTGGGCCCTTCTTTTGTCCTAATCATTGGATTTTCCCAACGCTATTTTGTGGCAAAGGCGAGACGTTGTTTTCCAGAAGCAAGTGGTCCCTTCATCCACCGCACTTCTGTTCACACACACATTCCTGAAGTTAACCCTGGGGGGCGCCCTCCATCCCCCTAGGAAAGGGGTTTTTCCTCATTTCTGGAAGTCTAATTTTGATAAAGCTCACGTTTCCCACCAGAACAGAGTTTTTAGCAGAGTTGGTCTCTTGTTCAAACTTCTTTTTTTTTTTCTCAGATGGCTGACTGCAACCTCCGCCTCCCGGCTTCAAGTGATTCTCCTGCCTCAGCCTCCAGAGTAGCTGGGACTACAGGCATGTGCCGCCATGCGCAGGTAATTTTTGTATTTTCAGTAGAGACAGGGTTTCACCATGTTGGCCAGGCTGGTCTCTAGCTCCTGACCTCAGGTGATCCACCTGCCTCGGCCTCCCAAAGTGCTGGGATTACAGGCGTGAGCCACCACCCCCAGCCTCAAGCTTCTTTTATACAATAGCAGATTTATTGAGATATAATTCACATACCATAAAATCCATCCTTCTGAAGTGTAAAACGCAGTAGCCTTTAGTAGACTCCCAGAGTTGTACAACCGTCACCACTACCTCCACTGGAGCTTTGAGGAAGGACAAGACCTTCTGTGCAGTCACAGGGAGGCCACCTAGATGTTCTTCCCTCCACAGCCACTAAGGCCTTAGACTCTGATGCAGAACAGCTGTCTTCCTCTGAGGCTCAGAGAGGGGGAGTGACTTGCCCAAGGTCACACAGCCCGCAAGCACAAGCGTGGTGCTTGAAAGCCAGGCTGACTCCTTTCTCTATGACAGGGAGGTCATGTGCAGGCTGGAGGAGGGGACAAGAGGTCCCCAGCTTCTTTGCAAAGCTTCTCACCCTGTTCCTGCATAGATAATTGCATGACAATTGCCTTGTCCCTGCTGAATGTGCTCTGGGGTCTCTGGGGTCTCACCCACGACCAACTCCCTGGGCCTGGCACCAGGGAGCTTAACAAACATCTGTCCAGTGAATACCTGCATCCCTAGAAGTGAAGGCACTGCCCAAAGACACGCCCATGTCCAGCTTAACCTGCATCCCTAGAAGTGAAGGCACCGCCCAAAGACACGCCCATGTCCAGCTTATTCTGCCCAGTTCCTCTCCAGAAAGGCTGCATGGTTGACACACAGTGCCTGCGACAAAGCTGAATGCTATCATTTAAAAACTCCTTGCTGGTTTGAGAGGCAGAAAATGATATCTCATAGTTGCTTTACTTTGCATATTTTAAAATTGTGACTTTCATGGCATAAATAATACTGGTTTATTACAGAAGCACTAGAAAATGCATGTGGACAAAAGTTGGGATTAGGAAAGAGAAATGAAGACATATGTCCACACAAAAACCTGTTCATTGCAGCTTTCTACCATCACCAAAAATTGCAAACAACCACACGCCCTTCAACTGGGGAACTCATCAACAACAAACTTGTGGTTTACCCACACAATGGAAGACCACTTAGCAACAAAAAGGACCAAACTCCTGGTACATGCAACTGACAGATGAATCTCAAACGCATTCCTCCATGTGAAAGAAGCCAGACTCACAGGGCAACACAGTATCTGACTGTTTCATGGGAAAGTCTGGAAACGGCAACACTATTGAGACAGAAAACAGGTGAGTGGTTGCCTGGGGCCAGGGAACTTTCTGGGGTCATATTCTCTATGTTGATTCTGGTGGTGGAAACAAGACTGTACCAGCCTGGGTGATACAGCGAGACCCCATCTCTACCAAAAAATTAAAAATTAGCTGGGCATGGTGGTGCATGCCTGTAGTCCCAGCTATTCACAGTGCTGAGGTGGGAAGATGCTTGAGCCCAGGAGTTCAAGGCTGCAATGAGCTATGATTGCGCCACTGCACTTTGGCCTGGACAACAGAGCAAGACCCTGTCTCTAAAAAAAGAAAAGAAAAGAAAAACTCACTGGATATGAATGATACAGGTTGAGGATCCATTATCTGAAATGCTTGGACCAGATGTTTTGAATTTTAGATTTTTTCATATTTTGTAATCTTTGCAGTATATTTACCAGTTCAGCATCCCTAACTCAAAAATTCAAAAATCTGAAATCCCAAACGCGCCAATAAGCATTCCCTTTGAGCGTCATGTCGGTGCTTGGAATGTTTGGGGTTTTGGATTTACAGCTTTGGGACGCTCAACCTGTACCTCAATAAACCTGATTTAAAAAAAGTTTGGGGGGATTCCCCTAAGCCCGCCACCCGGAGACAGCAGATTTCCTTAGTTACTTACTATGCTCCTTGGCCATTTCTCTACGTATTGGTATTGTGTCTGCTGTGAACTGTCCTTGGCCTGTTTGGTGACGGGTGAGGAGCAGGGACAGAAGGGTCCTGCGTGCCCTGCCTTCACAAGCCCCTGGAAGGAAAGTTGTTTTGGGATCTCTGCACCCTCAGCCTGGACAACTTGTGCCCATCTGGTGACCCCTCACTCAGCCACCAGACTTCCACGACAGGCTCCAGCCTCGGCACCTTCAGCCATGGACAGTTCCGCCAGCGTTGCCCTCTGTTCTGCTGTTTTCTCTACCAGAAGTGCCCTTCCCTCCTCACCTGACCACTCTGGGGAGATCCCTCAGCACCCTCCCTGAGCACACCCTACTCTGGCACAAGCCCACCCTGCAAAGCCCCTGAGGCCCGCCCTGTGGCGTCTCTCCCTCCCTTGCTGTCAGGACAGTGGTCCTGGCCACCGGGGCTCACGGAGCCGCCCTGTGCCGTGTACCTCTGAGCCCTCTGCACAGTGCCTTCTGCTTGCCTGTGGCTTTGAGAAGAAACCCCTTCTGGTTATACATAAGACAGCCAGAGAAGGGAGTTGCCCAGGGTGGCACAGCACGTTGCTGCCAGTTACTGCCATTTTCGCTGGCATGAAATGGAGATAACAACAGGAGCGACCGCACAGGCTGCTGAGCGCGTCACACGCAGTCATCGCGCAGCTCAGGGATATTACGTGTAACTCGACATGTCAGCGACTGTCACAGGCACTGCTACTCCTGGGGTTTTCCATCAAACCCTCAAGAGCTGGGCCTGGGGTCAACTTCCAGCCTGGGGAAACTGGGGCAAGTATCACCAGAGATGAGCTTTATAAAAATAATGGTGCTAGCTGGGCATGGTGGCTTGCACCTGTAATCCCAGCACTTTGGGAGGCCGAGCTAGGAGGATCGTTTGAGTCCAGCAGTTTGAGACCAGCCTGGCCAATACGGCAAAATCCAGTCTCTACAAAAAATACAAAAAACAACTAGCCAGGCATGGTGGTGCACACCTGTAGTCCCAGCTACTCAGGAGGCTGAGGGGGAAGGACTGCTTGAGCCCAGGAGTTTGAGGCTGCTGTGAGCTGTGATTGCATCACTGCATTCCAGCCCGGTGACAGAGTGAGTCACTGTCTCAAAAAAGAAAGGAAGAAATAAAGAAAACAAATAAAAATAATAGTGCAGACAAAAGGCCTTGACCCATCTAGCTTTGGCCCTCAGCATCAACCGCTAGATACGTCCCTCCCTTTCTTCTGGGGCACAGGTCACACTCTCTTCCAGGTCTAGGATGCAGCTGAGGGGTGCCCCTCTTACCATCTAATCTGTGCCCTTATTTCCTCTGCTTTAGTGAGGAAGAGGCCCCTGGTCCATGAAGGGGCCTTTCAGAGATGGGGACCCCTGAGGAGCCCTGAGCAGCAGCCCTCGTGTCTCACCCAGGGTGTCTGAAACAGACGTGGAGGTCTCAGGTGAGGCGTGGCTCAGATATAGGGAGTGGCCCACAGCTTGGCCTGTCTTTGAAAGGCCACGTGACCTGGCCCATGGCTGGCAGGTGGGACCCAGCTGCAGGGGTCCAGCAGCACCCACAACAGCCACCTGTGGCAGGAAGGAGCTTGTGGTACAGTGGACAGGCCCTGCCCAGATGGCCTCCCGCCTGCCTGTGGAAGTTGACCAGACCATCTGTCACAGCAGGTAAGACTCTGCTTTCTGGGCAACCCAGCAGGTGACCCTGGAATTCCTGTCCATCTGGCAGGTGGGCATTGAAACTGGTTTAAAAATGTCACACCATAGGCCGGGCACAGTGGCTCACACCTGTAATCCCAGCCCTTTGGGAGGCCAGGGTGGGTGGATCACTTGAGGTCAGGAGTTCAGGACCAGCCTGGCCAACATGGTGAAACCCCGTCTACTAAAAATACAAAAATTAGCCTGGCGTGGTGGCGCATGCCTGTAATCCCAGCTACTTGGGAAGCTGAGGGATGAGAACTGCTTGAACCTGGGAGACAGAGGTTGCAGTGAGCTGAGATCACGCCACTGCACTCCAGCCTGGGCAACAGAGTAAGACTCTGTCTCAAAAAAAAAAAAAAAATCACACCATTTTGGCTTCAGATTGCATATCCTCCTGCAAGGATATATACGCGTGAGATTCAAGTCAATGACAAATCAGAAGAAAAAACATATATATACGCAAACCAGTATCCTACTGTGAGTGTCGTTTGTTGTGTTTTCGACAGCTGTCCATGTTATAATAATTCCTCTAGTTCAAATTTATTCATTTTTAACTTCATAGTACCACATTCTACACACTGCCCATGTCCCCTCAAGCTTCCCCTGGCTCCTGCAACCACAAATCTACTCTCTGCCTCTGTGGGTTGACCTATTCTGGACACTTCATAGAAATAGAGTCCTGCAACACGTGGCCGTCTGTGTCTGGCTTCTCTCGCTTAGCATCTTGTTTTCAAGGTCCTCCCACAGTGTAGCATGCACCTGCTACACTCCTTCTTAGGGCTGATATTCCACGCACCTGCTACACTCCTTCTTAGGGCTGATATTCCACGGACCTGCTACACTCCTTCTTAGGGCTGATATTCCACGCACCTGCTACACTCCTTCTTATGACTGATATTCCACACACCTGCTACACTCCTTCTTAGGGCTGATATTCCACGCACCTGCTACACTCCTTCTTAGGGCTGATATTCCACGCACCTGCTACACTCCTTCTTAGGGCTGATATTCCACACACCTGCTACACTCCTGCTTAGGGCTGATATTCCACGCACCTGCTACACGCCTTCTTATGACTGATACTCCACGCACCTGCTACACTCCTTCTTAGGGCTAATATTCCACTGCAGGGACAGACTTCATTTGTGTATCCATTCATCAGTGGATGGACGCTTGGGGTGTTTCCACTTTTGGCTGTTGTGGATAGTGCTGCTATGAACATTCCTGCACAAGTTTTAGGATGGACATGTTTTTCTTATCTCTTGGGTATATAACTAGGAGTGGAATTGCCAGATCAAATGGTGATTCTGTGTTTAACCTTCTGAGGAACTATCAGCTGCTTCCCAAAGTGGCCATCCCATTATTGTCATATTATTTTTATTTGTTTATTATTATTTTGAGACAGTGTCTCGCTCTGTCACCCTGGCTGGAGTGCAGTGGTGTGATCTCAGCTCACTGCAATCTCCGCCTCCCAGGTTGAAGTGATTTTCCTGCCTCAGCCTCCCAAGTAGCTGCGATTACAGGTGCCCACCACCACACCCAGCTAATTTTTTTATTTTTAGTAGAGACGGGTTTCCCCATATTGGCCAAGCTGGTCTCAAACTCCTGACCTCAGGTGATCCGTGCGCCTCGGCCTCCCAAAGTACTGGGATTACAAGCATGAGCCACTGCACTCGGCCTAATTTATTACTATTTTTAACTGTAGAGACAAGGTCTCAGTATGTTGCCAAGGCTGGTCTCAAATTCCTGGTTTCAAGCAATCCTCTCAAGTAGTTAGGACTACAGGGACATGCCACTACAGCAGGCTAATTTTTAATTTTTTTGTAGAGATGGAGGTCTCACTATGTTGCCCAGGATGGTCTCAAACTCCCAGCCTCAAGCAATCCTCCTGCCTTGGCCTCCCAAAGTGTTGGGAATGTAAGTGTAACTCACTGCACCTGCCACATACAATTTTTAAAGTGACAGAAATATGATCATGGCCATGGGAATGGTGCCCCTAGAGCTGTGCCACGAGGAGTACTGGCCTCTTCATGGTGCCAAGATGTCCCTGAGGCCTTAGTCACCTGGGTCCTTGGTGTCCCCTAGGTCAGGGCCATCCCTCTGTCATTCCCCCTCCCTGAAGCACCTGCCCCTCCTTTCTGCTGAACTATATTCCTCCCCAAGTCTCACTTTTCCAGAGTCTCCCTGTGAGCTCACACTCATACCTACCTAGTTTCTGAAGAGCCCCGAGCACTGACGGTAGTCACTGTGGCACCTGTGGCACCCTCTCCAAAGGGTCGCCAGCTCCTGCCTGGCTCTCAGAGCTACACAGCCTCTCCTGACCAGGCTCACAGCTCCACAGCTCTACGGCCCAGGCCACCTGGCATGGCCCCCTGAGTTAGTGTCTCTCCCCAGGCCCACCATCAGCCCTGTTGGTAGAGCTAGGCGGACTCTTATCCGCATCTGTGGCCCCAGTATAGGGCTGGGCAAATGTGGGCAGTTGCAAAGGCCTGGCAGAGTTCCTCTGCATCCTCCCCCAGCCTCCTGGCTACCCCCGGCACTGGCCCCGCCTTTTGTCCCCTCCTCCGACTCATGGCCCCTCCTGGGCCCCTCAGTCACAGAGAGGCCTGGACATAGCATCAGGTGATAACTAATATCTGCATGACCCTGGGAAGCCACTCAGCTTCTCTGTCCCTCAGTTTCCCCATCTGTGAAATGGGCTGGCCATGCTTAACCCCTGGAGTTGCCAAGGTAGCCCATCAGGGAACACGGCGCCCCTGTACCTCAGGCACTCCCTGGGTGCCTGCCACCTGGGACCACAGAGCCAGCACACGGACCCCCGTCCTTGGAGGTGAAGACGTGGCAGGCGCCCCTGTACCTCAGGTACTCCCTGGGTGCCTGCCACCTGGGACCACGGAGCCGGCACACAGACCCCCATCCTTGAAGGTGAAGACGTGGCAGGCGCCCCTGTACCTCAGGTACTCCCTGGGTGCCTGCCACCTGGGACCACGGAGCCGGCACACGGACCCCCGTCCTTGGAGGTGAAGACGTGGCAGGTGGTCACATGCACGGCACACTCACGTTTTCACGTAGGGGTCCGAGTAGCCATTGGCGTCCATGGCGGCCAGGTGGGCGCACCGCACGATGCCTACCAGCAGGCCCTGCTTCTGCGAGCTGTACTTGAGGGAGATGAGGATGCGGCCCCGCTCCTCCAGGGACTTGTCTTCGGTCTTGTCCACCTGTTGGACGGGACGGTCACTCAGTCCTCACCTGCTCCCACCCCTCTCTTGGCCGTCCTTGGCCTCCTCTTCCTGAGCCCGCCCATCCAGCTGCTGCAGCCGGGCCTGGTCACGGTCCCTGGTGAGTGGCCTCACTGTGAACTCACAGCCCTTCTGTCATCTCTTCCCTCCCAAGGGCTCTTCCAGGGCTGGATCTGACCCACACCCTCCCTGTTCTTGGCTGCATGTGGCCTACGGTGGCCTTCACAGCCCAGCAAGGGCCAGCCCAGGGGTTGGCAACTGCAGCCCGGGGGCCAGATCAGGCCCGACGCCTGGCTCTGTGTGGGATGTGAGCTAAGCATGGCTCTTACCCTTATTTTAAACAATTTCTTTTTCAAAAAAATAGAGACAGGGGTCTCACTATTTTGCCCAGGCTGATCTCAAACTCCTGGGCTCAAGGGATCTTCCCACCTTGGCCTCCCAAAGTGCTGGGATTACAGACATGAGCCACCGTGCCCAGCTGGTTCTTACTTTTTGGAATAGCAGAAAGAAAAATGAAATGAAAAATATTTTGTGACACATGAAAATGACATGAAATTCACACTTCAGCTTCCATTAACACCATGTTGTTGGAACGCAGCCTTGCCAGCTCCGTGATGCTTCTCTATGGCTGCTTTTGCCCTAAGGACAGAGCTGCATGGTGGCCACAGATTGCGAGGCACACAGAGCCTAACATTAGTGCTAAGCGGCCCTTCACGGGTCTGCAGCCCCCGGCCTGGCGCGCTCGGCTTCCGCGGACGGTCTTCCACCAGGTCCTCCTCACAGCCCGCCCTGACTTTCCCTTGGCTTTGAAGCCGGGTCCCACCTCCACACCTTTGCGCACCCTTAATCCACAGCTCCAGCACCCTCCTCTGACCTCCTCAGTGTTCACCGTTGATAAATTCCTGGTCCTTCTGGGCCTGGGGGGCTTTTCTGACCCTCAGGGTGGGTTGGCCGTCCCCTCTGCGCGCCCACTGCCTCAGGTTTATCCTGTCATGGCCCGGTGTGGCCCCCTGCTTCCTCAGGGGTCTGCCCCAGCCTCTAAGTTCCTTGAAGTTGGAACTCTACCTGTAAATTTTGATTTTGACAGAGTCTGACTCTTGTCACCCAGGCTGGAGTGCAGTGGCACGATCTTGGCTCACTACAACCTCTGCCTCCCGGGTTTAAGTGATTCTCCTGCCTCAGCCTTCTGAGTAGCTGGGACTAGTCTAATTTTTGTATTTTTTGGTAGAGACAGGGTTTTGCCATGTCTGCCAGGCTGGTCTCGAATTCCTGACCTCAAGTGATCCACCCACCTCAGCCTCCTAAAGTGCTGGGATTACAGGTATGAGCCACCGCATCCAGATAATACCTGTGTCATCTTTAATACCTCAGGGCTGGGCAAGGGCCTGGCACGAAGGGCCCACTGGAGGCTTGTACTAGTGAAGGCAGGAATGGAGGGACAGATGGTCCCCTGTGCATTCAACCTCATACAAGCAACTCCAGCCTGGGGGTTCAAAGAAAGGCAGAAAGGTCTGCCCATGACAATGGAGCCTGGTGGATGGAAAAGGGTCACCGTGGCCCCAGTTCCCTGAAGGTGCTTCCTGGAGCCTCTCAGGGTGCTGGATGTGGCTCCCTCAGGAGAACCCCGAAGACAGAGTTCTGGTACATTCCTCACCCTGGAGAAGCTGGGAGCCAGGTAGGGAGCCCATCCAGTGCCTTCCCTGCCTCAGCAGCTGCCACTGCCTGCCTCTCAAGGCAGATCTCAGCTCCAGGCCTCCCCATCCCCAGCCAGCCTGATGCTTCTCCATTCCTTGCCCTCCCGAGACTACCCGGCTTCTTCCTTCTGGCTGCTGCACACCCCAAACCCTCTCTCCTAGGCCCTCAGCCCACCCAGACAAACCCAGCTTGAGCCCACTCAGACAAACCCAGGTTGAGCCCACCCAGACATACCCAGCTTGAGCCCACCCAGACATACATAGCTTGAGCCCACCCAGACACGCCCAGCTTGAGCCCACCCAGACATACCCAGCTTGAGCCCACCCAGACATACACAGCTTGAGCCCACGCAGACACGCCCAGCTTGAGCCCACGCGGACACGCCCAGCTTGAGCCCTGTGTCCCCCTGGATCCCCTTAGGACTCTACCAGGCTCCTCTCCTAAGCAGCCCCAGCCACCTCCTTTTGCTCACAACCATGCCCCCCAAGCAGCCCCAGCCACCTCCTTTTGCTCACAACCGTGCCCCCTAAGCAGCCCCAGCCACCTCCTTTTGCTCACAACCGTGCCCCCTAAGCAGCCCCAGCCACCTCCTTTTGCTCACAACCGTGCCCCCTAAGCAGCCCCAGCCACCTCCTTTTGCTCACAACCATGCCCCCCAAGCAGCCCCAGCCACCTCCTTTTGCTTACAACCGTGCCCCCCAAGCAGCCCCAGCCACCTCCTTTTGCTCACAACCGTGCCCCCTAAGCAGCCCCAGCCACCTCCTTTTGCTCACAACCGTGCCCCCTAAGCAGCCCCAGCCACCTCCTTTTGCTCACAACCGTGCCCTGCCTAACACTAAAGTGAGTCCCTCTGGCTACATCTAACCCTTTCTGGAGATGAGACTCCTGTGAGGTGAGCAGGGATGTTGAGCAGGGAAGACATACATGCCCCACCGGCCACCTTCGCCACCTCCCACGCCCAGAGCAGACATGGCTAATCGATCCTAGCATTTGCCCTGGGCTCCAACGCCACCTCAGAATCCTTTTCAACACAGTGCTCAGGCAGCCATTCCTGGTGGATCAGGCCAGGCCTGTGAGATCTCGCTATCTGCCGCTCAGGCAGAGCTTTGTGTGTGAGGGCCTCGATGCCCTGTGCTGCTTGTGTCAGTGTGTGTGGTGTGAAAATTAAACAATATAAACCAGCAGGGGCCAGGCACAGTGGCTCACACCTGTAACCCCAGCACTTTGGGAGGCCAAGGCGGGCAGATCACCTGAGGTCAGCAGTTCAGGACCAGCCTGGCCAACATGGTGAGACCCCGTCTCTACTAAAAATACAAAAATTAGCCAGGTGTGGTGGCGGGCCCCTGTAATCCCAGCTATTGGGAGGCTGAGGCAGAAGAATCACTTGAACCCGGGAGGCGGAGGTTGAAGTAAGCCGACATTGCACCACTGCACTCCAGCCTGGGCGACATAGACTCCATCTCATAAAAAAAAAAAAAAAAAAAAAAACCAACCAGCAGGCATATTTTTAGCTCTTTTCTCAGGGGTGGGACATTGTACTTCGGGTTGTTTCATATGAAGACCACTGGGTCTTGCTCAGTATTGCCTTAAAACAGATAATGTTCGCAGACTATAAATTCTAAAACCTACCGCCAGAGGCCTGGCACAGGGGCTCATGCCTGTAATCCCAGCACTTTGGGAGGCCGAGGCAGGAGGATCACTGGAGGTCAGGAGTTTGAGACTTGCCTGGCCAACATGGCGAACCCCCGTCTCTACTAAAAATACCAAAATTAGCCAGGCGTGGTGGCGCACACCTGTAATTCCAGCACTTTGGGAGGCTGAGGCAGGTGGATCATTCAAGGTCAGGAGTTTGAGACACCTGGACAATATGGTGAAACCCCATCTCTACCAAATATACAAAAATTAACCAGGCGTGGCGGCACACGCCTGTAGTCCCAGCTACTCGGGAGGCTAAGGCATGAGAATTGCTTGAACTCAGGAGGTAGAGGTTGCAGTGAGCAGAGATTTTGCCACTGAACTCCAGCCTGGATGACAGAGCAAGACTCAGTCTCAAAAAAAAATAATAATAAAAGTACCACCAGAATGTGGCTGTACTGCCAGGGGTGCATCCCCAGCTGCACTCCTGCGGTCACTGTGAGTCCCCGAACGGCACCAATGAGCCGGTAGCGCATCCAGCAACGCCCTGATCATGGCCACGCACAGGGACGCACATGCTTTCACGAACGCACGCCACACATGTGGACACACACACTGTCGCACACAGACACGTACTGACATATGCTCTTACACACAATTCACACACGAGCACAGACACACACACGCTGACACCCCACGTACATACCCACGTGGTTGTTTGTTTATGCCAGTGATGAAAACTCAGGAACACTAAGGCAGGGCTGGTGTTGCTTTTTTTTTTTTTTTTTAAGACAGAGTCTTGCTCTTGCTCTTGTCACCCAGGCTGGAGTGCAACGGTGCAATCTCGGCTCACTGCAACCTCCGCCTCTCAGGTTCAAGCGATTCTCCTGCCTCAGCCTCCTGAGTAGCTGGGATTACAGGCATGCACCCCCACACCCGGCTAATTTTTTTATTTTTAGCAGAGACGGGGTTTCGCCATGTTGGCCAGGCTCTCTCGAACTCTTGACCTCATGACCCACCTGCCTTGGCCTCCTAAGATGTTGCCTTTCTTAAGTGACATAGACCATGTGGAAAAACCGGGTTACCTGTGGTTAGTGACTAATAATAAAACAGGAAAGGTTATATCCATCACACAAATGTCTGAGGGGGAGAGAATGTGACAAGGAATAAAATTGGATCAAATTCTGCAAAAGTAACTGGGATTCTGGGAAGAAGCCGTGGCCTCAGGCTGACTCGCCCCCGGGGCTTGACTTGGGCTAAGCTCGAGGTGAGTCCACCTCCCTGGGCCCCACTGGGGCTGGGTACACTGGGGACAGCCACCGGGCTCTGTCCTCCCAAACTTGCCCCTTGCCCAGTCCTCTTAGGGTGACAACATGCCATCAAGGGGACCGTGCCTCCGCCTGTGTCCTGAACACTGGGAGGCTGAGGCCCCAGGATTTCTCTTGACCCCAGTGGCACGGGGGACTCCTGGCTTCACCAGCCCTATGAACCAGGTGAAGGTGAGGCCATAGACAAGGGAGGATGGGGAAGGGAAGAGGGACATAGAGACCAAGACTCAGAGGCCGTAGCTGCTGGAGCAGGCCGGGGGCAAATCTGTTCTGACATAACGTTGAGACAAATGCCATTTCTAGGAAAGGATACTCTGCTGTCTCCTCTGCGTATCTCACAGGCACTCAGGTCTAACATGTTCCAAGCGTGCTCCTTGCGCGTCCTGTCCACCCGTGGTCCCTGCTGAGTCCTCTGAGCGCAGCAAACAGCCCCTCAGGCTTCAGTGGCTCAGGCCCCAAACCTCGGATCTGCCCTTCCCTCACCCAAGGACGTCCTATCTGCTGCCTGCACATCCGGTTCAGAATCAAGCCCTCCTACCATTGCCAAGGTCAGGCCAGGGTTGTGCCCATCTCTCCCCATCTCCCCAGGCCTCCTGCCCTCTCCTCCCTCTTCTTCAAGCCATCCTGAGCCCAGGCCAGCAAGCCTGGTAAAATGTCATCCCCCGTGATCCCTCAGCTTAGCACCCTCCCGTGGCCACTCAGAGTGAAAGCCAGGGTCCTTCCTCACCTCCACCCCCTTGACTCTCCATGCTCACCTCCCCGGTCTCCCCTCCCCTCTCACTCTGCCCCTCATGAGTCCCATCACAGGCAGGAAGTTCTGCCTTCCCAGCACCTGCCACCGAGCCAGGTACACAGCAGGTGCTCAATCAATCCTCTCACCGGCAGCTGCTTCTCCAGGCAGATGCTGAAGGTCTTGGTGTGGTTAGGTTTCAGCTTCTTCAGGGGCACACGTGTCTCCCCGATGAACTCATTGTGCCGGAATTTGTCCTCGTCACACACAGAGATCCTAGCGGGGGCGGTGGTGAGGGGCACAGCCAGTGCCTCAGACGCACTGGGCATGGTGGAGATGTGCGCAGGTAGGGCCAGCCCTGGCTTCTCCTGCCCCAAGCCCTGCCCTGGTCTGGGGTGGGAGACGCACAAGATGCCTGGGCCCTGACAGGGGCAGAGTGTGGCACGATATCAGGCACTGTCCTCATGGACAAGTGTCCTCAGGTTGGAAGAGGGGACAGGAGAAGGCAGAACCAGTGCCAGGAGTAGCCAGGAGGCTGGGAGAGCCGGTTCTCTGGAGGGAACCACCTCCAGCACCCTGAGAGGCCCCAGGAAGCACCTTCAGGGGACTGGGGCCAGGGTGACCCTTTTCCACCCACCAGGCTCCATTGGCATGGGCAGACCTTTCTGCCTTTCTTCAAGCCCCCAGGCTGGAGTTGCTGGCATGAGGTTGAACCCACAGGGGACCATCTGACCCTCCAGTCCTGCCTTCATTAGGAAAAGCCGGGTGGGAGTGGGGGTTGGGGAGGGAGCAGGCGGCCTGGGGCCCTCACCCACCGCAGGGTCTTGCGGATCATGTCTTCATCTGTGATCCCGTAGTAAGTGAGGGTCTCGTTCCATGTGGGGTTCAGAGTGTTACGGAGAGTTTTTGTTCTGAGCTTATTTGCCTGGAGAAGAGAAAAATGATCTTATTAGCATCAAACTGTGTGTCAAACAGAACAATGGCCCCCAGAGATGGCCACGTGCTCATCTTGGAGCCTGTGAATGTGTTATCAACATGGCCAAGTGGACTGAGGCTGCAGGTGGACTTAGGGTTGGTAATGAGCTGACATTAGAATAGGGAGATTATCCTAGATTGTTGGCTGGCCCAATGTGGTCACAGGGTTCTTAAAAGCAGAAGAATGGACAGAGAAGACAGTCAGGGACGTCACCAAGGAAGGGGGCCAGAGAGATGCAATGGGGCCCGCTGTGAAGGTGGAGGAAGCGGCCACAAGCCCAGGAGGGCCGATGGCCTCTAGAAGCTGGAAAGAGCTAGGAAACTGTGGGCTCCCCGGGCTCCAGAAGGAATGCAGCCTTGCCGACACCTTGATTTTAGCCCAGAGAGAGACCACTGTTGGACTTCTAACCTGCAGAGCAGTCCGAGAGTAAACACGCTGCTTTAAGTCACGAAGTTTGTGGTCATTTGTTGCAGCAGCCATAGGAGGCTCATCCAAGGAGGACCCCACCTCCAGCCCGATGCCATGGGGTAGGTTCTGCAGGAGGCCTGTGTGGAACTGGAGTCTCCTTCCCAGGGCATTCCCTGCCTTTGTGGACCGTCCCCTCTGCCTGGAACCCATCCCGTCCTTGGGTCTGCCTCGGGGGTGGCCCCTCCGAGTTGGAATATTGCTGCCACTCCCTCCTCCTGTGCCAGCGGCTCTGAGCTCCTTGTCTGAATCGGTCTGATGCCTGCCACACCTGGCCCAGGCTGGGAGGTCAGACAGCCTGGGCTTCCAATTCCAGCTCTGTGGCAGCATCAGGTTCCCCACTGTGGAAAGAGCACAGGAATCCCTCTCTCCCATTGCTTTCAGGAGCTGTTTGTAAGGAGACTGCTCTTTATAAAACACTAGGGAAAGTCCTGGGGACTTCCTACAACTCGGCAGCCATGCACTGCCGGCTCCAGTCCCACAAATGAAGGGTCACTGAGCACACTTCCCTGGTCATACTCGCCCTCAGCCCTCACATCCCTGAGCCCTTCTTGCAGCATAAGCGCATCAAGACCCGGTGTGGGGAGCCCATTTCTTCCCCAGGAGTAGGTGGTGGGGCACTGCCATTTCTCCTACAGCCCTGCCTTCCCTAGAGAAGGGGGAAGGGCCCCTTCTGGGGTGGTCCTCCTGGGCTGCTGTGGGCCCCAGGCCTACCCATTTAGCCCCCACGTAAACTCAGACTCTGCCCCATGAGATTAAAAATAAAACAGCACTGAAGTGTAGGATGCACAGAAGGAAGTCTAATTAAGTTCTGACTTTCCATGGCCCAAGGTCACCTTGATGCTTTTATTTAACAGCAATTTTTCTCTCTCCTGTCCGAGATGCACCTGTTGTGCTGGTGCCCTGAGCACATGTGTGGTCGGACGCTTGGGTCATCCGGCGTAGGAATGAGGGGCAGATTCTGCCCACTTCATCCCCCTTACGGAGAGTCAGGGCATCCTGTGGTCAAACACATGGGGCAGATTCTGCCCACTTCATCCCCCTTACGGAGAGTCAGGGAACAGCCCATCAACACGTTAGATGCTCTGAGAAGTCCTGTGGTACAGAAACCTGTTTAACAATGTTTCCCCATGTTATTTAACCACGGAGTCCTTTGTTTGCACCTAATAGTAACTTCCAGCTGAGAATGCTTCTTATAAAATGCTGGCCTGGAAATTCTCCAGGGGTTTCCCCAGATCAGCAGGTAGGTAACGCTGACTCGTGAGGTCCCCAGGAGGCAACAGGGTGTGGGGCAGACTGGGTGCTCTGTGTGCAGTTGAATGGCTGAGGTCCCATCAGCTTGCTTGGACTCTGAGGGGAGTGGCAGCTGTGGGCCTCCCTGGGTGCCCGCAGCCCAGTCCAGGCCCCAAAGCAAAAGGATCAGAGTGCATTGCCTGAGGTGGTGGGCGGGTGCAGCTGGTGGGCAGGCCTGGGTGGAACCCCTCACCTTACTGGCTCCTGGCAGCAGGTGCAGCTTGACGTAGGGGTCTGCCAGCCCATTGTGGTCCATTGGCTTCAGGCCCTGGGCAGAGAACAGCAAACGGTGTGAACTGGAAATCGGAGAGATGGAACTGACAGGGCCTGCAGATGCCCTTGTCCCCTGGGTCTCCTGGCTGGGTCCATTCATGGCCCCTTTCACAGAAGCCCCCGGGCCCCACACCTCCAGATGGAGGGAGTGAGGATGGCTCAATGCTGATGCAATCTCCCCTCCCCAAAACATCCTGGCCCAGGGCAGCTGTCATGGGGCCTCTGTCAGGACAGACTTTCTCTTCTCCTCATCCTGGAAGCCAGGTGGCTCCCCCTTCTCTGAGCCTCCCTCTCCACCCCGCTTTGCTCAGGCCCTGCCATCATCCTGACTCCCGTCCCCCATCTACCAAGCATGGCCTCCTGAGTGGCCACGCCCCTCACTGACCCTAAATCCACGTAACCCCGGGACACAGTCCGAGACTAGGCCCCATTTCTGGCCATATTTGCCACAACTCCCAGTCAGTCCACAGAGATCACACAAGCAGACTGGTCACAGAGGGTCCCTCCACAAGATGGCACCCCTCTCTCACTCTGGTTCTTTTAGAAAACCCAGCCACGCGTGCACAGCCAGAGGCACACAGAAGCACGGACAGAGAGGGGCTTTGCTGACCTCAGCAGGCTCTTGTCTCTGAAAATTGCATTTGCTTCCTTCTGGGATGGTGCACAGGGATGCAGGGAGGCAGCTGTGGCATCTGTGGGGGTGCAGCCGGCAACCCCAGGATAGTATTCAAAGGGCTTCTACCCAGCCGGGTCGGGGAGGCAGCTCGGCGGCTCACACCAGGCCCATCTCCAAGGGGAGGCTGGGGCTCCCTCCCAGGCCCACCCCACCTCGGTTTGACGGAGCTCTGGGGGATGCGGCAGGGGCTTCCAACCACCTACTTCCCTGCCACTGGCAAAGGGCAGAGGTTTGGGGGCCTGGCTGGCTTGGGCTCCAGGCTCAGCTCCTGTTCACCAGCTGGGAAGTGGATGAGTTACTTTGCACGCTAAGCCTCAGCTTTATCATCTGTTAAAGGGGTTGGCCGGGCACGGTGGCTCACGCCTGTAATCCCAGCGCTTGAGCCCAGGAGTTCAAGACCAGCCTGGGCAACACAGTAAAACCCTGTCTCTTCAAAAAACTAAAAAATTAGCTGGGTGGGGTGGCACGTGCCTGTGGTTCCAGCAGCTAGGGAAGCTGAGGTGGGAGGATCGCTTGAACCTGGGACACGGAGGCTGCAGTGAACCGTGATCGCACCACTGCACTCCAGCCTGGGTGACAGAGTGAGACCCTGTCTCAAGTTAAAAAAAAAAAAAAAAAAGGGCAGGGGTGTAATACTCCCACCTTCCTAGGGCTGGAGTGAGAGGGAGGGAGACCGTGTGGACGCAGGGCCTGGCAGGCAGGGTTTGCTCCCTTCCCTGCACGCCAGGCCCCCGTGAGACGCCGGAGAAGTGGCTGAGGTCTGCTGGGCGCATCTGAGCTGTGCCCTGCACTGTGGGGCTGCCTCTGGGACAGGGCCTGGCTCAGTGGCCCAACACGTGCTCAAGGTGACAAGGCTGCTCTTCCAAACCCAACTCCCTCACCCTGCCTTGCACCTCTCCCACCAAGTGCCTGAAGCGCAGAGTTCTGGGAATCTGGTGGCCCGGCCTGACCAGGCGGTGCCTGACTGCTGTGTCTTATTCTTATGGTCCTTATACATTTGTTTGTTGTAGCTTAAAATGTTTCCATTTGGGCCACATTTCCCGACACGTTTCACTTACAAACCTTTGGGCCGCCACATGTTCTGGCGTATGTCTTTCCAGTGGCTCTGGTGGTCCCACCTCCGTACCCCGAGACACCCGTGGGAGCTAGGCTGGGTCGAGGGGCGCTGTCATGCTGGGACGGGAGGGATGCCTGCTCTGTCCTTCAGACCCCGGGACTGTGACGAGGCCCCTGCTGCTGCTCTCTACTCCTCCACCCGGCAGTTCCCTGAGCACCCTGGGCAGCCACACATTTCGCCAAAAGCAAAAGGACCAGCAGGCACTGCCTGAGGCCCTGTCACTGTGCTGCCACCAACTTCTGTGCCCAAACAGGCAGCTTCCCTGGCCCTGACCCGGGGTTCCGCCAGTGCCTCCACCTTCTGTGGGCCTGGCCTCCCACGAAGCCTGACCTCTGTCCACGGAAGGGGAAGGTCGGGAGGCTGTTTCCAGGGCAGGGAGCTGCTAGTGGGGCCCTTGGGCACATGCTCCCCAGCTTGGGAGTTGGCAAGAGACATAAACTGATCCCATGGTTTAGGGGTGGGCCTCACGGGAGGTGACGTGGTTTGGCGGTGTCCCCACCCAAATCTCATCAGGAGTTGTACTCCCATAATTCCTACAGGTTGTGGGAAGGACCCAGTGGGAGATAACCGAGTCACAAGGGGAGGTTTCTCCCAGACTGCTCTTGACGTAGTGAATACGTCTCACGAGATCTCATGGTCTGACACTGTCCTTGAGGTAGTGAATACATCTCACGAGATCTGATGGCCTGATAAGGGGAAACCCGTTTTCCTTGGCTCTCATTCTCTCTCTTGCCACCAAACATGTGAGAAGTGCCTTTCACTTTCAGCCATAACTGTGAGGTCTTCTCAGCCATGTGTAATGGCAAGTCCAATAAACCTCTTTCCTTTATAAATTACACAGTCTCAGGTATGTCTTTATCGGCAGCATGAAAATGGACTAATACAGGGGGGATGGGCGGAAGCGGCCCCGGGGGAGGCCCTGGCTGGTACTGGCACTGAGGGAACAGATGGGGGGTCTGGCTTTGAGAGGAGAGCCTCTCCCCAAAAACCTAGCCCTGCCCCGCCCTGGGCCTCTCAGAGGCTGTTGCTGGTGAAGTGTTCAGAAGAGGAGCTTTCTAGTCTGAAGTATCATTCAGCCTGAAAAGGAAGTTTTGACACGTGCTGCAATGGGGATGAAGCCTGAAGACATTCTGCGGAGTGAAAGAAGGCAGACTCAAAAGGACAGATCCCGGGGACTGCAGACTCAAAAGGACAGATACCGGGAGACTGCACTTACATGAGGTCCCTAGAATAGTCAAATCCATAGAGAAGGAAGCCAAATGGCAGCCTCCCCAGGGGCCAGGGGAGGAGGAAGGGGGGAGCTGTTGTTTAATGGGTCCAGTTTAGTTTTGCAAGCTGAAGAGGGCTCTGGAGATGGGTTTCACAGCAGTGTGAAGGTGGAAGGTACTTAGCACAATTGAACTGTATGCTAAAAATGGTTGAGCGCTGAGGGAAGAAGTAAAAAAAAGTGGTTGAGGTGGGAAATGTATATCTGTGTATTTTACTACAATAAAAATAAAAAGTCTCCCAGAACTGGTAGTGCCAGGGGCCGCGTGTTAACTCATTTAATGCTCACAACAGGCATGTAGGGCAGGGACAACCAACCCTATTTACAGATGGGCAAACTGAGACTGACGCTTATAAGGGGGAACAAGCAAGGGTGCACCCCAGGGTGTCCAGCCCCCACCCTGGCCCTCCAGAGGCCAGCTCTGCTTCAGCTCACCCACCCTGGGCCCCTCCCCACACCCCAGCCCAGAGCCCCAGCTCTTCCCCAGCCTGCACCACCCCTTCCCTACAGAACTGGATTTACACAGAGAAGGAACTGGGCCTCCCACCCCCACTTCTGATACCTGAGGGATACAGCCCAAAGTGGACACACACTTACATGTGTGCACGCACAGTACCACACATGTACACACAGAGACACACATACAGCCATGTATGTGCATACACACAAACGCACCTGGAGCTGGGAAGGGAAGGCCCTGGTGTCTGGCATGGAGAGAGGAAGGGGTGGGCTTTGGCCAGAGTGGCCTGGCAGCCGGCACCTCTCCAGTCCCCAGGCCTGGACCACCTCTACAAAGTTGGACAGAGGGAAAGGAGGAAGGGTCTAGCTTGGTCTCTACCTTGGCACAGCTGGGGTTTGACAAATGCTCAGTTCTGCTCCTAGGGGTGGGCTGGAGCCCCCGCCAGGCAGGGCTGGACATGCCCTGAGTCATAGCATGGGTGGTTCTAGAGGAGAGGGCAGGGGTGGGATGGAGCGTGCAGGCCTCTCAGTGCCCTACCAGGGCCCTGAGGCTGGCGTGGATGGCACTCACACCTACCCATGGCAGTCCACATGTGGCCCAGGCTGGGCTGGGGGACAGCCTGGGGTGGCACGCAGTAGCCTGTCCTGCTGGGTGGCCATGGTGCCAAGGGCAGCCCTCGCTGCCAGGCTGGGAGGAGGGGCAGGGGGCCTGCAGGTTGGGAGGCTGGGTGGGGCCTGGGCCCAGGCAGCTCTGTGGGAAGCCGCTGGATCTGAGCTGGGCTGGCTCAGGCCCTTCCATGGCACTACTAGGGAGACTCTACTGGCCATGCAGGCCCTTACCTTGCGAGAGAACATCAATTTTGGCACCTTCCTCCCACAGGGAGCGATGGGGTGAGGGGAAGGGAACAGGACAGTTGAGAACATGGAGCTGACACATGCTTGAGCGGCAGAGCCAGAGGGCAGCACCAGAGGCCGGGCCAGGCTGCAGAAGGGAGCACCAGGGGCCGGGCCCGGCTGCAGAGGGCAGCACCAGGGGCCGGGCCAGGCTGCAGAGGGCAGCACCAGGGATTGGGCCAGGCTGCAGAGGGGAGCACCAGCGGCCGGGCCAGGCTGCAGAGGGGAGCACCAGCGGCCGGGCCAGGCTGCAGAGGGCAGCACCAGGGGCCGGGCCAGGCTGCAGAGGGCAGCACCAGGGGCCGGGCCAGGCTGCAGAGGGGAGCACCAGGGGCCGGGCCAGGCTGCAGAGGGGAGCACCAGCGGCCGGGCCAGGCTGCAGAGGGCAGCACCAGGGACCGGGCCAGGCTGCAGAGGGCAGCACCAGGGGCCGGGCCAGGCTGCAGAGGGGAGCACCAGGGGCCGGGCCAGGCTGCAGAGGGGAGCACCAGGGGCCGGGCCAGGCTGCAGAGGGGAGCACCAGGGGCCGGGCCAGGCTGCAGAGGACAGCACCAGGGGCCGGGCCAGGCTGCAGAGGGCAGCACCAGGGGCCGGGCCAGGCTGCAGAGGGGAGCACCAGGGGCCGGGCCAGGCTGCAGAGGGCAGCACCAGGGGCCGGGCCAGGCTGCAGAGGGGAGCAGAGGGGAGCACCAGGGACCAGGCCAGGCTGCAGAGGGGTCCACAGGCACCCACAACCCCAGCCCACGTAATGAGGCTCAGAGGGCCTCTGGGCTCAGGCCCTGGAAACCCTGCCTGGAGTGGCATCGGCCTCCTACAGTGGCTCGGCTTCCAGGGTGCAAAGTGGGGTCCCCACTCCTCAGGGCGTCTGGGAGGCCTGGAGGCACCAGCACCCAACCCGCCCTCCCTTGGCCTGCAGGACAGACATCACCCTGCCCCTCTCTTTCCCTCTCAGCAGCCCCTCCCCAGGCTCGAGAGTCCTCGGTCCAGGCCTTCATCTTCCCATTCTCATCTGTTTCTTTGCTCCCCGCAATGCCTGACTGTCCAAGGCCTTTCTTGGGGATGGGTATTCAAGAAGGTTTAAAGAAGAATTCCTTCCTGGCCCCACACCCCACACAGCGCAGACATCCAAAAGCCTGGACAGGAACCTGGGGAGTGGTGTGGTCTGGCCTCCCTGACCTAGGCCCTCTCGAGGACCCCGGGCCAGGGAATTTGGGGGCAGGCTGGCGGGGCCTACCTTGGCCTTGGTGATGGTGCAGTGGAGGGCGTTGTTCTCCTGGTCATACAGCAGGCTGAAGTCCAGCGTGCCCAGGGCGGCTGCGGACAGAGGAGGGCACAGGTCCCACCCTGGCCCCATCTTGGAGAGGCTTCGCCTGCCCCTGTGAGACCAGATGAGCCTGGCCTGGGCAGGTGCCACCGTTCCATGGCGGCTGCCACCAACCAAGCACCTGCTCTATGCCAGCCCCTCACCCATCCTCCCAGTCCCACCCAACCCTGGGAAGTCACAATAATCTCCCCACTTTCCAGAGGAGGAGCTGAGACCCAGAGAGGTCAGGTGGGTCACTCCAGTTCCCTGTCTGGCCCAGTGCGTGGCCCACCTGAGCTGGGCACCCAGCCAAAGGAGTTCCTGCCCTCCTGGTGCAACTGCCAGTCTGGGCCCCGTGCCTCAGTTTCCCTCACCTGTGAAATGTCACAAGGATCACACAAGGCGGAGGAGACGAGGCTTTGAGAGGGACAGGCCCTGGCCAGGAAGATCAGCTGATTTGCTCAACAGTCCCCCAGCCAACACACAGGACTGCAGCTCCTCTGTCTCTCTGGCCCGTTGGGAACCCCGAGCAGGCCGTGAGGAGCCAGCTGGGTCCTCATACTGCTGCCCCCAAGTCTCTCAATGGCAGTGGTAACTCCCAAAAGCCGGGGGGAGGGTGCAGCCATAATTGGGGGAGGTTGCAGCCATAATTGGGTGCAGCTGCCTCCCTCCCCGGGGGCAATCACTCATAGCAGCTGTGGCTTTCCATGCAGAAGCGGCTCCCAGCATGAAGGCCGAGGTGATGGTGGGGGCAGAGCTTGGAGATGATGGTGGGGGGCAGAGCTTGGGGGCAGTCCGCAGACAGCAACATGCACATTCACAGATGGCTTCAGAAGCCCAGAGCCTGCTCCCAGGCTGCAGGGCTGGTCAACTGGTGTCACATTCCTTCATTATTTACCAAGTGTTTACAACATGCCAGACTCTAGGGGATGGACATCTGTGAGGCAGAGTCCCTACCCCAAGGAAAGCACAGCCTAAGGGGAGGAACAAATGGAAATAATTTGCCGCAGTAGAGTCTGGTGAGCCGGGAGCCATGGGGAGCCCATGTGAATTGGGACCACCAGGGAAGGCTTCCTGGAGGAGGTGATGCTTCACCTGAGCCATGAGGGATGAGTAGGAGTTGGCCAATGGCAAAGAGGGGCTGGGGGAGGTGACGATTCCAACCACAGGCCAACCAGCAGGTGCGGGCTTAGTGGCTGGTGTGATCCCGGGATAAGGGAAGGCCAAACTTGAAAGACTGTGCTCTTCAGGCTCTGAGCTAGGCTCCCAACATGGATCTAGATCCAATTACAGCCACACCTGACCAGGCCCAGCATGTACATCTCATCTGCGGCTGCTTTCCTACTTCAGAAGCAGACCCTATGGCCTGCACAGCTGAAAATATTTACTATCCAGCCCTTCTTTATAGAACAAGTTTGCAGATCTCTGGGCGAGTGCTGGGCCCAGGCATAACAAAGTTTCTTGGGTCTGCAGGGAAATTGGCTAATGAAAGGCCACGAGTGTGGAGTGTCCTTTATTCTGAGCTGGTGATGGGAGTGGCATTTGTCTAGATCATCCCCTTCTAACACGGATCAGGCACATGTCTCTGTCTTCGCAGCAGTGTGGGGTGCAAGACCTGCCCTCTGACATCAGTCTCCTCGGTTCAAATCCCAGCGTGCACTTCCCTGCTGTGTGGCCAGCTTATCTAACATCTTTATGCCTCAGTTTACTCATCTGTAAAATGGAGACAACGGTAGTATCCACCTCACAGCACAGTGTGCCTGGGGTGTAGGAGGTGCTCAGTAGATCATTATAGAAGGAGCAGATCCCTATGGTGGATTTTCTAGCTAACAGTACTGGCTTCTCTAAGACCCATTCTGGAATGAAACTGTCCTCAATTGGCTCATTTCCCTCCCTGCCTTTGGGAACAGAACATACAAATAGTCACTTAAACTTTTCTGAATAACCTGAGTCATTGCTATGGCCACGATGACTCTTCCGTATGTCACGGTCATGGTCCAGAGGCAAAAGGGGACACGAAGCAACCCCTGCACCAGAGGGTCCCGGGTGGCCCTCTTTTCGGTTTTCTTCATTTTTCTGCCTCTCCCTTTGACATCAGCCTGAAACTCCTATTAGATTACTTGTCTGTGTTGGCGCAGACAGCTCTCACCTATTCAATAATTGTTTCTCCCATGAGACCAGGTGATGATACTTGTTGGAACTGTGTGCAAACTAAGAGCCAACAGGCCTTGAGTGGCTGGTGCGGTGCTCATGCCTGTCATCCCAGCAGTTTGGGAGGCCGAAGAGGATGGATCACTCGAGCTCAGGAGTTCGAGACCAGCCTGGCCAACATGGCAACAAAAACTACAAAAATGGCCGGGTGTGGTGGCTCACGCCTATAATCCCAGCACTTTGGGAGGCTGAGGCGGGTGGATCACTTGAGCCCAGGATTTCAAGACCGGCCTGGCCAACATGGAAACACCCATTTCTACAAAAAATACAAAAATAGCCGGGCATGGTGGCGCATGCCTGTGGTCCCAGCTACTCGGTAGGCTGAGGTGGGAGGACCGCTTGAGCCCAGGAAGTTGAGGCTACAGTGAGTGTGACTGTGCCACTGTATCCAACCTGGGCGACAGAGCGAGATCCTGTCTCAAAAAAATAAATAAATACTAGGTCTTGAGTGAAGCCTGAGGCACGTTCTCCTGAGCACGGTATGTGTGCAGCAGCAATGGCTGTAGCTGGCCTTCAGCTGCCTGCATGCTAGCTGCCATCTCCACACCAGGCAGGTGAGGCTGCAGGAAGGGAGGTATATCCCACTGCTCCTGCAGCAATGAACACAGCCACAGCCCAAGATGCACCAATCTGTGCTTTTGTAAGAATATTCTCTGAAGCTGCTGGCTTTACATGAGAGTAAATGGATCTGCTGTTCAGGTCAGGCCTACCTGGGGTTTGTTCCCCCAGCGAATTAGCCCCCTGAGCACAGGGACCATGCCTTGGCCACACCTGTGAGACCCACAAACAGCAGATGCAGACACACATGGCTGGTCCATTCAAACCAACTTGCCCTCCAGGTGCTCCCAGGAGCTGGGATCTGGTGTGACACCCAAGCGTAAAAATGCACATTCTCATTTCTGCCTGTTTCCCAACCCCAGAGAAGGACAGCCAGAAGACAGAGCGGCTGCCTGCTCCCCCTGGGACACCCAGCTCCTGGAGGGGAGGAGCCCCTGCACTGGCTCTACAGAAACCCCTGTCCAAGGAGGGCAGCGATCTTCTCCCACTGCCTGGGGGGAAAACTGACACCTGTCACCACCTCCTGGGAAGGAACAGCACACCCAGTGTGTCACCAGGAAGGGACTGATGAATTTCTTTGAACTCCACTGGAAGGTCTGTAAGAAGTGATAGTTCATAAATAGAAGCTCAGTCACAATTTTGAGAGGCTGGTGAAGCTCTCTTACGGAGCACATGGCCCAAACTCTTCATTTCCCTTTAGAGAAATGAGGCTCAGAGAGGGGAGGTGAGCTGCTCAGCGTGGCCCAGCAGACCCAGGCACAGAATCTAGGCCTCTTCACTTCCATCCTGATAGTTTCTCCCTTAAAGCCTACTGGCTCCCAAGAAGTTTTTTTTTTTTTTTGAGACAGGGTCTTGTTCTGTTACCCAGGCTGGAGTACAGTGGTGCGATCACAGTTCAGCCTCCCAGGCTCAAACGATCCTCTCACCTCAGCCTCCCAAGTAGCTGGGACTACAGGCGCCCACCACCATGCCCGGCTAATTTAAAAAATATATTTACAAAAAAAGAGACAGTGGTGTGTGTGGGGGTGGGGGCGGGGGGGGTAGGTCTCACTACGTTGCTCAGGCTGGTCTTGAACTCCCGGGCTCAAGCAATCCTCCCGCCTTCACTTCCCAAAGTGCTGGGATTACAGGCACACACGGGCCACTCTGCCCTGGTCCAAAAAGCTTTTTTTTGGCCACTTTGTTTAGCTGAAATCTTAGGAGGATGCAACCAAGAAACAAAAAGAGAGAAAAGCAGAGTTGCTCTAGGGGAAGGAGAGTGGGGGCTCAGCCGCTGCCCTGCCCTGGGAGCCCTCCGAGTTCGAAAAGCACCTTGGGCTTGTGCTGGGCGTGAGGAGGGCCCTAAGGGCAGGAGAAGGTGCTTCTCTGTGAGCCACAGTGCCCTGCCCTTGGGGCGCTCCGATCACATGACCCCACTGAAGTTTACATCTTCGGAAAAATCATGAGGGTTGGTCACTAATGGGCCTTTGAGAGTTGTCACCCGCTTGTCGATAATTACAGAGCTTTAATGGGGCTAATTCAGAGAAAATCAAGCTCAAGCCCCTGTTGGCTCCTCTAAGGCCGAACATCCCCTGCTTGGCTGATGGAGACCTGACAGCATCATCATAACCTTGGTTTGCGCCTGGACTTTCCTGACACCCTTGGGAATAGGAAATCTGCCCTGATTTTTTTTTTTTTTTAAGAAAAATGTCAGGCTCTCAAATAGTTTAAAAAAACAAAACAAAACAACTGTGGCAAGGACCATAGAAAATCATCAAGCTTGTGTTGAAAGCATTTTATAGTTGGGGAAACAGCCATTCAGCCAGGCCGGCACTGCAGGGGGGACAGAGAGAAACGAGCCATCATCCCTGCTTCCCAGGAGCTTAGAGACGAGTGTTAAGATTTTTATAAACATCTTCATTCATCTGCTTTAAATTGTTGAAAGGTTCTCCATCAACTCCTGGACTCAGTTCAGCCTCCTTGGTGTGGCATTCAAGACCTTGTGTGATATGACCACTTTGGCCTCCTCATAGGTCTCTTCCCCTTCTTTGAGCCACTTGGCTCTATTGTTTTGCCTACACTGGGCTGAGTTTCTGACACTTCAGGACCTGTGTACACAGCTGTCCCTCTGCCAAGAGCACCTCCCTTTCCTCTTTTCCCTCTGTCAGCCCACCTCCTCCCTCCTCCCAGTCTTAGGGCTGAGCCCTCTCTGTGAGTGACCTCCGCTAGCCAGAGCTTTCCATCTGGGTTCTTGCCTCCCTGTCCCTCGCTGTGGGGTCGCCTGTTTGTCTTGGTTTTGATGAACACCCTCAGGTCAGAGGTTGCCTCTCAGCATTCTTGTATCTCTGTGCCTAACACAGAGCCTGCCACATAGTTGGTGCCATAACATCGAGTGCATTACAAATATCACAGGTCCAGGTAGAACATGACCGGGGCCAAAGAGGTTCTGGGCTCAAAGGAAGGGGCACCACAGCCCATGGGGGCTGGAATATGCCCCCTAACACGGAGAACCTTTGTGGTGGACTCAACGCCTTGTTCTTGCTCCAGACCTGCACAGGCATCAGTCCTGACCCGGTCCTGGGTGAACCACACAGGGCAGGTTTAACACGGGCACGTGATCCAATTCTGGCCAACGAGACAAAAGGACAGGTCTCCTGGGGACTTCTGGGAGAGGTTTCCTCGCTCTTAAACTGAGACACGAGAAAAGGAATCGGCCCTTACCAATTCCTTACCCAGTCAAGGACCTTATTGTTACATGTGATGCCTGGACCTGCAGCAGCCACCTTGGACCTGAGGGTCCTGCTTGGCTGATGGAGACTGACAGCGTCATTCTGACCTTGGTTTGCACCTGAACCTTCCTCACCCAGACACCCTTAGGAATAGGAAACGGGCCTTGATTTTGCTCTACAAGGAAAAGCGCACAGCCACAAGCAAAGATGGAGAGAACCATCACTCCGACAGTGCTGAGGGGCTGCTGCACTGGTGCACCCTGGTGCAGCAAGACCTCAGCTGTCCTCATTGTTTAAGCCACTCTGAGTTGGTTATCTGTCACTTGCAACCCACGGCACTCTAGTGATTACAGCTTTGAAGAATGGACTGGGCTTCCACAGGTGGGTGCCGGGCAGGAGAGCCTCTCAGGTAGGGGCAGCGTGTGGGGTGTGTGGCCCACGGCCCACCTGGAGGGCAGCACGCCACAGAGGTCACCCTAGGAGAACTGGCAGGGCCGACACTGGGTCCTGCTCCTCATTGGGACATCCACTGCCTTTCCTCCCTGTCATCGCCCCTCTTCGAGATCTGCTGGGAACATGCGAGTTGTGTGCTTGTGCTTTGACATGACTTAATAAAGGAAGGGCTTTAAAGAGCCAGGAGAAAAGGCTGAGTAAATAAACAGCACTTCACTCTCTGCCTTGGACAACAGAGCAACCGCCCTCATTTCTTTTTGTCAGAACAGAGATAATCCAATAATTAGGGCAGCAAATAGCATAACCCTGGCTAAAGCCGTAATGAACCATCTGGCTTGAATCATTGAGGCTTATTCTAGGGATCTGGTTGTCACAGCCCAGAGGGGGGCACCGCCTGGGGTACTGGGTGGAAGGCAGTCCCACCCCAGAACCTGTTCCCCCACCATGGACAAGAGCCAAGATTTCTGGGCTCCTGTGCCTAGGATGTTTGTCAGCCTCCCATAGGATCCAAGCCTAGGGTGGGGCCCCCCTCGAAGGGGGCGACAGGGGCCCAAGCTGGCGCTAGCTCAGTGGCACACCGTCCTCCTTAGCTCCTCTGAGCCCGTTTTCAGCATTTCTTTGGCATGTCCTGATAATACGGGTGTGGCCAGCCCACAGTTCAAGCTGGCAAAGCTGCATCCAGCTCTGCCCTGCACTGCTGACCCCATGTGAGTCTGGCCCCTGCACCGCATGTATCTCAGGCCAGGGGCCCAGCCCTGCTGCCAGGACATGCTCCCTGAAGGGCTGCTGAGCTGATGGATTGGAGATGGAGCTGGCTGGCCTGAGTTTCTAGCTTCCTGGTCCCCTCCTTGCTTTGTGGGTTCAGAGACAGCAAAAAAAAAAAAAAAAAAAAGCCTCTTGGCCATTCGCCATGCAGAGGGCCGTCTGTGGCACCAGGAGGGTGGCCTGAAGCTCTGCCCTCCCCTCTTACTTCCTTGGTGCAGCAGCAGAGATGCCGGAAATGGGAACAACTTTCCCATCCGTTCTTCTGGGGGAGGCTTTGGATTCAGGGCAGCCAAAGCAGTGACTTGGGTCCCACTCAGGGCCCACCCAGGGGATCACCAAGTCCAGGGTGAGCTTCGCACAGGGTGCCAGGGGCAGAGGGGAGGGGGGTGGATCTAGGGCACAGCCCTGAGGGCAAAAAACTCTTCCGACCCAATTTCCCCAAGCTGGCAGGAAAGTGGAGGGACAAGACTGCTCCCCAGCCCCCAAGCCCCAGGGCAGGGCCTTCATATGCCAGGCGCTGGCCCGAGGGCCGTGGTCCAGGCCTCTAGAAAGTGCAAAGCAGGCAGTTTCCCCTGCTCTAACCGGCCACTGCTGATGGGCCTCCCCAGGTGGGGCGATGGGGGGTCTGTGCCCAGGGGGCACTGGTAATCCCTACCTTCAGCTTCTGGTGGCACATTTGATGCTTGGGAAACTCCAGGCCCGCAGCCCACAGGCCCTGGTGAATGTCCAAGCCAGGCGCAGACATCCCTGCTGCGCAGGGGAGGGAGGGGCAGCACCAGCCCTGGAGAAGGGCCACATCCCGGGAAGGGCTGGGGTTTCACGCTGGTTTGCCAGGTCTCAGTGACAAGTCTGGAGCCACAGCTGAGCTAGGAGGGGGTTCTCACATGCCATCCCCACCTCGCGCAAACCGATTCCTCACTGGACTGCGACCTCTTCCGGCCTCGGTTTCCCAGCCAGTCCCGGCTCGGGCCGGACAGGCACCCTCGGGGACGGGAAAAGGCGCCAGGAGCGCCCACCGGCCGGGCCTCGGTCCCGGGACTCCGGCGCTCGCCTGCTCCCAGGGGCTCAGGGCTCAGTCCGGGAGGAGGGGGAGCGGGCTGGGGGGCCCTCTCTGCCCGGGGACCGCGGGCGTAACAGGTGGGCGAAGGTGCGCGGCCCTGGCGAGGGCTGCGGCGGGGTCCATGGACACCGGAGGAGGAAACGCCAAGGTTTTTCCAAAGGACAAGCGGCCCCGCGGTCCTCCTGGTCCTCTGCTCGCGCGCCAGCAAAGCAGCTGCGCTCTGCGGGCCGCCGGGCCCACGCGGGAGGCCGGGCCGCTCCCAGCCTCGGGCCCCTCCCCAGCTCGCCCCAGCCCCGACCCTCGGCCGCGATGCCCTCCCGGAGCGGCTGGCGAGCGGGGAGCGACCGCGCGGCCGGCAGCAACTGGTGTCTCCCCGGGACGCAGCTCCGCCCTTCCCGGGAACAAAAGCAGCCGCCCGCGCCGGAGCTCCGGGAGGGCGGGCTGGCAGGGAGGGGGCGCGGCGCCGGCTCCGAGGAACCCGGCCCCGGAAATGGGACACCCCCAGAGGGTGCCCCCAAACTTCCCTCCTCTCCGGTCTGGGTCGGGGGAGGGCTCGAGGCCGGTGGGCAGGGCGCGGAGAGCGCAGCGAGTGCGCCAGGGGCCCGCAACCCCGCGGCGGGGTTGTGAACCGAGGGAGAGCGCGAGCGCGCGAGGGGGACCGGCGGAGGGAAGCCGCGAGGCCGTGGGGGCGCCGAGCCCGAGCCAGGGGAGGGGGCGCGAAGTCGGCGCGTTGGAAACTTACTGCAGTCGTCCGACTCGTAGCCGTCGGCGTCCGGCTCGTCCTCCGGCGGCTTGGCTGGCGGCCGCGCGGGGCTGGGACCCGGGCTGGGGCCCGGGCTGGAGCCGTAGGCTCCGAAGAGCTGGTCCACATCCTCGTCGTCCTCGCGGGCGCCGTCGGAGGGGCTGCGGCGGCCGGCACCGGCCACAGCCTGGCGCGCGGGGGCGTCCGGGGGTGCAGCGGCTCGGGGCCCGGCGTCCGGGGGCAGGCCCCGCGGGAAGCGGGGGAAGTAGTCGGAGATCTGCTTGATGGGACGGATGGGGCCGGGGCACACGTCGATGGCCATATGCTCCTGGATGCTGATGGTCGCCTTCTCCCCGCGCCGCCGGAGGGTCATGCAGGCAGCGCCGCCCCGCCCCGGGCGCGGCCCGGCCCGGCGCGACCCCGGCCCGGGGGCGGCTCAGCAGGCCCGGCGGGGCGCGGCGGGGGCTGCGGGCATCGCCGGCCGCGCCCCCGGACGGCCCTGACTTGGCTGCTGCCCGCTCCGCTGCGGACGGCGCGAGCGAGTGCCAGAGGCCGGCAGGCAGGGGGCGGGCCCAGCCCGCGTCACCCGGCAGCAACCAAGCAGGGTGAGTGTGCGGGCTGCGCGGGCGGCGCGGAGCGGAGGGAGCCGCGCGGCGCCACACTCACTCGCACTCGCACTCACACCGGCGTGCACGCCGGCCCGGGACCCCGCGCGCGCACACTCGCGGCCAGGCAGGGCCGCCGGGCGCCTTCCGCTCATGCACGCCCGCGGGACAAGCTGAGGGTCAGCCGGGCAGGGACCCGCAGGACGCGCACCCACACGTTCCCGCGCGTGCCAGCCCACGCTGGGCTCCGCTCGCTCTCTCGGGACGCACACATGCGTGTGCAGAGACACGTGGTGGAAGCATCCGCTCGCTCACACCGTAGGTCACACACACAAACGTCTGCATGCGCACATACAGGGTTGGTTTAGGAAGCTGTGACACAGGACACCCCCAATGCACAGGCGCGCACACCTAATGGAGCACACACACGGGTGATCAAGGGCACCCAGGGCACAGGCTTCCATACCCCCAAGCACCCCTAACAAGACGCACAAACATGCGCCCATAGAAGTGATCAGGGGACCCTGGGCACAACTCCTTCTCTCCTCCCCCCTCTAGCAGGACGTGGAGTCACACTCCTAGCGTGTAGGGACAGGCTGCCTACACACGGGCAGGACATGTACACGCTCAACTGCACAAGGACACCGGGGCTCAGTCTGTGCACACATATTCTCAGGTCACATACAACACAGCACTCTAACCTCGGGTCAGTCCCTCACTTGGTCAGTGAGTAGAGTCTGAAGGACCCCCCGGGGCAGGGTGGATGAGAACCTGCACAGGGCCTGGTCAGGAGGGGGTGAGGGCAGGGCCTGGGCGGTGAGTGATGCAATGAGGCTGGGCGGCACCCTCCCCCCACCCCCACTCCTACTCTAGGCCTCCCACGCGGTCAGATCACTAAACAAATCCCAGAGGGCCCAGCCCTGGCTGTCCGGCTTTCCGGGACCAGAGCTCTGTTGGGAACTGCTGCTGCTTGGACAGGTGTGTTCCCGGAAAGCCCTGGGCATGGATGGAATCCTGTTTACCCTCTGGTTTCCACTGACGTGTAAGACACTTAGCTTCTTAGCGGGTGCCTTTGGTGCCTCTGAATGAGGGGCTCCAAGCCTCTCTTGTTCCCCCACCATAACCCCTGCAGAGTGATGGGGAGCAGAGAAAAGAGAGGCAAAGCCTTGCCCTGTGGCTTCCAGCTGCACAGTTCTGGCAGGCTATTTCACCTCTTTGAGCCTCAGTTTCCTCATCTATGAAGTGAGGCTATTTCCAACTGCACGGCATTGTGGCAAGGCCCCATCCAGCACAGAACGACAGGTAAGAGGTGCTCAGCTGGCTTTCCCTTCTCCCTTCCTTTGGAAAGACAAGACTCGTGGTGAGAAGTGATGAGAAATTCATGTTTTGTGGTGAGTTCTGAACTGGGTGGTGGCGGGCACTACCGGCCTTTGAAAACACTGGAGAAACACACGGCATATGTTGTACTGCGCCAAGAACATTCACAGCTGTCATCTCATTGATTCCTTAAACCACCCCACGATGTAGGCAGGGCCTGCTGTTCCCATTTCACAGGGGAGAAAATTAGCGCTCAGGCACAAGGATGTGTCCAGGGTGGCCGCTGGCTGGCGGCAGAGCTGCGATGAGAGCCCAGTGTCCTGACTGTCCGATGCTTCCACTTTCCCTCCCTTCTCCCTTTCCTCCCTCCCTCCCCTCCGCTACAGAGCTCAGGGGCTCAGAGCAGAGTTGGAAACACAGGTAAAACCTTGTTCCCAAAGCTCATCCTGAGGCTTCTTGGACAGGGGAAGCCCAAACTGAGGAGGAGGGGAAGGAGGGAAAAAAAGGAGGGGGAAGAGGAGGATGGGAGGAGGCCAAGAGCCTCAGGGGTTACAGTGGGAATGGACCGGCCGGGGTTCCCTAAAGATAGTCTGAGGTCCTGGTGGGAGAAATATTCAGCCTTCCAAGAGCCAACGGCCAAGGGAAGGACAGAAGAGCCTGGAAGGGCAGCCTGGCACAGAGGGGTTCTCATTTCCAGGAATGCTTAAGGGTATTAATCCTTAAATAGGCACAGAGTGACTTTTTCTGTGCCAGAGGTGGCTGCATCACAAAATGATTACATAATGACGCAGGTATTAAAATACAGACGCTGAACTGTCATTTTATCATTCCTTTACTAAGGAGCTAGAGGGTGTCGTCATCACCTTACAGATGGGGAAACTGAGGCTGCGGGAGGTCAGGTGACTAGCAAGAGGCAGACTGGAGATGAGACCTGGACGTCCTGGCCGCTGAGCCTGCCAAGGCCCTGTGCCTGTGTTCACCGAGAGCTGGCTGCTCCCTCCTGGCCTCTTGTCCTGTGGGTCTGGTTTTTGGAGGATCGGCTCACGGCTCTTGGCTCTGCAGAAGCTGGCTCTTGGGGAGGGTTTTGAAGAAGTCAGGTGGAGGGCCCAGCCTCCTAAGCATGGAGCCAGGGAACCCAAGGATGCCCACTAGAGAAACACATGGCATGTTGGGGTCTACCCTTTGGCAGGTGGCAGAGTTGAAATCCACTCTAGGTCTGAATTTGCCCAGCTCTGAGCCCAGCTGAAATGGGGTAGGGCCTCCCCAAGGGATAGAAGTGGATAGAAGTGGTGTTATCTGGGCAAGTGTCCACTTTCTAGAAAGAGCATAGGTCAGGGAGTAGGCAGACATAGAGTCAAAAGTCAGGTGTGCCTCCTCCTAAGCGTGCCGGACTTTGGGCAAGTTGTTTAACTTAGGCCCTGGGTCTCATCTGCAATGGGGGAGAATAAGAACAACCTTGTGTGAGTTAAAGGTGAGGATGGGTATACAGTGCTTAGCACAGTGCCCAGTGTGCAACTGGCACTCAGGGAATTGTGATTCTGTTGCCCCTGCCTTCCTGGTGCAAACCGTCCCAGTGCAAAACTTCCTGGTGCAAATCGTCCTGGTGCAAACCTTCCTGGTGCAAACTGTCATTGCACTCCCAGTGCCTGCCTTGATTTCTCTACCAGTGACATGTGGTTGGCTGCTCCCTGTCTGCTGCCAGGACCAGGTGAGAAATGGATGCACTTGCCAAGGCTGGGCGCTGGCTGGCATGTGTGGGCATCTCTAAGCAGTTGGATATGTCCAAAGACTCATCAATCATGTTGCCTTCCATTCCCCATGCTGAGGTGGGCAGCTGGGCAGCTGGACCAGCCTCTGGCAAAGTTAAGTGGGTGGAGTCTGCCCTTGGTCACAGCCCTCAGAAGCCCTGTGCCCTTGCCTCTCTGCCTTCTGCTTTTCCCAACAAGCTTCTGCTTTCTCCCAACTCCCCACAGACCCTCTCAAAGGCTCCTGTCAAATGAGATAAAGTGGGTTCTTTAAGAAATGGTCCAGGTATCTGCAGCACTAGCATGTCTATTTACTTTGTCACTGAGGCTGGAGTGCAGTGGTGCGGTCATGGCTCACTGCAACCTCGACCTCCCGAGGCTCAAGTGATCTTCCCAACTCAGCCTCTCAAGTATCTGGGACCAAATGCATGCACCACCATCCCCAGCTAATTTTTAAAATTTTTGTAGAGACGGGGTCTTGCCATGTTACCCCGGCTAGTCTCAAACTCCTGGCTTTAAATGATTTTCCTGCCCTGGCCTCTCAAAATGCTGAGATTACAAGCGTGAGTCACCACACCCAGCCCAGGATATCTATCAATAATGCAGATTCCAGGCCCCCACCTCACACCCACTGACTCAGAATATGTGTGTGCATACTCAGGATGCACCTTAACAAGTACCCCTGATGATTCTGGTGCACAGTGAAGGTTGAGACTTGCTGGGCTAGAGGGTGCTAATGGTTTAACGGTGATTTTCAACCTGCTGGGCTGCCTCTATACTGTTCACATGTGTAACATATGCCCATCAGTGACATCTCTCAATACTTAGTGATTCTTCACTGGGGAAGCGAGTGCCTAACCCAAGGCAGGTGTTGGAATTTCCAGAGAGGTTTGGCAAAGCCACAATGGGGAGTCTGATCTCCTCCTGTTTGGGTATTCTGACCTCTTTCCTGGTGGAGAAGTGTTAGGAGCAGGCCCCCCAAAATCTAGCCATAAACTGGCCCCAAAACTGGCCATAAACAAAACCTCTGCAGCACTGTGACATGTTCATGATGGCCATAACGCCTCCGCTGGAAGGTTGTGGGTTTACCGGAATGAGGGCAAGGAACACCCGGCCCGCCCAGGATGGAAAACCCCTTGAAGGCGTTCTTAAGCCACAAACAATAGCGTGAGCTATCTGTGCCTTAAGAACATTCTCCTGCTGCAGTTAACCAGCCCAACCCGTTCCTTTAATTCAGCCCATCCCTTTGTTTCCCATAAGGGATACTTTTAGTTAATTTAATATCTATAGAAACAACGCCAATGACTGGTTTGCTGTTAATAAATATGTGCGTAAATCTTTGTTTGGGGCTCTCAGCTCTGAAGGCTGTGAGACCCCTGATTTCCCACTTCACACCTCTATATTTCTGTGTGTGTGTCTTTAATTCCTCTAGCGCTGCTGGGTTAGGGTCTCCCCGACCAAGCTGGTCTCGGCAGAGAAGGACCAGTTAACGGCTCTTCTTAGAGGAGGTAACATGTGTTTTTGAGGAAATGCCCTCTGTGCAGCACTTGGCTGGATGTTCCTTGGTTGGCATCTTGGCTGGCGTCCATGTGCCCGGAGAAGAAGGGCCCTCTCTGACCCAGGCCTAACATGTGTCCTCCGTTTCCACCCTTCCCTGATAACCAGAGATCTTGTCCTGCTGTGCTAATAGAATGTTCTCTGTATTAACAGAAAATTTTAACCCAACAGAGGCGCTTGGATGGAGGAAATCCAAACAATGTTGCTGGTTGATGGAGAGGGGCATTCCAAGGTCTCTTGTCCATTCATTTATTCATGAAGCCACATTTCAACAAATATTTATTGTGCACCTGCCCTGTAACAGGCCCCCCGCTGTGATCTGTAGGGGGCCCAGTGATAAATGAAGCCCATTTTTCCTTAGATTCCAGATGATGGAGGGGAAGTTAGGAAGGGAGGTAGGAACCACCACTCTGGGGGTCCCCTGCCTCCTTCTTGGCATACGCTATGGCCTCGGCATGAAGAGCATGATGGAGCGCTGATGCCAGCAAGTCAGCTCAGCATTTGCAATATAGTGTGTGGCTGCTTAGAGGCCAACTTGATATATTAAGTGATATTAAAAATGCAGCCTATTTCTGATAATTTATTATGCGCATTCTCATAAACACATTACACTCGTCACAGTACATTTACGAGCACCAGGCCTACCAGTGGGGAAAAGTTAACACCTACCTAATGATGTTGTTTTGCAGATGTCAAATGCTCTGGTGCTGCAGTGATGGGCTCAGTGGTGCAAAGAAATGTGAGTCTTTTTTCTATCCTGGGACACCAGAAGGTTGCCCAGGGCTGGGCGGAAAAACCAGGCTCTCTCCCTCCACACTGCCAAGGTCTGTGCTGTGGGATTTGAAAGAGGCCGGGTGAGAGGCTCCCCTGCCAGGAGAGACTTAGCCCAGGATCAGGCTGCCTAAGGCAGGAGATTAGATGTCACAGAGGGATAATGCTGAATCCTCTGGGGAAGCTCTAGAAATGACCTCTGGGAGAAAGAGGGGCAGAGCCTGAGGCTTATATCACAGCACAGACCAGCCTCCCTCCCACAGGCCTGGGGACCACTAGCCCAGGGTCTTCATGACTGGAGTGAACATCTCAGCATTATACATGAATTAGAATGGGTAGAAACTCTAACTAGCCCAGGGCTGGTGGAAACCCAGGGCCAACAGCCACCAATGTTCCCTCCAATCGCTTTGAATTCATGATGCAATTCAAAGGAATTAACAATGCAAGTGGTAGCTTTCAATGATAACGTGTTCCACTTTTTGTGTTTGAGACAGAGTCTCACTCTGTTGCCCACGCTGAAGTGCAATGGCACGATCTCGGTTCACTGCCACCTCCACCTCCCAGGTTCAAGCAATTTTCCTGCCTCAGCCTCCTGAGTAGCTGGGACTACAGGTGACTGCCACCATGCTTGGTGGGCATAGTTCTTTGTATTTTTAGTAGAGATGGGGTTTCACCATGTTGGCCACGCTGGTCTTGAATTCCTGACCTCAGGTGATCTGCCTGCCTCGGTCTCCCAAAGTGCTGGGATTACAGGTGTGAGCCACCACACCTGGCACCCCCCGCCCTTTTTATTTATTTTTTTTTTTTGAGACTGGACCTTGCTTTGTTACCCAGGCTGGAATGCTGTGGAGTGATCATGGCTCACTGCAGTCTTGAACTCCTGGGCTCACGTGATCCTCCCATCTCAGCCTCCTCAACAGCCAGAACCACAGATATGCACCACCACGTACAGCTAATCTTTTTATGTTTTATTTTTTAAAGATGGGTCTTGCTATGTTGCCCAGGCTTACATGAACTGAGTTTTACATTTACTACAAATGTGTGTACCTATAAACAATATATGGTATTGTTTTGCAAGCTTTAAAACTTTGTAAAAATGGCATCATACTGTACGTAACCTCATTAAACTCATTTTTGACTTATTATTGTTTGTGAAGTTTTTTCCTGTTGATGCATCTAGCTATAGTTTGTTTTTATTGCTGTCTACTGTTCCACTATGTGAATACACCATAATTTATTTCTCTTTTCTCCTATTGTTGAACATTTAAGCTGGTTCCTATGCGTGGCTATCATCAACATGCTGCAATGGCTATTCCTGTTTCCTGGTCTGTATATGAGATTTTTTTTTTTTTGAGACAGGGTCTCACTCTATTGCCCAGGCTGAAGTTCAGTCGTGCCATCTCGGCTCACCACAGCCTCAACCTCCCTGGGCTCAGGTGATCCTCCCACCTCAGCCTCCCGAGTAGCTGGGACTGCAGGTGCATACCACCACATCTGGCTAATTTTTATAATTTTTGTAGAGAGAGGGTTTGCCAGGTTGCCCAGGCTAGTCTGAAACTCCTGAGCTCAAGTGATCCTCCCACCTCAGCCTCCCAAAGTGCTGGGATTACAGGCGTGTGCCACCACACCTGGCCAGGGAGAGTTTCTTTACAGTTTCTTGGATAGGAAATTTGCTGGGCCTAGGGTCTGTATATCTTTACCTTGACTAGAGAGTGCCTAGCTGCTCCCCAAACTGGTTAGAACCATGGCCATTCTCACCAACCATCTGTAACAGTGCCAGTTCCTCCTTGTCCTTGTCAACACTTGGTATTGCCAGACTTGAATTTTTGCTAGTCTGGTAGGTTTTTTTTATGTTTAATTAGTTCTCCTTGCTAACTGGGTCCTACTTCATTTCTGCTGCTAAGGGTGGGCATGTGCTGTCAATAGATAAATGCAACAGATTAAAAACTGAAGAGCTTCCATCAATAAGGGATTGGCTAAATACAGTATGCCTCACCTGTACAACAGAACACTGCACAATCATTAACAAAGATGTGTGTGCTGATATGGAAGAGATATTGATATTCTGATGTACTAAATATCTTTTCATCTCCCAGATTTATTGTTACAAAGCAAGAGGCATAAAAAGCATATTCCCTTTGTAAATAAATGAAAAGATATGTATACACGTGCATATTTGTATGTATATGCACAGAATACCTCTGAAAGAATGAACAGGAAACTGGTAACAACAGTTCATCTGGGAAGAGCACTAGAGGACAGGGAAACTTTTTTGCTCTGTGAATTCTTACCATGCATGTGTATTAGCCTGTTGGAAAAAATTAGCCCTAGAATAGGCAAATTTGTAGAGATTGAAAGTAGAATAGAGGTTGCCAGAGGTTTTGGGGTAGAGAATAGGGGGTTTTTATTTGATAGATGCATTTTCTGTTTGAGATGATGAGAGAGTTCTGAAATGGATAGTGGTGATGGTTGTACAACATTGTGATTGTACTTAATGCCACTCAACTGTACAATTAAAGGCGGTTGAAATGGGCCGGGCACGGTGACTCACACCTGTCATCCCAGCGCTTCGGGAAGCCAAGGTGGGCAGATCACCTGAGGTCAGGAGTTCACGACCAGCCTGACCAACATGGTGAAACCCCGTCTCTACTAAAAATACAAAAATTAGCTGGGCCTGGTGGTGCATGCCTATAATCCCAGCTACTCAGGAGGCTGAGGCAGGAGAATCGCTTGAACCTGGGAGGTGGAGGTTGCAGTGAGCCAAGATCGCGCCACTGTACTCCAGCCTGGGCAACAGAAGTGAGACCGCATCTCAAAAAAAAAAGATGTTGAAATGGCCTGGCACATGGTTCACACCTGTAATCCCAGCCCTCAGGGATGCCAAGGCAAGAGGATCACTTGAGCCCAGGAGTTTGAGACCAGCCTGGGAAAGATGGTGAGACTCTGTCTCTACAAAATGTTTTTTAAAAATTAGCTGGGTGCAGTGGTGCACACCTTGTGGTCCCAGCTGCTGGGGAGGCTGAGGCAGGAGGATTGCTTGAGCCTAGGAGGTTGAGGCTGCAGTGAATCATGTTCTCAGCACTGCACTCCAGTCTGGGCAACACAGTGAGACCCTGTCTCAAAAAAAAAAAAGAATGAAAGAAAGAAGGAAGGAAGGAAAGAAAAGAAATAAAGAAAGAGAAGAGAAAGAGAAAGAAAGAGAGAAAAAGAAGAAAGAAAGAAAGAAAGAAAGAAGAAAGAAAAGACCAAGTACAGTGACTCACGCCTGTAATCCCAGCACTTTGGGAGGCCAAAGTGGGAGGATCGCTTGAGGCCAGGGATTCGAGACCAGCCTGGGCAACACAGTGAGACCCCATCACTACAAAAAATAAAAAAAAAAAAGGAGTGGGGTATGGTAGCATGCACCCGTAGTCCCAGCTACTCAGGAGGAGGGGAGAGGATCCCTTGAACTAGGGAGATCGAGGCTGCAGTGAGCCATTACTGCACCATTGTATACCAGCCTGGGTGACAGAGCAAGACCCTACCTCGAAAAAAAAAAAAAAAAAAAAGAGGAAAAGAAAAGAAAAATGGTTGGAATGGTATATCTTAGGTTATGTCTATTTTACCACACTAAAAAAAGCAGATAAAAATAAGCTCACAATAAAAAAATTTAAATTGCACTGAGGGGGAGCCCTTGGTCCATGAGCAGCTTCCTCATGCTCCCCTGGAGAGCAACCCTGACCCCTCTCCCAGCCCCTAGTCTGTGCATCTCTGCCTGCCTGGAACCTTCTGGGGCTCCCAGGGTCTGGGGAACAGTTCGAAGATCACTGCATCTAAGGAAAACCCCAGCTGGCATTACCTTAACTTTCATCACTTATGAATCAGCTTCCCAACTGGAACCTGCACTATTATTTATTTAGTGCTTTTCCTTAAACAGACTTACTTAAAAATCCCTTAAATACCCAGGTTAGCTTTGTCCTAACAATAATACCTATGATGGGAATTGTGCTGATTACGTCTCTCTATGGCACATTAAAATAAACATATAATTATTACAGTAAACTAGGGTGTGTTAAGTCAGTGAGGGTTAAGCAGATGGCCAAGGTCTCATAACTAGAAAGAAGCAGGCTGGCCCTGAGGCTTGGCAGTCTGACTCCAGAATTGACACCCTTGACCACTGGCACCTACCCCTGGCCTGTGACAGTTACCTGTTCCCCTGCCCCCGTGACAGTTACCTGTTCCCCTGGCCAGTGACAGTTACCTGTTCCCCTGGCCGGTGACAGTTACCTGTTCCCCTGCCCCCGTGACAGTTACCTGTTCCCCTGCCCCCGTGACAGTTACCTGTTCCCCTGGCCCCGTGACAGTTACCTGTTCCCCTGCCCCCGTGACAGTTACCTGCTCCCCTGCCCCAGTGACAGTTACCTGTTCCCCTGGCCCATGACAGTTACCTGTTCCCCTGCCCCCGTGACAGTTACCTGTTCCCCTGCCCCCGTTACCTGCTCCCCTGCCCCAGTGACAGTTACCTGTTCCCCTGGCCCGTGACAGTTACCTGTTCCCCTGCCCCCGTGACAGTTACCTGTTCCCCTGCCCCCGTGACAGTTACCTGTTCCCCTGCCCCCGTGACAGTTACCTGCTCCCCTGCCCCAGTGACAGTTACCTGTTCCCCTGCCCCCGTGACAGTTACCTGCTCCCCTGCCCCCGTGACAGTTACCTGTTCCCCTGGCCCGTGACAGTTACCTGTTCCCCTGCCCCCGTGACAGTTACCTGTTCCCCTGCCCCCGTGACAGTTACCTGCTCCCCTGCCCCAGCGACAGTTCCCTTTTCCCCTGGCCCGTGACAGTTACCTGTTCCCCTGGCCTGTGACAGTTACCTGTTCCCCTGCCCCCGTGACAGTTACCTGTACCCCTGCCCCCGTGACAGTTACCTGTTCCCCTGCCCCCGTGACAGTTACCTGTTCCCCTGCCCCCGTGACAGTTACCTGTTCCCCTGGCCCGTGACAGTTACCTGTTCCCCTGCCCCCGTGACAGTTACCTGTTCCCCTGGCCCGTGACAGCTACCTGTTCCCCTGCCCCCGTGACAGTTACCTGTTCCCCTGCCCCAGTGACAGTTACCTGTTCCCCTGCCCCCGTGACAGTTACCTGCTCCCCTGCCCCAGTGACAGTTACCTCTTCCCCTGGCCCGTGACAGTTACCTGTTCCCCTGGCCCCGTGACAGTTACCTGTTCCCCTGCCCCCGTGACAGCTACCTGTTCCCCTGCCCCCGTGACAGTTACCTGTTCCCCTGCCCCCGTGACAGCTACCTGTTCCCCTGCCCCCGTGAAGGGGCATGCTTGCCCAACATGTTAAGGCTGCAGGTGGCAGAGCATAGTTCTTTGTGGGTGAGGAGGGAAGGCGAGCTGAGCTGAGCTTTGCTTACCATCCTTGGTGGCACCTGCCAGTGCTGGGCCAGTCCTCTGCTCCCTTGAACCCACAGGACAATGACCCAGGGGTCCCGGACTCCCTACAAGGCCTGGCCTTCAGGCTCATGCCCAGCCTTCCTCAGAGGGCTGGGGGTCTGCATCAGGTTAACCACACGTCAGCCCCTGCCTCTGCAGCCCCACCCGCTGTCTCCCTGACCCCTCTTCTGCCCTAAGGCAAGAGCAGGAGGCACTGTGTTGGCCTCAGTCCTGAGACCTCAAGGCTGAGAAAAGGTTAGCCCAGCAAAGAGCTGCAGGAAGGAGGAAGGGGTCCGGGCAGGGGGAACAGCACGTGCTGAGGCCGGGCATGGGGAGGAGTGTGGTGTTTGGGGAGCTGCTGGTGGTTGAGCCTGGCTGGAGCTCTTGGTGTGAAGGGGCCCTACGGGGCAGAGGGTGGAGGCCCGGTGGCTCCTATTGCACCTGTCCTGTGGCCTTGGCATGTAGTCACCCTCCTATCACACTCCCCTGGAGGCTACTGATGCTGTGGGCTCCACCCGTCTTATGGGTCAGTGCGGGGAGCCCTTTGCTGTCTGCATTCAGAGTCAAAGACTCAGGGATGAAGGATCCTTATAACTCATTCAGTGCCCCCCATCTCCCCACTCCCACCACAGCCCAGCGCCCAAACACACCAGTGAGCTCCAGCCACCACGCCCCTGCTCAGATGGCTCAGCCTGCTGGGCAGCCTCATTCACCCTTGACCACCTGCCACACTCCTATGCTACCCTCAACACCCCACTCAGGTGTTGCTTCCTCCGACGAGCTTTCCACAGTGGTCCCCTGGCATGGCCACCCTTATGGGCCTCACTACAGTCGGTGATTATTGTCCAAGTGTGTCTCCCCAACGGGGTTGAATTTCTTGAGGACCTGAATGGGGCATCACCATCTTTGTGGCCCTTGAGCTGTGGGGCCCAACTCGATTGCCTTGGGACCCCCTGGGAGGTTCACAGGACCCTTTCCCAGGGAGCCCAGGCTCCAGGCCCAGGGTGGGGCCCAGTATTCTGAAGCGGGAGTTCCAGCAGAGTTTTCACCAGCTCTGCAAATGTGGAAACCGAGGCCGAGAGGTGGCCTGAGCTGTCCAAGGTCATACAGCAACTGGGAGGCAGGGCCAGGGCTCCCGGCTCCCTCTGGGGTTCTAGCTCAGGGCTCAAAGTCCACCCCTGTGCAGCCAGCGGGGAGACTGTTCCTACCCCACCTGGCTTCCAGCCGCCCCGGTGGTGACTGTGGCTCACGCCTTCCCACGGGGCCTTGGTAGAAAGGTCTTAGTACTCGGGAAGAACCCATTTCATGCTTTTGTCCTACCCTCCCCACTTTCACACCTGCGCAGGCTCACAGCCCCACCTACCTCAGGGCCTTTGCACTGGCCAGGGCCTCCTCCTGGAATATTCTGCCACCAAACCATCCCATGGGGGGCTCATCCTCACTGAAGGTCTCACTTGAGGCCAACTCCTAGAGAGGCCTGGGGAACCGTGGAAAGCAGCTGTGTTCAGGCCCTGCTCATTTCTGGTCTACAAGCCTCCTTGGAGGCAGAGGCCTAGCCTGGCGCCTGGCTCATGGAGGGCAAGCACTCAATTCACGGAGGTGGAAGGGAGGCAGCCGTGGGGGAGACCACCGGGTGACGGGGCAGCTGGGTGGGAGGAGGAGGGAGGCCAGCCCGACTCCTCCCTGCCTGTGCGGCTCCCACTCTGGGCCAGTGGCCTTGGAGACAGCAGCGTTTAGAGGGAGGAGGGAGGGCGAGCGGAGGGCCATCCACCAGCGGGGAACGTGTAGAGCCTCGTAAATCAGGGAGGCTGTCTGAGGCCCCTGTGCCAAGCGTCTGCTGGCGTCTGGGAGCCTGGGAGGCTGCTCCTCCGGGGAATGGAGACGGCCACGCCTCGGGGCTCCCCTAGTTGAGGAGGGTGGGCAAGCCTCCCTCCCTTTCCCCAGGCACTTCAGTGTGTTATCCCACATACGTAACAGCCCCCACCCCAACCTGCAAAGCAGGCCATAATTTTGTTTTAATTATTTTGAATTTTAATACACAAGACTGTAGAAAAGAACATAACAAATCCCAAAGCATATCCACCCTAACATTTTCATTTTTTATGGAGGGTTTTGTTTCGTTTGCTTTTCTTTAAGAGTCGGGGTCTTGCTCTGTCGCCCAGGCTGGAGTGCAGTGGCACAATCACGGTTCACTGCAGCCCCCACCTCCTGGGCTCAAGTGATCCTCCCACCTCAGCCCCCCTCAGTAGCTGGCACTACAGGCACATCCCACTACAACCGGCTAATTTTTTTGTATTTTTTTTTTTTGCAGAGACTGGTTTTCGCCATGTTGCCCAGGCTGGTCTCAAACTACTGGGCTAGAGTGATGCTCCCCCGTCAGCCTCTGAAATTGCTGGGATTACAGGTGCGAGCCACCGCTCCCAGCCCGGGATTTTTGAACTCATAAGATTGTGAATGATAGCATATAAAACTGCATAAAACACAGTTGCCTGAAATGATTAGTTATAAAGCAGACATCAGCATAATCACCACCCAAGTCATGAAACAGGAAGTTGCCAGCCTTCCCCACCCTCAGCGTGTGTTTCTCTCATTAGGCACCTCTCCCTGCCCCCATGATTATTTATTTTTTTAGAGATGGAGACTTGCTATACTGCCCAGGCTGGACTTGAACTCCTGGATGCAAACGATCCTCCTGCCTTAGCCTTCCGAGTAGCTAAGACCGCAGGCCCACGCCATTGTGCCTGGCTTTGCCGTTTTTACGTTATGACTTTATGTGACATCATTGCGCAGCTTTCCTGGCCTTTAAAAAGTATAAATACAATAAAACATTACAGATAAAAATTCCCTTCTTGTGTCTCAACCCCACCCCAGGGGCAAGCATAATTATGAAATTTACATATATCATTCCAGGCTGCATTTGATATTTTTATGACAAATATTAGAGAAGTATTGTTTTACATAGTTTAAAACGTTTCATAAATGACAACAATACTGTGTATATTATTCTGCAAGTTGCTTTTTCACTAACTCTAAATGCTTTTTAAAAAACAGCTGTATTGAGACATAATTTATACACCATAAAATTCAACCATTTTAAGTGCACAATTTAATGATTTTTAGTAAATTTAAAGACTTGAGCAACCACCAGCACAATCCAATTTTAGATCATTTCCATCCCTCCTAAAAACTCTAAATAGGCTGGGCATGGTGGCTCATGCCTGTAATCCCAGCACTTTGGGAAGGCACAGGGTGAAAGGATTTTAAGAGGCCAGGAGTTGCAGACCAGCCCGGGCAACATAGTGAGATCCTGTCTCTACAAGAAAAATTTTTTTTCAAAAATTACCTGGACACAGTGGCTGCACCTGTAGTCCCAGCTACTTGGGAGGCTGAGGTGGGAGGATTGCTTGAGCCCAGGAGTTCCAGGATGTAGTGAGCTAGGATCTCGCCGCTGAACTCCAGCTTTGGGCGACAGAGCAAGATCTTGTCTCTGAAGAGAAAAAAAGTCTAAATGCTTTTTTGCTTTCTCTCTTTTTTTTTCCTAAGTGCCTTTGATACACATTTTAATAACTGCCCCTTATAAATCTCCTGCTATGTGCCAAGCACTGCTGCAAGGTGTTAAATATGCCACCACATTCACTCCTCATAGCAACTCCACAAGGTGACAGTCTTAGGGACGATGACACGGAGGCACAGAGCGGGTAACAAACTGTCCACGGCCACCCTATTAGAAACTCACAGAACAGGTGGCTGCACACCCAGTCTGACCCCAGAGTCAGCCACTTAGCCACCCACCACACAGCCACCCACTCTGAATTTGTGCACTCTTACTGTCGTGTGCTGTCAGGCAAATGTTCTTATCCCACGGTAGGAATGAGAAACCGAGGCTTGGAGGGGTTAAGTGACTTGCTCAGTATCACTGGACAGAGAATAGCAGAGCTGGGGTTTGAATCTAGGTCTATGTGACTTCAAGCTCGCTGGCCCTTTGCTGGTCTCCTTGGCTGCCTTTCCTTTTTTTCCATTACAGTAAAGGAATAAAAGAGAGAAAAGAGGAGGATGGGTGGAAAGGGGGAGGGAGATACGTCAGAAAAAGCTTTTTTTTTGAAACGGAGTCTGGCTCTGTCACCATGCTGGAGTACAGTGGTGAGATCTTGGCTCACCGCAACCTCTGCCTCCTGGATTCAAGTGATTCTCCTCCCTCAGCCTCCCAAGTAGCTGGGACGACAGGCACCTGCCACCACACCCAGCTAATTGTTTGTATTTTTAGCAGAGGCAGGGTTTCTCCGTGTTGGCCAGGCTGGTCTCAAACTCCTGACCTGAAGTGATCCACTATCCCAGCCTCCCAAAGAGCTGGGATTACAGGCATGAGACACCATGCCTGGCCAGAACAAACTTTTAAATTTTTATGCTCAGCCTATATCCACAGATACTTACATATATACATGTGCAACACAGGATCTCTGAACACCAACTCTAGTCAGTTGAGTGTGTGCACAGTTCTGTGTGTGTAGGCTGTACACGTGTGTGCACACACATGCATATGTGTACCCAAGACCACATGTGCGTTCACACACCATTCCAGATGCACACCCACACGGGTGTACAAACCCTAAAAGGCACACCCACACAGGCACATACAGGTGCACACCCACACAGGCACAGGTATACACACACGCAGCTGTACCCACTCACACAGCTGTACACACACTGAACTGACTAGAATTGGTGTTCACAGATCCTGTGTTACTCAGGGTGAGGAGAATGTCAGTGTGTATGTGGGCTCATGCGTGTGTGTGTGTACGTGTGTGTGTAGTGGGAGACAGGAGTTCAGTCTTCCGGGGTCCCCTGGTGGCCCATCTGTCAGGGTCCAGATCTGAGAAATGCTCCATCAGGGGCAGACCCCTTCTCTGAAAGGCACTCTCAGCCAGGAGGGTCCCATGCCCCACCACCCTCTCTTTATGCTACCAAGTGCCTGCTGAGGTCCTTAGATAAAGTTTCAGGACCTGGAAGACAGAGCTAGGCATGAACTCTGGGGACTTCCTGGCCCCGTGTGGCCACGTCGAATCTGCTGCGTCTCTTTTCACTGGCCTGGTGCTTCCATCCCCAAAGCTCCTTTCTGCCCCCTGACTCCTCTGAGTCTACACAGACCTGCAAGGGCCTGTAGGAGCCACATCTAACAAGCAACCACAAGCAGCAGCCAGTGAGCAGACATGAGAGCCAGACAGGGGGACTCACCACAGGTCCACGAGCAGGGCACAGCAACTACTGCCATTTTACAGATGGGGAAACTGAGGCACAGCGGCCTTCTGCAGGGCCCCGTGGCTAGAGATGGACTCCAGATTCAAACCCAGGCTGTATGTCTGCACAACCTGGACTGCACAACCCAGCACAAAGAACACTCGACCCCCACTCACGCAACACAGCAGGATCCCGAGCTTGGAACCCAGGTGTTCACAGACGTGTCCCGACTCTGGAACCCAGGTGTTCACAGAGGGATCCCAACCCTGGAACCCAGATGTCCACAGCAGGATCCCGAGCTTGGAATCCAGGAGTCCACAGCAGGATCCCAAGCCTGGAACCCAGGCGTCCACAGCAGGATCCCGAGTTTGGAACCCAGGCGTCCACAGCAGGATCCCGACCCTGGAACCCAGGCGTCCACAGCAGGATCCCGACCCTGGAACCCAGGCGTCCACAGCAGGATCCCGACCCTGGAACCCAGGCGTTCACAGCAGGATCCCGAGCTTGGAACCCAGGCATTCTAGTATCCGGCCTCCAAGTCTTGGTCCTACCCTGGTGGTTTACAGAAGCCGAGAAGCTGACAGCTTTACTCACCCATGACAAAATAAGAAAAGCACAGGGCAATGTAGGAAGTTTTTCATAAAGTTAAATCCCTTTAATTAAAAAAACAAACAGCTTTTTTTTGTTGACTTTTCCCCTCTCTTTTCTAAAATAAGGGTGATCTTATCCAATAGTTCTTATTTTATATTCTTAATTTAGCAAAATAAAAATGTGAGCAGCTGCACGCTGGCCCCCAAACTCTAGGGGAGGTTTTTCTGGTTCACAGACTGTCTCAGGTTCGAGCCTCCTTAGGGCACCCCCTTTCCGTCCACCTTAGCCTGGAACTGAGACTTCTTTTCTTTTGTATCTGTTCTTCTCAGATCTCATATTTGTATTTTCCAAAACATCTAGTTGAAGAAATCCTATTCGGTATGTTTGAAATCTTTATGCTCCCAGCTCAAACTCTGGATTAACAACAAAACAGAGGAAAACTCTTTTTCTTACTCAGCAGTCAAACTTCAAGGCAACTTCAGCCCTGGGAACTCAGCCAGTTGCTGGGAAGTAAAGGAATCAAAGACTTCTAAACAGTAAAAAATGTCTTTAGAATAGAGCTCGGCTCAGAGGGAGCTTTGGCCTTCCTGCAAATTAAGAATAATGATTTGGTGAGCTTGTTTATCTCCCCTCCACCAGCAAGGCTTGTTCTCCCCAGGGGTAACCGGCTGCAGATTCAAGAAGAAGCTGGGAGGGCTGTCTGGGGCTGGAGAAGGAGGCAGCTCCAATATGCCAGGGTCAGGCAGTGTGGGGACAAAGAGGTCTCCTTACTTCCACAGCACCGAGTCATCGAAGTTTACAAGACACTTCTACGTTGATCTGGAAAAAGGAGGTGCTCCTAGTACATCTTAGAAAGATTTCCATAAAACGGGCTAAAAAGCAATCATAAAACCACAACAAAACACAAACAGGCAAGGGAAAGGATAAACTTCCATCACCTGGAAGCCTCAGAAACAGGAGAGGGTACACAGGTGAGAGCCTTGGCTGGGTGAGAGGTAGGAGTCAGACCGGACCCTCTGCATGTAGGGGTGGGTTGCCCCTACACACCTGTGGGTCTTTCTCGTAAGGTGGAACGAGAGACTTAGGAAAGAAAAAGACACAGAAACAAAGTATGGGACCAGCGTTCAGCATATGGAGGATCCCGCCAGCCTCTGAGTTCCCTTAGTATTTATTGATCATTCGTGGGTGCTTAAAGAAAAGGGGGTTGTGTCAGGGTCACAAGACAATAGTGGGGAGAGGGTCAGCAGACAAACACGTGAACAAAGGTCTTGGCATCATAGACAATGTAAAGGATTAAGTGCTGTGCTTTTAGATATGCATACACATAAACATCTCAATGCTTTACAAAGCAGTATTGCTGCCCGCAGGTCCCACCTCCAGCCCTAAGGCGGTTTTTCCCTATCTCAGTAGATGGAGCATACAATCGGGTTTTATACCAGACATTCCATTGCCCAGGGACAGGCAGGAGACAGATGCCTTCCTCTTGTCTCAACTGCAAGAGGCATGCCTTCCTCTTATACTAATCCTCCTCAGCACAGACCCTTTACGGGTGTCGGGCTGGGGGACGGTCAGGTCTTTCCCTTCCCACGAGGCCATATTTCAGACTATCACATGGGGAGAAACCTTGGACAATACCTGGCTTTCCTAGGCAGAGGGCACTGCCGCCTTCCACAGTGTTTGTGTCCCTGGGTACTTGAGATTAGGGAGTGGTGATGACTCTTAACGAGCATGCTGCCTTCAAGCATCTGTTTAACAAAGCACATCTTGCACCGCCCTTAATCCATTTAACTCTGAGTTGACACAGCACATGTTTCAGAAAGCAGGGGGTTGGGGGTAAGGTTATAGATTAACAGAATCTCAAGGCAGAGGAATTTTTCTTAGTACAGAACAAAATGGAGTCTCCTATGTCTACTTCTTTCTACACAGACACAGTAACAATCTGATCTCTCTTGCTTCTCCCCACACTGCAGAATTAGCAGTGGTGTGCGCTCACCTCTGGAGCTGTTCCTCTGAGATGGGCCTGGCCCCCTAGATAATTGGAGGGTCCTGCATCTCATGGCAGTTTCCACCACGCCCTGCTGCAGCTCGCACCCAGAGCCCTCTGATTACGGGAGTGGGCAGCTGCCATTTACTGCTGCACCGTTCTGACCATGTGCCCCACGTTATTTCATGTAGCCCTCGCTACTGCTGTGTCCAGGAGGCTCAGAGAGGTCAAGTTACTTACCTAAGGTCACACAGCTGGTATGTGCCAGAGCTGGGAAGAGAACGTGCATCTGTATGACTCCGGGATGTTGGCTTTCTGCCTTGACGCCCCAGCCTCTTCAGCTGTGGCTGGTGGCAGGTCCTGGGCCTCTAGCGAGGATGTGCCTGCTCGTGGCCGGCTGTGGGCCCAGCCTGGGATTGACCTCACACCCTCTCTCACACCTGGGGCTGCACTGACAGCAGCGGGCACAGTGCCTTCCTTTCTCTTTCCCTAGACACCAGCTCTGACCCTCCAATTTCTACCATGATCACAGTGTTCTCAGAGTCAGGCAGCGTATGAGGAAAATTGCCCTTTCCCTGGAATAACTTACCATCTTGTTATTTCCATTACCTGACCCTGTTGGAGCCTATTCCGTGCTGAGCTGTTTGAATTTCCAGCTTGGAAATCCCCAGGCTGGGCGGGAAATGCTGTTTCCTGAGGGAGGAGCAGACGAGGGAGGTGCTGCCTGCAGGCTTGGCGGAGGGTCAGGGGGTGTTTGGGACAGGGACACAGTGGGGAGGGGGCTGAGGACAGAAACCAGGCAGCATTTGTGATTCTTCTGAATCCTGAGGGGCTTGTGTGATGAAATTCCACAGGGCTCTGCCAGGCTGATACGTGGGAAGGGTGGCAGAGGGCTACTGCGACCTACAGGCAGGGGGTGGTCCTAGGAAGGCAAAGGCATTGGTAGGAATGCAGAGAGGGCTACAGAAAGCAAGGGGACTCCTGGGCCAGGCCCTGGACCGGGGCACAGAGTAAGGCTGTTGAGGGTATTGATTTCAGTTTTCGACAAGTCGAGGATCCTCCGGATACCACGTGACAACACACAGCTTAAGAGCACGGGCCTTGGGCTCAAATCCTCGCTCTGTCACTCGCTGGCGGTGTGGTCCTGTGCAAGTTGACGGACTTCTCTCAGCCTCGGTTTCCTCCTCTGGGAAGTGGAGGGAATGGTGTCCACCCTCCATTATTCCTTCAATGTGAGAGCTAACTCAGGGCAAGTGTCTGGCCTCCAGCTGGGGACCCAGGTGGTGGCTGTTAACAGGGATCAACTCTCCCCAGTTTGCTGGGAACTTTCCTGGTTTTAGCCCTGAAAGTCCCGCATCTTGTGAAACCCGTTGGTCCTGGAAAACCTGGATGGTTGCTCACTCTGCCTGTGGTCTCCCGCTCCTCATTGCACTAAAAGTGCCAGGTCATGTCTGTGTCCTGGGGAAGGCCGAAGCCCTTGCTAAGGTTTCTGTAATATCACCTGTGGCTCTGAGGCCTGCTTTGGCTGAGTTAATTCGTTGTTGAGGTGGATACGTGTGCTCGCACACGTTTCTGAACTGCAGAGACTCAGATGTGACATTCAGCCCCCGTTCCCCCCAGATCCATAGGCACAAGGCATCTGGGTGTGGGAGACGCCGCAGACGTTTGGGGTGGGATGGGGGCGCCGAGATCACTGTAGTGCAATCCACAGGCACAAGGCACCTGGGTGTGGGAGACGCCGCAGACATTTGGGGTGGGATGGGGGCGCTGAGATCACTGTAGTGCAAACAGCATCAAATGGAACATGACACACAACTCCTTTGGCCGCCCCCTGAAAGTGTGGGGGATGCAGGGGTGGAAGGGAGCTTCACTCAGGGACCTCCTGCCTCGACTCCTCGCTCTGACCTCTGCTCTTTCCTCTAAATTTTGTTCGTTTCTAACGTCTCTTTTGTGGCCTTGGCCCCGGGTGGAAATGTGCCCTTTAAAAGCATTTTTCCTAAATGAAGACAATTCCTCTCCAAGAGGAGCTGTTCCCTCCCCAGCTGTTCAGAAAACGGCAGGTGTGTTTCCACCTGCAACAATGCCGAGCTGTCAGCTTAGACTTGGAAGGCCCTAAGAGCTGGGGAAGGCCACATTTGGGGTCTGGTTCCAGGCCTTGCAGGTCACCATCCCTGGCTGTATTAGTCCTTTCTTGCACTGCTATAAAGTACCCAAGGCTGGGTAATTGGTAAAGAAAAGCAAAGTAATGGGCTCACGGTTCCTCAGGCTGTACAGGAAGCTTGATGCTGGCATGTGCTCAGCTTCTGAGGAGGCCTCAAGAAACTTACAATCATGGCAGAAGGCTAAGGGGGAGCAGGCATGCCACACGGTCAGTGCAGCAGCAAGAGAGTGAGGCGGAAGGTGCTACCCACTTGTAAATGGCCGAGCTCGTGAGAACTCACCAAGGTGGATGGTGCTAAACCAGTCACGGGAAAACCGCCCCCGTGATCTAGTCGCTTCCCACCAGGCGCCACCTCCAACGCTGAGGGTTACAACTGGACATGACATGCGGGTGGGGACACAGATCCAAACCACGTCATCAGCTCTTTCAGAGGGAGATGGCTCTGGACCCCAATTTAGAGTCTGGCTGATTTGCTCTCCCAGGTGTGCCTGGCACAGCTCTCAGGTTCTGCAGAAGCCGCTGGGCTTGGATGAAGGGCCCTCCCGCAGTGTGAGAAGCCTGGCGACCTGGCCTGGTCTCACCCCACAGCCTAGGGCAGAGATGCCACAAAGTCACAGATTTTCAAGGCCAAGAGACCCTGGAGTGCGTCTGACTCGACCTCGTAATTCGCAGGGAATCTGAGGCCCGCACTGGCCAAGTGACCTGTCTGTACTTACACACTCTGGAGGCAGCAGAGTGGAGGACAGTGGTGCTATGGCCTGTCTGAGTGATTTATTTTAAAATACAGTCATGCATTGTATAACAAAGTTTGTCAATGACAGGCTGTATATCCAGCGGTGGTCCCATAAGACTACGAAGCAGCTGAAAATTCCCGTTGCCTAGTGACGTTGCGGCGTGTAATGTCACAGCGCAAGACGTTATCCCTTGTTTGTGGTGACGCTGGTGTGAACACAGCTACTACACTGCCAGTCACTTACGAGTGGACAGTAATGCCCTAGGCCCTCACACTCACCACACACGGACTTTCCCACAGCGACTCCAGTCCCGCAAGCTCCATTCACAGGAAGTGCTCTATACACCTGTGCCATTTTAAAACATCTTTTATACCGTATTTTTACTGTACCCTTTCTATGATTAGCTACACACATAATTCCACGGTGTCACAGTTGCTACATGCTGCACAGGTTTGTAGCCCAGGAGCCCAGGCTCTCCCACATAGCCTAGGTGTGCTGTAGGCTCTGCCATTTACATTTACGTCCGTGCTCTCTATCATGTCTGCACAATGATGAAATTGCCTGACAACACATCTCTCGGAAGTATCCCTGTCGTATCCTGGTTGTTAGGTGACACATGCCTGTACTTCTGTGTGAATGAGTTTGAGTAAGATCTCATCTGCACACACATCAAGGGCTGGCTAGCCTTATTAGCATAAGGAATGTGGCAGTGGGTTTTCTTTCATTTATTTACTGTTTTTGAATAGGGTCTTGTTTTGTTACCCAGGCTGAGTGCAGTGGCGGGATCATGGCTCACTACAGCCTCCAACTTCTGTGCTCAAGCAATCCTCCTGCCTCAGCCTCCCAAGTAGCTGGGACTACAGCTATAGTGATTTTGATAGGGGGGGAATTTGTTGGGGGTCACTGAGGCGGGCTGGGGCACACAGACCAGGGCTCTGCACAAGGGCTCTCTGAGGTACACAGACCAGGCTGGGGCACACAGACCAGGGCTCTGCACAAGGGCCCTCTGAGGGACACAGACCAGGGCTCCGCACAAGGGCTCTCTGAGGCACACAGACCAGGCTGAGGCACACAGACCAGGGCTCTGCACAAGGGCCCTCTGAGGGACACAGACCAGGCTGGGGCACACAGACCAGGGCGCAAGAGCTGCTCTGCGCAGGATTCCTGTGGCTGCTTTGAACTGAGTGCTCCTGGCCGAGGACCCACAGCTCATGGGAAGTGTAGGTTGCGGCTCCTGATCTGCCGGCCCCTCCCTAGGGATGCAGAGCACACAGGCCCTGGGCCTGGAGTGTTTCCATCCATCCACACATCCTTCTTCCCATCAGGACAGTGGTCCATCCTCTGCTCATCTGTCCATCCTCTCAGATGTCCTTCAGCACACTGGTCCATGCAGAATATCTATGCACCTGTCTCTCCATCCATCTGTCCAATGCTCCATCAGTCTGTCCATCATCCATCCTCCCATCTATCCTCCACCCACCCACCCCCACCATCCCCCACCCAATCATCATCCAACTACCCCCATGCCCCCACTCACCCTTCCCCCACCCAGCCATCCGTTAACCCATCCCCCACCCATCCTTCCCCCACCCATTCCCCACTCAACTATCACCCTACCCATCCCCCACTCCTCCACCCACTCACCCATCCATCTCCTCACCCATCCCTCACTCATCCATCCCTCCATCCATCTCCTCACTCACCTGCCATCCACCCATCCCCCAACCATCCTCACCCCTCCGCCACCCACTGACCCATCCCCTACCCCTCCATCTACCCATGCATCCATTGCATCCATTGATCCAGCAATATTTCTTGACGGCTAACTAGGGACCCAAAGGTGAATAAGCCTTGACTTCTGCCTTCAGGAGCCGGGCTCTAGGGAACCCAGCCTTGCCATGCCACGTCTGGAAGCAGAGCCTGGGAAGAAGGTGCAGCGACTGATCTGGGCAGGCCCCTGCTGTGGGGGCAGGGATGACAGGGCCCAGCTTTTGGTTCCCTTTTCCCCATGAAAGAGCCTGGGCAAAGGTGGAGGCGATGGCAGTCGGGAAGGAGGGAGCGGGGAGGGAGAAGCTTCATTTGTCAGCTGCTCAGCAGGTACAGTCAGACTTAAAATGTCTCCAAAGAGCAGCCGCTGAGAGGCAGGGGGTGAGCACGCTGAATTATTTTCTGGTAATTGGCACTGAAGAAGCTGCATACATCCTGGGGTCTGCATCAAAGGCTCAGAGCTTCGGCCGTCTTGGTGGAGACTGGGGGCACCTTGTCGGGGGCTCCTAAGGATCTCTGAGCTCCTGCCTCCTCCTCCTCCTGCCTGCCTGCTCTCCTCAGTACTGTGGGGTGAGGAGAGGCACACTCTGCTTTGCTTTCTGCACAAGACAGCCAGGGGGTGGGGCCGGGCGCTGCGGGTCAGAGCCCTGACCGTTTGCAGAGGAAAGGAAAGGGACAGGAAACTGGAGCATCAAGGCCCTGCTTTGCAGGGGACACCAGGACTTAGCCATGGCAGGGGCTCTGCCAATGCTCTTCACACATGGCCTGGCGAGGTCCTTCTCCTCACATACTCCGGGAAATGCCAGTGCCAGGTTTTCCTTTGGTCTCATCCCTCCCCTGTGCAGAAGAGCATTTGCTGGCACTTGGATGAGCAATTTAAAGGCACTGGTCCTCCACATATATTTGAGACAGGGTCTTGCTCTGTCAATCAGGCTGGAGTGCAGTGGCACAATCACAGCTCAGTGCAGCCTCAAACTCTTGGGCTCAAGTGATCCTCCCTTCTCAGCCTCCTGTGTAGCTGGTACTACAGGCATGCACCACCACGTCTGGCTATTTTTTTTTTTTTTAATTTTTGTGGAGATGGCATCTCTCCATATTGCCCAGGCTGGTCTCGAACTCCTGGGCTCAGGTGATACTCCTGCCTTGGCCTCCCAAAGTCCTGGGATTACAGGCATGAGCCATTGCACCTGGCCTCCTACGTATTCTGTAAACAGGTGAACCTTTCTGTGTGTGTACATACTAGTGTATGCACACGTGTGTGTGCGTCTGTGTGCCGTCCATCTCCCCTGGCGAGGGCCCCTTCTGCCTAGTACCTCCAACAGCTGGACCCTCCAGCTGGTCACCTTATGTAGGAGGCTTCTCTCCCCCATGGGCGGAGTGCAGGGCAGGGTGGCCTGGGGTGGAGGCTGCAGGCAGGCCAGTTCCCCACCCAGCCTCAGCCTCCTTCCTGCTGGGGAACCAGTCATAGGGGAGGAAACTGAGCTTTTTCCTTGCAGCCACCTCAGGCTCATTGGCTGGGCCCCCTGTTAAAAAAAAAGGGGGGGGGGGAGGGCAGATTAACCAGAGAAAAGTCTGAGCATGTATTTAGCATGTGTTACGTCACACGGAAGCTCCATGAAGAAGTGAACACCTGAAGGCACCACGGAGCCCGAGTGTTTCTTACGGCAGGCAGCTCGATGGGGAAACGTGATTGGGTGAGTGTTTCTTACGGCAGCTGGAGGAAGGTAGAAGGTGGCGGGGAAACGTGATTGGACGAATGTTTCCTACGGCAGCTCGATGAGGAAACGTGATTGGGCGAGTGTTTCTCACGGCACCTCGATGGGGAAACATGATTGGGCGAGTGTTTCTTATGGCAGCTGGATGGGGAAACGTGATTGGGTGAGTGTTTCTTACGGCACCTCGATGGGGAAACGTGATTGGGTGAGTGTTTCTTACGGCACCTCGATGGGGAAACATGATTGGGCGAGTGTTTCTTACGGCAGCTCAATGGGGAAACGTGATTGGGCGAGTGTTTCTTACGGCACCTCGATGGGGAAACGTGATTGGGTGAGTGTTTCTTACGGCAGCTCGAGGAAGGTAGAAGGTGGTGGGGAAACGTGATTGGGCGAAGAAAACAAGGTCAGTGGAGTGAGCGGGGACCTGAGCCAGGCATGTCGTTCCAACCCCACTCCATGGTCTCGCGGTAAGATGCTCCTTTCCTCCAGGTACCAGCAGGGCGCTTCTCGCACCAGGGGCTTCCGACCTGCTTCAGGGGACGGTCAAAAAGTCCTTCCTGCACATGCTCCTTCTCAGGTTTCTCCAGCTGAAGACATTCAGTTGCCAAGGTGTATTTTGGGGTAGTGTGTCCTGAACCCATCGCAATACAGCGAACAGGTCAGCGGCAGCCACTCTGTTGGCGGCATCCCAAACTGCCCTCCGGAACTTCCTTTCTCCCACCCAGGGAGCTCTGGGGAACACAGCGAGGGACTCTCTCACCTCACAGACGGGGAGTGACAAACACGGAGGGCTCGAGGCAGGGCCGGGATGTGAACCTGTGTCCCAGACGCCCGGTCAGGCACTCCTGCCACCTCCCCAGGCTGCCCCTCCACAGAGAGTCAGAGGACTCACCCCGGTCGGCCTGGACTATCGATCTGGCTGCACTTACAGAGTCTGCGCCCGGAAAGACAGCCAGGCCAGGCAGGACCCGCTCTACGATCCCAGGGCCTGGTGCAAAATGAAAATGGGGGGACCGTTATTCAACATAACAAAGCATTTCCAGATGGCGACAGCAGATCACTCAACCGAGCCCAGGGCCCTGTGTGCTTGCCCAGGGCGCATGCCCATGCGGCCGGCACCGAGGCCAGGAGGACTCCAGACATCAGGGGAACAGCTGAAGCTCCTGGGGGAGGGGATGGTGCTGGAGGCCAGTGAGGGGCTCAGGAGGATGGCATCCTGCATTCAAAGGAAAGGCAAACCGTTGTATATCGCTGGTGGGAGTGTAAAGTGGTACGCCTCAGTGGACTATGGTTCTAAAAACAATTCAACTTAGAATTACCGTATGATCCAACAATTCCTCTTGGGCATTTTTTTTTTAAGACAAGTTCTGGCTCTGTCACTCAGGCTGGAGTGCAATGGCATGATCATGGCTCACTGCAGCCTCCACTTCCCAGGCTCAAGCTATCCTCCCACCTCAGCTTCCCTAGTAGCTCGCACTGCAGGTGTGGGCCACCATGCCTGGCTAATTTTTTGGTATATTTTGTAGAGATGGGTCTTGCCACATTGCCCAGGCTGGTCTCAAACTCCTGGGCTCAAGCCATCTGCCTGCATCAGTCTCCCAAAGTGCTGGGATTACAGGTGTGAGCCACTGCACCCAGCCCACTGTTGGGTATTTACCCAAAAGAATTGGAAGAAGGGACTCAAACAGGTATCTGTACACCTATGTTCATAGCAGCCCTCGTCACAGCAGCCAAAAGGTGGAACCAACCCGAGTGTCCATCGGCTATCATTCAGCCGTAAAATGGAATAAAAATCCGACGTGCTCCAACAGGAATAGGCCTTGAAAACACGATGTTACGTGAAAGACGCCAGACACAAAAGGACAAATATATGATTCCACTTATATGAGAAACCCGGGGTAGTCAGCCATAGAGACAGAAAGTGGAAATGTGGTTACTGGGGCTGGGGGAGGGGAAATGGGTAGTCGTTTATGGGATCACGGAAAGTTCTGGAAATGGATGATGGTAATGGTTACACACTGCTGTGAATGTACTTCATGCCACTGAACTATATACTTAAATTCTATGTAATGTTGCTGCAATTTTTAAAAAGGGGAGGCAGGTGCTTGTGGGAAAATGAGACAACTGTGGGAGCCTGTGAGCAGCGCTGAGGGCCCAAGGGATCAGCTCCCCTTCTTGGAGTTCAGGTGCCACGTTCCATGGCCCAGCTCCCACAGCCCTCCTTGAGGTTGAAGGTCAGCCTAGAGACAGGCTCTGGGCTCCAAACGCCCTGAGAGCCCACTTGATCCATGGAAGCTACTGGAAACTCTCCCAGCCAAAGGCACCCCTGCACCTGCAAGGGCGGCTGCTTCAAGGAACCCACCCCCAAGTGCCGACGAAGGAAGGCTGAGCTCAGAACCTGGGGCTCGCAGCCAGGTGGGGCCACGGACATGAGACCGTTTTCAGAATGGGGGCAAAATCTCTGCATTGACTGAGACTTACTCTCATTTGTTACATTAGCATTGGGAGAATACCCCAGTGGGACAAGGGGCTGACTTTCCCCCATTCATCTAGAAGTTTCCATCTGTGCTGCCGACACAGCTGGCTATCCTCTGCCTGCATCCTCTGCCCTTGGAACCCCAACTTTTTTCATATCAAACCCTGGCTTTGCAGTGCAGCCTGCGGGGCGTGGTCTTTGGCATCCGACTACCCCAATTCCAATTCGGGCCCTCTTGACTTCTCTGGGCCTCAGTTTCCTCCTCTGTAAAGTGGGAACAATAAATGTCCCTGACTCATAGGTGGATGGCCATTCCCCAAAGCTCCTGCAGGTGCCTGACTCCACAAACGGTGGCCGTGATGGTGATGGTCATCCCCGCACAGCAAGATGCTTCCTCTCTCCCTGGCCGTGGCTCCGTGGAACTGAGGCTGTTTGTTGTCAGCAAACAAAGCCCAGTTGGTGAGAGGAGGTGGGGGCCGCGGGGAGGGAAGCGGGGGAGCCAGGGAGGGCGTGGCCTGGAGTCCTGATGGGCCTCCCTCCTGGAGCCAGGCAGCTTCCCTCTCCACAGCCTGCTGCGCCCCGTCCGGCAGAACACGCCGCTGCCACCGCCGGTTCACAGACAGGCTGGAACAGGCAGGACAGATACTGCCGGCTTTTGAGGACCCTGAGAGGCAAGGGCAGAAAGCGGGCGTTTTCTCATGTGGGAAAGATGCCAGCCCCCACTGTTTGGGCTGGAAATCCTCTAACCCGCTGGGCCTGTGCGCCAGGGCTGCGCAACAGCGCGGAGCCGTGCATCTGTCGGGGGCGGGACGCGGCAGCAGGGCTGTGAGGGCTGCGTTTTCTCTGCCAGCCGGATCCTCATCCCCTGCCCCTCGGTCGTCTGCCAGTGTCCGTGTATCTTTTGCCCCAGCTGGTGCGGGTTTAGGGATGTCAGCCCCAGGAGTCACAGGTGAGCTGGTTCCAGTGGGAACCTCGGCATCACCTGGGAACTGAAATATGCATTGTCAGCCCCACGGCAGACCTCTGAATCAGAAACTCCGAGGTAGGATTAGTGTGTTCTGTGTTCTAACAAGTCCCTTGGGTGGTTCAGATGCAGCAGGAGGACGGGGCCATGTCCGTTTTGTCCACTACCAAACCCAGGGCCTAGAACACTGCACCTGCACCAGCAGCTGCCCGATTAATGCTCGACAGAGGAATGAATGTGGATAAGCACCATTATTCCAAAGCCCCAAAGGGAGGAGCGTGAAGGTTTACTGTGCCCCGGGTACCGGGCAGCCACCCTTCTCACGTTCTTATGGCATCTTGACCACTCCTGAGGCACGTGCCTCACTGAATTCTACGGGAGAAACAGCTGGTAGCTGTTGACATACTGGTCATGGTGGTGGCAGCTGTACTGGGGCCCTCAAGTTTTAAATTTCCAGTCATCCTGGGACGGAAGTGTTATCCCCATTTCACAGATGAGAAAACAGAGGCACAGAGAAGCACCCATACTTTCAGGCACTACGTAGCAGATCTGGGATTTGAAACCAGGGTCCAAAGTTCATGAGCTCTCCACTTGCGGCCTCTTTTAGGAACCACTTGGGTTATCTGGTATTTGGGACAAAGCCAGTCCCTTCCGTATGCCCTGATTTTTACGGATGTCACAGAACACTTTCCACCTTCTACCAGGAAAGGCTCAGTTCTGAAAGCTAATTTGTAAGTTGGTTGCTTGGGACTAAGAAAGCAGTTTCATAAAGAAAGGATTTCTTGGTTCCCAGACCAGCCCACAAAGAACCCTTGACTCCAAGGCAGCCGCAGGCTCTCGTGAGGGATCTGCAGCCCACCTCAGCTCTGAAGCTGACACTTCCACGATGACGTCGTCTTAATGAATGTCTTCTAAGAAATGCATTTGGAATCCACCCTGGGGCTGCAGGGACTGGGTCTGGCCCAGTCATGGGGTTCTGGTGGGGGCTGAGTGTGGGGGATCATCTGCGTCAGGTCTGAGAGGGCTTTGGTCCCACAGAGGCGTGGGTAGCGCACCTGCAGTTTAGAACTGCGGGCAGAGGCCCGAGCCACTCCCAGACTGGTGTTCCCAGGTCGGGTGTGGACCTAGGGACTGCGGGGCAGCCCACAGGCTGTCTTTTCTCTGCCAGGCAGGTGTTTACTCACTCATCTGCTATGGCCCTGGGCTCACTGCCGCCGCCCCCGCCCTGTGGGTTTGTCAGCAGTTTGATGTGTATTTTTCCATAAAAATTCATTGTTATACATGAAATATAGTAGGTTTTAAAAGGGTAACTGTCCTACAAAGTTTATAACGTAAAGCAGGAATCCCCTGCTCACCTCGAGACACCTTAGAACTCTTTTAGTTCCTTGGTATCTAAAACCTCATGCGGATTCTATGTCTTGATTTTGTAATTTTATACAGCATTATGTACTATAAAATATCACGATGTAGCTCTCACTTACGATCTCCCTGAGACACATATGCTTCTTGTATATCCTTGTGCACCTCCTGTGTCCTCATCTGGGCTGGCTGGACCAGCCACCCAGCTCCACCATCACCCTGAGGATTCTCTCCTGTGTGAGGGCTCCAGTTTCTTGTGCCCATTTTCTCTTGGTTTTCTCCCTTGTTTGGTTGGAGCATATCCTACAGTAGCTGCCTGAGAAAGAGGGCAAGGGAGGTGATATTTTTCAAGAACTCACATGTCTGAACATATCTTCATTCTAACTTCACACTTCACTAAGTTCTAGCTGGATAGAAAAGTCAACTTAGAAATTGTTTGCCCTCAGAATTCAGAAGCTCTTGCTTCTCTCTGCTCAGACTTCAAAATTTGCTTTGAGAATTTCAGCGCCATTTAAATTCCTGATCCTTTTATGTGACTTTTTTTTTTCTCTCTTTGGAAGGCTTTGGGATATTTTCTGATTATCCTGGTGTCCTGAAATTTCATAAGAATGTTTGGTGTAGTTCCTTAATTTACTTTAAAATATTTCTGACATATAAAAAATACAAATCTAGGCCAGGCGCGGTGGCTCATGCCTGTAATCCCAGCACTTTGGGAGGCTGAGACAGGTGGACCACAAGGTCAGAAGTTAGAGACCATTCTGGCCAACATGGTGAAACCCCGTCTCTACTAAAATACAAAAAATTAGCTGGGCATGGTGGCACGTGCTCGGGAGGCTGAGACAGGAGAATTGCTTGAACCCAGGAGGCGGAGGTTGCAGTGACCTGAGATCGCGCCACTGCACTCCAGCCTGGGCGACAGAGCAGGACTCCATCTCAAAAAAATAAAAATAATACAAATCTATAATAAACATATAAATATACAATATGAAGTAAAATATAAATATTACAAACCCGTCTACCTATCACTGAGCTTAATAAAACATTAAGATTCCTCTTTAATTGTATTTCTCCTCTTCCCAAGATGTGTCCTGAGTCTGTTGTTTTGTTATCCTTCCTGTTTCTGAATTCTCTTGCTGCATAAAATATATTTTAATATATAACATTCTTGCATGTTTGTGAAATCTCTATATAGACGGTGTCACGTATTTTTCTGCCACCTGTCTCTTTGTCAGCATCATTGGTGAGATACACATACTCTGAGGGTGGTGACTCAATTTCACCACTGCATAATATTCTATTGTTTGCATATATCACAATTTATGTACCTATTCTTCTGTTGAAGACTTCTTTGGTTGCTTCTAAATTTGAGTTGTAAATATTCAGTGCATGTCTCCTGGAGCCCATGTAGATGAGTTTCTGGAGGGAAATGGTCCTGAGGCCTCCCAGCACGCTGGAGTCATCTGGAGAGCTTTACAAATCCCGATGCCAGCCAAGGATACATGCAAAATCGATTAAACCAAAATCTCTAGTGGTGGGTCTGCCAGGAGTACTTTTAAAGCTCCCCAGGTGATTCCAGTGGGCAGCCAAGGGGAACAACCACTGCCCTAGACCAGTGCTACTCAAGGAGTGGCCCTTCAACCATGTGTCACCTGCCAGCATGTTAGATGTGCACACTGGGGTCCCGCCCCAGAGCTGGTGAGTGAGCATGTGTGTTTCAGGAGGACCTCAGGGATGGCAGCAGGCCGCGCCCACCTTCGCCTACTGGGCATCACCAAACTGCTGCTCGGGATGGTGGAGGGGGCCACGCGGGTGTGGAGGCTTCACATCCCTGTGCCGGTCACTTACAGGCTTTCTCTATGGAAGCCCATTCCCTTCAGTCCTGGGAAATACTCTTGTGTCATTTCTTCAACAATCTCCTCTCCTCTGTTTTCTGTTTCTCGGGTTGAAATTCCTATCTGATGGAGGCTGGATCTTCTGTGTTGAGCTGATCTTGTTGTTGTTCAATGTTCTTGACTTTTTCCTCTTTTGCTTTTATGCATTTTACTTTCTGGGAGATTTTCTCTCCTCTTCCATCCCTTCTCATGCATTTTAAATTCCTGCTATTATATTTTTAATGTTCAAGAACTTTAACACTGCCTTTAAAAAAATAAAATTCTTTTTCCTCTTTTTCCTCTCCTTTTTTCTGTGTACTGGAGTCTCTATTTTCAGTCATTGGATTTCATCAAACGTCGAGTGCCCTTGGCTGTCCCCACTATGAGTGAAACACAGCAAAGCTAATAGGCAGCACTGAACATGTGGGTGAGGCTTGTGGACTGGAGGTCTCCCAGTGGACTGGGCAGAGACCCACTGTTTGGGGAACCCCCAGTGTCAGGATCTGTCCATCTGTTCTCTTTGATCAGTTTCCCAGAGAGAAATTCAATACTGTCCTGCCAGCCGGGTGCAGAGGCTCATGCCTGTAATCCCAGCACTTTGGGAGGCTGAGGCGGGTGGATCACAAGGTCAGGAGTTCGAGACCGGCCTGACCAACATGGAGAAACCCCATCTCTACTAAAAATACAGAATTAGCTGGGTGGGCGTGGTGGCATATGCCTGTAATCCCAGCTACTCACTTGAGGCTGAGGCAGGAGAATCGCTTGCACCCGGGAGGCGGAGGTTGCGGTGAGCCGAGATCATACCATTGCACTTCAGCCTGGGTGACAAGAGCGAAACTCCGTCTCAAAATAATAATAATAAATGTCCTGCCTTGGGGGTGAATGGATGGGGACTAGGTCTGGCTTTTATCAACCTCCGTCAGGGATTTTAAAGGGGAATGAGGGCGTCCCCATTTACATCCTGATTTCAGTAAGGCACCTTGCCCCAGCCTTTGGCTACCCTTGGGGTCCCCAATCCAGAATCTTTTCAGATCACCGTTGGCCAGCAGTAAACCTGTCTCCTGCCATGGTCAGAGAAGGGCAGTCACCAGGCCGGGAGAGAGGACCTGAGGGTGTAAACACTTCTTTCAATCAAGACAATTCTCAGGCCCACCCTGAACTTCCACCTTCGGGACACCTGGCCCCTCCAAGTTCTGTGCATTTGGGGGATTCTGCAGAGCAAATGGGCTTGTTCATGCTTGGCTTCCTTCTTTGTAGACATTTTGAGGCTGACACTAAGCAAATCATACTGTTCCAGCTTCCAAAGCTCTTCAGGTGTTGTCATTCACTGCCATCCTCTCTCCTGTTCTTTTTGTCTTTGTGGTTTATGCCATTTTCATTCCTTTATGTCATTCTAGTGGGGTTTTGAGGGACAGAGGAAAATATGAATATATTCAGTGCACCATATGTAACCAGAAGTCCTTGTGCATTTAAAAGACATTTTTGCATACGTACGTATGTGTTTGCAGAACTCATTCTGATTATTTGTGTGTACTTCCTTTTGTATGTAGATGGCCTTGCTTATCCGTTCAGCATCAGGTGTCTGAGCTGCATGAACACACACAGATCTAGCCCCTCCTTTCACTGCGGCTTAGGAAGGGTTCCAGCAAGTCAACGCCCCACAGTTTTTTCCATTTTTCCACTGACGCATCTCAGAAACACAGGCAATCGTGGTCTTTGATCAACACACTGGCTCGGTGCAAATTTTAATCTTCATTGTTTTAATTCTGAAGCATAACGTGCCACAGGGAAAGTGAGTTTCTTCACTGTTTGCCAGCAGCAAGGACAAAAAGTGAATGGTGGGGGCCCAGGAGCTCCCAGCTTGGAGAGAAGGCCCTTCCAGACCCAGGAACCCGGGGTTTGGGGCAGGAGGCAGGAAGGATGGGAGGGTGTGAACACCGACACACACACATATTCTCTCTCTTCAGGGAAGGGTTTTCCAGAAGCATTTGCCCATACTCTGAATGAAGTATTTTCATGCCAAGCCAAACCTCCTGAAGAGAAGTGAATTCACGGCTGAGGGAGCCACGTGCCCTGGCTGGGGATGCACCTAAAGGCTGCTCTTCAGCAAGTGAGTTCATAGCATCCACCAGAGCTTCCCAGCTCCTCAAGCTGAAGACAGGCTGAGCAAAAACCAGGCAGGCCATGAGGGGATTCAAAGAAACCTAATAGGACTGGGTGCGGTGACTCACACCTGTCATCCCAGCACTTTGGGAGGCCGAGGCGGGCGGATCACTTGAGACCAAGAGTTCAAGACCAGCCTGGCCAACGTGGAGAAACCCCATCTCTTCTAAAAATACAAAGATTAACTGGGTGTGGTGGCAGGCACCTGTAGTCCCACCTACTCAGGAGGCTGAGGTGAGAGAATCGCTTGAGCCCGGGAGGTGGAGGTTGCAGTGAGCCGTGATTGTGCCACTGCACCGCAGCCTGGGCAACAGAGCGAGACTGTCTCAAAAACAAACAAACATACAAAAACCAAAGAAACTAAACAGACCCAGGTTTCACCCGCAGTCCTGGGCAAGCCCAAGGGAGGGGGGGCACTGCTCCTGCCTCCCAGAGCTGAAGGGAGAGGGAGAGGGTGGGTAAATCTCCCCCTCACTGCTCTGGCTCTGATGCTCACCTCTAAGGGGCCACACGCAGCTTCGGAGGCCGTGCCCTAGGTTTCATTTAGTCTTGCCATTAATATAGCAACGGAGATAGCCCCACCGGGCGGCCCCTCTGACACTGCATGTGGGAAACGCCCCAGCCCAACCCAAGACACACACAAACTTAAAATCATCACCAGGTAGATTGGGGGTGTGGGAGGGGAGGGTAATAAATAAGGTCGGGGGCCGAGGGCAGTGGTTGGAGGGGTGGCGGATGCAGACAGCTCCCCAGGAGAGAAGGGGCGCAGAAAGGCACTGAGTTGGGGAGGCAGACAGCTCCCAACACTGGTTTGTTCAGTCATGGCCAACAGGGTGTCTGGTGAGGGCACAAGGACCGGTCAGGGAGGAGCCGGGCAGGGTCTGGCAGGAATCCTCCACAGGGAAGTCTGTTCCAGGCACCAGACACCTCAGCCCAGGCAGCTGGAGGGGCCTGCTGGAGCTGCATCAGCAGCAGGGGCTCGTCCAGGTGTGTCTTTTACCTTTGGATGAGAGAAAAGGCCACCACATGGTGAGCAGCAGTGGAGTCCCTCCCTCCCCGGTGACAGCTCGGCCTTTGGGAATGAGATGGAGGAGCTGGTGAGGAAGGCAGGCTTCTGCCGACAGCACCCATGCCTCAGCCCGAGCTTGAGACCGGCACCGCTCTGCTCTGCTGTGTGATGGCAGGACAGTCACCTGCCCCTCTGCGCTTCAGGCCCTCCTCCTAACCCAGGTGATCAACATGGCGACCTCAGGATGCCAGAAGGAGCAAATGGGCACCGAAATAGAACACCCTCCTTTAAGCCAATCTTTCCCCAAGTTGTTTCTTAAGCCCAGGAACCCTCTCTCTGCGCTGGGCCACACAGCTTCCCCCTTTATAACTGCACATTTACTGAGGACCTCCTAGGGGAAGGCAGTCCATGTGACACTGGATTTTGTCTCCCCGGAACCCTGTGAAGGACACTGTACCAATAATAGAACTGGGCACAGAGAGATCAAATATAAGGGTGAACCATATTGAAATGCTGATATTTCACTGTTTTTGAACCACAAAAATGCAATTTCAATTGGGCGCAGTGGCTCTTGCCTGTAATCCCAACACTTTGGGAGGCCAAGGTGGGAGGACTGTTTCAGCCCAGGAGTTCGAGACCAGCCTGGGCAACATAGGGAGACCCCGTCCCTTTGAAAAATACAAAAAATAATTAGCCGGGCATGGTGGCACTTGCCTATAGTCCTAGCTACTTGGCAGGCTGAGGCAGGAGGACCACTGGAGCCCAGGAGGTCGAGGCTGCAGTGAACGGTGATCACAGCAGTGCACTCCAGCCTGGGCAACAGCATGAGATCCTGTCTCAAAAAAAAAGCAATTTCATATGGTTCAACCTGGGGGGTGGCAGGGCTGGGACAAGAACTCGGGGCTGCCGGATCCCACACTGTCCTCTGTGGAGGACCTCCAGGAGGCTAGAGGGAGGGGGCAGGGTCCGCTCCACAGCCAAAGATGCCTCCCGGATGCTCCGCAGCTCCTGGGGAGCCATCGAGTGGGGAAGGAGAGAGGGGGGCAGGCGTTCCTGTGGGTGGCTGCTGGGTGCCCTCCACACCCCGGGGACGGAGATCAGCTGCTGCCCTGGTGCATGCGTGTACCCATGAATCCTCTGGCCAGGGAAGGGCCCAACCTGCCCAGGGCTTCTTTCTTGAAGGAGACAGGGCTGATCCTGCACCTGCGCAGTTTTCTCTGGCTTCAGTTTAAGGAGAACCCTCACCCCCGCCACAGGATGATCCTGGGCCAACCAGGGCTGGGCCCAGCAGGTGCAGGGCAGGGTGGGAGCCCAGGATTCTCCCCTCACTCTCTCTCTGTGCCTTGGTTTCTACACCCATCAAATGGGACAATAAGCCTCCCAGCCACTCTGCCAACAGAATGAAAGTTCGACCCAGGGGAGCCCGACACGTTTTATGTAGCAGAGGATGGTAACCACTGCTGTGATTACCGAGAGTGGCTAGGGATTGTTACCACTATCATTCTGGGTCCCTCTCTCTGTTCCTTGCAGGCAGGGATGGGGTCTGGCTCACCTTGTTCCCCCGCACAGTGCTTGGTAAACAACATGCAGAATTGAAAATGTCACTGACCAGTCTCCAGTTTGGGAGGAGTGAGTGAGAGAGGACACGGCTGCGGGGGCAGGAGAGGGGAGAAGGCAGCAGTTGGGTACTCACCGGGGCCCTTCGGGTCGGCCCGGGGCTGGGTCCCCCCGGCGGGTCGGCAGAGCCTGTCCCCGTCTCACTGGCCAGGCTGCTCTGGCACCCAGAGAGGTGGCCCGGCGGGTGGGTGAACCCCATCCTGGGGGCCTCCATGCTGCCACCTGTGGGAAATCACGTGTGGGCCCTGTGGATCTCAAACCGAGACGGGGTGATCTCAGTCCAGTTCCTCGTTTGGAACTCTAGATCTCTATGGGATGTCTGCCCCCCACCCCACCCACATGGCTGCCGGGCTCTGGCCTGACCTCACCCACATGGCTGCCGGGCTCTGGCCTGACCTCACCCACATGGCTGCCGGGCTCTGGCCTGACCTCACCCACATGGCTGCCGGGCTCTGGCCTGACCCCACCCACATGGCTGTTGCTGGTGGGTCCAAGAACAGGCCTGCAGGTCTTTTCACTAAGTCACAGATCACCAACATGAAAGTCCACAATTATCACAGAATGGGGGTGGGGGTGGGGGATATATATTTTGGTTAACCTAATGAGAGAGAGATGTTGACTGCTGCCTTAACTCACTAAAGGGTCTTCACTCAAACATGGTTTCTGGTCTTTGCCTGGCCAAGAGAGCAGACGTGGAGTCTGCTCCTTCGCTGACCTTCTCTTGTCTCCCAGTCCTGCTTGGTCAGAGCTGAGGGTGGGTGTGGAGCGAGGGGACAAGAGCCCATGGTGGGAGGAGGAGGGGAGTATAAAGCCTGCCCTGGAAACCGAGGCTGGCAGGTAAGTTTCCTTTATACTCTTCTAAATTTTCTCTAGAATCTTCAGCCTGATGAAGACTGGGAAGTCACTGGTCCGGGGACAGTTTTCATCTCTTGCACCATCTCTACCTACTGATATTGGCCACTTAGAAAACTGCACTGAGGAGGATTCTGAGGGCACATCAGGGCTCTGTGGAAAGAGTATCATGATCACCTAGTAATGTCTGCCATGGTCACAGGAGAGGGGGGTGGTGGTACGTGTGCCAGGCCTTTGCCAGCTCTGATTTAGCTCAAACTTCCATTCCCAACCCAGTCTTGGTCCCAAGACAGGACCCCCAAGGCATTTCATTCCCATCTGGGGCAGTTATTATGGAGCCCTTTCTTCTTCTGTACTAAAAGTGGCCTCCCTGAAATTTCTTTCAAGGGTCCCAGTTCCGACCTGTGGAGTGACTGAATGAAGCTGGCCCTTTTCCCAGAAGTCCTTTGAGTGTTTGAAGGACAGGAAAATGTCTTTCCTTTCCTCTTCCAGGCCTTCTCTATACCAGTCTCAATGCCCCCGTTAACCCTCTTTCATACAGCAGTTTCCCAGAGGGTGAGCTCAGGGATGTCCAAGTCAGAAGGCACTTTGGAGGCCACCCGTTCTGTCTCGATAACGAGAAGGAAATGCAGGCCCAGAGGTCACAGCAGGTCCTGGGGACCCCATGGTGGTTTCATGGCAGGATTCACCTAGTGCAGGGAGGTCTGCACCTGATTTTCTCAGCTCTCATGATTCAACAGGCAAACTCTCAGTTGGGGAACGCTCACAGGTGGGCATAGGAGGAGTCCCAGGTGTGCAGGCCAAGGGCACGGGTGGCCTGGCTGGCCCTGGCTCCTGTACTTTGCCTGCCCTCCTTCCCCTGCTGTGTGTACAGAAGAGCCTCAAGGAGCCTGTCATCCGATCCCTAGGCCTGCTTCTCCTTCCAGATGTAGAAGAACTCCTTGGACACCCACTGGGAAGCAGCAAAGCCACTCTGTCCCTGGGGCTTCGGAAATAAACAGCACTTTTTTTTTTTTTTTTTTTTTTTTTTGAGATGGAGTCTTGCTCTGTCGCCAGGCTGGAGTGCAGTGATGCAATCTGGACTCACAGCAACCTCCACCCCCTGGATTCAGGCAATTCTCCTGTCTCAGCCTCCCAAGTAGCTGGGATTACAGGCACCCACCACCACACCCAGCTAATTTTCATATTTTTAGTAGAGGTGGGGTTTCACCATGTTGGGCAAGATGGTCTCAATCTCCTGACCTCATGATCTGCCCACCCCAGCCTCCTAAAGTGCTGGGATTACAGACATAAGCCACTGTGCCCGGCCTAATAGTTTCATTTCTTTTCTTTTCTTTTTCTTCCTTTTTTTTTTTTTTTTTTTTTGAGATGGAGTTTCGCTCCTGTTGCCCAGGCTGGAGTGCACCGTGCCCGGCCAATAAGCAGCATTTCACTCCCCACCTTACCTGACTCCTTCCAGGGTTTGTCGCCTTTCCGGTCCCTGACCCCAGTGGTTGGGAGTCTGTCCTCTAGGCTGGAGGAGCTAAGATCCGAGTCACTGTCACTGTCACTGGAAACCACTGGAAGAGACAGACCACAGCACAGGAGGTCACCCGACCAGCCCCTACCTGCAGGCATGGACGGAGGGGCCAGGGCAGGCCTCCCCAGCTCATGACCAGGTGGCGTAGCAGCTCAGCTGGCCCTTTCACTTTGGGCAGAAGAAATAATGGCGTGGGGATGGGAGGACACGCATTTCTGCTGGACAAAGAGGGGAGTCCTGGTGTGAGGAGGCTGGGATCTGGGCTCAGCGTGACCAGCAGAGAAGAGTTCACCTGTTGGCCAGCCACCTCCACATGCCACCCCCTGTTCTAGTTCCTCTGGTGGAACCAGAACCCACTTGCCGTGTCGGAGGCTGATTATCACCGTGATGCAGGCACAACAGCTCTGAGGCCTCTACTCGGTGAGACAATAGACCCAAGAACAACAGCTCTGAGGCCTCCACTCGGTGAGACAATAGACCCAAGCGCATCAGCTATGAGGCCTCCACTCACTGAGACAATAGACCCAAGAACAACAGCTCTGAGGCCTCCACTCGGTGAGACAATAGACCCAAGCACACCAGCTATGAGGCCTCCACTCAGTGAGACAATAGACCCAAAAACAACAGCTCTGAGGCCTCCACTCGGTGAGACAATAGACCCAAGAACAACAGCTCTGAGACCTCCACTCACTGAGACAATAGACCCAAGAACAACATCTCTGAGGCCTCCACTCGGTGAGACAATAGACCCAAGCGCATCAGCTATGAGGCCTCCACTCAGTGAGACAATAGACCCAAGAACAACAGCTCTGAGGCCTCCACTCGGTGAGACAATAGACCCAAGCGCATCAGCTATGAGGCCTCCACTCAGTGAGACAATAGACCCAAGAACAACAGCTCTGAGGCCTCCACTCCGTGAGACAATAGGCCCAAGCACAACAGCTCTGAGGCCTCCACTCGGTGAGACAATAGACCCAAGCACAATAGCTCTGATGCCTCCACTCACTGAGACAATAGACCCAAGCACATCAGCTCTGAGGCCTCCACTCACTGAGACAATAGACCCAAGCACAACAGCTCTGAGGCCTCCACTCGGTGAGACAAGGCCCAAGGCAATGCTCTGCAGGGATGTGGGTACAGTCAGAGCTGACCCTTAGGGAGCATTCCAGGCAGTTTCCATAGACACATTCACTGAAGTTTCAGAACAATTCTGTGAGGTAGGAAACAGCATTACCCCCATTTCACAGGCAAGAAAACGGGGGCACGTGCCCAAGTTGTAAGTAGAAGAGCCGGATTCTCATCCTGGCAGGCTGGCTCCGTGGCTCCTGCTCACAACCCTCTGATTTCACTGCAGGAATTGAACTGAAAGCCAGCAGGCCTGGGCTCTCATCCCAGTTCACCCAGTAACGCACAGTGCGATCTCACAAATGCGGAAGGGAAACAGACGGATGGGGCTGGAATCCCAGCAAGGGGAGGTGAGGATGTTGTCACAGTGAACACGCACTGCGGGAGAAACTCTCTTTTCTGGACTAAATGGAAACTGTATTTGGCTGGGTAATCAACAGTGAGAGTCATAATACAGGATATAACTACCCTTTAAACATTCTATTTTAATTTTTAACACAGAAATGTACATCCATTCACCAATCTTTTGATGCCAGGCTTGGGTGCTTCTGCAAGATTGGCCCACACAGTCTCTCAGGTATAAACTGCACCCGTATTGCATTGTCTGTGACCCCAGGTGCAGTTTCTCTGAATTGCAGCGGGACCCACAGACCCTGGCCAAGCAGGACAATTGCAGAATCCTCCTTTTTCCATTTCTTCCTCTTGGTTTCCACAGTTGTCCTGCCCACCCCTAATTCCATATATTTTTATAAAACAAGTTGCTTCCATCAAGACTTTCCAGGGCTGGGTGTGGTGGCTCACGCCTGTAATCCCAGCACTTTGGGAGGGCAAGGCGGGTGGATCACTTGAGGTCAGGAGCTCAAGACCAGGCTGACCAACATAGTGAAACCCCATCTCTACTAAAAATACAAAAATAAGCTTGGCGTTGTGACAGGCACCTGTACTCCCAGCTACTCGGGAGGCTGAGGCAGGAGAATCACTTGAACCTGGGAGGCGAAGGTTGCAGTGAGCTGAGATTGCGCCACTGCACTCTAGCCTGGGTGACAGAGCAAGACTCTGTCTCAAAAAAGAAAAAAAAAAAAAAGACTTTCCAAAGTCTTGGTTTTCATGAAACAATTGTCTCTTTTCTGCCTCTTTCCATCAATTCGCATAACATTTAATTAAGTGATATCATTGCAATACCGAGTACAACAGCGCAGAAAGGTCTGGATCAAGGGTAACAGCTCTCATAGGCAAGAAACTCAGCAGATGGGGCAGGAGTCAGGGGCGCCTGTCAGGGTTTTCCTTGGAGAATGCAAAACGCTGGTGGTTACAGAGGAAGGTTAAAGCGGGTTGAGCTCTTATGCCAGGCACTTTGCTGGGCCCTTAGTGAGCATCGTCTTCCAAACAACCCTGAGCCATGGCAGCCGCTGGTGAGAGGTAAGACTGGAAACAAAATCCGTCTATACTGCGGTGGCTAGCACGTTTCATCTGATCCAGTGAGCCCTTTCTGGAGCAGTGTGTAGGGAAGAATTCAGAGACCGCATTGAAGCTTAGTGGGGGGAAGTGCCTGGTCAGTTATGAAAATCCACCATGGGCACTGGGGTGGGGAAACGGTAGCTGCCATGTAGATCCAGAGGCTTCTGGAAAAGCCTTCATGGCTCCAGCCTCTGTCACCTTTCAGCTAAGGGAGCCACAGGTCTTGGAACAAGCAACCAGAGGCTGGAGCTGGCTGCCGTGAAGACCTGGAAGACTCTCAACCCTGTGCACCCCCAGCAGAGCGGCCAGCACACAGTGGGCATGCCCCCAGCAGAGTGGCCAGCACACAGTAGGTTCACCCCCAGCAGAGCGGCTAGCACACAGTAGGTTCACCCCCAGCAGAGCAGCTAGCACACAGTAGGTTCACCCCCAGCAGAGCGGCCAGCACACAAGGGTGCACCCCCAGCAGAGAGGCCAGCACACAGTAAGTTCACCCCCAGCAGAGCGGCCAGCACACAGTGGGCATGCCCCCAGCAGAGCGGCCAGCACACAGTAGGTTCACCCCCAGCAGAGCGGCCAGCACACAGTGGGCATGCCCCCAGCAGAGCGGCCAGCACACGGTAGGTTCACCCCCAGCAGAGCGGCCAGCACACAGTGGGCGTGCCCCCAGCAGAGCGGCCAGCACACAGTAGGTTCACCCCCAGCAGAGTGGCCAGCACACAGTAGGTTCACCCCCAGCAGAGCGGCCAGCACACAAGGGTGCACCCCCAGCAGAGAGGCCAGCACACAGTAGGTTCACCCCCAGCAGAGCGGCCAGCACACAGTGGGCATGCCCCCAGCAGAGAGGCCAGCACACAGTGGGCGTGCCCCCAGCAGAGCGGCCAGCACACAGTTGGCGTGCCCCCAGCAGAGCGGCCAGCACAGTGGGCATGCCCCCAGCAGAGAGGCCAGCACACAGTGGGCGTGCCCCCAGCAGAGCGGCCAGCACACAGTAGGTTCACCCCCAGCAGAGCGGCCAGCACACAGTGGGCATGCCCCCAGCAGAGCGGCCAGCACACAAGGGTGCACCCCCAGCAGAGCGGCCAGCACACAGTGGGCATGCCCCCAGCAGAGTGGCCAGCACACAGTAGGTTCACCCCCAGCAGAGCGGCTAGCACACAGTAGGTTCACCCCCAGCAGAGCAGCTAGCACACAGTAGGTTCACCCCCAGCAGAGCGGCCAGCACACAAGGGTGCACCCCCAGCAGAGAGGCCAGCACACAGTAAGTTCACCCCCAGCAGAGCGGCCAGCACACAGTGGGCATGCCCCCAGCAGAGCGGCCAGCACACAGTAGGTTCACCCCCAGCAGAGCGGCCAGCACACAGTGGGCATGCCCCCAGCAGAGCGGCCAGCACACGGTAGGTTCACCCCCAGCAGAGCGGCCAGCACACAGTGGGCGTGCCCCCAGCAGAGCGGCCAGCACACAGTGGGCATGCCCCCAGCAGAGAGGCCAGCACACAGTGGGCGTGCCCCCAGCAGAGCAGCCAGCACACAAGGGTGCACCCCCAGCAGAGTGGCCAGCACACAGTAGGTTCACCCCCAGCAGAGAGGCCAGCACACAAGGGTGCACCCCGAGCAGACTGGCCAGCACACAGTAGGTGCTTCATGAAGGTCAGGGGACTCGTGGTCTTGCCTCTTTTCCCCTCATGTCCTGCCAGTTTCACTCAAATGGTTCTTAAATCAGTCACTTCCTCACCATTGTCACTGCCTTAACTCGAGGTGTCAGCTCCTCCAACCTGGACTCCTGTGACAATGCCCCACCAGGGCCCCACCTGCAGGCACTCCACTCTGCGTTCTCTGCACAGCCAGGGGATGCTCCAGCAAAAGCACAGATCCCAGCTTCACCCTCTTTAAAGGTTCCCCATGCCCCCAGGACCACACTGGGCTCCTGCCCTTTGTCTACTTTTCCTCCTGCATCTCACGCCACCTGCTGTCTCACCCTGGGTGCCTCCAGCCTCCTGCGGCTTGTGGCTCCTGCCACCACCTCCCGCTGGGACTGGCTTGCCTCTGCCCAGAATGCCCTGCCCACCCATCTTCTCTTGGCACAGAAAACTGTCTTCTCCAGGAAGCCCTCCATCTCACCTGTGCCCTGGCTGGCTGAATGCCCTGTGCTCTCTGCTACAACTGCACCAACCACTGTCTGCTCTGTTTGCATATCTGCTTCCCCCAGCAGGTTGTGAGGCTCCTTGAGGGCAGGGACCAAATTGCACACGCAAATGAGGCTGGTGTGTCTCTCCTCTCTGTGGACCTGACCTGTACACTGGAGCAAGAGTGATGAGCATGGACTATTCTCAATAGCAAAGACTTGGAACCAACCCAAATGTCCATCAATGATAGACTGGATTAAGAAAATGTGGCACATATACACCATGGAGTACTATGCAGCCATAAAAAAGCATGAGTTCATGTCCCTTGTAGGGACATGGATGAAGCTGGAAACCATCATTCTCAGCAAACTATCGCAAAGACAAAAAACCAAACACCGCATGTTCTCACTCATAGGTGGGAATTGAACAATGAGAACACTTGGACACAGGGTGGGGAACATCACACACCGGGGCCTGTCATGGGGTTGGGGGAGGGGGGAGGGATCGCATTAGGAGATATACCTAATGTAAATGACGAGTTAATGGGTGCAGCACACCAACATGGCACATGTATACAGATGTAACAAACCTGCACGTTGAGCACATGTACCCTAGAACTTAAAGTATAATGAAAAAAAAAAAAGAGTGATGAGCATGGGATCGGGCCTGGCCTCTCCTTCCTCCATCTGCTCAGAGGCTCTGCCTTTTTCTGTCCTGCTCTCCAGGAAGAGTTCTACTCCGGCTCCTTGGACTTTTGTGATGCCGCAGCAAGAGGAGATGGGGATGGGGCATGGTTGTGGTCCGTGTGCCCTCTTCGTAGTATTTGAGAAATGCAAGGAAAACCTGCCTTATTTTGCAGTTGTTTTTTGGGTCCTGGACTGAGCTGCTTTGATCATGAATCCACCAAGACTGGACCTCATGGGTGTCAGTTTTATAAGCATTTATGTAGTTTTGACTCACTGATGAGATGCCAACCTCATGGGTCCCATGAAAAAGGGATAGGAGGAGGTGGGAATGAGCCAGGGATTCCTGCTGGGCTCCTGGAGCAAGTTGTTCCCATGTTGCCCTTGGGGCAGCTACAGTGAAATTAGAGACCTGTGGCTCACACTTCCCGGGAGCAGGGAGGTGTCCAGCAGGAGGACAGTCCTGCGGAGGGTGGGGTGGCTCGCCTGCACACCGGTTTCCGCCTCTCTCTGGCAGAGATGCTTATGGGAGGTCTAGTCATGCTTCCTGACTTGGAATGTCCCATCTCCCCCACAGCTAATATGGAAAATCTACACAGTCTGGGGCTGGCGGTGGGCACGGGGCTCCGTGGTGTCACACAGTACCAGCCTCCTTTGGTGCAAAGGGGCAGATGTCAAAGGACTCGGAAGGAGACGATGGGATGGGATGTCCCAGGACTGGGGTTAGGGAGGTGAGCTCACCCTCCATCTCCCCACTCTTCCTTGTTCTGTCATCTATCACACATGGTCACAGAGTTGGGCTGGGAGCAGGCGAAAACGGCAAGACAACCGTGAACCATGCCGTGCCATGTCGTGAGGACGGCGTTTGTTATGAGTCATGAATTTTATCCAAAACAGCAACCCTGGAGGTGGGGTTAGGGTCAGGGTGCCACCTGGCCTAGTCCCCATTTGGTGCCCGTGTGCACAAGGATTCACAAAAAACAGGTAGAAATCCTCCCTGAGTTACAGTCACCTTGTTCTTCATCTCCGTTTATAGACCCCAAAGGGCCACAGCCGTGAAGAAGTGGGGAAGAGCCTCAGATGCCAACTGAGCTCACACAGGTGACACAGCAGGCGCCAGGAAGCCGATGAGACAGACTCATCTCCAGGAAGCCGATGAGACAGACTCATCTCGTTAGATGCATCCTCCCTGGCTTGTTCTTCATCTCCGTTTATAGACCCCAAAGGGCCACAGCCGTGAAGAAGCAGGGAAGAGCCTCTCCGTGACTGGACCCTCTCTGCTCACTGTGTTGGGATTTCAAGCTGGGGCTTAGAGGTCTTTGTGGTACAGACCCAAATCCCATTTCTAATCCACTCTAATAAACACCACTCAAAAGAAATAAACCAAAGGAAGTCAGCAGTGCCCGCGCCGGCCTTGGCATTTACTGGCAGGGCGGAAGGGCCACACCGAGCAAACCCTGCTGAGAAGCCCTGGGCCCAACACAAACACGGTGTCCCCAAATGTTCCTGGCTTCCTCGGGCTGCAGAGGAAGAAGCCTTTTCTTCTTCCTCCCTCCATTGAAATGTCACCATAAAACTCAAACTTCGGCTAATTTGCCATTCGATTGCTGTTGCCACCTTTCTCCTTGCATAGCAGCTGTGATTGTCAGTCTTCCAGGTCTATTCACAAAGATTTCAGACTCATATATCTGGCCCTTGCTCTTCCATCCTCAACATAACACTCTGTGTGTCTGAAGGCTGATACATTTTTTTTCTCTTTAATTCCCCAAAGGCTGAGTCTGGGATGGCTCACCGACGAGCCCTGTATTCTGCCCACGCCTGGTTTTTCAGATGGAAGATGCGAGTACACCAGGGAGAAGGCTGTCCCAACAGCCTTTCAGAGGAAGAAGTATCATGGAGTCACCCGGGTGCCACCGAGAGGCAGGGGTGGGGGAGAAGCTCCCCTCCTGGGCCCCTCCACAGGGGCCTGAGCCACTTGCTGGGGACCTGGCATCCCTGAGGCTTCCCCACTGCAGCCCAGAAGGGCTGCCTGCTTGCCTGGTGCTCATCCTCAGCAGTGGCCAGCCCCAGCGCCAGCCGTGCCCACTTCTCTGGGGAGAGGCCAGCTTTTCTTTCCCCCTGCTCACTCTTGGCTGGATTTGCAATTTGACTGTCACCATGGAAACGCAGGGTTTTGGTACACGGAGCGGGGGGAAGAGTCTTTCCTTCTGGAAACTCTTTCTTGACTGCCTCAAAGGACATGGGTGGCAGCTGTCCTGTGGAGAGGCCTGGCCTGGGATGGTCCAGGGGACAGGCGTCATGCTGGCTGTGTGGCCTCACAGCACTGCGCTGGGATGTGGGGACCCTGCTTCCAGGCTCTGCTCAGCCACCACCTGTCTCCGTGGCCCCAGGCATCTCTCCAGGCTTCACTACAAAAACACAGGGGCTGACCCAGGCACCCACTCTGGGTCTGAATCCTGGGATTTAACCTTGGGTCAGCCCATGGGTGGAGACAGCCCTGGTGCCTCTCCCTGGTCGGGGTGGGGAGATGCTCCCACTGGCCCACACAGCATTGCCGCCCGGCACAAGGACAGCCAGCAGCCTGAGTTTGGGAGGCACTTGTGAGCTATGGCCACTCTGCTTGGAGGCTCCCAAAGCCCCCAGAAATTATGGGAATTATAGAGGAAGAGAGATATTTTCAGAAAACATTCTGCCAAGGCAAAGCAGATGGTGGAAAATTTTGCATACTAAAAACAAAAAAAAAATTCTCTAATGTAAAGGAACGATGATAAGGCCCCCGGGAGTGTAGACACTCCCAATTAGCCATCTCCAGCCCACCAGGAAGGCACAGCTGCAGAGACGCAGGGCTGTCTGTCCCTGCTGGGACAGGGGACGGCTGCTCCACCTGCACACAGGGTAGGGTCCGTGGCCTGAAGTCCCACTGAGATGTCTCCCAAGGCTGGGGCTCCATCTTGGCGGCAGCTGGAGGGGAACCTGGGGTGGGGGAGTCACCGACTCTGAGACTTGGATTGGTGTCCTGCCTCTGCCACTTCCCAGTGGTAAGACTTTAGGCCAGTTTCCTATTTTTTATTTTTAGTTTTTGTAAAGACATCATCTCCCTATTTGCCAGGGCTGGTCTGTAACTCCTGGGCTCAAACAATCCTCCTGCCTCGGTCTCCCAAAGTGCTGAGATTACAGGCGTGAGTGCCTGGCCCTGGAGCAGTCCTTTACCTCTCTGTGTGCTCAGGGGCTCACCTGCGGAAAGGGGGATGGGGACTCTCACCCCGGGTTGTCGTGAGGGTCAAAAGGAGTAACGCGGTCAGCATCTGGCCTGTGGTAGGTGCTTGATAGGCAAGAGCTGTTACATTTCAGAGGCAGCTGGAACTCACGGGCCCACACCATGCAGCACAGGCTGGCCCTGGGGTGCCCAGGCCAACCTCGCAGGTGGACTCACCCCTTTCGAGGAAGCGTGGATTCCCAAGCTGGGCTTTGTAGGACACCCAGGACACAGGATGCCTTCAGAAGCCATTCAGAGGCAGAGCTGGGATTTGAACCCAGGCCTTTCTATTGCCAGACATACCGCTTTTCCACCTCACCCAGCACGCAGGATGCCCCAGGGTCCTGCCTGACCCTAACGGCTCTATCCCCTCAGAAATCCTCCTCTCCAGGCGGCCAGTCCCCTCTCCGTCTCCCCACCATGCTCTTCTGTGCCCTCTCTGGACCCTTTTTCTGTCGCAGCAGAGGCTGCAGTGTGGGAGAGAGCTCTAGTTCACTCTCAGCAGCTAGGGTTGAGCTCTGGTCCTGCCTTGGATGTTCTTGGGCAAATACGTTAATCTTTTTCAACCTCAGTCTTCCCATCTATAAAATGGAGACAAAAATAACTACTAAGTAGGACAAACAGCTTTGCAAATTTAAAAGGCTATACAAGCCTATACATATTTAAAAAAATTAGAATCTAATCCACCCCTCCAGGAACCCATTCAAATCATTTCTCCACTGAAAAGTCTCAATCCTCACGGGCAAAATGCCAATGGAAAGAAGCAGGGAAGACGCAACCTCCCTCCTCTCCCCACCCAGATGCTGTCTGGCTTGCATTTCAGCTCCTACCGATGCCTGCCTCAACTTCCTCAACATATTCAGGCACCACTCGAGGGCAAGGCCATACCTAAAGGCACGTGTCCCTTCCCTCAGACCCACTGCTGGGTTTTGGGCAAAGCAGTCACTCAGGAAATACTTGCTGACTGTTTTCCTGAAAATCCTCCCCAGGACAGGAAACCGCACTGTACAAAGACAGCAGGGCCGGCTGGGGTCAGCAAGGGGTGGGCCACAGAGGGAAAGGAGACCCCAGACCCCATCTGTCACCTCCATCTCCCCCAAAGAGCTGAGGTTTCCCCCAGGACAAGCGCTGGGCAAGCAGCGCTTCTGAGCCACGACAGAGGGACCTCAGGGATGCCAGGCCCCTCTCCCAGCCTCCCCCGAAGGGACACTCGTGGGGATGCTTGGTGGCCTCAGCCTGGGCAAGAAACAGCTGAATGGGGAGGGGCTGTAGGAGGCTGCTTCCACGGCCACGGATGAGTAGGTCCTGGGGGAGAGTGCCCGGTTCACACAGCCCGCTCTTCCAAACCCGCCTCCGGGCCAGGGTGCAGGGGTGGGGGAAACACGCTCTTCCTTTGGTTTGGAAACTCCCTGCAGGTGGGTCTGGAAAGGGAGAAAGGGGGCTCTGAGGCCTAGAGGGCCTGTCCTCTTAGGGAGGGGTCCACTGGCAGCCAGAAGAAGCTCAGAGCCTGCCCCTCCCTCCCTCCCTCAGGGACCCTGGAGCCAGGAGATATGGGGTGTGCTTCTGGCCCTTTGCTGGCTACCACCTGACCACCCCTGACAGCCACAGGACTACCTCAGAGGGCTGGAGAGGACATGGTACCTGGGGAGCGCTCCTTCCTTGGTCCCCCTTCCAGGCTGCCACGGAAAGGCCCCCGAGGACAGCCCCAGGCACGGGAGCTGATGGGCACAGACAGGGCTGGGAATCCAGGTCTGGGGAGTGGAGGAGGGCGTCCTGCACTTGCTTATTCATTTACCATCGATTTTCATTTACTCCCTCCTTCAGGCCCAGAGACAGACAGGAGGCACCGGATAATGAAGACAAATCCTCAAATCAATAGAGATGTGGTCACCAGCATCGAAATCTCGTGGTCCCTGCACTCGCTTGAGGAGCTCCAGATAGAATGAAAGGTGGATGGACGGAAGATGAGATCGGCTCCCTCCAGAGAGAACGCAAAGGGCAGGGGACCATTCAGGGAGAGAGGGGCACTCAGTAAGGGCTTCCTGGAAGAGCTGGAATTTAAGGATGGGCATAATTTAGACACAAAAGCTGAGGCTGGGGCGTGCCAGGCATCCTGGACAGAGAACAGGAAAAGCAAAGGCCAGGCAGTGGACTCCTCTGGGGCCAGGACCATCCTGCTGGCTCAGGAGAAAGGCCCCAGGCTCAGGCATACAGGGGACATGGCCGGGTCTGGGTTGGGTGTGGTCTGCACTGTCAGGGACAGATGATGGCTTTTGGTTTATGAAAGAATGAAACACGGCAAGCCTATGCCCCCTTCCCACGACTTCACTGGGGTGTAGGACGTGCTTTTGGGTGCATCCTGACTCCAGCCTTTCTCTCCGTGTGTCTCTGGGCCTTCATTGTTCTTTCACCTCATCTCTTTGTGCCTCCCTTGTTTTTTGTTGTTTTTTGTTGTTGTTGTTGTTGTTGTTTTTTATAGAGACAGGGTCTCGCTATGTTGTCCAGGTTGGTCTCGAACTCCCGGGCTCGAGGGATCCACCCGCCTTGGCCTCCCGAAGTGCTGGGATCATAGGCGTGAGCCATGGCACCCGGCCTCTTGCTGATGTTTCCAAACTCTCCCTCTGCCTCTGAATTTCTTATCTTCATTTCCCTCCGTATCTGTGTCTTTGTGTGTTCAGAGCCTTCTAGAGTGTTTCTTGGTTCCTCCTTCTGTCTATGCCAGCTCCTCTCACTCTCCAGGATCTGCCTCTCTGCATCTCTGGGCCTCCATCTCTGTCTCTCCCTCCCCAGGTCTCTCTGTCACATATCCTCAGGGCACTGCTTTCTTGGCCTCTGGGTTTGTGCCTCAGTTTCCCCCACTTGGGCTGGAATCTCACTCCCTCAGGCCCATAGGGTCTGTGGTCAGAGCTTAGGTTTGGGGTGGGCTGCCTGCTTTGCCTGGAACTCCTGTCTATCCCAGGAGCAACCAAGGTAGGGAGGCCTGCCTGCCCCTTCCTGTGTGCAGGCCAGGGCCCTGCTGCCCACTTCTGGACCACCAGCGGGAAATCAGCTGAGCCCCATGTGCAAGGCCAGGCCTCACCTGTGACGGACAGGTGGCCCTGGGAGAGAGCTGAGAGCTGACAGGAGCCAGGGCGGTTATCTCCCAGGCCTTCACTGGAATCAGATGGGGCAGAGAGGCCCAGATTTATTCACTTCACTTAGTCCCCGAGACAGGTGAGCAGCTGGAGATGGACGTGCTTCACTGCACGAGGCTGGGCCAGGCACACACGGGAGCTCTGCACACCAAAAGCAAGCCAGAGGCTGGCCCTTGGGGGCTGGGCCCCACTCTCCCAGTTCAGCTAAGACAGGGGCAAGGGGCCCGCAGATGTCACCTTGCAGCTGGAATTGACCAATCAGCCAAAGTTGTCATTGGGTCTCGGGCAAATTAGAGGTGACAGCCATGCTCCTGACCTCCGTGGTGTTGCTAATGAGGGCCTTCTGCTCTTGGAAATCCATCTCTAAGCCAGCGAGGAGGCCCACGACAGGCAGGTGGGCTGCTGGGGGAAGAGGTTGGGTGTAGCAGGAAAGCAACAGCAGCTCATTTGTGCTCAGGACATCTGTTCTGGGGGCGGCCCCTCCATTCATGCCCATCATCACTGAGCTTGTGTCTGGCTTAACCAAGGGCTCCAAAGGTCAAAACAAATTCGTGTGTGTGACCTTCCGTTTCAAAACACTGCCATGCAAGACGTGGCCGGGCCTCTACTCCCCTGAGATTTAGGGAAAGGGCAGTTTCCTGACTGCTGCAGGTGTTTCTCTGCCTTTCCATGCTGAGACTACAGTGCAAATTATTTGACCTCTCCGTGACTTAGTTTCCTATTCTGTAAAATGGGACAACAGTAGTGGCCCCATCACAGGTTGTTGGGGGATGACACGAAATAACAGAGACGCACAGCGCCCAGCACAGCCTGCAATGAGCACCCGTGTCATCTACGGCAGCTACAGCTGTTGCTGTTTTTATCGGACTCCTCAGCACCAAGGGCCAAAGCCCATCCCTTTTACCTGCACAGACAGACAGGCAAATGGTACCCAGGCCTCGGCTGACCCTGGCAGAATGGCAGCTGCCTGAGAAGACCAAGGCCGACTATCAGTGTCTCTCCCAGCGGGACCCACGGTGGCCTCGGGCAGTGCAGCGTCACCCCCCTCCCCTCGCCCTGCCTCAGCTGGGAGGGATGACATTCATTCCCCAAGTGTCTGGCTGGACCAGAGCCACAGACACAACTGTCTATGACATTGTTTGATTGTTTATTTTCTTGACCCAAACAGCAGACCTGCACCAGGGAGATCTGAGTCAGTGGCTTCCAAGGTGCCACACAGGGCCTGTGGTACCGTTCTCAGGTGGTTCAAAGACAACTCCCCCCTTCCTTGTCTCTAAACAGTCCTTTCCGGCGTGTGTGTGTGTGTGTATGTGTATATGTGTGTGTGTGCGTGTGTGTGTTGGCTTCTATTAGCTTTATATTTCAAAAATCCCAGGTACTTCCAGCTCCCCGGGACTACAGAATCCATGCAGGGAGGAAAATGAACAGAGATGGGGAAGGTGACAATTAAGCATAAGAGGCCTTCCTGGGGCTAGGACTTGGGAAGGAAGCTTCAGTCAGTTCATGGCACTTAGTGAGCGCTTATCAAAGCACAGTGGGGATGCTGGGTGGGTCCAGCGGGATTTCATTTGGCAGCACGTGCCTGTCTGTGTGGCATGTGTGCGTGTGTGTGCAGAGGGTGGGGCCAACACGGAAATGGGGCTGGGCTTTCCAGTAGAGGCTGATCTGAGAGCTGCCTTACCAGCCACTGCTCTACCCCCCGCCTGGAATTCCTCCGTAAGTTTCATTCCCTTGGATTTAGAACTGTAAGACGTGACCGCTGGGAGAGAACAGACTCTGTCCCAGCCCCTCATCCATTCTACTCAGGGGGAAACCAACACCCAGAGAGGAAAAAGGACTTCCAGCGCCAAGACTGTCCGGCCCAGGAGTCCCCCAGGAAAACACCAGCCCTGTGGGGGCTGGGCCTGGAAGCCCTGCTGATGAGGTCACGTTGGGCCACCTCCATGATCACGGCAGCCACTAGGGGCAGGGTCAAGGGGTCAGGGTTAGGAGTACAGTCACACAGACGTGACCTGGTCATGCCCCTGCCTTCCACTGGCCAGGTGCAAAGGTCAGGGAGTGAAGCGAGCTGGACATGAGGGCCCTTCCCTTCTGAGAGAAGCATGCCCATTTTTCTTGCAACAGGCATCCCTGTTGGTCTGTCTTCTATTCTTTCTTTTCACAGGGACGTGAAACAAGAACGGTTTCACTTTCTTCTTAAAAACACTGCAACGGTGATGCTGAAAGGGTGTCAGAGACAATAGGGCCGGGTGGGGACTGCAGCGAACCACAGAATGCAAGCGGGGAGTGGCTACTTACCCTGACCAACTTCCCTGAGCGGGGAGTGGCTACTTACCCTGATCAACTTTCCTCCAAGCGGGGAGCAGCTACTTACCCTGACTAACTTCCCCGAGCAGGGAGGTATCGGAAGCCCTTCTGACTTCCACAAAGGAAGCCGGAGCTCCAGTTTTTTAAAAATGAGAGTTCTCCACATTTAAACTAGTTGACAATGAATTTTAAGCAGTAGGCCAGATTGAATCACTGCTCCACCAGTCTGTGACCCAAAACACAGGCAAATGTGTGGTCCCGGAGGACAGACGGCACCCACCTCCCGACAGGGAGGCTTCCTACTCCATTCCGCCTCCTTCTGCAAGCTCCAGCCCCGCCGGCCCCGGTGTGTACAACACACACTCCCAGCTGCTCTGAAGGCTGTGGAGAATTCACGTACCGCGGCTGGTATATGTGACAGAAATGGCAAATCCAGAGTCTGCTAGCAAAATACGGGGGTGGGGAGTGGGCTGGGGGTGAGGAGAAGGAGGCTGAGCTTCCAAAATGCAAATCTCTCAGGGACAGAGAGAGAAGGAAGGCGGCATAGCAGCAGCTGGCTCTGGGCGGTCAGCAATCCTATCTGAAAATAAAACATTTTACAATCCACAACTGCACCTCATTAAGAATGAATGGACCGGCTGGTATAAATAGCATGCCGCATGAAGAAGTCAGGAAACAGCATATGCGTTTGACGGAAAAACGGCAGCCACAGGGCTGCTTATTAGCTCGGCGGGCGGAGGTTCCTCACTCACTAAGAAGACGGGTCCTGGGTTCAAAGCTGGGGTCGGGGGTGGCTCCGCACTAACAAGACGGGTCCCGGGTTCAAAGCTGGGGTCGGCCGAGGCTCTGCACTAACAAGACGGGTCCCGGGTTCAAAGCTGGGGTCGGCCGAGGCTCTGCACTAACAAGACGGGTCCCGGGTTCAAAGCTGGGGTCGGCGGGGGCTCTGCATTAACAAGACGGATCCCGGGTTCAAAGCTGGGGTCGGCCGAGGCTCTGCATTAACAAGACGGATCCCGGGTTCAAAGCTGGGGTCGGCCGAGGCTCCACACTAACAAGACGGGGGTCCCAGGTTCAAAGGTGGGGTCGGGGGTGGCTCTGCAGTAACAAGACGGGTCCCGGGTTCAAAGCTGGGGTTGGCGGAGGCTCTGCACTAACAAGACGGGGGTCCCAGGTTCAAAGCTGGGGTCGGCGGAGGCTCCGCACTAACAAGACGGGTCCCGGGTTCAAAGCTGGGGTCGGCCAAGGCTCCACAGTAACAAGACGGGTCCCGGGTTCAAAGCTGGAGTCGCCCGAGGCTCCGCAGTAACAAGACGGGGGTCCCAGGTTCAAAGCTGGGGTTGGCCGAGGCTCCACACTAACAAGACGGGGGTCCCAGGTTCAAAGCTGTGGTCGGCCGAGGCTCCACACTAACAAGACGGGGATCCCAGGTTCAAAGCTGGGGTCGGCCGAGGCTGTGCATTAACAAGACGGGTCCCGGGTTCAAAGCTGGGGTCGGCCGAGGCTCCGCAGTAACAAGACGGGTCCAGGGTTCAAAGCTGGGGTCGGCCGAGGCTCCGCAGTAACAAGACGGGTCCAGGGTTCAAAGCTGGGGTCGGCCGAGGCTCCGCAGTAACAAGACGGGTCCAGGGTTCAAAGCTGGGGTCGGCCGAGGCTCCGCAGTAACAAGACGGGTCCAGGGTTCAAAGCTGGGGTCGGCCGAGGCTCCGCAGTAACAAGACGGGTCCCAGGTTCAAAGCTGGGGTCGGCCACATGGCTTCCCTGATCTTGGAGCACAGAAGGCCTCACACTGTGCCAGCCCTGCTCCCAACCTGGGCTTAACTCTGGACACACAGTGCCAGCCCACAGTGAGCTTCTCACAGCTCCTGACCCGCAGGACCCCCACCCTAATGTCCTACCTCTGGGCTTGAATGCTGCCACTGACAGGGAGCTCACTCCTCCGTCAGATGTGAAACACTCAGTTCTGTGGCTGGATGGCTATTGATCGAGGAAACCTAAATGTCCCCTGCCGTGGCTATTGATCAAAGAAACCTAAATGTCCCCTGCCCTGCCTCAGCTCTGCTCTGGGTCTGGGAGAAGTGGCCTTAGCTGGCCAAGCCATCCGTTATGTTTGACTATCGGACACAGAACAGAAATAATGGGGCCAATCACTTTTTCTCCCAAGTATGGACGTGGGGTCCTGAGAGCGGGGTGGGGGTGGGGCAGATGGTTGGCTTGGAGGGCGGGCAAGCTGCAGAGCGGGCGTCGGGAGCACAGAGCTGGTACAAGTAGAAGCAGCTCAGCCGCCCTGTCTGTCTCCTCGCGGCCTCGCCAGCCTTCGTCTCCCGCCCTGATTCTGGGAGAACCTTCCTCAGTGGCTTGGCAGCAACCCCTACCCCGTGCCAGCCTTGGTGGTCCCTGATCCTCACAACCAAAAATCCCCAACAGTCAGAAAAGAAAAAGCCAGTGAGCGTCGAGAACTGAGTGACAGCCTGACGCTGCATGGCTTCCGCCACGGGCGGGGCATGTGCTGGGTTTTGGAAGCCGGGATCCTGGGCCCTCTTGGGCACAGCCTGGCCGCCTACAGGACCCTGGCCAGCCTTCCCCTCCTCATCCATCATGAACAGTCCATTCCACCGTCTGTAGCTGCCCTGGAGGCTGCTCTGAGCATCGGCTGGGTTAGCGGCCACGAGTCACAGAGCGCTGGGGCTAGTACAGCTCGGAGGGACTCAGCTCTTCCAGGAAGACAGGTAGAGGGCATGGGGTGGGGGCGGCAGGGTCACTGGGGAAGGGCGGCCCCGGCAAACATTTGTGGCCTGAGCTGAACCAGGCTGTTCAACCCACACAGAACCCTCAGGCTTGCTTTCACCCCACCACAAAAAGGACCACAGTTTGGAATTTTTTAAATCTGTCTAACATCAAGTGAGCCACTCAAGTGATCGTGAAACTCCCATTTTTCTTAAAACTCCCCACCTGGAACAAATCCAAAACCTGTAAGGGAACCTGTGTGTCACCCTGTTCTGGAACAGACCTTGAAGGGAACCAGTGTGTCACCCTGTTCAAAGCCACCCAGGAGGCCTGCGCTCCCCTCTGGGGAAGGATGGACGGTGGGAGGCAGCAGGATTCCTGCAGAGAGGCCTGAGGAGGGACAATGACCCAGGCCTCAGCAGAGAAGGGAAAAGGAATTTGCCTCCCAGCCGGAGCTGCCTGTGTCCCAGCCTGGGAGCTTTTTGGTTCCTCTCTTAGGGCATGGACGTGAGGAGGAAATGGGTATTTACACCCTGTGAGCAGGGCTTTTGATGGTGCTGGGCAAAGTGGAGAGGCCTCCCCAAATCTGGCCAGGCCACAGCCCAGTGACAAGGCTTTCAATGATACCCCAGGATCCCAGGCCAAGGTCCACATGGTAAAACCTCATGAATCCAGAGGTCCTGGCCCCCACCCGAGAGCCCTCTGAACACTGGCTTCAGGCCCCTGGTGTCAGGAGCTCAGTCATAACTGAGAAAGGCAGGCAGAAATGACACAGCAGGCCGGGTGTGGTGGCTCATGCCTGTAGTACCAGGACTTTGGGAGGCTGAGCCAGACAGATGACTTGAGCCCAAGAGTTGAAGACCAGGCCTGGACAACGTGGAATCACCCCGTCTCTACAGATACAAAAAAATTAGCAGGTGTGGTGGTACATGGCCAGCTACTTGGGAGGCAGAGGTGGGAGGATTGCTTGAGTCCGGGAAGTCGTGTGCAGTTAGCTGAGACTGAGCCACTGTACTCCACTCCAGCCTAGGTGACAGAGTGAAACCCTGAGAAAGAAAGAAGAGAGAAAGAGAGAAAGAAAGATAGAAAGGAAGGAAGAGAAAGGAAGGAAGAGGGAGGAAGGAAGGAGAAAAGAGGGAGGGACAGAGAGAGAGAAAGAGAAAGAGAGAGAGAGAGAAAGAAAAGAAAAGAAACGAAATGAAACGAAACTCCAGGGCAGACCTAGGCAGCGGTGCCTGCGGGTCACAGCTCTGGAGGTTGAAGAGGAGAAGCCGCATCCTGTTAACTGTCCTCGGCGTTGGAGGCAGAGAACAACGTCCATCTGAGAATCGCTTCCGCGCGTAGTGACTCCAGCCGCGCCTTTATCGTTCTTCCTTTCTTTACAGTGACAGCTGGAACTGCAGCACCCATCTTGTGACCATGAGGGAAAGAGAAGAATTGCAAAGACATCTGTCCTGACATCACTGAAGCTGCTGAACCGAAGCCGTGGCTCCTTCCTCTGAGCTTCGTATTTTACGAGAAAAACATGTACTCTTTCGCTACTCAAGTATGCCATGTTGGTGTGGCTACTTTCAACTCCCACCCCCAGCAACTCTGTCTCTGTGCACAGGGTGGAAATCCAGCTTGAAGGCAAGCAGCCTGTGGAGGGGGTGAGCCCAGCTGTAAAGGTGTTACACCCCGGGGCCCGCAGCACCGGTGCCGCCATTTACACCTCATATACCACAGGGGACCACAGAGACCAGGCCGTATGCAAAAGCTGACTTTACTGCTGTCATATATGAGCAATGATATGCCAGGAAGAGCAGGGCAGAGCACACACTGTCTGCAGGGATCAGGTGGAGGGGCAGAGACATCACTCAGAGGCAGACCCTGTGACCAGGTACCAAGAGGTACTCAGGCCAGGCCGTTCCCCACCCCCTCCTGGGGAAAGAAGGAATACCCTGCTGGGACCCACCAAGGGGTCTGCAGGCAACTCCTTGGCCAAAATCAATACCCAGCGTCCAGGGGAGGGAGAGAGCAGCAAACTCAGGTAGTCAGCGCACCTGTCCTGCAGGTGCAGTGCAGTCACTGGGTCTCCCTGAGATAACACAGAGGACAGGAACACGTCTACTCTTTCCCTAATACTTTCATTGTGTTATTTTTAACATTTCGATCTTACCTATCTGCAGTGTGTTTCTGGATACACCTAGAAGGAGAAAGAAATCTAATTGCACCAGCTCCAGTTATGAGATAGGTCTGTTAGCTTCTCATTGAGTTGAAAAGCGACTTATGGTTGGCGTCCATACATTCTCAGGCTACCCTTTCTCTATTCTTGTCTATTCCACTTGTCTGTTTATTCCTACAAATAAATATTCTGTTTATCCTGATGCCAATACTATACTGTTCTTACTGATTTCAGTAACTTTATAGTAAGCTTTAAAATTTGGCTGGATAGTTCTTTCCACTACCCTCCCGATTCTGTTTTGTTTTGTCTTGTTTTTTGAGAGATAGGGGTCTCACTCTTTCACCCAGGCTGGAGTGCAGTGGTGCGGTCTCAGCTCACTGCCGCTTCAAGCTCCTGGGCTCAAGTGATCCTCCCACCTTGGCCTCCTGAGTAGCTGGGACTACAGCTACGTGCCACCACACCCAGCTAAGTCTTACAAATGTATCTGTAGAGACAGTGTCTCTTTATGTTGCACAGGCTAGTCTTGAACTCTCGACTCAAGCAATCCTCCTGACTTGGCCTCCCAAAGTGCTGGGATTAGAGGCATGAGCCAGTGTACCCAGCCTACCCTTGCTATTAAAAAGAGTTTTTTGGCCAGGTGCAGTGGCTCACGCCTCTAATCCTAGCACTTTGGGAGGCCAAGGTGGATGGATCACCTGATGTCAGGAGTTCAAAACCATCCTGACCAACATGGAGAAACCCTATCTCTACTAAAAATACAAAATTAGCGGGGCGTGGTGGTGCAAGCCTGTAATCCCAGCTACTCAGGAGGCTGAGGCAGGAGAATCACTTGAACCCAGGAGGTGGAGGTTGCAGTGAGCTGAGATCATGCCATTCCACTCCAGCCTGGGCAACAAGAGTGAAACTCCGTCTCAAAAAAAAAAAAAAAAAAAAGGGTTTTTTGTTGTAAGCTATTCTCCACCTTATGAATTTTAAAAATTGAAATATAATTTATATACCATAAAAGGTACCCTCAGAAAGTATACAAGTCAGTGGTTTTTAGTATAGCCATACATTTATGTAACCACCACGATCTAGTTTCAGAGCATTTTCATCAGCTCTGTGTACCCATTAGCAGTCAGCCCCCATTCCCCTCCCCATCCTCCCCAAGCCCTGGCAACCACCCATCTACTTTCTGCCTCTGTGCACTGGCTTGTTCCCGCCGGCTCGTATAGATGAGATCACACAACACGCGGCCTTTCGTCTCCGGCTTCTTCCACTTCGCATGGTGTTTTCAAGGCTCATCCAGGCTGCAGCGTGGATCAGCACTTTCTTCCTATGACTGAATAACGTTCCACTGTGTGATTACACCATATTTTATCCATTCATCAGATGATGGACCTATGAGTTGTTGCCACTTTTTGGTTATAATGCTTCTGTGAACAATTGTGTCCTTATGAATATTTAAAAATCATCTTAGGCCGGGCACGGTGGCTCATGCCTGTAATCCCAGCACTTTGGGAGGCCAAGGCGGGCAGATCACAAGGTCAGGAGATCGAGACCAGCCTGGCCAACACGGTGAACCCTGTCTCTACTAAACATACAAAAAATGAGCTCGGCGTGTAGCGGGCGCCTGTAGTCCCAGCTACTCAGGAGGCTGAGGCAGGAGAATTGCTTGAACCCAGGAGGCAGAGGTTACAGTGAGCCGAGATTGTGCCACTGCACTCCAGCCTGGCGAGAGAGTGAGACTCCATCTCAATAATAATAATAATAATAATCTCGTTGGCCAAGGATGGTGGCTCATGCCTGTAATTCCAGCACTTTGGAAGGCCAAGGTGGGTGGACAGCTTGAGCTCAGGACTTTGAGACCAGCCTGGACAACATAGTGAGACCCCCATCTCTACAAAATACACGAATTTAAAAGTTTGGTAGGTGCAGTGGTGTGCACCTGTAGTCCCAGCTACTGGGGAGGCTGAGGTAGGAGGATCACGTGAGCCCGGGAGGTCAAGGCTGCAGCGAGCCATGATTGCGCCACGGCACTCCAGCCTGGGTGACAGAGCAATACCCTGTCTCTAAAATTAAAAAAAAGTAAAAAAACCTAGAAATTGATTTGAATGTCCATCGATAGGTGATTAATTATAATACATTATATTGTGAGATTTTACTCAGCCATGAAAATGAATAATGTAAAATCTGTATCCGTTGGCCTGGAGGGATGCTCATGATATTCTTTTAAGTGAAAAAAGCACCATGCAGAGTGATGGGTAAGAGCCTATTTTTACCGCTAAAACAAAAGCCAAAAAAACCCCACCCCTTTATCAAGTATATGTTTGTAGGAACACAGAGAAAGGGTTTGGAGATGAGGGGAAGTAGAAGAGATGTTTCTTTTTCTTTTTTTCTTTTTTTTTGAGAGGGAGTCTTGCTCTTTCTCTTTTTCACACACCTTTGAACTAACTCGCTAAAATATATCTTGTATTCTTATGTAATTAAAAATTAACAAAGAAAGGACTGGCATGGTGGCTCATGCTGGTAATCCCAGCACTTTGGGAGGCCAAGGCAGGTGAATTGTTTGAGGCCAAGGGGTTTGAGGCCAGCCTGGCCAATATGGTGAAACCCCGTCTCTACTAAAAATACAAAAATTAGCCAGGTTTGGTGGTATATGCCTGTAATCCCAGCTATTCAGGAGGCTAAGACTTGAGAATTGCTTGAATCCAAAAGGTGGAGGTTGCAGTGAGCCGAGATCACACCACCACACTCCAGCCTGGGTGGCAGAGCAAGACTGTCTCAATAAAAAAAAGAAAAAAATTAACAAAAAACTTTAAAGGAGGAAGAAAAAGGAACCCACCTCAGAAACATCAACCCTTTCACCTGATTGCTCTGTGGGTTGAAAAGTTCATGACTTGTAGTATCTATTCATGATTACCCTTCCTCTATTGACTACCTTCCTCTATTGACTACCTTCCTCTATTGGTCACCTTCCTCTATTGATTACCCTTCCTCTATTACTTTCCTCTATTGATTACCCTTCCTCTATTGACTACCTTCCTCTATTGATTACCTTCCTCTATTGATTACCCTTCCTCTATTGACTACCTTCCTCTATTGATCACCTTCCTCTATTGACTACCTTCCTCTATTGACTACCTTCCTCTATTGATCACCTTCCTCTGTTGATTACCCTTCCTCTATTGATTACTTTCCTCTATTGATTACCCTTCCTCTATTGATTACTTTCCTCTATTGATTACCCTTCCTCTATTGACTACCTTCCTCTATTGATTACCCTTCCTCTATTCACTACCTTCCTCTATTGGTCACCTTCCTCTATTGATTACCCTTCCTCTATTGATTACTTTCCTCTATTGATTACCCTTCCCCTATTGACTACCTTCCTCTATTGACTACCTTCCTCTATTGATCACCTTCCTCTATTGATTACCCTTCCTCTATTACTTTCCTCTATTGATTACCCTTCCTCTATTGACTACCTTCCTCTATTGACTACCTTCCTCTATTGATTACCCTTCCTCTGTTGACTACCTTCCTCTATTGATCACCTTCCTCTGTTGATTACCCTTCCTCTATTGATTACTTTCCTCTATTGATTACCCTTCCCCTATTGACTACCTTCCTCTATTGACTACCTTCCTCTATTGATCACCTTCCTCTATTGATTACCCTTCCTCTATTGATTACTTTCCTCTATTGATTACCCTTCCTCTATTGATTACTTTCCTCTATTGACTACCTTCCTCTATTGATTACCCTTCCTCTATTGATTACTTTCCTCTACTGATTACCCTTCCTCTATTGACTACCTTCCTCTATTGACTACCTTCCTCTATTGATTACCCTTCCTCTATTACTTTCCTCTATTGATTACCCTTCCTCTATTGACTACCTTCCTCTATTGATTACCCTTCCTCTATTGATTACCCTTCCTCTACTGATTACGCTTCCTCTACTGATTACCCTTCCTCTACTGATTACCTTCCTCTACTGATTACCCTTCCTCTACTGATTACCCTTCTATTGACTGATTACCCTTCCTCTACTGATTACCCTTCCTCTACTGATTACTCTTCCTCTACTGATTACCCTTCTATTGACTGATTACCCTTCCTCTACTGATTACCCTTCCTCTACTGATTACCTTCCTCTACTGATTACCTTCCTCTACTGATTACCCTTCCTCTACTTATTACCCTTCCTCTACTGATTACCCTTCCTCTACTGATTACCCTTCTATTGACTGATTACCCTTCCTCTACTGATTACCTTCCTCTACTGATTACCCTTCCTCTACTGATTACCCTTCTATTGACTGATTACCCTTCCTCTACTGATTACCTTCCTCTACTGATTACCCTTCCTCTACTGATTACCTTCCTCTACTGATTACCCTTCCTCTACTGATTACCCTTCCTCTACTTATTACCCTTCCTCTACTGATTACCCTTCCTCTACTGATTACCCTTCTATTGACTGATTACCCTTCCTCTACTGATTACCTTTCTCTACTGATTACACTTCCTCTACTGATTACCTTCCTCTACTGATTACCTTCCTCTACTGATTACCTTCCTCTACTGATTACCCCTCCTCTACTGATTACACTTCCTCTACTGATTACCTTCCTCTACTGATTACCCCTCCTCTACTGATTACCTTCCTCTACTGATTACCCTTCTATTGACTGATTACCCTTCCTCTACTGATTACCTTCCTCTACTGATTACACTTCCTCTACTGATTACCTTCCTCTACTGATTACACTTCCTCTACTGATTACCTTCCTCTACTGATTACCTTCCTCTATTACCTTCCTGTATTGATTACCTTCCTCTATTGATTACCTTCCTCTATTGATTACCTTCCTCTATTGATTACCTTCCTCTATTGATTACCCTTCCTCTATTGATCACCCTTCCGCTATTGATCACCTTCCTCTATTACCTTTCTCTATTGATTACCCTTCCTCTATTGATTACCTTCCTCTATTGATTACCTTCCTCTACTGATTACCTTCCTCTACTGATTACCTTCCTCTACTGATTACCTTCCTCTACTGATTACCTCCCTCTATCGATTACCTTTCTCTATCGATTACCCTTCCTCTATTGATTACCCTTCCTCTATTGATTACCTTTCCTCTATTGATTACCTTCCTCTATTGATTACCCTTCCTCTATTGATTACCCTTCCTCTATTGATTACCTTCCTCTATTGATTACCTTCCTCTATTGATTACCTTCCTCTACTGATTACCCTTCCTCTATTGATGACCTTCCTCTGATTACCTTCCTCTATTGATTACCTTCCTCTGATTACCTTCCTCTATTGATTACCTTCCTCTACTGATTACCCTTCTTCTGATTACACTTCCTCTATTGATTACTTTCCTCTACTGATTACACTTCCTCTACTGATTACCTTCCTCTACTGATTACACTTCCTCTATTACCTTCCTCTACTGATTACCCTTCCTCTACTGATTACCCTTCCTCTACTGATTACCCTTCCTCTACTGATTACCCTTCCTCTACTGATTACCCTTCCTCTACTGATTACCTTCCTCTATTGATTACCCTTCCTCTATTGATTACCTTCCTCTATTGATTACCCTTCCTCTATTGATTACCCTTCCTCTTCCAACAGGGCATGAGAAAGAAAATAGGGTGGCCTGGGATGCAGGGAGAAGAAGTTGGGAGCTACAGGTGCATAAGCCTAAGAGATGTGGGATGTAGGGAGAGGGAGAGAGGGAGAGAAGGGAAGAGAAGGCGGGGGAGAGAGAGAGAAAGAACTGGAGGTGGCAAAGAGGCTTAGAGAGAGGCTGAGACAGCGAGCAAGCTGGTGCTGTGATCAGCTCCAAGCCAGTGAGAGGGACTGTGGGGCAGGAAGAGGATGCTGGCCCCGGGGCCCTCGGAGGCAGGGTCCCAGGAGGATCAGCGTCTGGTGAGAGCAGGGTGGTTTTCACAGCCTCCGAGTATCTCCTGGGACTTTCCAGCAGACCCCAATCCAGAGGATCCACACTCTACTGCAAGAGCATGGGGCCACTGCCCTCCTCGCCCATGAAATTAAAAGGCCATCTTTTAATTAATTAAAAGGCCAAGTCTGCATGCCTGAGGAAGTGAGGGGGGCTCTGCTCCTCCCCAGGGTGTGCGCATGTGCATGGGAGTATGTGTGTGTGTGGGCAACTGTGTGTGTGCATATGAGTGCGAGTGTGTGTGCGTGTGAATGAGCATGTAAGCTGTGTGCATGAGTGTAACGCTAGTGTGTGTACATGTGTGTGTGAGCTTGTGTGTTTGCATGTGAGCAAGTGTGTATGCATGTGTGCATGTCAGCATGTATGTGTGTGCATGTGGATGTGTGTGCATATGGATTCAGTGTGTGGATGTGTGTGCATGTGAGCATGTGTGTGCATGTGGATATGAGTGTATGTGGATGTGTGTCGATGTGAGCACATATGTGTGCCTGTGGATGTGTGTGCATAAATGTGTGTGTGCAAGTGTGTGTAGGTGGATGTGTGTGGATGTGTGTGTCCATGTGGATGTGTGTGTGCACATGGATGTGTCTGTGTGTACGTGGATCTCTGTGTGTGTGGATGTGGTTGTGTCTGTGCATGAATGTGTGTGTGCAAGTGTAGGTACACATGCTTGTGCATGTGGATGTGTGTGTGTGTCCATGTGGATGTGTGTGTGCTTGTGGATGAGAGCATGTGTGTATGTGGATGTCAGTGTGTGTGTACATGTGTGTGTGGATGTGTGTGTATGTAGATGTCAGTGTGTGTGTGGATGTGAGCATGTGTGTGTGGATGTGAGTGTGTGTGTATGTGGATGTCAGTGTGTGTGTGGATGTCAGTGTGTGTGTGGATATCAGTGTGTGTGTGTGCATGGTGATGTGTGTGTAGGTGTGAGCGTGTGCCAATGCGGTTGTGTTTGTGTATGTGTGTGTGCATGAATGTGTGTGTGCAAGTGTAGGTACACATGCTTGTGCATGTGGTTGTGAGTGTGGATGTGAGTGTGTGTCCATGTGGATGTGTGTGTGCGTGTGGATGTGTGTGTGTGCATGAATGTGTGTGCAAGCGTAGGTACGCATGCTTGTGCATGTGGATGTGTGTGGATGTGTGTGTTTGTGGATGTCAGTGTGTGTACGTGGGTGTGTGTGGATTTCAGTGTGTGTGTGTGGATGCCAGTGTGTGTGTACGGGGGTGTGTGTGGATGTGGATGTCAGTGTGTGTGTGGATGTGAGCGTGTGTGTGTGTGGATGTGAGTGTGTGTGTGTGGATATCAGTGTGTGTGTGTGCGCATGGTGATGTGTGTGTAGGTGTGAGCGTGTGTCAATGCGGTTGTGTTTGTGTGTGTGGATGTGAGCGTGTGTCCATGTGGATGTGTGTGTGCGTGTGGATGTGTGTGTGCGTGTGGATGTGTGTGTGTGCATGAATGTGTGTGTGCAAGTGTAGGTACGCATGCTTGTGCATGTGGATGTGTGTGTGGATGTCAGTGTGTATGTGGATGTCAGTGTGTGTGTGGATATCAGTGTGTGTGTGTGCATGGTGATGTATGTGTAGGCGTGAGCATGTGCCAATGCGGTTGTGTTTGTGTGTGTGGATGTGAGCGTGTGTGTGTGTGTGTATGCCCTGACTTGGCGCAGACGGGGCAGTGGCAGCTCTTGAAGTGGGGCGTGGGCCACAGCTGCCCCCACAGGCCTTCAGCCTCTCCGGCTCACCTGGCTCCAAGCAGCATTTTAAACCCACAGGTGCCCACCAGCTTCTGCTCCCACCGTGTGAGGGACATGGACAGATCTCGAGGGCTCAGCAGGAGAAGGCCTGAGGTCCGAGGGTGGCAGAGGGACCAGGTGGAGGACCGCCACTTCTCCATCCAATCTCGGGCCACTCAGTTCCAGGCTGGGCGGCCACGGTGCCCCTCAGGCCAGTGTCCCAGCCAGGCCTGCACCCCCTCCTCCTGAGGGACTCCCCGCCTGCCCGGTCTCCACTGCATTGCATCCCACGGTCCCCACCAATGTCTGTCCGTGGCAGCGATGTCGGGGGTGAACTCACAGGCAGCAGAGGTGTACGCAGCATCCGGTAGGACCAGCGAGGAGAGGCTGCTATGAGGGAGTCGGGGTGCTGAGGACAAAGTGCCTGCAGGCTGCACACCAAGGCACAGATGCTGACCTGCCTGGCAGGTCCACGTATGGGGGATTTATACCTTCTACATACGTCACTGGACAACTTTCACATGTTCGTAATAAACATGCATTACTTTTGTAACAAGAAAAAACAGCCCGAATGACATAAAGATGGTCAGATGTCAGGTCACAGCCGAAGACCAGGATGTCCCAACAGCCCCTGAGAAGCGGCCACCAGGTCTGTTGTCATGGGCCCACTTCCTCCAAGACGAGCCATGATCCGAATGAGCCTCCCTCACCCCTCTGCCTGCTGTCTCATCTAAGACCCTCAGACCCTGAGTATTTGGCAGAAACGTGAGCACTTCAGAGCAAAAGGACCCAGACACCAGAGAGGGTAAAAGCCTGCCCTTGGATCCCAGCTCGGCCACACACCTGCCGAGGAAGTCCCTCCTCTTCTCTGAGCCACAGGTACACCCATCTATAAAACGCAGTCATTAAATAACTTCTGAGCCTGTTGTGAGACCAGGAACTTTGAAATAAAACCACAAACATCAAAGCATCATGAAAGCTGCAGAGAGCGGTCCACAACCAGGCGCCGCGATCATTGCCAAGTGGGGCGGCCACCTGGGACACACACACCTTACTGTAGCCACCAGAATGCCCAGGGACACTGGGGTACAAAGTCACCATACTTATTAGGACCAGGGAAGCCAGGAGTCCTCCCTTACCGAGACACAAGACAAGTGCCAGGAAGAGATGGTGAGGGCCTGCCTGGGAAAGATGTAGGTTTTATACTTCGCAAAATACCTTAATTGACGTCCCATTTCTGTGAAGATGCGTATTGCTGCTCATGGCACCCTTGCCCCCAGAGCAGTACTTGTATGTGATACTGCCCCCCGTGGGCCCTCCCGCCGCACTGCTGCACAGAGCGAACAGTCACCTGCTGGAGGTCCCCGCTGGTCACTCGGGAGAAGGTGTGGAGCTGAGGGCACAGGGAGGGACGCATCACCAGAGTGAGCCTCGTGGATGGAGGGTGCGGGGGACTGGCCTTGTGCCTGCAAACTGCCGGGCTGGCTGATGACCCAAACTTTACAGGCCATCCTGGGAGAGAGGCAGAGGGGACTTACCTCTTCCTCGGGCCCACGTGTAGATGCGGCTGGTCTCGGAGCTTCTGGGCTCTCGCTCTGCCGGTTCCATGGGCAAAGGTCGGAAGTGGGGGTCATCAGCTCGGCCAGGGGTCTTCAGGGGCAAGATATACTTGGGGAGCCCTTTGTAGAACCAGGCCCCCGACCTCTTCCAGACCTGAGTGGGGGAAGAGAGTTGCTTGGGGTACAGGACGCAGAGGAGCCTCCCCTCCTGCTCCTTGCCCAGATGACGGGAGGCAGGACGCGGAGAGCTAGGAGCAGAGTGGGAGTGGGAACTCTGGCTCTGCCCTCCCTGGCCGATGGGCTGGGCTGTCACTTACCTTCCCAGGACTCAGGACAACTAGGAGCTAAGTCCCATGAACTCTCCAAACCTTCTTTCTCTCCCTTATTTTAGAGTTGAGGACTTGCTCTGCTGCCCAGGCTGGAGTGCAGTGGTGCAGTCATCACCCGCTGCAGCCTCCACCTCCTGGGCTCACGCAGTCCTCCTGCCTCAGTCTCCTCAGCAGCTGGGATTACTGTACCTGGGTCTACACCTGCTTTAAAGACAAGCCCATGTCCTCCTGTTTCTCTCTTGCAGAGCGGGGATCTCAATACGGGCCCGGCATGTGAGAAATATTTATGAAAACTGTCCTCTGTTACCATCTGCATCCTCCCCCACTCAGATCCTAGAGATTGCCTAGTCAGACCCCTGCCCATCCCCAGTCCTTTCCAGCCTCTGCTGGAAAACTCCTAGTGACAGGAAGCCCACAAGCCACCAGGCACTGCTGAGTCTCCTCTAGATCTGCCAGTGACTGGCACTTCCTTCCCACCAGCTGACCTCCCAGGTACTTTCTCTCGCTGGCCCAAGGCAGGGAGCTGCATGGGACAGACTCCCAGCCACAAGTACCTGCAGGCACCTCCCCCTGCCCCCAGCTCTCCTCCCTGCCAGCTGACCTCCCGGGCACCTTCTCTCGCTGGCCCAAGGCAGGGAGCTGCACGGGATGGACTCTCCCAGCCACGTGTACCTGCAGACAACTCCCCCTGCCCCCAAGCTCTCCTCCCTGCCAGCTGACCTCCCGGGCACCTTCTCTTGCTGGCCCAAGGCAGGGAGCTGCACGGGATGGACTCTCCCAGCCACGTGCACCTGCAGACACCTCCCCCTGCCCCCAAGCTCTCCTCCCTGCCAGCTGACCTCCCGGGCACCTTCTCTTGCTGGCCCAAGGCAGAGAGCTGCACGGGATGGACTCTCCCAGCCACGTGCACCTGAAGACACCTCCCCCTGCCCCCAGCTCTCCTTGGTGCCATGCCCAGATCCCCGGCTTCTCAAGGACAACACCCTGGTTCCTCAGCTGTCCCAAGTCCCCTCTCATCGAGCCACCTCTTCTCGCCATGTTTGTCACTGCCCCTCGGGAGAGGGGCTCAGAAGTGGCCACAAAGCTCCAGACTTGTTCTGGCTGCCCCCATGGCACAGCCACTGGCTTTCCACCCTCTTTCCTGCCTCAGTTCTATCCTCCTTGCATCCTGAGCCTCCCAGGAGCCCCTCTTGACCCTATGTAGTCCCCCAGGGACTCTGAGAGCCAGGTGGGTCAGAGGGGGCCTGCCAGGGCCCAAGCAGGCACTTATCACTGCCCTGAGGAAGTGGTGAGAGTCACCCTAAAGCTGGCCAGACAGACACCCCCAAAGGCTGGCAGAGCCCCAGGAATCCGGGGATGCCCACCCTGAACTCACAGGGTGGCAGGTGCTCTGGGTCTGGGACGCACAGCCCCTTGGGCTCTGAGGGGCCCCTCTGTTCCTCTAATACCCCCAGCTTGGACACCCAAGCTCCCCACTCCTGCTGTCCCTGGAAGCAAGGCTGAATCAATGGCAGCTTCCACATGCTCGCTGTGTGGCTTTGAGTGAGTTACTTAACCTCTCTGAGCCTGAGTTTCTTTATTGATTAAATTGATGAAACGTGATAGCTGCTGAGAAAGTTGGAAGTACTCAACCGAGCAAAGGGCACCCAGAAGGTGTTCACAAGATGCCACCTGCCTGCCTCCTTCCTGTCCCTTCCGCTCGAGGCTCCGGGGCGGAGCAACAGAGGCTGAGGGAGAGCCAGGCTGGACCACATCACAGCCTTGGAAGCTCTTCTCTGAGGACTTCTCAGATGGGACAGCCTCTCCAACAGGAACAGAAAGGACCGCCTCTTGGAGAGAGCCACCGATTAGAATTCAGAGCAGCCGCTGAGTTAAGGTCCCTAAATTTTTCATGCCTCCTTCAGAAAACACCACATACTGTATAGCCTCTTTTCTGATGAAGGAAATAAATTCAGGGTATTTAGTCACGAGGGGTGGGAGCCTGTAAACGAACACTTTGCAAAAACCTCAACTGACATGACCCTTCTCAGAGAAGGGCAGGCCAAGGTTCCGAGCCGACGTCCTGAATCTGAATCCTGGGTCTGGCACCCAGCATCTGGTGTGATTTGGACACGCTGACCTCGCTGGCCCTCAGTTTCTTCATCAGTAAGCAAACACAGGAGCAGGGCTTATCTCACTGGGAGGACTTGAGGATCAGGCCCAAGAACGAACGTGAAGCCTCAAGGGCCAGTGCCAGGCACGGAGCAGCCTCTCCACAGAGGAGAGGCCCATGGGCACCACCGCCACCCGCCTCCTGCCACCTGGCAAACACAAACAGCTTTATCACCAGTGGGCCAATTCCCCACTGGAAGAATTCAAAACCAGAAGACCAGAATCCACCTGATTCTGAGACATTGCTTCCCACCCCCCAAAACTTCCTCTGCATCACATTAGTACTGTGGGATACTAACAAGAGCCAAGCCAAAAAAAAAAAAAAAGTTTTCCAATCACATACACTTGAAAAGCACTAGGTTAAACCAAGCTCCATCGCTGCGGGACCTCTCAGAGCCTTTACCAAGCTCCGTCGCTGCGGGACCTCTCAGAGCCTTTACCAAGCTCCGTCGCTGCGGGACCTCTCAGAGCCTTTACCAAGCTCCGTCGCTGCGGGACCTCTCAGAGCCTTTACCAAGCTCCGTCGCTGCGGGACCTCTCAGAGCCTTTACCAAGCTCCGTCGCTGCGGGACCTCTCAGAGCCTTTACCAAGCTCCGTCGCTGCGGGACCTCTCAGAGCCTTTACCAAGCTCCGTCGCTGCGGGACCTCTCAGAGCCTTTACCAAGCTCCGTCGCTGCGGGACCTCTCAGAGCCTTTACCAAGCTCCGTCGCTGCGGGACCTCTCAGAGCCTTTACCAAGCTCCGTCGCTGCGGGACCTCTCAGAGCCTTTACCAAGCTCCGTCGCTGCGGGACCTCTCAGAGCCTTTACCAAGCTCCGTCGCTGCGGGACCTCTCAGAGCCTTTACCAAGCTCCGTCGCTGCGGGACCTCTCAGAGCCTTTACCAAGCTCCGTCGCTGCGGGACCTCTCAGAGCCTTTACTAAGCTCCGTCACTGCGGGACCTCTCAGAGCCTTTACTAAGCTCAGGTGCACAGGGTTATCCCAGAGGGCAAAAGGACACATCATGCTCTCTATCCGCAATCTGCCTGGATGGTTTTCCTAGAGAAACTCGACCTTAGTAATGAGTCTGCATGGACTCGGCACTTAACTGGGCAGGGCACCTCCTTATGCTCACAGTGCCAGGCACGGACTGCCACCTTCAGACTAGGTCCCTGGCATGAATCCCTCACTGCCCCTTCCAGCCAACCTGTGTGAAGGGCCTGCTTTTGTGCGGTTCTTGAACGGCCTGGAACCTGTCTGGTGGGATGGGTGCTTCATGGCACCTGCTTTGGAAAACCCTTTCTGATCCTCTTGGAGCCTTCCTACAACACGTATTTATTTGAATGCGTAATGCAGGCACATGGTCTAAAAATCCACAAAGTGCAAAAGTAGCCAGTCTCCTCCCCCATTCCCAGAAGCATCGAAGAAGCTTGGTTATTATCTCCACTTTTCAGGTGGGGAAACTGAGGCTCCAACAAGTTCAGCAATTTCCCCAAAGCCAGCACACCCCTCTGTTGGCCTCTACTCCACACGGAAGGCCCCAGAGTCTCACCCAACAGTTTACAGATGCAAAGCAGATGCTCACTAAACTGCGGTTGAGTGGTGAATAAATCCTCAGTGGCTCAGATGTCCGTGTGGACCCTTAGTGTCCTACAGGCAGGACACCAGAGCGGAGGGGACTGCCTGACAGGAGGAAGCAGCAAACACACAGCAGCCACCAAGGCCACCCCATCTCTGAAGAGCTGCTGCAAGGCTCATTAGAGCAGGTAACCAAGTCCAAAAGGCCACAGGGGCCATGGGGTGCCAGCCAAGGCCTCGCTACGCCTCCCTCTGATGAGCAAAGGCTCTGCTCACCCTGCCCTGAGCACGCCACCTCCCTGTCCTCCACCGTGGGCTGGGCCTGGGGGACCCCAAATGAAGCAGACCCTTAAGAACCATCTGTGAACGGCGGTGCCTGTGCAGGCTTTGAACCGCACACCACACTGTCTCCCCCACCCGCCTTGGAAGTTTTCTCTTTTTTTTTTACTTTTTTTTTTTTTGAGACAGGGTATTGCTCTGTCACCCAGGACAGAGTGCAGTGGAGCAATCGGCTCACTGCAGCCTTCACCTGCCCAGGCTCAGGTGATCCTCCCACCTCACCCTCCCGAGTAGCTGGGACTATAGGTGGTGTGTGCCAATACACCCAGCTAATTTTTGTATTTTTTGTAGAGATGGGGTTTCACCATGTTACTCAGGCTGGTCTCTAACTCCTGGGCTCAAGCAATCTGCCCACCTCTGCCTCCCAAAGTGCTGGGATTACAAACATGAGCCACCACACCTAGCCTCTCCCTTTTTTTATTTTCCTGAAAAATACATACCTAGCATACAAAATTAGCAAAACAAAAAAGTAAAATGAAACTAGGCCACCTATCACATCACTGCACAGAGACGCCCTGCTGACCATGGCGGTGTGAATTTTCTTACACCCTTGCCTGGGAAAACACACTATTTGTTTTTTGTTTTTTTGAAAACTAGGCTAATGTAGATGCAACCTGTTCCCACCCTCCTCCCCAACACCTCACTACGCATCACAGCAGTCGTTCCGAATTCATAACTTCTCCATCATCGTTTTTCATTGCTCCACAGTTTGGATTTATTAAACTTAATTAATCCGGCACCTCACCGAGGGACATTTGTTTCCAATCCTCCTCCTCACGGGCAGCACGGCAGCCATCACCCCGCACCCACCCCATCAGCCCAGTGATCGGTTATTGCCTTAGGGAAAGACAGGTTGATTTTGCCCTTTTCCAAAATGTTTGGGACAGAAGTGCTTCAGATTTTGAATTTTTCTGAATTTTAGAATATTTGCATTATACTTAACCAGTTCAGCATCCCAAATCTGAAAATCCAAAATCTGAAATGCTCCAGTGAGTTTTGGATTTTGGGGCATTTCAGCTTTGGGTTTTCTGATGAATGATACTCAGCCTACATTACACAGAGCGGAATTGCAGGGTCGAGAACTGTGTGTTTGGATGATGACATAGAGTCAGGCCGCCCTCCAGGAGGAAAAGCCACATTCCCAGGAGGCTACAGTAAGTGTTTTCGGGGTGGGGACCTCGGCTTACACTTCCTGGTGGAATCCAAGGCCTCCTCTGTGGACCCTGATCAGGGAAGGTTCCCAGGGAACCACGGTGGGCTTGGGGAGAGGCATCCGTCAGGGCATGAGGCCACCAGAGTGAGGGGCGTGGGGTGAACAATGGAGCTACCCTGCCATCCCTAGGACAGGCCTTGGGGGCTGAGAGTGCTCCCCCCCCTCACGCCCAGCCAGTCAAGGCCCTGTTTAACGGGGAGTGGGCATGTTGATGTTCAGGGTGACTTGGCAATGTGGCCAAGCCATCTCTGTTGTGAGGCTTCAGGGGAAGAGACTAAGACACCCCACAGAGCTGCATTCCCACACACTGTGGGGCCGAGAACCTCATCTGTGCCAGTGAGTCCTCAGCTCACGGACTTCTGAGCTGCTCCTTTGTAGCACTGGAACACGGTTTTGGCCTCCAGGTATGCGTGATCCTTTTTTAAAAAAATTAAAAATGTTTCCATTGTATTAAAGTATTCGTAACATCAAACATATCACCTTAAGTGCAACCCATCTCCAGAACTTGCAGAACTGAAACTCTATAACCACTAAGCAATAGCTCTCCTCTGCCCTGGCCCCTGGCCACCCCAGTCTGCTGTCTGTCCCTAGAAATGGGACTACTCTACGTACTTCCTATAAGGGGAGTCCCACAGCGTCTGTCCTTTTCCATCCCTAGGAATGTGACTACCCTACATACTTCCTATAAGGGGAGTCGCACGGCGTCTGTCCTTTTCCATCCCTAGGAATGTGACTACCCTACATACTTCCTATAAGGGGAGCTGCAGGGCGTCTGTCCTTTTCCATCCCTAGGAATGTGACTACCCTATGTACTTCCTATAAGGGGAGCTGCAGGGCGTCTGTCCTTTTCCATCCCTAGGAATGTGACTACCCTATGTACTTCCTATAAGGGGAGTCACACAGCGTCTGTCCTTTTCCATCCCTAGGAATGTGACTACCCTACATACTTCCTATAAGGGGAGCTGCACAGCGTCTGTCCTTTTCCATCCCTAGGAATGTGACTACCCTACATACTTCCTATGAGGGGAGTCACACAGCGTCTGTCCTTTTCCACCCCTAAGAATGTGACTACGCTACATACTTCCTATGAGGGGAGCTGCAGGGCGTCTGTCCTTTTCCGTCCCTAGGAATATGACTACCCTACGTACTTCCTATGAGGGGAGTCCCTAGGAATATGACTACCCTACATATTTCCTATAAGGGGAGCCACACGGCATCTGTCCTTTTTTGCCTGCTTATTTCCCTCAGCATCACTTCTTCAGGGCTCACGCACGCAGCAACCCGTGTCAGCACGCCCTTCCTTTCTGAGGCTGAGCAATGTTCCCCTGTACAGATGGATCACGTTTTGTCATCTGTTCATAGGTACGTGGGGTGCTTCCCCCCTTTCGCTGGTCCTTCTGTTTTCATCTGTCTCCCCCACCAGGCTCCACCAAACAGGAGGAAGCATCACAGCCGTCTTGCTCACCACCGTTTCTTCAAGCTGCTAGCACACGCCTCACACATCGTAGGTGCTCAGTAAACGCTGGTTGAATGACTGTGCTGGCAGCTGCGGGTCGTTTGCTGCAACATGTCTCAACCTACAGTCTGCCACCTTCCTGGGGAAGAAGCCTGGGTGTTTCACTCAAGTTCCTGTAATTAATCAAATGGACTTCCTATTTCAGATTAAAAGAGGGATAAAGAGGAAGGGCTTGATGGGGTGTGCTGGTGGGGAGGAAAGCGCAGTGAGCCTCCCTGACTGCCTGGGGTGCTCCCAGCCTCTCCTCCCCAGCTGCCCTGCCTCCCCTGGCATATCCCAGCCCCCGGCCCGTGCCTCAGCCTTGCCTCCTGCTGCAACAATCCGTCTCCCACCCCCACTCCACTCAAATCCCTGCTCAGTGACGTTCTTTTGGAAGACAGATAAAGAGCACAGGACCCAAAGCAGCAGGTTGGATTGCCATTGGTACTCAGCCATTTTGGGATAGTCAACCTTTTTTTTTTTTTTTTGAGACAGGGTCTCACTCTGTTGCCCAGGCTGGAGCGCAGTGGCATGATCATGGCTCACTGCAGCCTTGACACCCTGGGCTCAAGTGATCCTCCCACCTCAGCCTCCTGAGTAGCCAGGACCACAGCAACACGCCACCATGCCCGGCTAAGTCAATCACTTTTGAACTATCAAAAAAGCCCGTCAACTTCATACGATTCACCCCAATATTTATGCCCAGCAGGGGCAATAATCCCACAGGCCAGGCAGGCCACGTGCCTCCCCGGGGATCTGTGGGCAGGTCCATGAGCACCCGATGGATCATTCCCTGTGAGTCCACTGTAACGGGGCCTCTGCTCCGATTCTCTCCTGCTGTCACTGTAGTCCACGTGGAAGGTCTAAGAGCTCACCCTGACCATCCAGCATGGCTGGTGATCTGGACCAGCGTGAGGAGCAGCAGTTCCAAAGTCCCAGCATCAGGGGACCGGAGCACACAGGTGTATCACCCAGTACGGGAGGTGCACCCATGCAGATGTGCATAAAACACACTGTCAGTATTTCTGAAAATGCCTTCCGCATGGGAGAGCAGGTCTGTTGAGGTGAGGTGCAAAGGACCCCAGCTGGGCTGAGCTCTGAGCTACAACCCTCACCCCCATGCCAATTTATGCATACCCACAGGCCTTCTCTCTCCTGGCTGCCCGCCCCACTCTGCAAAACACACCACGGCAGCCTTAATCACGTAACTTCTGCTCTGTGCATCTGGGCCTGTCACCCGCTGCCTGGCATCCACACCTGCCCCTCCCCCCCAGGAATAGTGGCAGGAAAAGCCCTCGTGGGAATTAACCCCACCCCACCCCAGGCCACCCCGCAGATTGAAAATCAGTTACTTTCTGGAGAAGCCGAGCAACTCTGCAAAACCCTACTCGGCTCCCCACGTGTGGTTTGCTGTGATAAGGCCGGCAAAGCAGCCAGCCTTGAAAATGCCATTTAATGAGAAAAGACCCACAGCCGCCGTGGCGGTGGCCGGGGTGTCCGGCAGCAGTAAACGCTCCTGGTACCGCTGCTCGCCCTGCTCTGTGCTCTGCTTCCAGGTTTGCATTACGGTTTCAGCTCACTGCCAATCTGACTGCAGATACTCATGGATATTCGCCAAGCTGTTCCCAGGGAATTTTAATTACCATGATAACAATTGCTAATCACTGCCATTTCCTAAATGGTTGTGGCTGGAGAAGGTGGTAATTGTCAGGCTGGTGCTGGAAAGAAGGGGAGTCTCACAGACCTGCTACTGGAGGGGGTGGGACAGGGGAGCCTGAAGACCCCTCTCTCTGTCCATTGTCCACCCCTTCCATGTGTCACTCCCTCTCCCGTGCCACCCTGAGGGTGCACCTGGCTTGAGCTCTTCACTGGTCCAGGCATCCAACCTCTCTGCCCCAGCCCCATGGGTCACAGCAGGGGACGGTCTGTGGCCTGTGCACCTGCTGTTCCTTCCCCCTGCAGTGCCTTTCATCAGCATCTGTAACAGGCAGTCACGCTTCCCCGGAGGCCTTCAGTGGGTGCCCCTTCGTGCAGAATCAGGGCCCCTCTGTCGTGCTCCCAGAGGCCATGTGGTCCCACTGGTACAGCACGCCACACCTGGGCTGGAGCTCAGACTCGCCCACCTTCCTGAGCAGGAGGCTGTGAGCTCTTCAAGGCAGGGCTGTGCCTGAGCCATCTCTGGATTCCCGGGACCCAGTGAGGAGCCTGCTATGTTACTGACCGACCACATGAACAAAGAAGGGAAAGCAGAGGCACTGTCTCCAGGGGACGGAGGGGAGACCTTGCCTTCAAGGGAGACTGCGTTCTGTCTGCCTAACAAGCTCCAGACTGAATCAGTCTTGGAGAACCACGGGAAACGACCTGTGACTGCGCGGTCTTCTCAATTACACTGCAGCTACTTTAAAGGTGTCTTCAAGGGTCAACCCTCTCTGGCAGAGGAGAGGCAGTACCTCTCCCTCCTCCAGTACCTGACACACACTCACAATGCTGGTCTCCCAGGTACCCTAAGAGGCAAGTTAAACAACTCCGCAGCAGGCCAACAACACCCCAGGACCCGGCCTCCCTCTCGGCCTCACCTCTCACCTCCCCCACCCCCATCACCAGGCACAGCCGCTCTCACTGCCTTGACCACACTAAGCTCTCCCTTTGGACACGCTGTTCCTTCTCCCTTCCCTGGACTAGCTCGTCTCCAGCCCTTGGGAAATCACTTTTATCCAGAAGCTTCCAGATATAATCTTGCATGTTTCCACGGCTATGCACACTCCCTGGGTTATGATCACCTGCTTCTGTGTCTGTTTCCTGCGGATGGAAGACCCCATGATGGCGGGAGCCAGGCAGAGTGCCCGGCAGGTGCCAGCACACAGCAGATACCCAACAAATAGTCAACTGAACACACATCCAAATTGCAAGGCTTAAGTAACTCAGGTTACTTAGGAGAAGCGCAGGCTCCTCGAGGGTGCTGGGGGCTGAACTGTGTCCTCCAAATCCACATGTTGAAGCTCTAACCCTCATGTGCTTGTGAGTGACGATGGACCTTAGGAAGGGAATTAGGTTTAGATGAGGCCATGAGGGTGATCGCTGCCCTTATGAAGAGAGAGACACCAGGAGAATGTGCTTCCTCTCTCTCTCTGCCATGTGAGCGCACAGCGGGAACACAGCCAGCTGCGAGCCAGAAAGAGAGCCTTCACCAGGGATCCAAATTCACCAGGGATCTGGATCAGCCAGCCCCTTGATCTTGGACTTCCCTGTCCCCAGAGCTCTGAGAAACAAATTCCCACTGTTTACACCCCTCAGTCTATGGTATGTTGTTATGGAGGCTCAAGTTGACTACCATGGAAAAGATAGGCCAGCTATAAGGAAACCAGACCCAGCATCGCATTAGACTTATCACCAGTAAGAGTGGCCGCCCAAAGACTCTAGATCTAGAATTCTATCAGCCAAACTATCAACACAATGGGAGGGCAGAATACAGATGTTTTTAAACTCATAAGGATGCTGAGTTTCCCTTACACACACTCTTTTTAAGAAGAACTTAGGACGGGTTCCAGAAAAACACAAGTGAAAAACAAGAAAGGGAAAACATAGGATCCTAGAAACAGTCTCCAACTCAAAAGGTGAGCTGAGGGGAAGTTCCCGGAAGGCAGCGCTCAGGAACTACTCTGGGGTCTGGAGGGCATCTCACAGGAAAACAGAAGGCTCCACACGATAGATGGTAAAATAAAAAAAAGCTGCATAAAAGAGGATGTAAAGTTTCATTATTCTGTTGTCAATAAGAAACACAGTCAATAAAAACTCCAGGAAAAACGAAAAGTTACACCAGAACATCATGGTCCAAATATTGGGTAAATTAAAATATGACAGGGATGAAGAAATTCAGAGTTAAAATGGAATGTTTGCTCAGAATAGTGGGAACATTCTCCTTGGGGCGGTCTAGGGGTCAAGGTCATTATAAAAATGTTTACAATTTTTTTTTTAGATGGTGTCTTGCTCTGTCACCCAGGCTGGAGTGCAGTGGCACAATCTCGGCTCACTGAAACCCCTGCCTCCCGGGTTCAAGCAATTCTGCCTCAGCCTCCTGAGTAGCTGGGATTACAGGCACCTGCCACCAGGCCCGGCTAATTTTTGTATTTTTAGTAGAGACGGGGTTTCACCATGTTCGCCAGGCTGGTCTTGAACTGCTGACCTCGTGATCCGCCTGCCTCGGCCTCCCAAAGTGCTAGGATTACAGGCGTGAGCCACCGCACCCGGCCTACAAAATAATTTTTACAATGTAAATCCCAGCCAGGTGCAGCGGCTCACGCTCATAATCCCAACCCTTTGGGAGGCCGAGGTGGGAGGATCACTTGAGGCCAGGAATTCAAGGCCAGCCTGGCCAAGCTGTTTACATCTCCCGTGACCCAGCTCTTGTAGGCGTGCAAAAGTCAAGCGACAAACCATCAAACGAATCCTAAGCCCATGCCCCGAGCCATCTCCTTTATCTAACGCCCACACACCAAGCCAATATTCCCCCTGCCCTAAATCAATGGAGAGTCAGGGAGCACACAACTAGGGACAGCCCCTATGCCACAAAGCCTGCAGGGTTATTCAGTCCGGCCCCACCTTGCTTTCCCCGCAGAAGCCCCAGTAAAGGCTGTGGATGTGTTTTCCCCTCTCCTCTGCCCACAACTGGCTCTGGTGCTTCCCCACGTGGCCCTGCCCGACATGGTGGTCCCCTCCTCTCAGGAACTGTGAGCAAGAAATTCTTCCAATGACATTAGCCTCTTTGTGTCATCACTCTGTCACGTGCATGAAGACCTGGGCACAAATCATAAAGCATGGAAGAATTAATTATAGCTAAAGAACAGAATCTACATGTAAATTCTGGCAATCTACAACTAAAGATACCATCTAGACAAGGAGGGAGGTGGGCATGGGGGAGGAAGAGGCGGCCTCCATATCCACAGCTCACACAGAGGGAGTCAAGGGTACCAGAGCTGATGGAAGAAGACAGAGGAGAATATTATACAAAGTCACAAACTTAATCAAAGAGCCGAAAGTAATAACACAACGATCAACATCAGGGGACAGAGGGGAAGCAGAGGAGTCCAAGCTGGCCAGCTCCTCATCTTGCATGGCCAGGAGTCAATAGTCTCCCAAGGTGGTACATCAAGAAAGGCACGGCAGGATCCAGCACGTGGACGAACAGGCAGCAGTGGGTGACGCGCTGGCAAGGAGCCGCCGGGCGACTGCCATTCCCCAACGTTAGCTCTTCAGAACAATTTGATTTTTTAAAACCATATGATGTGTTACTTTGATTAAAATTAAAATGTAACAGATTGGTAATTGGATGTTGATATTATTAAATCCTCGGTCTGCATGGTAGGTCGACTCGTGGGGAGCTGGCACAGTCTGTGGCTGGTATACTGAATCTGGATGTGGCTTAAGGGAGAAAAGCTGGTAGCTCAGGAAAGGAAAGGAATGCAGTAAGTAAAATTTCCCGCCATGGAAGAGACTTTGTGAAGTTACAGTTAGTTTGAGAACGTCGGTATGAGTTGGTAACACACCGACACTTCCGTCCCTGAAGAAGGCCAAGTTCCTTCCCACACATCACTGCACCCACCTAACCACCCAGAGTCAGATTTTTGGCCGTGGGCACCTCGACGGGTTTTCAAGGGGGAACCAAAGTTTCACTGCAGATGGGCAGGCAGAGCTGGGTCCAGCAGGAAACAAGGGCCTGAAGGTATCGTGCTGTTAGCGGACGCAATGCTGCTTTCCAAGATGGCTGGGCGGTGATCTCTGATCAGATTTCAAAGCCACGATTTTGGCCGCGTGCGACAAGCTGGACTCTCCAAGAGCCTTGGCCCCACACCGATACTGAACAAGCCCAGCAAACGTGAGGTGTGCTAAGGTAACATACACACTTGTTTCTAGCATTGTTTTCTGCTGGAAATGCCATCTGTCACTCAAACCTGAATAGAACCACCCTACCTCAATGTTCTGTCTGACAGCAGGATTACCCTTCAGAGCCGTGCGCGCTGGATGGGGACTCAGAATCCGCAGCATGTTGACAGCAGGATTACCCTTCAGAGCCGTGTGCGCTGGATGGGGACTCAGAATCCGCAGCATGTGACAGCAGGATTACCCTTCAGAGCCGTGCGCGCTGGATGGGGACTCAGAATCCGCAGCAGGTGACAGCAGGATTACCCTTCAGAGCCGTGCGCGCTGGATGGGGACTCAGAATCCGCAGCATGTTGACAGCAGGATTACCCTTCAGAGCCGTGTGCGCTGGATGGGGACTCAGAATCTGCACCGTGTGTGTGACCACTGCATGGTGGTTTTCCGCTGATTGGTGTGAGGAGTGCATGAAGCATGTCACAAGGCCTGTTGGACACATTTGTGACCACACAGGACCAACGCAGGAAGAGGTCAGCATTTGCTCTTCTAAGCATGGAGGATGACCCTTCCACCTGTGACCGGTATCAGCAAAAATGGAACACAGAATGCAGCCATTCTTCCCCAAACACCTGTTTACAGGTATATCACAGCTCAGGTGACCAATGGTTGAAGTAAAATAAACATCTCAAGAATGGGGAACTCGTGGTACCTGAAAATTCACAGTGGTCAATGAAAGACAAAATTCAGTCTAAATTACTAATGTACACATAACTGCAAAACATGAAAATGTATAAGAAATTATGCTTTGAAAGTAGATATAAAAGAATCAGTTAACAAAACAAATCTGACCCAAAATTCCAGATTGTCTCAATAAAACCCAAAAAGTAGCTGGAAATAAAACACACTGGGTGCCTCATACTTTATAAGAGGGAATTAAGAGACATTTTTTTTTCTTTGAGACACGGCCTTGCTCTGTTACCCAGGCTGGAATGTAGTGGTGCGGTCTCAGCTCACTGCAACCTCCACCTCCGAGGATCAATCGATCCTCCCACCTAGGCTTCCTGAGTAGCTGGGACTGCAGGCGTGTGCCACCATGCCCAGCTAATTTTTTTTTTTGTAATTTTTTTTAAGAGAGATGAGATTTTGCCATTTTGCCCAGGTTGATCTCAGACTCCTATACTCAAGCGATCCTCCCACCTTGGCCTCTCAAAGTGCTGGGATTACAGGTGCCTGGCCAAGAGATATTTTTTGTATTGTAATATAAGTAATTAGATAAGTATAGCTTTGAATATTCAAAAGTTATATATATATATGCATACACATATCCACCTAAGACAACCAGCAGAATTAAAACTACGAAAAACGTTCGTCATCCTGAAATACTTGATCTGCTGACGGCTTTTTCTTTTATTCCCTCTTCCCTCTTCCCTCCCTTGCGCTCTGTTTATCATTTCTCCTTGTTGTTGTCCTTTTCCTTTCAGTAGGAATTAAGTTTAGAATAACTCTTTCCTCATTATTTCCTTCCCCGACCTCTGGAAAATGACACAAACAACATCTGAAGAGGGAGTCAGTGGATATTAATTCATCCAAATCACATTTATTAAGCATCTCGCGTACAGTTCTAAGATTGAGCTAAGGAAACAAAACTCAATGTTCTTGCAGACGGGAGGCCGGTGGCACAGATCCACAGTGGGCTGTCTTCTCTCCTGTGTGAGTGTTCACGCCTCACCTTTGGGCCCTTCTGTTCTGGGAGGGTTCTGCTGACTTCCACCCCACAGGGTGAGTCTCTGCTCGCGGCGGATGTTCAGCGTGAGGGGGCAAAGCACAAGCAAGTGATCCAAGCCCCCAAGAGGGTCTGAGCCACACCAGGGCAGCTGGGCAGGGCTGTGGGCAGCCTCTTCCTCCTGCCCCTCTCCCCACCCAGGCATCCATCTGGTCCAATCCCTTCTGAAGTGCTAACTCATTCCTAATTGAGGTGTGAGCTCAAAGCGAAGTGAGACCCCTTCCAGGAGGATTCATGTATTTGTGTTTTAAAAGATGACACTTTAAGGCCCCAGTGGTGTGTGTGTGTGTGTGTGCATGCACCTGTGTGCATGCTGGTGAGCCAGGGAGAAAGCCCCCATCATCCCTGTGCTCCCCAGTGGGGTGTGTGTGTGTGTGTGTGTGCACCGGCGTACATGCTGGTGAGCCAGGGAGAAAGCCCCCATCATCCCTGTGCTCCCCAGTGGGGTGTGTGTGTGTGTGTGCACCTGTGTGCATGCTGGTGAGCCAGGGAGAAAGCCCCCATCATCCCTGTGCTCCCCAGTGGGGGGTGTGTGTGTGTGTGTGCACCTGTGTGCATGCTGGTGAGCCAGGGAGAAAGCCCCCATCATCCCTGTGCTCCCCAGTGGGGGGTGTGTGTGTGTGTGTGCACCTGTGTGCATGCTGGTGAGCCAGGGAGAAAGCCCCCATCATCCCTGTGCTCCCCTCAACTCCAGTGGGAGTGCACAGATTCATCAAATTCATCCTGCCTGGAAAGTCTGCTGCCTCCCCATGCTGCAGGTGGCCGGCTGGCTCCCCTGTACCCAGTTGGAGGGCCCCGCCCTCATCAGAAGATGCGCTGGAAATCACACCCCAGGAAAGATAGAGCACCTGCACCTGTCCTTTCTTCCAAATCCCCCCAGGGGCAGCAAAGCCCCCCACTCAGCCCAGGAGAGCACAGCTTTCTCCAGAGCCTGAGTGAGTTTCCTCTTCATTCCAAGTGGGTTTTTGAGCAACCAGGTCAGTCTGGGAGGCAGGCAACTGCCAGCACAGTAGAAAGGAAAAACGGCAGTGAGAAACAGAATTCTGACGGTGCTGTTTTCTTGACAGATGATTTAAACACCTCGGCTAGATTATTTCACAACTAGAGGAAATGCTTTGGCTTCCATTAACCCCTGGCAGGGGGCTGGCTCCTGTGAGGCTTCTACACAATTACCTGTAAGGAGCATTTGCCAGCCGCAGAGGGAGGTGTTGCCCAGCGCTGGCTCCCGATGCCTGCAGGGCTGCGTGCCCCTGGATCAGGGAGAAGCCCGGGACAGGTCGCCAAGCTTCACCTCTGGCCTCACCCTGCCTTGTAGCCCAGCCTCGGGGTCTGTGCCCCGTGGGCGCCCCATGGCCTTTGCATCATCTCTCACGTCACCTGTGATGAGGAAAGGTCCCCACAAGCTGCTGAGAACAGGGGCCTCTGTCTTCTCTCTGGTCCTGCGCGCCATCCTCTCCCTTTGTCCAGATGCTCTTGTAAGCTCAGCAAATGCATGGAGGCTAATGACACTTTCATCTGCTGCTCTTAATGACTTGTGTTGTCAACATTTGACACAGACTCCCCTCACTTTCAACTGGCACGCGGCATGAAATCCTTTGGAGCCCCGGTACTGAGGCTGCTCTGACACCGGTTTGAGAGAGGGCAGGCCTGTTACAATGGTGTTTGGCTGCGAAACCGCCTCTGTTCCCAGATGGAGTGGGCTGCACGCAGGAAATGAATAGAGGCTGGAGGCGGAAAATTGGACAGGCCAATTAGACCGAGCCAGGTCTTTTCAGACGAGCGTCATGATTTTGATTCAATTCCCAGGACAACAAATGTGCCTGTGTTTAAACACAGTCTCAGAAATATGTTCCCAAGCCAAAGTGAAACCCTGTCTGGGCTGATCCCAATCAGCAGGGCTCGAGGGTGGTGCAGCGCGGGGGGCCTGCATCTGGGGACACTTTTTTTGATTACGTATTTGATTAGTGGCTCATTTCCGACGGGTCTTCTTCCCTGCTGGGGAAAGCCTCTAGTTCTGAAGTCCCATTGCTTCCTCTGTCTTCCACAGTCATCACTGTCTCCCTGGCCACGTTTAGCTCTTCGGTTTTTCCCTGCATTCTGGGAGATCCTACAGGTCTCTCCATATGACTGATTCAAGCTTCTTATTTTTTGCCTGATTTTAGCGACCTCCGCTCATCTTTTGGGTGTATCCCCGTGAAAGCTAGCAAACCTACAAAAGTGTATTTCATACAGACATTTCAAAGAATCATATTTGAGTAAATACCTGTGAGCTCATCAAGAAATAAACTGGTGCTGGATGTGAGAAGCTCCCGTAAACCCACCCTCCCTCTCAGAGGTAACCACCACCTGGAATTTTGTATTAAGCAATCTCTTGCTTTTCTAGTTTAAAAAAACCTTGTGTGTACGTACTCATTTCTAAATAAATACAGTGGACCCATGAACCACATGGGCTGGAACTGCACAGGCCCACTCCTAGCTGGATTTTCCTCTCCCTCCGTCACCCCTGTGACAACGAAAGCAACTCCTCTTCCTCCTCCTCCTCAGCCTACCCAACACAAAGACAATGAGGATGAAGACCCTCACAATGACCCACCTCCCCTTAATGAAGAGTAAATATATTCTCTCTTCCTCATGATTTTCTTAATAACATTTTCTTTTCTCTAGCTTATTTTATTGTAAGAATATAGTATATAATGCATACAATATACAAAATATGTGTTAACTGAATGTTTTTTATTGGTAACTCTTCCAGTCAACAGTAGACGATTAGTTAAGTTTTGGAGAGTTAATAGTTATATTAAGATTTTAAGTATGTTTTTGGGTTTTTTTTTCTTTTTTGAGGCAGGGTCTCACGCTGTTGCCCTGGCTGAAGTACGGTGGCTCCATCTTGGCTCACTGCAGCCTCCGCCTCCCAGGTTCAAGCAATCCTCCGATCTCAGCCTCCCAAGTAGCTGGGGCCACTAGACATGCCCCCACTACACCAGGCTAATTTTTAAAAACTTTTTGTAGTGACAGATTTCGCCATGTTACCCAGACTGGTCTCAAACTCTGGGGCTCAAGCAATCCTCCCGCCTCAGCCTCCTGAGTAGCTGGGACTATAGGTTCATGCTACCAGGCCTGGATGATTTTTTATTTTTTATTTTTTATTATTTTTTTGAGACGGAGTCTCGCTCTGTCACCCAGGCTGGAGTGCAGTGGCGCGATCTCGGCTCACTGCAAGCTCCGCCTCCCGGGTTCACGCCATTCTCCTGCCTCAGCCTCCCAAGTAGCTGGGAATACAGGCACCTGCCACCACACGCCTGGCTAATTTTTTGTATTTTTAGTAGAGACGGGGTTTCACCGTGTTAGCCAGGATGGTCTCGATCTCCTGACCTCGTGATCCGCCCGCCTTGGCTTCCTAAAGTGCTGGGATTTACAGGCATGAGCCACTGTGCCCGGCCGATTTTTTATTTTTTAGAGACGAGGGATCGCCATGTTGCCCAGGCTAGTCTTGAACTTCTGTGGCCTCAAGCAGTCCTCTTGCCTCAGCCTCCCAGAGTGCTGGGTGTGAGCCACCGTGCCTGACCTACTTATTCTTTTTCCTGTTCAGCATCTAGTGTACGATACGATTTGCTTATTTGTTTATGTTTCATCGTCTGTTCCCCACCCCCAGCCCTGGCCCCCTTGCTGGAACGCAAGCTCCAGGCAGAACTATTTCACCGTTGCTGTTTTCCAAGGGCCTCGAACAGTGCCCGGCACATAGCAAATCCTCAGTGAATATTAGAGGAATAAGTGATTCAAGAATAGAGTTGTTAGAAGGTGTTCCGGCCTCTGGCTTCATCCCTGGCACCATCAATTACTACCCGACGTCTTTGGGCAAGTGACCTCCTCTCTCTAAGCTTCAGTTTCTCCACCTGTCACAGAGAACAATGGGCTCCCGTGGGGATGAGGCGAGATGATCATGGCCTGGCGCTTAGTGGACACTCAGCTCACGTCTGCTATGAAACATGGGAGTCCTTTGGTGTGCCTGGGTGTGAATGATGAACTCACGGACTGGAGCACTGTGCTGAAAGAGTCAGCAGCCTCTTGGATCTCTCAGTGCCTCAGAGGCAAACTTCTCCAGTGCACAGACATGGGCTCAGGTAGACGCCCCAGGCAAGGGGCAGGGGAAGATGGGATGGCTCAGTCCATCTGCAGGGGTGCAGTGCAGGACTCCCCACGAGGCAGACTGCCCTGGGGGCTGGTGGGCACCAGGAGCCCCCTCCTCCTGCCACCACCCATGTGTGGGAGGCCAGGAGGCTGCACTGATAGCGGGTCTCTCTGGCAGAGCCACAGAGGCGTGGGAGGCGACCAACACACTGAGGAAGTACGATCATCCGGGTCCCCCAGGGACGCCGTGACAGCAGCCCAGAGTGAGGCAGGCACAGACGGTGGGGTGCTCAGGCAGCCGCCCGCCCCAGCACCAGCCACCCACTCCTGAATGCACTCACAGACCTCCAGAGGGGACCCTCTGGCAAAACTGTTTGCAGCAAAAATCCAAACTGCAAGTAACAGCGGAACCACGAGAAAAACAGCATGGAGAAACAGATGGCAGCTTGCGGTGAGCACAGGCTGCCTGCCCAGGAAGCAGGTGCCGCAAGGATGCTGGGCTGGGGCTTGGCTAGCATGGCCAGTTCCCACCAGCGGCTGGGCTGGCTGCGGAGTTTGGGAGCCCCCGATGATCCTGACCTTCCGTAGGCCTGTGAGGCCCAGACTGAGGAAGTCTCCTAGTTGGAAGACCCCAGTGGGCTGCTGGTCACCTCCAGGATAAGTGAGTTGGAGAGTATTTAAAAACCAACCCTGCCAGACATGGCGGCTCATGCCTGTAATCCCAGCACTTAGGGCAGCAGAGGCAGGAGGACTGGTTGAGCTCAGGAGTTCGAGGCCAGCCTTGGCAACATCGTGAGATGCCAACTCCACAAAAAAAAAAAAAAAAAAAAAAAAAAAAAAAAAAATTCTCCCATTCTGTAGGTTGCCTGTTCACTCTGATGGTAGTTTCTTTTGCTGTGCAGAAGCTCTTTAGTTTAATTAGATCCCATTTGTCTATTTTGGCTTTTGTTGCCATTGCTTTTGGAGTTTTAGTCATGAAGTCCTTGCCCATGCCTATGTCCTGAATGGTATTGCCTAGGTTTTCTTCTAAGGTTTTTATGGTTTTAGGTCTAACATTTAAGCCTTTAATCCATCTTGAATTAATTTTTGTATAAGGTGTAAGGAAGGGATCCAGTTTCAGCTTTCTACATATGGCTAGCCAGTTTTCCCAGCACCATTTATTAAATAGGGAATCCTTTCCCCATTTCTTGTTTTTCTCAGGTTTGTCAAAGATCAGATGGTTGTAGATGTGTGGTATTATTTCTGAGGCCTCTGTTGTGTTCCATTGGTCTATATTTCTGTTTTGGTACCAGTACCATGCTGTTTTGGTTACTGTAGCCTTGTAGTACAGTCTGAAGTCAGGTAGCGTGATGCCTCCAGCTTTGTTCTTTTGGCTTAAGATTGACTTGGCAATGCAGGCCCTTTTTTGGTTCCATATGAACTTTAAAGTAGTTTTTTCCAATTCTGTGAAGAAAGTCATTGGTAGCCTGATGGGGATGGCACTGAATCTACAAATTACCTTGGGCAGTATGGCCATTTTCATGATATTGATTCTTCCTATCCATGAGCATGGAATGTTCTTCCATTTGTTTGTGCCCTCTCTTATTTTGTTGAGCAGTGGTTTGTAGTTCTCCTTGAAGAGGTCCTTCACATCCTTTGTAAGTTGGATTCCTAGGTATTTTGGTCTCTTTGAAGCAATTGTGAATGGGAGTTCACTCATGATTTGGTATTCTGTTATTGATGTATAGGAATGCTTGTGATTTTTGCACATTGATTTTGTATCCTGAGACTTTGTTGAAGTTGCTTATCAGCTTAAGGAGATTTTGGGCTGAGACAATGGGGTTTTCTAAATGTACAATCATGACATCTGCAAATAGGGACAATTTGACTTCCTCTTTTCCTAATTGAATACCCTTTATTTCTTTCTCCTGCCTGATTGCCCTGGCCAGAGCTTCCAACACTATGTTGAATAGGAGTGGTGAGAGAGGGCATCCTTGTCTTGTGCCAGTTTTCAAAGGGAATGTTTCCAGTATCTAGAATCTACAAAGAACTTTAAACAAATTTACAAGAAAAAACCAAACAACCCCATCAAAAAGTGGGCAAAGGATATGAACAGACACTTCTCAAAAGAAGACATTTATGCAGCCAAGAGACACATGAAAAAATGCTCACCATCACTGGCCATCAGAGAAATGCAAATCAAAACCACAATGAGATACCATCTCACACCAGTTAGAATGGTGATCATTAAAAAGTCAGAAAACAACAGGTGCTAGAGAGGATGTGGAGAAATAGGGAAGCTTTTACACTGTTGGTGGGACTGTAAACTAGTTCAACCATTGTGGAGGACAGTGTGGCGATTCCTCAGGGATCTAGAACTAGAAATACCATTTGACCCAGCCATCCCATTACTGGGTATATACCCAAAGGATTATAAATCATGCTGCTATAAAGACACATGCACACGTATGTTTATTGTGGCACTATTCACAATAGCAAAGACTTGGAACCAACCCAGATGTCCATCAGTGATAGACTAGATAAAGAAAATGTGGCACATATACACCATGGAATACTATGCAGCCATAAAAAAGGATGAGTTCTTGTCCTTTGTAGGGACATGGATGAAGCTGGAAACCATCATTCTGAGCAAACTATCGCAAGGACAGAAAACCAAACACCACATGTTCTCACTCATAGGTGGGAATTGAACAATGAGAACACTTGGACACAGGGTGGGGAACATCACACACGGAGACTGTCATGGGGTGAGGAGAGGGGGGAGGGATAGCATTAGGACATATACCTAATGTAAATGATGAGTTAATGGGTGCAGCACACCAACATGGCACACGTATACAGATGTAACAAACCTGCACATTAAGCACATGTACCCTAGAACTTAAAGTATTCTTTAAGTCACACACACACACACACACACCAAAAAACCATGTAAGACCAACCCTGTGAAGCCACTTTTCTTTTTTTAGTCAATCAACAAGCAGGAGAGAGGGGCCAGACGGAAGAAATAAAGACCCAGCGTCAGTGGGCCAGTGGTGACGTGAGATCCCAGCAAGGGCGACATCAGGGAGAGACCCCAGCAAGGGCTACGTCAGGGTGAGACCCCAGCAAGGGTGACTTCAGGGTGAGACCCCAGCGAGGGGGACGTCGGGGAGAGACCCCAGCGAGGGGGACGTCGGGGAGAGACCCCAGCGAGGGCGACTTCAGGGAGAGACCCCAGCGAGGGGGACGTTGGGGAGAGACCCCAGCAAGGGCGACGTCGGGGAGAGACCCCAGCGAGGGCGACTTCAGGGAGAGACCCCAGCGAGGGGGACGTCGGGGAGAGACCCCAGCGAGGGGGACGTCGGGGAGAGACCCCAGCGAGGGGGACGTCGGGGATATCCAAAGTGCCCCACAGGGAAAAGATTCTGAAGAGATCGGAACACGAAATTTCTTTGCAAATTTCTCTTTCAATCCACAAGCTTTTCCGGAGCACCTGTGTATACAGCACACTGCAGGAGACACAGTGAGTGCTGGCTGTGGCCCGTGGCTGCCGGGTTACAACCAGGATGTGGCGGGAAATTGAGGAGGCAAAGCCAATGCTGAACAGAGAAGAACACGCTAATTGTCTTAACCAGCTTTCAGCTCCTTAAAAATTGGTCTTCTTCACCCCTTTCTAGGCCACACCCCCTCAGATAACACCTGTGTCCTCCAAGAAGCTTTCTTATGGCCCAGGTACGTTTGAGACGCTGCAGGAATGGTTTGCAGAATCCTGGGGAATCTAGACTCCAGTGAACTTTTCTACTGATTACAGCATCACTTTGAGTGAGTCATTCTTTGTTTTCGTTTAGTGGATAGGGATTCAAGGCTAAACAGTAAATGAAATGAATTTCTGGTTTGCAACATCCTGTGCTTAGAAGCCGCCAGGGCCGTTCCTCCCAGCCCCAACTAACGCACCCATGAAAGCACGTGGAAAAGGCACCGCGAAACCCCAGCCCGGGGCCTCTGACAGCTCAGCGCCAGGCTCCACATCAGGTGAGGGGATGAGGCGGTAGGCGGGAGGCAGGAGGCGTGCTATGGACCACCTGGGCCTCGCCTGCCCACCTGGGCCTCGCCTGCCTGGCTGGAGTAGGGGCAGCAGCTGAAGCCGCCTGGGCAGCCTTCCTGGCACTTCAGGGCTGCCAGTTCCTGGGGCCACAGGGGCTGTCCTCCCTCCGCCAACCCTCCTGTCATCCCTGGGAGATACAGCTTCCAGAATCTAGCCAGGTCGGCAATGTGAGTTGCACTGGGGAGGGAGTATTTCCTGAAGCAAAGCTGCGTCTGGGAGAGTAGGGAAAGCAGGGAGAGCAGGAAGAGCGGAGGAGACAGCATAAGCCAGGGTCTGCGGTCCCTCGTCCTCCCTGGTTCCGACGGGCCAGGTTGCAGGAGAGTCAAAGGTGCCTCCTGCATGGGGCAGGGTCACAGGCACAATCCCAGACCAAGGGAGGGGCTATGAGGAGATGCCTTGGAGTCAATTCTGGGTCTGCGGGGCTTGCCGCATCGGAGGGTGGACAAACAGGGAGACGGGGGCCTGGGAAAGGCTGCTGCAGAAGCGGGGAGGGGAAAACCTCTAAAGTGTTTAGTGCAGGTGAATGTGGCATGCTGGGGCTCAGGAAAATAATTAGACAATTGTTTGGTGTCTAGGAAACATAAAGACGGGCCTTACTAATAAAATAGAAAACCAAAAGAAGAAAACGAGCAAAATAAAGGAAATAATGGAGGACCGCCGGGAAACCAGAGTGGAGAACAGAATCGAAACTTACACCGGAGGGGAAAGAGCGGACGTGGTCACGGAGAAAACAGAGTGGCTGGAATGCTGTTCTAGGCTCATAAGAGCATGAGTTGGTATTAATACAAGCACTCTGGAAAATGATCCAGAATTACCCAATAGCGTTGAATGTGGACACACCCCATAATCCAAGAGAAACCCTCAGGCCTAAAATCTGCAGAAACTCTTGTACATGTACATGTACTCCAGGAGACATGAATGTTTACAGCACAATTATTCATAACAGCAAAAGCAAAAAAAAAAACGAGAGTAACCAGAATGATCACCAATGGTAGGACGGATAAATAGGTACGTATTTTTTACAATGGGATATAGACCACAGTGATGGGAATGAATACAGCTACACGCATCAACATGGGTGAACTTCACGATCACAATGTTGAATAAAGAAGAAATGCACAGAAAAATACACACAGATCCACCTTGTTTATGTCACATTCAAACACAAGCAGAACTAAGCATGGGGACGTCTGCAGTGGGGTAACGACTCCCGTGGTAATTAGTGGGCACCTCTTTTATTATGATTCTTCAAACTGCCCACAAGTGTTTCTGAGTACAGTTTGGAACCGTAAGCTCCCAGGCTGGAATACATTGGTGCAATTACGGTTCACTGCAGCCTCGACCTCTGGGGCTTAAGCAGTCCTCCCACCTCAGCCTCCTGATAACTGAGGCTACAGGCGTGTGCCACTATACCTGGCTAATTTGGGGATTTTTTTGTAGAGAGGTGGTTTCACCATGTTGCCCAGGCTGGTCTCAAGCTCCTGGGCTCAAGCAATCTGCCCACCTTGGCCTCCCAAAGTGCTGGGATTACAGGTGTGAGCCACCATGCCCAGGCTTATTCCCATTTTTGTTTGTTTAAATCTTGAACACACATCACAGTTTATTAATCCACCAGCAAGGAAACCAGGCGAGGGACTAGAGTGTGCCAGTCCACAGCGGGAGTGGAATGGAGAGTCCAAAGCTGGGAAATGGAGCACTGAGCTAAGCAGCCAGTTTACAAAGGCAAGCAGCTCGTTAGGAGGATGTCACGGTTCTGTGTGGTCTCAAGAACCTCGTCTCCAGGACAGTTGGTACAGAGGAAATTGGGGACGAGACAGTTGGGAGCACCAATCAGGAATCAAACACTTAAAATAACCAATGAGAAGCAAATGATAAGGAAACATCTGCGGCTGTTAATAGGAATGACAAGGTTCACCGTGCTAAGAAATGACTAAAACATAGTTCAACCGAGTTTTAAAATTCATTAGTGAGATCTCTCATTTTTAGGGATGAAAACAGCTCCTGGGGTTCTTTTCCAAATTTGCTTGTACTTTTCTCAAAGGTCTGGTTTGTTCAACCTGGTTTCTATTCCTTCTCTTAGATCTTTTGTTTTATTTTACAGACAGGGTCTTGCTCTAAAGACCTCAGTGAGCCTTTCTCACTAAGGCTGGAGTGCAGTGGCACGATCTCAGCCCACTGCCACCTCCACCTCCCGGGCAAAAGTGATCCTCCCGCCTCAACCTCCCAGGAAGCTGGGACTGCAGGTGTGCACCACGATGCCCAGCTAATTTTTGTATTTTTTTGCAGAGAAAAAGTCTTGCCATGTTTCCCAGGCTGGTCTCAAACTCCTAGGCTCAAGCAGTCCTCCTGCCTCAGCTTCCCAAAATGTCGGGATTACAGGTGTGAGCCACTGTACCTGGGCCTCTCTTATATCTTTTAATTAATTAATTTTTAAAAAACACATTTATCATCTCTTTCACCATTTCACTATTCGCTCTCATTTTCTGGGTACCAATTCTCCAAGCTGTTATATTTTCCATTTCTCCCTCTTTTCTTAATGTGGCTGGTGGACAACAGGGGTAAAATCCACAGAATTTTGAGTGGGAAAGATCAGGATTAATTGCATTATCTGTAAAGTGGTCTTTTTTGTATAAAGGCAAAAATTCTCAGAGAGCCAAGGACTCAGAAAATGTATCATCCGTGCACCCTTATTTTTTTAATTACATAAAATTACAGACCAGCTAATTATTAGAAAAATAAAATAACTCAAGAGTCTACAAGAAAATAATCATTGATTTTCCTCCTAGAAATCCATTCTAAGGATAGAATCTAAAATGTAGACAGAGAGCTATGCACACAGTAATAAGAGAAAGAAATGAAAACAATTTAAATGTCCTCAATTAGGAGAATATCTATATGACAGAATGTTTACAAAGAGTTCCTGATTACACTGGAAAAGACTTAAGATATTCATTTTAAAACACAGGTTCAATAATATAAAGAAAAAAGACACAGAAAAATGGTTGGAATATACTAAATATTAACAGTGGTTGTCTCTGATTCTGGATTTTTGGAAGGTGTTTATTTATTTATGCTTGTCTATAATTGTAAATGCTCCTCAATGATCCATATTAATTTTATAATCGGAAAAGAGTAAAATGTATAGAATATATGTTAAAAAATGAAAACTTCCAAAGGTAACAACAGACAAGAACTTAAATATCTGGGCAATATTCAATAACAAAAATAAAATACTATGCTACTGGCTTTGAGATAGTCTACAGTTTATTCTCAGCACAGCAGACAGAGTACCCTTTAAAAGAGGGGGAGATCGGATTCTGTCTCCGCTTTACTCAAGAACCTCCAAGGGCGCCTCATTTTACTGAATATAAAACCAAAGTCTTGGCCAGGTGTAGTGGCTCACGCCTGTAATCCCAGCACTTTGGGAGACTGGCGCAGGCGGATTGCTTGAGCTGACCAGCCTGGGCAACATGGCAAAACCCCGTCTCTACAAAAATGCAAAAAATTAGCTGGGCGTGGTGGTACAGCCTGTAGTCCCAGCTATTCGGGAGGCTGAACGGGGAGGGTTGTTTGAGCCCTGAAGGCAGAGGTTGCAGTGAGCTGAGATCGTGGCCCTGCCCTACAGCCTGGGTGACACAGTGAGATCCTGTCTCAAAAAAACAAAACAAACAAAAAAACCCCAAAACCCTAAGTCCTTACAAAGGTCTCTAAGCACCAACATGGTCTGACCCACTCTATCGTATCTCTGATGATACAGTTTGGCTGTGTCCCCACCCAAATCTCATCTCGAACTGTAGCTCCCATAATTCCCAAGTGTTGTGGGAGGGACCCAGTGGGAGGTAATTGAATCATGGGGGCGGTTCCCTCCATACTGTTCTCGTGATAGTGAATGAGTCTCAGGAGATCTGATGGTTTTATAAGAAGAAACTCCTTTCACTTGGTCTCATTCTTTCTTTGCCTGCCGCCATGTAAGACGTGACTTTCGCCTTCCGCCGTGATTGTGAGGCCTCCCCAGCCACGTGGAACCGTGAGTCCATCAAGCCTCTTCCCTTTATAATTACCCAGTCTCAGGTATGTGTTTATTAGCAGCATGAGAAGAGACTAATACATCTGACAACCTCTCCCCAGCCCCAGCTTAACTCCAGTCACACTGGTCTCCTTGCTGTGCCTCAAATCTGCCAAGCACACACATCTGCCTCGGGGCCTTTGCACCTGCTGCTTTGCACCCCTACTTGGAATGCTTTCCCTCCACATAGCCACAGAAGATGCTTCAGAACTCCACTCAAAAGTCATTTTGTCGGTGGGCCCCTCTCTTATCCCCATATAAACCAGCAACTACCTCAGTGTCCCCAGCACCCCTTCTCCCCTTTGCCCTGAGGACTTGATCACCGTCTGTGACACTGCACAATTTACTGGGTTTGTGGTCTCCCTCTCCCATTGGAAGAGCTATTTTGCCTGGCACATAGGAGGTGCTCAATAAATGTGTCGGCTGCCTACGTGAATAAACGCATTTGACCGCAGGCTCCCCAAGCAGACGGGCCGAGGCTCACACTGCCGCCTGGTGAAAGCACATAACACAGGCAGCAACACCACCCTGACAGCCCCAGGAACATCTCACCAGCACTCAACTTGCTCCAGAAAAAATACTTACAATTACAGCCAGAGATGATGGAAGTGAAGCACGAAAGGAAAGGAAGATAAGAGGCCTCGGGCAGAATGCTCCAAGAGTTTTCATCAGAAAACTCAAGTTCTTCCATTAGGATTTGGCTTTTGTGGGGAGACGTAACTCCACGTTTTCATCACAGACTCAGAACCAGCTTAAAATCTGACATTTTAAATGGCCTTTCTAGTTAGTTATCTCTTCATTATGATTAGACATTTTTCTAAGAAGAAAGGGCATTAGGAAACCAATTACGCCAGCCTTCCCACACCCCACAAGCAGGCAGAAAAATCCAGCACATGGTTCTGGTACCCACAGGTACCCAGGCTCATATACCATGAACATGTTCCCAGCCCCATCCATTCCTACTAACCGTGCACCATATGCCTGGTGCTGCAGAGAGGGAATATCCTTGATCTTTTAGAGGCTAAGTTTTATCAGCCTCTAAAAATTCAAGGGCAAAGTGATAGCGTAACGCACAGCCTCATATTCTCTGCCTTAGGAAAGATAAGAAAATTCATCCTAAGCTATTTCGGACTTTTCTGGGCACTGGAGCCCTCTGGAGATTAAGACACGCTGGTGGTAGCTCAAGACTGTTACGGAGTGTGAGGGTGACTCATGAGGGGGACGGGGCAGCCCTCAACTAAATTATTAAACTTGCTAAATTTGTCTTTCCTTCCATTCACTTTCTTTTCCTTCAAAGATCCTTCACTTCTGCCCTCCCACAGCTCAGCTGCAACCATCTTTTCATCGCACAAAGTGTCTCCCCACAGACGATGTTTTAAGGAATTTCCTCCTCCATGGACATGTGCACTGTCAAAGGGGTCCCCTGAAGATTAGAAGGACCTCAGGTTCAAAGGGGAGATTTCTGGCTGAGGAGGAAGGGAGGCCTCTGATAGTTATGGAATATCTATGCTGGAGGTTTTGCCCACTTCAACAGTCTTACCGAATTCTCCCAGCAACTGTGGAGCGGGCATTATTAACTCCATCTGGGGATGAGGAGTCAGGGACTTCCAGCAAGACAGAATGCTAGCACACACTGTGAGGCCCTGCCTGCAGCTTTTCCTGTTCCAAAGACATGGAAGTGATAGAGGAAAATATTTTCACAACAACAGCAGCAAGGAAATGTACACAAAAACAAGATCTATATCTCCATGGATCATAAATTCAAAGTATTTGCCATTTTGAGGGGTGAAGGCACAGCCGCTTGCTGAGCTCTGGGCTCAGAAGCAGACAGAGGCAGCTGGGAGATTGGTCTTCCAGGGTTCAGGGACTAAAAGTGACCCTTGGGAGGTGGGGGACCAGAGCAGAGTCACTAAAATCAGGCTGTTGAGGGGATTTTCCACCCGGGAAAGGAGGCTGAAAACAGCAGGGCCCTGCCCCGGGACTATAACATACATAAGGAAATGAGCTCAGAGGAAAGCAAGCCCAGCAGCAGCAGGGCCTGGCCAAGCTGTCACGGCTGGGATGAGGGTCTGGGAATAATCCCAGTATCACCATGGATGAGCAGCTCGCCACAAACCCAGGATGCCTGGCTCAGCACTGGGCAACCCCAGATCCAGCGGGAGGCAGCTGCAAAACTATTCAGCTAGAAGAGCTGGGTGGGAAAGAGAGAGAAACGGACTATTATCACACAGGATGAGCACACAAACCAAAATTCCAAAACTTCCAAGGAAAACTAACCCTAAGAAAGACAACCCACGAAACCAATGGGGAAGTGATCTCAAGGAAAGACTTAGTGACTTGGAAGGCAGTACCAAATAATTCACCCAGAAAGGATCACAGAAAGATAAAGAAATAAACAAGAAAGAGCAGTTGGGAGCTGTGGGGGATGGTTGAGGGGCTCTGAAATGTATCCAGCGGGATTTCCAGAGAGGAGAGAAGGAATGGCAGAGGAGCAATATTCAAAGACATCATGGCTGAGAATTTTCCAGAATTGAAGGTGTTTTGTGGATCCTTGGATGTGACAAGCGAGATTTAAAAAGTAATAAATCCCGATCTGGAAGACCAGCTGCATGCCTCCTCGCCCCTCACATTCTGTCCCAGCCCTGCCTCCCCAGGGCACTTCCCAGAAGCTACCTGCCACGTCCTGCTGTTTTGGCTCCAATCCGACCTGGCACAGGGAGGTTCTGACTGTCCCTGCCCATCTGCTACTCCCCAGAGTCCTTGCTGAGCCTCGACTTTCTTCCCTCAAATGGGGTTGGAACTAGAACCATAGAACCATACAGCAGAAGGGGCGTTGGGTGGCATCGTGACAGCAGACAACGGCTGAGTTTGGTTTCCAGCTCCCCCACTAACTGGCTTTGTGCTTGCAGGTTATTTAACCTCTTGTGTCTTTATTTCTCCATCAGGAAAAGGGGATAAGAATAGCACCACTGGGGTTGTGCAGGGATGAAATGAATTCATACATGCAAGGAACTTATGGCAGTGCCAGGCACACACTCAGCGTTCACCCTGGGTAGCTACTACTGTTACCATAATAACAGCCCCCACGAACACCAGATGCTCTCACACTCACAGTGTGAGGGGCTTCCCACTGAAACCTGGGACTCTCCCACGTGTAGAACCTGCCACCCCTGCATAGGGGAAGTGGCCACGGGCTGTCCCTCCGTGCTTTTCTCCGCCGAGTGGTCAGTTCTTCCTTGACTTCTGGAGAAACCCCTCCCAGTGACTGTCCACCCATCCCCATCTGAGAGCTTATCCAGCCCACCCAGCCCTCCCCACCGTCACCCTGACTGTCCACCCATCCCCATCTGAGGGTGTATCCAGCCCGCCCCGTCACCCTGACCGTCCACCCATCCCCATCTGAGAGCGTATCCAGCCCACTCAGCCCTCCCTACCGTCACCCTGACCGTCTACCCATCCCCATCTGAGGGTGTATCCAGCTCACCCCGTCACCCTGACCGTCCACCCATCCCCATCTGAGAGCGTATCCAGCCCGCCCCGTCACCCTGACCGTCCACCAATCCCCATCTGAGGGTGTATCCAGCCCACTCAGCCCCCCACCGTCACCCTGACCGTCCACCCATCCCCATCTGAGAGCACATCCGGCCCTCCCTGCCCACCCCGCCGTCACCCTGACCGTCCACCCATCCCCATCTGAGAGCGTATCCGGCCCTCCCAGCCCTCCCCGCCGTCACCCTGGACGCCCTACCTCTCTTTGCTCACTGCAGATCTTACACAGCCACAGGGGCCGCTTCTGGCCAGGGGAGGCCTCGATCCCACATTTGGTGCAGACTTTCTACAAGAGAGAGGACATGGGGTTGTAAAGACTGCAGCCGCTTCCTCCTCCGCTGAGGGGCTCGGACAACTGTAACGAAGGGACACTCAGCATCTTCCAAGGAGCGTCTCATGCTTCAGGATAGAAGGAATCAATCACCCCAAAGGCACAGCTCATCTATAAATCCTTAGGTGGCTTTGGACGTAATGGATGGCCCCATCCACGGAACCCCCCACCCCAGAGTTAGGTTCTGTTGGAATCACAGCAAAGCTTGCTGACATTCACAGCTGCGTCGCGTTTGATAGCAAAGAACTGGAAACAACACAGACGCCCAATGCCAAGGGAGGGTCCAGGCAAACACGACAGCACGTGATCTGGCCTTCACACAGCCGATGGCGGTGCTGCCTGGAAATAATGTGATTCAACAAACAAACATACGTTTGCGTATAACCCGAAACTCGCCTGCGTGTCCGACAGGTCAGAAGACACAGTCGTGAGAAATGCTGGTAACAACGTGAGCACTTCCTTTACACCAAGCCCCATTTAGCAATCCTAGGACCCCAGTTATGTAAACTTCAGGCCCACGTTATGGGTGAGGAACCCGGGGCTTGGCAGAGTCTGAGGATCTGCTCAGGTTCACATGGCAGCCACGGATTCCGGTCGGACTCTAGAGACAGTTTATCAGGTTCTCTGGACGCAGGAATAGCCAGAATCTAGAACCTACAGTCTGCTGATGTGCTGGGCCATCAAAGACCCCACGCCTGGGAGCTTCATGAGAACTGGAAAGGGGCTTTGCTTTAAGCAAGGTTGATTAAGCTCATAACTTATAAATACAATTACTGTTGCTTAAAAACAAGAATATGTCCTGAGAAAAGGCACAGTGAGAAAAGGCAAACAGCACATAGAGCACGCTTACGCAAACCAAGATGGTATAGCTGGCTGCACACCCAGGCTAGCTGGTGTATTCTCTGGCTGCTAGGCTACAAACCTGAACGACATGTTACTGTACTGAAGGCTGCAGGCAACTGTGACACAGCAGAAAGTATTCCCGTATCTAAATATATCATAGAAATGGTACAGTAAGAATGTGGTATTATAATGGTGTGGGACATTTGTTGGCCGAAAAGTCATTACGTGATGCAGGACAGTTCTTACGTTGCTTTCCCTGAAGGCACAGCAACAAGGCCAGAAGCAGCAAGCTGGGAGGCAGAGGTGGATGTGTTGGGGCTGAGACCGGCTCCAGGCTAACCCAGGCAGAGTCTGATTCAGCAATCGCTGGCGACTCCTCAGGACTGTTTCCCCAGCTCATCCATCTTTCTGCCACACGGAAGCCACCCGGTCCCTGCGTGGGTGGGGGCTCTCTGCAGCCCCCCACCGAGGGAAGGCTGCATCTGTTGCTTGGCCTTTTCTGCAGGCTGCCAACTCAGCAAGGAGCACGCCTCTCCATGGAGAGGGAAAATGTCACCGACTTGGCTTCCACGTCGAGCGTGTCGAGCGTGTGGAGGTCACTGGCCTGATTGGGTGGCTGAGCTCAGTGCCCCCGGGGTGGGGGAGCAAATTCACGGGGGACAGAAGCTATGATACATTCCTGCGGGGGACGGATTTGCTACCATCCAATGCTCAGGTACGAGAAATGTCACCTTTTATTTCTCCAAAGAAAATGCAATCTGCTCCAAGCTCCTGTCCCTCTGGATTGGCAGGAAAATCTGCCCAAGCCTCAGCCACACGTGGGGCCCCTTTCCAGCTCTTATGAAGGTCCTAGGCTTGGGGTGTTTGATGGCCCAGATCTGCAGAGGGTCCCCTGAGCGCCATCCACACTCCTCACTGCTGGCCTCCTTGCTTCCCAAGCTCTCATGACCCCATGAGAGGGAGTGGGAGCATGTCGCCATATCTGTGCCAGTCCTGGGTTTGGGATCATTGCTAGGCTGGGCTTCAGCCCTTCCAAGGACCAGTAGCCTGTCTCCCTGGAACCCTGGGCCACCACCCTCACAGAGACTGGTGACTCTCCCCTTCCCCAAGAGAGCAGCCTCTCTCCACCTCTTCCACCCTTCGCTCCCAATGTTCCCACCTCTACAACAGGGTCCCCCATCAGCCCGTGAGGTGGGCTCCAGTACCACAACGTGGGCCTCTCCTCTCTGGGTAAAGGGGAGAGGAAGCACTGATGCTACTTAGCTCTGTTTTCCTTGCGAATTCCCACCATCCCTGTGTACACGGTAACAGGTGGAAACGAGTGTGGCCCTCAGAGACGTGAGCTCTCCCTTCTGCACTCTTTACACACGCATCGGTTGAGGGCAGCTCACCTTATAAACACGCAGAGTGCCCTGCCCTGCACGGGCTGCTGAACGAGACGATGCTGTGGGAACAGGAGGGAATCAAACACCCACAGCGCAGTTCGTGAGCAGGTGTCGGACCAGGCACCACAGCCCAGACCACAGAGGATGAAGGAGGCAGGTGTTATGATCCCCACTATATAGATGAAGAAACAAAGGCTCAGAGATGATTCGGGCTGCCCGAGGTCACACAGCTCGTTCACGGTAAAGCAGGATTTTTGTTCAGACCTCAGGAGGGTCAGTCACACCCTCCCCTGCCCTGGTGCCAGGCTGGTGCACACGGCTCTCTAGAGAGCTGCTTCTGCTCAGGCGGGTCCCTGGGGACGTGGCTGATGGCTCTCAAAACAATGGGCAGAGAAGGTGCCAGGGGCCAACCCTGGGACAAAGCTTTGCTGGGGTCGTGGGCGTGGCCTGATGCTGGCTCTAGGAGCAACGGCCCAGGCTGGAGAGTCTGGCCCTGCCCTCCATGCTCTCCCAGTGGGGAGGGGAGAGGTTTCCAGCTGTCAGCAGGAAGCCCAGCAGCCTCCCCATTGCACCCCACAGGTGCCCTCGCAGCCTGGCCTCTCCCCCGGGGGCCGCCTTCCCCTGTGCACACAACCAAGGGGGAGAGGACAGCCTCTGCCCCATCGTAGTCAGCTTAGGCTGCTGTAACAAAAGTACCATAGACTGAGTGGCTGAAACAACAGAAGCATGTTTATCACAGCTGCAGAGGCCTGACGGCCCTGGTCGGGGTGCCCCCACGGTCAGGTTCTGGGGAGGGCTCTTCCTGGCGTACAGACGGCAGCTTCTTGCTGTACCCTCCCACAGTAGAGTGAGGTCTGGCCTCCTCTGATAAGGACGCCAATCCCATCGCCGGGGTCCCACCCTCAGGACCTCAGCTGATCCCTCCCAAAGCCCCCATCTCCAAATATCACATCTGGGTGACGGCTTCAACGTAGGTATTTTGGGGTCATATAAACATTCAGTCCACAGCAGCCCCCGACCAGGACTGGGATCCTCTCTCTGCTTTTGTACTCGGGAGCCCTAGAAATGGGAGCATCGTCGTCTCTCTCAGCCCCGGAGTTGTCTAGAGCCCTCGGTCCCCCTGAGCCCGCACCTCACGCCATCCTGCGCTATCACCAGATCCTGCTCCTGAGACGTGGCTCTCAGCTCCTTCAGAGGCCGCACGGCACGGCCCACAGGTTTAGGGGGCGGCAGACCTGGGTGGGCTCCCGGGCAAGCCACCCAAAGCCTCTCTAAACCTCAGACGTTCTCAGCTGTAAAGTGGGATAATGCTTACACCCTTGGGTTGTTTTGAGGATCAACTGAGACACAGGAAAAGCAACCAGCACGTAAAAGCGCCTTGATAAATGCCAGCTGCGGTTAGTGCAGCCCCTCGTACTGTGTTCTACAGCCCGGCGTGGTTTTCCTCCAGTCCCGCACCATCTAATACGGTAGCCACCAGCTGCAGGTGGCTATTTAAGTGCAAACTGATTGTGATGGAATAAAATGAAAAACAGCTCTGAGGTCACACTGACCCCATTTCAGGTACTCCGTGGCCTCACGTGGCCGGTGGCTACTGCATGGGACAGCAGAGAAATACATTTTCATCCTCACCGTGAGGTTCTGCAGGACGGCGCTGGGCCAGAGGACCCTGCCCTCAGCCTCCCCACTCAACCTGCCAACAGCCTTCTCCCCTGCTCCCCTACAGCTTCCAATCAACCCAACTGATGCACTCATGTGCCTGCCCCTCAGCGTGGCTCCACCTCCACCCTCATCCCGTCTAGCGCTCACCTCCCCTCCGATTTACTAATCCATGTTACCATCACCTGCTGAGCACCCGTGAGGGGCACAGGCCTGGCATGACAGGACACGGATGAACAGGGTGGGGTCCAGGCCCCACTGTGCACCCCAGCATGCCCTCAACACTTGCTCCGATGTCCCCCCGCCACTGCTGGAGGGGGGGGTGCTCGGCTGCCCTGTGGGGGGGTTTGAGGGACAAATGCGCACGTGTCTCACTGATGAAACAGTGCCGTGGGGGCAGGGAGAGAAACCAGGAGAGTGTCCACGGAACTGAGTCCTGTCCTCGACTCACAGACCACGAGGACACGGAGCCAACGGATCTGGGGACAGGAGCAGCGTGGACCAGTCGCCCTCCAGAGGTTGGGTGAAGGGCTGTCCCTGCTGGGCCCAGGAACCTCTGCCTTGCCCTTAGGGTCTGGTGCTTCCTTCTCCCCAGATCCCGCCTCGGGCAGCCTGTTTTCCCGCTACCAACCATCGCTGGTGGCACCTGGGGTCAGTTCTCCACCTCAGTCATCCCCCTGCTGCTTCAGTGTCTCTGGCTGGCAGGGGGCAGGGGGCGCTCCTAAGAGGCGAGGGCTACAAAGATGACACGCTCCCACTCAAATAACACATAATCGCTGCTTCAGTAAATCTCAGATCAATAAGGCAGTAATGGGCCTCTTCCGATGGGCTTGGTCTTTGTTCCCAGGTTCCAATAAAGAAAACGAAACAGGTGGTATTTTTTAAAACCCATGCGACAGCGAGCAAGCCAGCCTCTACATCAGCTTGGTGCAAACACAGCCCTTCACGATCTGTGTCTAGGACAGTCCCAGGGCCCAGGGGTGGCCACTCACTTCCCTGCCTGAGATGGGCTTCCTCGGAGTGGATTTGCCCAGGGCAAGCGAGTCCTGGCTTCCCGGGCTTGGCTGCCTCATGCACCGTGCAGCCTGGAACTGCGTCCGAGTGTTAAATGATGAAGATTCTGGGCCTAGACAGGGCAGAAACCACACGACTCCAGGCTTTCAGACCTCACCCTCTCTCCACCGTCAGACCTCACACCCTCTCTCCACCATCAGACCTCACACCCTCTCTCCACCATCAGACCTCACACCCTCTCCCCACCGTCAGACCTCACCCTCTCTCCACCATCAGACCTCACACCCTCTCTCCACCATCAGACCTCACCCTCTCTCCACCATCAGACCTCACACCCTCTCTCCACCATCAGACCTCACACCCTCTCCCCACCGTCAGACCTCACCCTCTCTCCACCATCAGACCTCACACCCTCTCCACCGTCAGACCTCGCACCCTCTCCCCACCGTCAGACCTCACACCCTCTCCACCGTCAGACCTCGCACCCTCTCCCCACCGTCAGACCTCACCCTCTCTCCACCATCAGACCTCACACCCTCTCTCCACCATCAGACCTCACACCCTCTCCACCATCAGACCTCACACCCTCTCTCCACCGTCAGACCTGACACCCTCTCTCCACCGTCAGACCTCCCACCCTCTCCACCATCAGACCTCACCCTCTCTCCACCATCAGACCTCACACCCTCTCTCCACCATCAGACCTCACACCCTCTCTCCACCATCAGACCTCACCCTCTCTCCACCATCAGACCTCACACCCTCTCTCCACCATCAGACCTCACACCCTCTCCACCGTCAGACCTCACACCCTCTCTCCACCATCAGACCTCACACCCTCTCTCCACCATCAGACCTCACACCCTCTCTCCACCGTCAGACCTCACACCCTCTCTCCACCGTCAGACCTCACCCTCTCTCCACCATCAGACCTCACACCCTCTCCACCATCAGACCTCGCACCCTCTCCACCGTCAGACCTCACACCCTCTCTCCACCATCAGACCTCACACCCTCTCTCCACCATCAGACCTCACACCCTCTCTCCACCGTCAGACCTCACACCCTCTCTCCACCGTCAGACCTCACCCTCTCTCCACCATCAGACCTCACACCCTCTCCACCGTCAGACCTCACACCCTCTCTCCACCATCAGACCTCACACCCTCTCTCCACCATCAGACCTCACACCCTCTCCACCGTCAGACCTCGCACCCTCTCCCCACCGTCAGACCTCACACCCTCTCCACCGTCAGACCTCGCACCCTCTCCCCACCGTCAGACCTCACACCCTCTCCACCATCAGACCTCACACCCTCTCTCCACCGTCAGACCTCACACCCTCTCTCCACCGTCAGACCTCGCACCCTCTCCACCGTCACACCTCACACCCTCTCTCCACCATCAGACCTCACACCCTCTCCCCACCATCAGACCTCACACCCTCTCTCCACCATCAGACCTCACACCCTCTCTCCACCATCAGACCTCACACCCTCTCCACCGTCACACCTCACACCCTCTCTCCACCATCAGACCTCACACCCTCTCCCCACCATCAGACCTCACACCCTCTCTCCACCATCAGACCTCACACCCTCTCTCCACCATCAGACCTCACACCCTCTCTCCACCATCAGACCTCACACCCTCTCTCCACCATCAGACCTCACACCCTCTCTCCACCATCAGACCTCACACCCTCTCCACCATCAGACCTCACACCCTCTCCACCGTCACACCTCACACCCTCTCTCCACCATCAGACCTCACACCCTCTCCCCACCATCAGACCTCACACCCTCTCTCCACCATCAGACCTCACACCCTCTCCACCATCAGACCTCACACCCTCTCCACCGTCACACCTCACACCCTCTCTCCACCATCAGACCTCACACCCTCTCCACCGTCACACCTCACACCCTCTCTCCACCATCAGACCTCACACCCTCTCCCCACCATCAGACCTCACACCCTCTCTCCACCATCAGACCTCACACCCTCTCCCCACCGTCAGACCTCACACCCTCTCTCCACCGTCAGACCTCACCCTCTCCACCATCAGACCTCACACCCTCTCTCCACCGTCAGACCTCACCCTCTCTCCACCATCAGACCTCACACCCTCTCTCCACCGTCAGACCTCACACCCTCTCTCCACCGTCAGACCTCACCCTCTCTCCACCATCAGACCTCACCCTCTCCACCATCAGACCTCACACCCTCTCTCCACCGTCAGACCTCACCCTCTCTCCACCATCAGACCTCACACCCTCTCTCCACCGTCAGACCTCACACCCTCTCTCCACCATCAGACCTCACACCCTCTCTCCACCGTCAGACCTCACACCCTCTCTCCACCGTCAGACCTCACACCCTCTCCACCATCAGACCTCACACCCTCTCCACCATCAGACCTCACACCCTCTCCCCACCATCAGACCTCACACCCTCTCCACCGTCAGACCTCACACCCTCTCTCCACCATCAGACCTCACCCTCTCCACCATCAGACCTCACACCCTCTCCACCGTCAGACCTCGCACCCTCTCCCCACCATCAGACCTCACCCTCTCCACCATCAGACCTCACACCCTCTCTCCACCATCAGACCTCACCCTCTCCCCACCATCAGACCTCACACCCTCTCCACCATCAGACCTCACACCCTCTCTCCACCGTCAGACCTCACACCCTCTCTCCACCATCAGACCTCACACCCTCTCTCCACCGTCAGACCTCGCACCCTCTCCCCACCGTCAGACCTCACACCCTCTCCCCACCGTCAGACCTCACACCCTCTCTCCACCGTCAGACCTCGCACCCTCTCTCCCCACTCCTGTCTCAGTCCCTCCATGTGCTTCTTTTGCAAAGAAATGTATATTCTCTCTACCCCCAAGAACACAGGGAAGGGGGTTCCCCAGGGACCTGCCCACGGGACACAGGCTTTGGGGCAGGAGAGAGCAGGGTGAGCCATTTAGAGGGGAACTTGGACTTGGTACTCGCCTTCTGAGCCTCACTTCCTCATCTGTAAGTTGGTGGTAGCAGGCCCCCCACACCCCAGGTTGCAGATGAGGGGATCAAGGGAGACGGTCATGAAAGTGCTCAGCACCATAAAAGGTTAGGTAGGCGGCAACCTCAGACCTTTATAGTCATGCCTGTCTCAGTGAAGGCAGCCAGCATCCGTCAGTCACACAAGCCACAACCCAGCACTCACCCTGGGCCCCCATCGTCCCTCCTTCCTGCCCAGATAATCCATCTCCAAGAACTCAAATCTCTCTCCAACCCGTCAATTCCCCTTCAGCCCCGTCCCTGATCTCTGCTGCCACCGCCCATGCCCACACCAAGGCCACCCAGCAGATCTCTCTACCCCACCGCGCTGTCCTCCAACTGGTTCCCAACATGGCAGCCAGGCCGATCTTCTCAAGAGGCAAATCTAATCATGTCACCTCTCCCATCCCTCCCAACTTAAAAGCCATCAGAGGCTTCCCGCTGCTCTGGGGTGACCACCGCCTCACTTCATACAGCATTCGGGCCGGCCCTGCCTCCTGCTCTACTTCCTCATCCCCGACCCTCTGAGCTCCAGCCGTGTGGGCCGTTTGTCAGCCCCTGGTCCTTCTGCCACAGGACCTTTGCACGTGTTGCCCCCTCTGTGTGGGAGGCACTTGGCCACGCTGTCTCTTCATTAACCTACACACCCCTCGGACCTCAGCAAAAGCACCACGTCTTCAGGGAAGACTTCCGCAACTCCTTCCACAACGAGAGCCTCCAGAATGGGCTCCTGCCTCTTCTCCGCTGTCAAGGTTGTGATTTTACCCTCCGCTGTGTGGCTGCAGGGCTCCTGTGACTTCCCCTGCTGGGCCGTCATCTTCCCAAGGGCAGACGCCACGTCTATTTCTGTTCACCTTCCTGCTCCCTGTGCCCGGCACAGTGACTATTTGCAGAAGAACGGATTGAACAAATGGAAGCTACTTAAGATATTACAGTTGAAAAAGCAAGACAGGATCCCTCCTGGAACATGCCGACCTGCCAGGAAGACAAGCTGCACCGAGGCGTGAAGGCACTCGCTCAGCGGCACGAGGCAGGGTCCAATCACGTCCACATTGAGTGATGCTGACCAGCAGGATTGTGGGAGGCCAAACCAGGGAGAGCCACACAGCGGGCGAGTGTCCGAGGAGGTGGGGTGGTGGCCAGGTGGGCCTCAGTCTCAGGGTATGGAGCATAAACCCAGGCTGGCCCGGCCACAGAGGAAATGACTCCGGGAATCCTTCACTGAGGGTGGGAAGCGGGGATGTTTACCAGACCCTTCCCATGACGGCTCCTGCCTGCCTCCGCCGGGGTGCGTGCTGCGGCCGCCTATGTGTGCAGACCCGTCCCAAGGCCTGATCAGGCACCTTCCTCAATGTCCTTCTTATCCAGGGCCACTTCAGTGACATTTCTGCTTCCTGCGACTCCCCGTCCCACCCCTTCTCCTTCCCAGATGGCACCCAAGAGTCACAATACGACAGAAGGTTCTGCTGGGCCACTCCAAAGTTCAGGTACTTCATGCCCAGGCTGGCCTATGAGTCCTCACCGATCCATTTCATGATGAGGAATTCCACCACGCTCCCGCAGATCAGAAGACGGGAAGGGGCTTAGTGCCAATGTGGGGGGAGGGAAGGAAACTGCTCTGAAAGCAGACGCCGCCATCTCACAGCACCCGCGGTCTGGAGTCAGTCACTGGCACCCTCACACTCCTGGACGGGCCAGGACAGCTTCACAGTGTCACCATCCATCGCACGGAGAGGGCTGTTCACGAGCCTCACTCGACCGAAAAGGGTAAAACTGCCCTCAGACGTCCTGTACAAGGAGGCCTGGACCATCCATGGCACAGAGAGGGCTGTTCACCAGGCCTCACTCGACCGAAAAGGGTGAAACTGCCCTCAAACGCTGCATACAAGGAGGCCTGGAAAACGTACGCTGTGCTGTGGAAATGAACACTGAAGATGGCTGGTTTAAACGTGTGGAGCTTCAATTCACAAACATGTTTTCTATACTGTAGGGAAGGCATTATTCTAAGAATGCCGAAAACAAACAAGACACGGCCCTTTGTCCTCAAAGAGTGTCCCGTTGAACGGAGTAGTTTATCCACTAGCAAAACTTAGGGCCAGGTGCGGTGGATCCTGCCTGCAATCCCAGTGCTTTGGGAGGCCGAGGTGGGGGGATTTCTTGAGGCCAGAAGTTCAAGACCAGCCTGGGCAACACAGTGAGACTCCCGTACCCCCCATCTCATTTTAAAAAATAATAAAATAAAATAGCAATCTTTTATCTGGAAAATTACTTTCCTGAGAGTTCCAGTGAGTTGAAATCGGCAGGTGAGCTGGTTTCTCATTGGGAACCGCACTGCAGACGGTGCTTACAGAGGGGTCATCCCCCTGCCCCGATAAAATAGGATAAGAAATAGCTACGTCTGAATGGCCTCGGTACATGCACAAAGCAGCATAATGAGAGCCTCCACGTGTGTGTTTCATGCCACACAATGTGCTCCTGATGCCAGAAACCAAATCTTCAAAAGGGAAAATCTTACTAGGTTTAGGGGAGAGCTTTGCAGCAACAAAGACGATGATGATGTAAATAGAAAAGTGACGAAATGACGACAAAGCTGTGTGGGGCAATATTCACCATAAGCTGTTAAGTTAAAAAAAGCATGTTGGAAACAGTCTGCATAGCAGGGCGCTCCACCACGTAAATATGTAGATGTGCCTACATCTATGGAGGAGTCTATATATACACAGAGAACGATCTAGAAAGATATCAGCCCAAATGGAAATCAAACTGTGCAAAGTCAAAATCTGTTTTAAATGGATAAGCAGAATTCCTATTTAAAGGAAGCTTATGCTAAATGCTTTGGAAAGTCATTTGCCCCAACTTCATTTTTTGACCAGGTCTGGATTTTTGCAGGTCAGGATGGATTAAAGCAGCTGAAAGTGTCCACGCAGACAGGCAGGAGACAGCCACAGCGGCTGACTGTGGCTCAAGTGTAATCAGGCCTGTGCACCCCCACAGCGGGTCCCAGATGGTGTCCCCGGGTCACCGGCCCCTCCGATCATAAGCTCAGCCCTGCTCCGCCCCTGAAGTGCCATCCTCCAGGCTTGGAGAAGCATCACCTGCCCCAGTGGGCCAGCAGCGGAAAGGCTGGATACAGCCCTGTTGCTATAGACGCTGTCTGGAACCCAGGCCCTGCTGCCAAATGGCTTTAAATGTATAGACAGTTCAGATATTGATGTATATAATTATAAATATTTATATACTTTCTCGGGTACTTATGCTTACACCAGGAACCAAACTAGCTGTTTTATGCAGAATCTCATTTAATTTTCAAAACGGCCCTATGGGGTGGGTATGACTGTTCCTGTTTTACACAAGGGATCTGAGGCTTGAGGTTAAGCAACTTGACGTGGGGACCTGGGATGTGAACCCTGTTCTGTCTGAGCCTCGGACCCGGGCTCCTGCTGCCCCAGCCGGGCCTGGCTGTCTGGCTAGCACACTCTTGCAGGCCCTCATCCTCCCGCCTGGACCCAACTTCACCCTCCCCACCCCGAGGTAAGGCAAGCCTGGCTCCCTGGGCCCTCTCCTCTTCCAGAACGACAGATGAGGTCAAGCTTCAAGTGGGAGGGGCACAGCCAGGCCCCTCTTCCCATTGGTTAGGACACAGCCTGGGGGCCAGCAGCGCTGGGAGCACGCCGAGCCCTGGACCTTACCCCGACTACCCACAAATACCAAGTCACAGAAGGCCCCAACGAGGCACAGCCTTAATGCCAGCCACCTGCTGCTGGGTCTGAGACAGAAGCCAGAGGCAAGTGGAGAAACATTTCAGGAGGAAGGCAAGTCTCCCTGGACTTCCCACCCCACATCCTCCACCCTGGCTGCTGGCGGCTCCCAGGGGAACCAGCCACTCAGGGCCGAGCCGCCTCTCTTTACCAAGGCTTCCGGCAGGCACTTCCCCTCCATCGGAAGAGCCTCTGACATGGCCTGGAGACCACCTGCAAGCCCCAGGCCTGTGCCAGCCCCCAGCCACCTCTCCCAGTTGAAAGCAAGCACCATCATTTCCTGTGGCTTTCAAGCTCGGCTTCCAAAACACCAAACACCTCCTCCCTCCGCCTGCCACTCATGCAGTTACCACTGCGTCCCGAGTGGAGAGGAGGGTTAAAAAAGGCAACAGCATCAGCTGTTGACTATTAACATTCACAGAGCACATAATAAGAAATCATGACTTGGACGGGGCTTCGGATCATTTCTGCACTCGTGCCTCTGCGAGTGTCAGTCTCAGGGAAATCGGGGTATTCAGACGAGATGAAGCCACCAGGCTGGCTAGGGGCCGGGGGGGGGGCCGGGGGTGGGGCAGCGGGGTCCGGGGTCCGGGGGGGGGCAGCGGGGTCCGGGGGCCGGGGGGGGGGCCGGGGGGGGGGCAGCGGGGGCCGGGGGCCGGGGGGGGGACAGCGGGGTCCGGGGGCGGGGCAGCGGGTCCGGGGGCGGGGCAGCGGGGGCCGGGGGCGGGGCAGCGGGGGCCGGGGGCGGGGCAGCGGGGGCCGGGGGCGGGCAGGGGGACTGCGCCTCACCTGCCCACCCCACGGGGCCTCAGTTAACCCCTTCCCGGTCCTGGTTAACCTCTGCATCCTCTCAGTCCCAGAGAGGTTTCTGCGTCTTTTCCGGCAGGACACGGGAAACAGGAGGTTTGAGCCATCAAGAACTGGGCCGAGGGCTGTGCAGCACCGGTGAGGGGAGCACGGTGCACTCAACAGGAGCTTCGGCCAAGGGGTGGATGGGGTGGCTAAATCAGAAGGTGGGAGGAGGGTTTTTAAAAACCAGCAAATCTGGTCGGGTGCGGTGGCTCCCGCCTGGAATCCCAGCAATCTGGGAGGCCGAGGCGGGCGGATCGCCTGAGGTCAGGAGTTCAACACCAACCTGGCCAACATGGCGAAACCCCGTCTCTACTAAAAATACAAAAATTAGCCAGGCGTGGTGGTGCGCACCTGGAATCCCAGCTACTTGGTGGCTGAGGTAGGAGAACTGCTTGAAACCAGAAGTCGGAAGTTGCAGTGAGCTGAGATTGCACCACTGCATTCTAGTCTGGGTGACAGAGCAAGACTCGGTCTCAAAAAAATAGAATAAAAATAAAACCCAGCAAATCTAATAATGTTCAATCAAAGGGGAAAGCACAGGACGTGGGGCTTGGTCTCCAGGGGTTCCTGAGTTCATTCAGCATCTGTGGAGGACACAGTGGGAGCCAGGTACAAGCCCAGTGTGAGGTGTGAGGAGTGCTGATGGGATGAAGAGACATACAAATGCCAGCATGGGACGGACCACTTGGGCCCAGGTGGTCAAGACCAGCCTGGGCAACATAGCAAGACCCCGTCTCTACAAAAAAAAATACAAAAATTAGCCGAGCATGGTGGGGCACACCTGCAGTCACAGCTACTTGGAAGAATCGTTTGAGCCCAGAAGGTCGAGGCTGCAGTCAGTTGTGATTGCGCCACAGCACTGCAGCCTGGGTGACAGAGTGAGACCCAGTCTCGAATTCTAAAAAGGCCAACCTGAGTGGACACAGAATTAAGTCTGACCAGGACTGAAGAACACCTGTGCAGAAATGGACGGCAGAGGGAATGCACATCGGTGTGGGAGGGACAGAGGAGCTGCAGAAATGGACAGCAGAGGGAATGCACATCAGTGTGGGAGGGACAGAGATGCTGCAGAAATGGACAGCAGAGGGAATGCACATCAGTGTGAGAGGGACAGAGGAGCTGCAGAAATGGACGGGCAGAGGGAATGCACATCGGTGTGGGAGGGACAGAGGAACTGCAGAAATGGATGGACAGAGGGAATGCACATCAGTGTGGGAGGGAGAGATGCTGCAGAAATGGACGGGAAGAGGGAATGCACATCAGTGTGGGAGGGACAGAGATGCTGCAGAAATGGACAGCCCAGGGAATGCACATCAGTGTGGGAGGGACAGAGATGCTGCAGAAATGGATGGACAGAGGGAATGCACATCAGTGTGGGAGGGACAGAGGAGCTGCAGAAATGGACAGCAGAGGGAATGCACATCAGTGTGGGAGGGACAGAGATGCTGCAGAAGTGGATGGACAGAGGGAATGCACATCAGTGTGGGAGGGACAGAGGAGCTGCAGAAATGGACAGCAGAGGGAATGCACATCAGTGTGGGAGGGACAGAGGAGCTGCAGACATGAACGGGCAGAGGGAATGCACATCAGTGTGGGAGGGACAGAGGAGCTGTCCTCACGGGACTGGAGGACACAGCCAGGAGCAGCTCCTGGACCAGCTCCACCTTGGTAATGAGATTGAGGATGTCAAGCCCAGAGGCCAGGCGAGTCCCTCACAAGCTTGTTTCCGCCGATGGCTCGCCATGGCCACCACCGGTTGCACCTTCGCCTCTGAGGGGCTGTGGGGGGCAGTCAGAACCCGCAGGGCCCAAAGACGGGCTGTTCAACGTCACGCCCACTTTTTTCAAACACACAATATTGTTTTGAAACTTCAAATCACATATGAAAAAAAGGGTGTGGAAGGGTTCTACGTGTATTAAAAGGGAGCCTGGGTTTTGAAACATAGATCAATGCTGCTCTAACGTCCTGCCGGAGAAGGAAAAGGAACCCACCAGCTCCGCTCAGGAGGCCTCTTGGGGGTCTCCAGAATCATCCCCTTCAAGCATCCAAGGGGACAAGGCTGGGTCTCGTGGGGCGTTGTGTGAGGACAAACCGTAACACCGATTTTCCCCAGGGGGTGAGTGAGGACTGGAAATCAACATGCATATGTAGCCACCCCTCTGCGGAGAGTTCCATCAGGAGCTCTGGAAGACAATCCTCTCCAAGCCAATGTGATGAAGACTCCACAAAAACCCAAGACGTCGGGGCTTGGGGCGGTTCCAGATATAGCTGAACACGTGGAGGTTCCTGAGGGGAGGCCCCAGAGGGGGTCCAAGAGCCCCTCTCCTATCCCCACATGCCCCACCCAGGGCACCTCTCCCATCTGGTGGCTGCGTTGTTCATCTGTGCACTTTGTAATATCCTTCATAATAAACCAGTCAACATAAGCAAAGTGTTTCTCTGCGAGTTCTGTGAGCTGCTCTAGCAAATTATCGAACCCAAAGTATGGGTTGTGGGAACCCCGATTCACAGCCAGCTGCTCAGAAGTTCCAGAGGCCTGGACATGTGACTGGCATCTGAGGCGGGGGACGGTCCTGGGACCGAGCCCTCGTCCTGCGGGATCTGATGCTACCTCCGGGTAGACAGTGTCTGAACTGAGCACAGCCCACTGGAGAATGTGCTGCGGATCGGGCGTGGGTGGGAGAAATCCACACACATCTTGGTGACCAGAGGTCCCAGGAGTGTGCTGTGTTGAGTAACTGTAAGAGAATAGGAAAAACCACTTTGCTTGGTGTTTTCCTCTATTTTTAGGGCCTGATGCCCAAGACACTGAAGTCCTGTGCTTCTGGAAGGCTTAAAACCTCCCAGGAGGGTGAGGCAGCAGCCTCGGTCCTCTCTCCGCCATCCCCTTCCCTAGAATCTGGTGAAGAGCAAGGTTGGTCACAGGTCAGGGCTGATGTTGCCAAGGGCATTCCGCAAACACTTGTAAGTCCCCGTTACTCCCGGGCCCTGGACTAGCCAGCGGACAGGGAGGCTTCACGAGCTGATGGGGAGAGAGGCAAGAAAATGACACACGGACGCACATGCAAACTTCCCTCCCTGGCCCCCACCTCTCTCTATTCCTGTCCCCACCGGCCTTGCCAAGCCCACCACGCCAGCCCCACACTTTGCTGTCTGCTCCCAACCCTCTAGCCACCTCTCTGCCTCCGTGCCCTGTGGCTCACACCTGGCAAACTTCTACACATCCTTCAGGAACCCTGACGTTTCCTCCTCCATGACCCAGTGCCAGGGTCCACCAGAAACTGAGTCAGCACAGACCACCCAGCCAAAGTCAGGAGACCGTCCACGTCCTCCAGCTCTGCCCCCACCAGCTCAGTGTGGGGTGCTGGGGCCCCTCGGTAGCCCTCCCCCCACCCCAATCTCAGGGGTAGAGCACCGGCCTCTCTGATGTTCCAGGATTATCATAACTCTTAAAAGGTCAGTCCGTAAAAATACCCTTTCCCTTCCCTGTGTTCGTTCCCATGCCTGGGATACAGTCAACAGTCTCCAAGCCAGGCTGGGCACGGTGGCTCACGCCTGTAATCCTGGCATTTTGGGAGGCTGAAGTGGGCAGCTCACTTGAGGTCAGGAGTTTGAGACCAGCCTGGTCAATACAGCAAAACCCCATCTCTACTAAAAATACAAAAAAAAAAAAAAAATTAGCCAGGCATGGAGGCACACTCCTGTAGCCCTAGCTACTCGGGAGGCTGAGGCAGGAGAATCACTTGAACCCGGGAGGCGGAGGTTGCAGTGAGCCGAGATCAGGCCACTGCGCTCCAGCCTGGGTGACAAAGGGAGACGTTATCTCAAAAAAAAAAAAAAAAAAAAAAAAAAAAACACCCAGCCAGCAAATACATGTTATTGGAACTTATCTTTTATCTGAAAAATACAGCAGACTAGACAAACATTGTAGGATTTCTTAATATTCTAACAGCAACAGCACTAACGATCCCTTAGGGACCCTGGTTATGCACAGAACGGAGCTCCAAGGAGGGGGACGGCAGGTCGGGGCCGGGGGAGCCAGGCCTGGCCCTGGGCCTTAGAAATCCCAGCTGGGGATTTCACTCACGCTGCTCAAGTCAGCAGGCTGCAGGCGGGGAATGAACTGAGGGCCTCGGATACCACGTGGGGGTGTTTTCGACTTTATGCTGCTGGCAGTAGGGAGCCACTGAAGGCTTCGGGGGGGGGGGGGGAGGGAGGGGGACAGTGACCTAATCAGAGCTGCACTTGAACAAGCAGAGGAGTAGAGGATGCAATGGAAAGCGAATGAGACTCATCCACAGTCTGGAACCCAGTAGGGGCCCTGCAATGGCCCAGCAGCCCCTCCCCTGGGTTGGCAACCCAGGTACTCAAGGCCTCACTCCCTGCAGGGCCCGAACGCCGCTGCTGTCTGAGCCTGTATGTGGTTCCTGGGCAGAAGGGTCTCACCCTTCTCAGCCTCAGTTTATCCATCTGTAACCTGGGGCAGACTCTTCCCTCCCTCCCTCCCTCCCTCCCTCCCTCCCTCCCATGGAAGGCAGGACAAGGGTAAGAGGAGAGTCTGGAAGGAGAGGGCTAAAGAGGCCTCCAGTAAAGGCCTGATTCTCAGTGTTGAGGCCCAGGCTAAAAGGACCCTGGGGGAAATGAACCAGCTCCCTCTTTTCCACTCAGCTTCCCCATCAGCAGAAGAGCTGCCCCCCGTGTCCTCCCACAGGGAACCAGACAGGCCAAGTCCATCCCGAGTTAAGGTCTGTGAACAGCAAACAGCTGCAGGGAAATGTCCCAGCGGGAAGCACAGGGGCGAATGGAGGCCGGTGAAGAATCGCAGGCCTCCCGAAGTGTGCCAGCTTGCAGGGCACGGCCGACGAGGTGTGCGGCACGGGGCCGAACCGGATTGCAAATGTCATTATCTGTTATTTACCACAACAGACGACGAGAGGCTGCACAAAATTACCGTGCTTGGCAACGGCCGCTAAGCGGATTTGCCAACGATGCTTCTTCCTGCTGCCAGAGGCTACACTGACCAGACCCAGGGAAGACGGCCACTGAGCCTAGGGGGCAGGTGTCCTGGGGGAGAAGGAGTCCCTGCAGGACAGCCCTGACCAGTGTCCCAGGTACCCCAGCCTAGGCCTGCAGAAGCTCTCACCCACTCTAGCAGGGGCTGGCCTCACAGTGAGGCTGGGCCGTGACTCCTCCACGTATCCAACTATTGTCCAGCCAACTCAAGGGTGGGACAGACCAGGGCAAGGCCTCAGGCCCACTCTGTAGGGGGCGCTGCCTCAGGGGGGCCCAGGGCTGGGTGCTACCTCTCACTCTGGATGATCCGCCATAGGGGCTGCAATCCCTTCCCCAGCATCGGGGGCACGTAGCCGTCGGCCACCTCATTTCATCGGCCACCTTATTCGAAAGTGGGACGAGACATCACCTTCCTTTGGGGTCTCCTGCTCATCTTTAAATTTCTTTACATCTTAAAAGGTACATAGGCAAAGTTCTCTGGGCTTTTTTTTGTTGAGACAGGGTCTCACGCTGTCACCCAGGCTAGAGTGCAGTGGCGGGAGCACGGCTCACTGTAGCTTTAACCTCCCAGGCTTAAGCAGTCCTCCCACCTCAGCCTCCCTAGTAGTTGAGATTATGGGTGCGCACCACCATGCCTGGCTAATTTTTGTATTTTTTTGTAGAGAGGGGGTTTTGCTATGTTGCCCAGGCTGGTCTCAAACTCCTGGGCTCAAGTGATCCTCCTGCGTTGGCCTCCCAAGCAGCTGGGACTACAGGGGCACCACCAGGCCCACCTAACTTTTTTCATTTTTTATTAAAACAGGGTCTTGCTTTATTGTCTGGGCTGGTCTCAAACTCCTGGCTTCCAGTGATCCTCCTACCTCGGCCTCCCAAAGTGCTGGAATTACAGGTGTGAGCCACTGCGCCCAGCCTGTAGGCAAAGTCCTGAGACGAGCTGTGACCACGCCTGGCCTGTAGGCAAAGTTCTGACCTGAGCCGTAGGAGTAATTGCAAGGCACTGGCTGTGTCATCAAGAGGGAGTCATCCCTCTGAGCGTCAGTGTCTCCATCTGGAAAATGAGTATAAACACTGCCTTGCCTTTTGCCTGCCCAACGCCTGGGGGCCATGAGGGACACATGACATCATAGAAATGTCAGGCACAGCGGCTCTCAGAAGCACCCCCCACCCTGACTTCCTCCCGCTCAGAGGGCACAGACTCACTACGGCCTGAGTCAAAGCAAACTGGGCGGCAAACCTGCCACAGCTTTAAAATAACCATAATCGAGCTGTGTCCCAGAGGCACCGAGGCAAGAGCTTCGGCTCCCAGCCCAGCTGCTGCCACTGCGGCATCTGCAGACAGCGAGGCTGCAAGGCCTGGACTGAGCCCAAGCTGCCTGGGAGGAAACCACAGGCAGGCCCGAGAGAGTCTGTCGTCCAGCCTTTGCCTGTCACTGGAAGGCCAGAGAGGGAAACAGATTTTCATCTGAGGTCACGCAGGAGGTTCTGAGCACAGCTGTCTCCCGACTCTCGCAGGTGTAGCAGGCCAGGCGGGTACACGGAGGCTCAGATGTGTTTTACCCGTGAATTTAGGCAGCACGGCCTCACCCCGCCCTACCCACTATGCCTGTCCTTCGATTCACACAAGGTCCAAGGAGCCGTTGCAGGGAATGAACTCGAGCCACGCCTTCAGCTGGATTTCAGACGTGGGCAGGTGTGTATGTGTGCGGTGGGGGGAGGAGAGAGGAAGCCATCAGAGCCGCACTGCAGAGAGGGCCGTGGCCCCAGGAGAGATTTGGACCCCAGGACGAGGCTAAGCTCAACGGGAAACAGGATGGGAGGCGCCCGCCGTCGAGGGAGGGCGGATCCAGGCCCAGCCCTCCCGGCTGCCACCCACACTCACCCCAGGACTGCCCAGCAGGTGTGTGAGCCGCCTGGAAAAGGGGGGCTACAGGGAAGGGTGAAAAAGCCCGGAATACAACACAGCTCCTAAAACTGGAATTCGATTTACATGTATAGTCATGGGACGATGTTTTTGATATCTTATTAAGTGGAAAAAGAAGATTAAAAAAAGGGAATTCCAGAATAAGCAATGTATTGCTTATTCTGGAATTGCAATAATGTACATACGCATGGGATGCATACGTACATCCCACGAAGAGTGTACATAGGCATCCACCCTGCGAACATTTGTGTGAGTGTGAGGAGACAGAGAAGGTGGGAGAAGGACAAACACCCAGACCCCTACGGTCAGGGGCGGGAGCTTCACATTACACACACCTCTGGTGTTTGACTTATTTTTCAGGGTTGGATTATCCTTGATATGTAATGTCTATGAGGCATCCAAGTCAGAAAATAAACTTGGCAGTTCTCTATAAGGTTCTGGGTGGAGATAAAATCTGAGGCTTATGAAGTTAAGAACTAACAACTTAACTTTATCGTTAAGGTTGGTGACTCATGCCTGCATTCCAGTAGTCTCGGAGGCTGAGCAGGAGGATCGCCTGAGGAGTTTGAGGCAGCCTGGGCAACATAACAAGGCCCAGTCTCCACAAAAAATAAGAAATTAGCCAGGAGTGGTGGCGCACACCTGTAGTCCCAGCTGCCCGGGAGGCTGAGGTGGGAGGATCACTCGAGCCCAGAAAGGTGAGGCTGCCATGAGCTAGGATCACACCACTGCACTCCAGCCGGGGCAGCAGAGCAAGACCCTGTCTCAAAAAAACAATCACGAAAAAAAAAAAAGATTTAACAACTTTGCAATGAATTAGATCACCCAGCAGTTATAAGAAAGAGGTTGGGGGGAGGGAGGAAGGCTGTACTGACTTTTAATAATTATTAAGCAGTGACCGTGTTTCAGGAAAGAGGTGGGGGGAGGGAGGAAGGCTGTACTGAGGTTTTAATAATTATCGAGCAGTGATCATGTTTCAGGAAAGAGGTAGGGGGAGGGAGGAAGGCTGTACTGACTTTTAATAATTATTGAGCAGTGACCATGTTTCAGGAAAGAGGTGGGGGGAGGGAGGAAGGCTGTACTGAGGTTTTAATACTTATTAAGCAGTGACCGTGTTTCAGGAAAGAGGTGGGGGGAGGGAGGAAGGCTGTACTGACTTTTAATAATTATTGAGCAGTGACCGTGTTTCAGGAAAGAGGTAGGGGAGGGAGGAAGGCTGTACTGACTTTTAATAATTATCGAGCACTGACCATCTTTCAGGAAAGAGGTGGGGGAGGGAGGAAGGCTGTACTGACTTTTAATAATTATTAAGCAGTGACCGTGTTTCAGGAAAGAGGTGGGGGGGGGGAGGGAGGAAGGCTGTACTGAGGTTTTAATAATTATCGAGCACTGACCATCTTTCAGGAAAGAGGTGGGGGAGGGAGGAAGGCTGTATTGAGGTTTTAATAATTATTGAGCAGTGCCCATGTTTCAGGAAAGAGGTAGGGGGAGGGAGGAAGGCTGTACTGACTTTTAATAACTATTAAGCAGTGACCGTGTTTCAGGAAAGAGGTGGGGGGAGGGAGGAAGGCTGTACTGACTTTTAATAATTATGGAGCAGTGACCATCTTTCAGGAAAGAGGTGGGGGGGAGGGAGGAAGGCTGTACTGACTTTTAATAATTATTGAGCAGTGACCGTGTTTCAGGAAAGAGGTGGGGGGAGGGAGGAAGGCTGTACTGACTTTTAATAATTATTGAGCAGTGACCGTGTTTCAGGAAAGAGGTGGGGGGAGGGAGGAAGGCTGTACTGACTTTTAATAATTATTGAGCAGTGACCATGTTTCAGGAAAGAGGTGGGGGGAGGGAGGAAGGCTGTACTGAGGTTTTAATAATTATTAAGCAGTGACCGTGTTTCAGGAAAGAGGTGGGGGGAGGGAGGAAGGCTGTACTGACTTTTAATAATTATTGAGCAGTGACCGTGTTTCAGGAAAGAGGTGGGGGGAGGGAGGAAGGCTGTACTGACTTTTAATAATTATTGAGCAGTGACCATGTTTCAGGAAAGAGGTGGGGGAGGGAGGAAGGCTGTACTGACTTTTAATAATTATCGAGCACTGACCATCTTTCAGGAAAGAGGTGGGGGAAGGAGGAAGGCTGTACTGACTTTTAATAATTATTAAGCAGTGACCGTGTTTCAGGAAAGAGGTGGGGGGGGGGGAGGGAGGAAGGCTGTACTGAGGTTTTAATAATTATCGAGCACTGACCATCTTTCAGGAAAGAGGTGGGGGAGGGAGGAAGGCTGTATTGAGGTTTTAATAATTATTGAGCAGTGACCATGTTTCAGGAAAGAGGTAGGGGGAGGGAGGAAGGCTGTACTGACTTTTAATAACTATTAAGCAGTGACCGTGTTTCAGGAAAGAGGTGGGGGGAGGGAGGAAGGCTGTACTGACTTTTAATAATTATGGAGCAGTGACCATCTTTCAGGAAAGAGGTGGGGGGGAGGGAGGAAGGCTGTACTGACTTTTAATAATTATTAAGCAGTGACCGTGTTTCAGGAAAGAGGTGGGGGGGAGGGAGGAAGGCTGTACTGAGGTTTTAATAATTATTGAGCAGTGACCATCTTTCAGGAAAGAGGTAGGGGGAGGGAGGAAGGCTGTACTGAGGTTTTAATAATTATCGAGCAGTGACCATGTTTCAGGAAAGAGGTAGGGGGAGGGAGGAAGGCTGTACTGACTTTTAATAATTATTGAGCAGTGACCGTGTTTCAGGAAAGAGGTGGGGGGAGGGAGGAAGGCTGTATTGACTTTTAATAATTATGGAGCAGTGACCGTGTTTCAGGAAAGAGGTGGGGGGAGGCAGGAAGGCTGTACTGACTTTTAATAATTATGGAGCAGTGACCGTGTTTCAGGAAAGAGGTGGGGGAGGGAGGAAGGCTGTACTGACTTTTAATAATTATCGAGCACTGACCATCTTTCAGGAAAGAGGTGGGGGAGGGAGGAAGGCTGTACTGAGGTTTTAATAATTATTGAGCAGTGACCGTGTTTCAGGCACCGTTTTAAGAGTTTATCACATACTTTCCTCATTGCAATCGTTACAACCACCCCCGAGGTAGGTATTATTATTCCCGACTTCCAGGTGAGAGACCTGAAGCAGACAGAAGTGAGGGAATAAGCCCAGGCCAGGAGAACGCAGGGAGCGAGAGTCCAGCGTTCTAAACCTCTGCACAGTTGTGTAAGTTACTTTTTAAAATTCCGTGGAAAGAAAACTAGTAAGACTAGTTTTCTAGTCTTACTAGAAAGTAAGACCAAGAGAAGCTAACTCATTAAATTCTGTAATCTGCTGAGGCTCAAACAACTGAGGCACTGAGGCTGGTACCCAGGCCACCCCCACCAACAACATAACCAGAGGGGAAGGAAGTCAGGCCCCTTCTCACTCTGAGCAGCTGGGTGCCTGGGATTTTAGGCTGTCACAACGATTCAACCCGGCCAGGGCAGGCCCGAACCAGCCGGAGGCCACAGGAGAACCAGTGAGCATGGCTGGGCTCCTGTAAACCTTGAGGGATGCTGAGATTCACCTTCACTGAATTTTCATGCCACGTGATACTCTTCTTCTTTTGTTCCCTCCCGCCCTGTCCCCCCGAGCCATTTACAAACGTGAAACCATTTTTAAATGGTTTAAAACCTGTTTCTGTACCAGCTGGTACAGAAACAGGGGCCAGCCCCCGGTCCAGCGCCACGAGCTCCTGGGGCCAGAGTGCAAGAGAGGAACAGGGCGAGAAGGGAACAGGGCGAGAAGGGAACAGGGCAAGAAGGGGACAGGGCGAGAGAGGAGCAGGGTGAGAGGGGACAGGGCAAGAAGGGGACAGGGCGAGTGGGGGACAGGGTGAGAGGGGAACAGGGTCATCAGGGTGCTTGGGGTGGGCTCCGGGGCATCTGCACCACCAGGCGCACAGCCCAGGAGGTGGCAGGAGTCATCCGTTCTGGAAACAGCCAGAGGTACAACCTCGTGTCCAGGCACCGGCCGAGTGGGGGCTCAGGGTCAAAGCCAAGCTGAGGCAACGTCGAGATGGAGCATAACAGCCCTCAGCCTGCACCTGCCACACTGCGGAGGCCCCACAGGGACAATCCGGGAGGGTGGGGTGGTGCCTGCCTGGCAGCTGAGGGGGCTGGGTAGGGAAGGGCTACTCCACCCTGGAGGCCCAGCTCACACTAACCTCCTAGCCCCTGACGTCCCACCGGGCAGCTTCACAGGGTTACAGGTCGGTTCCTTCTCCACTGGATTCCTCCCACATCGGGTGACCTGACCACACACACGGCAGGTGCCCAGCGGTGGTCCCAGCCCCAACATCTCACGAGCAGGACACCCAAGTGGAGATACTAGTCACAGGAATGTCTCCACACAGACATTCAGGCAGGTTCCAGGGAAGAAGACAGCTGCCCGGCCACTCTGCCACCACGCCCACACCTGGTGGGCTCCTCTCCTCAACCTGGGCCCACATTCTCTCCTAGGTTACTCACATCACTCAGTCACCCGCCATGACATCCGCCTCTGAGCTGCCAGCCTCCCTCCCCAACCCCTTTCTTCCTTCCTTCCCTCCCTCCCTCCTTTCTTTTTTTTGAAACAGGTCACCCAGGCTGGAGTTCAGTGGCACAATCTTGACTCACTGCAGCCTCCGCCTCCTGGGCTCAAGCCTTCCAGGCTCAAGCAATCCTCAGCCTCAGCCTCCCAAGTAGTTGGAAACGTAACTGGGCACCACCATGCCCAGCTATTTTTTTTTTTTTCGGTAGAGATGAGGTCTCACTACATTACCCAGGCTGGTCTCAGACTCCTGGTCCCAAGCAATCTTCTTACCTTGGCCTCCCAAAGTGCTAGGATTACAGGTGTGAGCCACTGCACCCGACTTCCCCAGCCCCTTTCTGACCCACAGCCTGGGATCCAGCCTGGACTACCTGGAACACATATACAGCCCCCCTGGAACCCCAGCCCCACCAGCAACATGCCCCACGAGCCCCTTCCCCACATCTGCTCCCACCCCAGACCAGCCCTCCACGCAGGCCCCACGCACGTGCGCAGCCTGGCCGGTAAGGCCATCAGACCCAGCACTGGCCCGCCGTGTGACCTGGCAAGGGACTAACCTCCACCTCGCCTCCGTTTCTTCACCTGCAACGAGGAGACCGTGACCTCCCAGGTGGTTTTGCTAATCAGCTGGGTGCCTGGTACCCCTAGAGTGAGCTCTCCACCGCTGGCAGCTTTATCGTGGCTAACTCCTGTCTTCAGAGTCTCCATCTTGGCTGCTCCTGCCTTAATTCAGGCCTTCATTACGGCGAATTGGATAATTAGTATCCACGAATCCTCTGCATCTGGACTTAACCTCCCCACGGGCCCATGAGACTGTCGTTTCCCTGCTTAGTCCCTTCGATGGCTCTGCTGCCTACAGGACACAAGCCCAGCCCCTGCGCCCGGCACACAGAGTCCTCCCGACCCTGACGTCTCTCTCCTTCCCTCCCTCCCCATCTGCTTCTTACCCTCACGGCCTCTTTCCTCCCCCCTCTGACTCCTCTTCTTCCCTTTTCCTCTCTTCCTCTCCTTCTCACGCCCCAGCATAACCAGACTCCCAGCTGCGCCCGATGCCCCCACACTTCCTGGGCACCCTGCCTCTGCCGAGCTGTGCCTGCTCCTGAAGTGCCCTCTCCTGGCACCTGGTCACCCACCCTCCAGGCCTGGCTGCCACATCTGCTCCACTCTGCAGCCCGGGGGCCTCCCCAACCTCCCCAGGTGCCACAGCTCACCCATGGTAGGTCCTCCCCACAGCAGGTCCTCCCCATGGCAGGCCTGTCCCACAGCAGATCCTCCCCACGGCAGATCCTCCCCACGGCAGGTCCTCCCCGCGGCACGTCCTCCCCGCGGCAGGTCCATCCCACGGCAGGTCCTCCCCACGGCAGGTCCATCCCGCGGCAGGTCCTTCCCACGGCAGATCCTCCCCACGGCAGGTCCTCCCCACGGCAAGTCCTCCCCACGGCAAGTCCTCCCCGCGGCAGGTCCATCCCACGGCAGCTCCTCCCCACGGCAGGTCCATCCCATGGCAGGTCCATCCCACGGCAGGTCCTCCCCACGGCAGATCCTCCCCACGGCAGGTCCTCCCCACGGCAAGTCCTCCCCGCGGCAGGTCCATCCCATGGCAGCTCCTCCCCACGGCAGGTCCATCCCATGGCAGGTCCATCCCACGGCAGGTCTTCCCCACGGCAGGTCCGTCCCACGGCAGGCCTGTCCCACAGCAGATCCTCCCCATGGCAGATCCTCCCCACGGCAGGTCCTCCCCGCGGCAGGTCCTCCCCGCGGCAGGTCCATCCCGCGGCAGGTCCTCCCCACGGCAGATCCTCCCCACGGCAGGTCCTCCCCACGGCAAGTCCTCCCCGCGGCAGGTCCATCCCACGGCAGCTCCTCCCCACGGCAGGTCCATCCCACGGCAGGTCTTCCCCACGGCAGGTCCGCCCCACGGCAGGCCTGTCCCACGGCAGGCCTGTCCCACAGCAGATCCTCCCCACGGCAGATCCTCCCCACGGCAGATCCTCCCCACGGTAGGTCCTCCCCGCGGCACGTCCTCCCCGCGGCACGTCCTCCCCGCGGCACGTCCTCCCCACGGCAGGTCCATCCCACGGCAGGTCCTCCCCACGGCAGGTCCTCCCCACGGCAGGTCCTCCCCACGGCAGGTCCATCCCGCGGCAGGTCCTCCCCACGGCAGGTCCTCCCCACGGCAGGTCCTCCCCGCGGCAGGTCCATCCCACGGCAGCTCCTCCCCACGGCAGGTCCATCCCACGGCAGGTCCATCCCACGGCAGGTCCATCCCACGGCAGGTCCTCCCCACGGCAGATCCTCCCCACGGCAGATCCTCCCCACGGCAGGTCCTCCCCACAGCAAGTCCTCCCCGCGGCAGGTCCATCCCACGGCAGCTCCTCCCCACGGCAGCTCCTCCCCACGGCAGGTCCATCCCACGGCAGGTCCTCCCCACGGCAGGTCCGTCCCACGGCAGGCCTGTCCCACGGCAGATCCTCCCCACGGCAGGTCCTCCCCACGGCAGGTCCTCCCCACGGCAGGTCCATCCCATGGCAGGTCCATCCCACGGCAGGTCCTCCCCACGGCAGGTCCTCCCCACGGCAGTTCCATCCCACGGCAGGTCCTCCCCACGGCAGGTCCTCCCCGAGGCAGGTCCATCCCGCGGCAGGTCCTCCCCACGGCAGATCCTCCCCACGGCAGATCCTCCCCACGGCAGGTCCTCCCCACGGCAGGTCCGCCCCACGGCAGGTCCGCCCCACGCTCATCCCTGCCTTCTACTTCTACAGCACTCCTCACACTGCACTGCAATAGCTGACACCAACTATGAGCTCCTGGAGGGCAGGGGCTGGCATCTCTACCTCCTCAGCCCTGGGGCCTGGCACGAAGGTGAGCTGAGTGCACACAGGAACTGACCGGGGACAGGTCATGCAAAGCTCCGTCCAGAAAGCTCTGGGCCTTGCCAGGGATCCGTGCGGTTCCCCAAGCCCACCCTGGGTCTCTGCAGCCGATTGGCTGCCTTTGTGCTGATGACCCTGAGCTGAAGGTCAGCAGTGTGCTGGGGTGAACGGAAGGGGCTCACCACCGCACAAGATAGCTGCTCTTTCTTTCTTTGGAAGAAGAAAAGCCACACGCAGGCCTCAAGACAGCAAGAGAAAAGGAGGCCTCAATGGAGACGTTCCGCTTGCCAGACTCCGAGCAAGGCAGCTGTTCCAAGATGCCGTGCGGTGTCTGGTCCAATCCTCCAATCCCAGCAACTGCAGCCAAGTCCATTCCTGCCAGACAGCCTCGCAGATGCAAGAGAGCCGAAGCAGGCCCCTCGGGGCAGAAGAATTAAGTGACTTTTTCCGGGAATTTAGGAAGCTTCAGTCGCTGAATGAAAAAATCCATCTTTGTAATGAGGGGCAAACACACGTCTTCCACGTCTGAATTAGGTCAAGAGGAGAAAGGACATTGTGAGGCCAATTTGCAGGTGACTGAGATGAAATGGCTCAAGGAGGCTGCTGCTTCTACAGCTCCAGCGATGGACGGGCACTGAGGATTAGCTTTGGAAAGGGAGTAGGGGACAGGGCCGCGGAGGACTTTCACCGCACACCCATTTGGGAGGGAGGCTCTGCAAAAAACTGACTTCTCCTAAGCCTTATGCTTGTGGGGATGTGAAATGGTGCAGCTGCCACAAAAAGCAGGGTGGAGGCTCCTCAAACAGGTAAACACAGAACTGCCGTATGATTCAGCAATTCCACTGCTGGGTATAGACCCAAGAGAATCGAAGGCAGGGTCGCAGAGAGGTTTGCACGCTCGTGCTCACTGCAGCATTATTCACAATAGCTGCAACATGGAAGCAACCCAAATGTCCATCACAGGTGAGTGGATACACAAAGTGGGGTATGCACATACAGTGAAATTTTCCTCCCCTTAAAAAGGATGGAAATTCCTACACATGCTACATCATGGATGAACCTTGAAAGCATTATGCAAAGGGCACCTGGTTAAACTGCAGCTTCTAGTTTGGGAGGTCTGTGGGGGCCTGAGATTCTGCATTTCCAATGAACATCCAGGTGAGGTCCTCGGCCCACACTTTGAGTAGAAGAGACCCCATCAGCACCTGAATTCTCTCCTAGCCCTAATGCCTCCACCTCCAGGAGCAGCTCTCTGTAAACTGGATGGGGCCAGGACCCCCACAGCTTCCCAAGGCAGAAGAAGAATACTTCTCAGAGGTTAGCAGACTCTCTCTAGGCAGCTGCTGCAGGCAGGTCACAAATCACCACCATCTCTAAGACTGGAGGGCTGGCTGCTGGGAATAAAGCAGGGATGGAGGCTGGGTGTGGTGGCTCAAGCCTGTAATCCCAGCACTTTGAGAGGCCGAGGCAGGAGGATCATTTGAGCCAGGAGTTTGAGACCAGCCTGGGCAACATAGCAGACCCTGTCTCTACAAAAAATAAAAAATTTTCCAGGCGAGGTGGTGCATGACTGTGGTCCTAGCTACTAGGGAGGCCAAGGTGGGAGGATAGATTGAGCCGAGGAGTTTGAGGCTGCAGTGAGCCGTGTTTGCCACTGCACTCCAGCCTGGGCGGCAGAGCTAGACCTTGTCTCTTAAAAAAGGAGCACTCCTCCCGCTCCGTCCATGGCTTCCTGGCCTCGAGTCCCAGATACCAAACAGAGAGGGAAGCTGAAGCCTTAGGAAAATGGCATGTCCCCTGCCCTGCCCAGGGCTCCTGCCAGCCCCCTGCTGGGGGTCCGGGATATGGCATGTCCCCCGTCCAGGGCTCCTGCCAGCCCCCTGCTGGGGTCTGGGATATGGCATGTCCCCCGCCCAGCCCAGGGCTCCTGCCAGCCCCCTGCTGGGGGTCTGGGATACGGCACGTCCCCCGTCCAGGGCTCCTGCCAGGCCCCCTGCTGGGGTCTGGGATATGGCATGTCCCCCGCCCAGCCCAGGGCTCCTGCCAGCCCCCTGCTGGGGGTCTGGGATACGGCATGTCCCCTGCCCTGCCCCAGGCTCCTGCCAGCCCCCTGCTGGGGGTCCAGGATATGGGATGTCCCCCATCCAGGGCTCCTGCCAGGCCCCCTGCTGGGGGTCCGGGATATGGCATGTCCCCTGCCCTGCCCCAGGCTCCTGCCAGCCCCCCTGCTGGGGGTCTGGGATATGGCATGTCCCCTGCCCTGCCCCAGGCTCCTGCCAGCCCCCCTGCTGGGGGTCTGGGATATGGCATGTCCCCTGCCCTGCCCCAGGCTCCTGCCAGCCCCCCTGCCGGGGGTCCGGGATGACTCTCAGCAGGACACATCCCCTCCTCGGTGCAAAGTGGGCTCAAGCCAGGTTGGGGGAAAGGTCAGGTTCTGACCCAGCCCCTTCCCTCCGTGCTGGGCTGGGTGATACCTGCCCCCAGCCTGAGCTGGACCTCCTCTAAGGGACGTGGGCAAAATATAAGACTGCCCAGTCTTCCTTCATGAAGACTCAGGTCATCGTTTCATAGGCAGGCTCCCCTGCACCCACACTGTGGGACACCTTTGGCTGAGACCAGAAAAAAACAAGATTGCTTCCCTCAAATGGTGACAATGCATCCCAGGCTCAGGCGGGCTCTGCTGTGGCCCTGCCCAGCCTCCCCATCGCTGGCTGGACTCTCAATGAGACTCAAAGCTGGCTGACTCAGATCCCAAGCAATTAGGAGCACCAGCCGTCTCTAATTAACCAGCCAGCCCCTCTCCCTTCCCACCACGGCCCTCAGATAATGAGGGCAGGCAGCCGAGGTATGCAGGCCCAATTACGGAGGGGACGCAGCTCCGAGGACCGGCATCTCGGCTTCCACCCGCAGGCTCATTAGCTTGTAGCTGCTGAACGCTGCCAGGGCTCTTGCTGGGGACGCGTGTGTGTGCCCAGGAGCACCTGAGGCTCTGTCCTCCCCAACCATGCCTGGGCCTGGATGCTTCCCACGGTGGGGATCTCCCCAGCATCCCTTCTCCAGCCTGCCCAAGCCCACACACCTCCCAGGGCCCCAGGCTGCAGCCATCCGCAGAAGGTGAGGAGGCGGAATGTGGAGATGGAGATAAACAGGGAGGTGGCCCAGAAACCGGCAGTCCCAGAGTGGAGGGCCCGATTCCTCACACCGTCTTAGAGCCCTTCCAGCCCCCCAGGGCTGCCTCCTTAACCCCATTCCCAGCTGTAATTAATTACCCTTAATGGTTTCACACCTCCCTCCCGAGCACTGGGATCCGCATGGCTCCTGACACCAGTCAGTGTGCGATAAATATTTGTGGGATAAGGAAGGGATGGCATCGTCTCTCCTCCCAGACACGAGAGAGCCCTGCAGGGGCAAGGGCTTCGCAGGGGCTCTGTCTGGGCCTCCCTGATTCTCCAGTGACTTGGGTTCTAGGCCACCACCCCCTACAGCAGGGCCCCCAGGGGGGCAGTGCCTCTGCGATCATCTCCCTGGAGCCCCAGGCCCTCCACACCTGCCCATTCACTGCTCAAATGCAGCTCGTCCCCTGAAAGACTCCACCCTCTTACAGTCCCCTACAGCTCAGCATCCCAAAGATCTCAGCTCTGCCCTGTGTTTTCAGGTCCCCAGGATCTCAGCCTTGGAGGCAGCTGGAGCATGCCCTGTCCCTCCTCCTCGGTCCACTGTTCCTAAGTCGAATCTGCCATTGCATCCTGTGTTCCTTTTTCCTTCAGCACACGCCTCTGTGTTCCCCAGGCATCATCCTCACAGTTGAGCACTTGCCCAGCCCGTTTCCAGCTTCCAGCCTCAGCCTGTGTGGTCTTCCCCTCCCCGGATGCCCTTCCTCTGCCCTCAGCCTTGCAGAAACCTGCCCAGCCTCCAGAGGCCCACTACTCCAGGCAGCCCTCCTGGCTGCTCTCAGTCCTGGGAACCCCAGTCCCAACCACAGTGCACGTCACACTACAGAATACTCTCTGCCCATCTTGACGGTCAGGACGTGAGGGAAGCGATCATTCTGAACACCTCTCTTTTTGGATCCCCCTAACCCAGGATTGGCACACAATGGGCAAAGCGATTGAGAAAGACATTTATACGAGTAACGAGACAATTATAACGAGACATTTATATGAGCACAAAGACTGAGGGGTTTCCCTGCCGGCTCAGGGCATCCAGTGCTGGAGAGCTACAAAGGCTTCCAGAGGCTTTTATGTAAATTACAGAAAATATGGGACTAGCTGTGGGAGCTCCAATTTTAAGAAAACAAGAATTCCAACGAGGAGAATGTGGGTGCTATGGACTGAACTGTGTCCCCTCAAAATTCCTACATTGAAGCCCAGAGTGACTGTATTTGGAGAGAGGGTCTTTAGGAGGTAATTAAGGTAAAATGAGGGTGCAAGCGTGAGGCCCTAATCCGATAGGATTAGTGTCTTCATAAGAAAAGGGAGAGGCTGAGTGCTGTGGCTCACGTCTGTAATCCCAGTGCTTTGGGAAGCGGAGGTGGGAGGACTCCTTGAGGGCTAGTTTGAGACCAGCCCGGGCAACAAAGCGACACCCTGTCTCTACAAAAAATTAAAAATTAGACAGGCGTGGTGGCACACATCTGTAGTCTCAGCTGCCCGGGAAGCTGGGGCAGGAAGATTGCAGGACCCCAGGAGTTGCAGGCGGCAGTGAACAATGATCATGCCACTGCACTCCAGCCTGGGTGACAGAGCGAGACCCTGTCAAAACACAGAAAAGCAAGAGGAGGAGGAGAGACTAGAGCCCTCTCCTCTTGCCACACGAGGACACACAGAGATGGCAGCTGTCTGCAAGCCATGAACAGGGCCCTCACCAGACACAGAATCAGCCAGCACCTTGATCTCAGAATTTCGTGCCTCCAAACTGAAAAATAAATGTCTACAGCTGAAGGCGCCCAGTCTGTGGCATTTTATTAGGGCGGCCTGGGCTGACTATGACACGGAGAGTCACTCAGCCTCTTCTGAAATGTCTGGGGATCTGCTCCATCGTTGGTAACACGTGTGTGGCCTCAGCAGGCAGGACCCTGAAGAGGTTTCATAACAATCACAGGCATCCTTTACTGCACGCTGCCAACAGGCCAGGCAGTCCACTAAGGGCTTCTCCTGCACTATTGCATCCATCAACGATGACAGAAGCTTAATGACCCCATTTTACAGATGAAAGAACAGAGGCCCAGACAGGTTAAGTGACTTGTACGAGACCGCGCCACCGTGGCCAAGCTGGGACCTCAACCCAAGTCTGTCTGGTCCTGCAGCTCCGTGTACAACCACCTCACAATTCTGCAGCCAGGGAGGAGGGAAGCTGGCCGTGCCGGGTGCTTGCAGGAACATGGAGGCACTCCTGAAAGTACAGATGAATCCCTCCCATCTGGGCAGGATCCCCCAGCACTGCGTGGCGTCTGCGTGGGGACGGTCCTCACCGGCAAGTCCAGGAGAACCGGCTGCCCTCTTGCTGCTCAGGGTGGACCAAGCGACTTCTCATCCCAGCCCCTGAAGTCTAGGGCTCTTTCCTTCCTAGAACCCTCCTTCAGCCCCGCTAATTCCTCTCCATCTGCTTAGAATACACTGAAGAGGCTGACGCTCTGTTTTAGCAAATGGCCTCAGTCCCTACATTGCCTGTCCCCAGCCCTATCATCTCCCAGTGACGGCCATCACCACCTGCCTCCAGCACTAGAGTCATCTCTTAAAAACACAGATCAGATCACACCCCTGCTCAAAACACTCCACTGGCATCTCATTAAACTTAAGTGAAATTTCAGCTCCTGACCTTGACTGGCAGGTCTGTGTGATGGGCCATCGCGCCGCTCACTCTCTGCCCCAGATGCCACCATGTGCCCCTTGAACATGCCCAGCTGGTTCCTGCCTCAGGGCCTTCAGGACTGTTCCAGGGGAAGCTTGCCGTTCCCTCTGCCGGGAACACTTTTCCACCCAGATCTTCCCAGGGCCAGCTCTTGCTTGTGTTTGGGCCTGAGCTCACAGAGGCCCCCTAAGCCTCTCCCTAGGTGCTCTGCATTAATTCAACAGAGTCCTCAGTGTACCTAGTCTTGCTTCATGTTTATTCATTTGTCTTCTCTATGCTCCGACCCTGGAAAGTCATCTCCATGACAGGGTGGACTGTGTCCATCTCGTTCACGGCGTAGGCAGGACCCAGAACAGGGCTTGCACACAATGGGCTATTATTTACAGAATGAATGAAGATGAATGAACGAATGACACCACCTTCTCCAAGAAGGAAGAGTGAACCCTCCAAAGCCCCCAAATGCCCACCATCCAGCTGTGCTCCCCTAATGCCCTCCCCTCCCACCTCAATCCTGGAACAAGCCCCTCAGAAGCTCAGTCTCCCCGGCCTCATCACCCAAGCCAGGACTGAGTCCTCGGCCTGCTCAACACCAAGAACCATCTGCAACAGAAACACCCAGACCAGCCCAGAGCTCCAGAGTAGCGTGGGGACCCACATCCAGCTGAGGTCCTTCCCCGGGATGGCCACTGTTACCTAAGACATGGCTCCAAGGAGCAGCTATACTAACCATTGCACAGCCACACCAGCAGCGGCCTCTGCGGCACAGGCCCTGGACTGTCCCAGGGGAAGTAGGCCAGGCTCTGTGCCTCTTCATGGTCCCCTATATCTGGAATATTTACCACAGGCCAGGCTCTGTGCCTCTTCATGGTCCCCTATATCTGGAATATTTACCACAGGCCAGGCTCTGTGCCTCTCCACAGTCCCTTATAGCTGGAATATTCACAGCAGCTGTGGGGTTGAGAGACAGGAGGAGGAAGCAGGCTGCCAGCTCCCGTTCTCCCAGGCAGGAGTCACTGCCCGAGTCCTGCAAGTTGGCCATTCCCAAGTCTCTGTGCCCCACCTCCATTGACCTGTAGTCCCTGTGCCCCCACCTCCATTGACCTGTAGTCTCTGCGACTCCACCTCCACTGACCTGTAGTTCCTGAGACCCCACCTCCATTGACCTGTAGTCCCTGTGCCCCCACCTCCACTGACCTGTAGTCTCTGTGCTCCACCTCTACTGACCTGTAGTCCCTGAGACTCCACCTCCATTGACCTGTAGTCCCTGTGCCCCCACCTCCATTGACCTGTTGTCTCTGTGCCCCCACCTCCATTGACCTGTTGTCTCTGTGCCCCCACCTCCATCGACCTGTAGTCTCTGTGCCCCCACCTTAATTGACCTGTAGTCTCTGTGCTCCACCTCCATTGACATGTAGTCCCTGCGCCCCCACCTCCATTGACCTGTAGTCTCTGTGCTCCACCTCCACTGACCTGTAGTCCCTGTGCTCCACCTCCATTGACCTGTAGTCTCTGTGCCCCACCTCCATTGACCTGTAGTCCCTGTGTCCCCACCTCCACTGACCTGTAGTCTCTGTGCTCCACCTCCATTGACCTGTAGTCCCTGTGCCCCCACCTCCACTGACCTGTAGTCTCTGTGCTCCACCTCCTTTGACCTGTAGTCCCTGCGACTCCACCTCCATTGACCTGTAGTCCCTGCGACCCCACCTCCATTGACCTGTAGTCCCTGCGCCCCCACCTCCACTGACCTGTAGTCCCTGCGCCCCCACCTCCATTGACCTGTAGTCTCTGTGCTCCACCTCCTTTGACCTGTAGTCTCTGTGCTCCACCTCCACTGACCTGTAGTCCCTGTGACTCCACCTCCATTGACCTGTAGTCCCTGCGCCCCCACCTCCATTGACCTGTAGTCCCTGCGCCCCCACCTCCATTGACCTGTAGTCCCTGTGCACCACCTCCATTGACCTGTAGTCTCTGTGCTCCACCTCCTTTGACCTGTAGTCCCTGTGCTCCACCTCCATTGACCTGTAGTCCCTGTGCTCCACCTCCATTGACCTGTAGTCCCTGTGACTCCACCTCCATTGACCTGTAGTCCCTGTGCACCACTCCATTGACCTGTAGTCCCTGTGACTCCACCTCCATTGACCTGTAGTCCCTGTGCACCACTCCATTGACCTGTAGTCTCTGTGCTCCACCTCCATTGACCTGTAGTCCCTGTGCTCCACCTCCACTGACCTGTAGTCCCTGTGACTCCACCTCCACTGACCTGTAGTCCCTGTGACTCCACCTCCACTGACCTGTAGTCTCTGTGCCCCACCTCCACTGACCTGTAGTCTCTGTGCCCCACCTCCATTAACCTGTAGTCTCTGTGCTCCACCTCCATTGACCTGTAGTCTCTGTGCCCCCACCTCCATTGACCTGTAGTCCCTGTGCCCCCACCTCCATTGACCTGTAGTCCCTGTGCCCCCACCTCCATTGATCTGTAGTCCCTGTGCCCCCACCTCCATTGACCTGTAGTCTCTGTGCCCCCACCTCCATTGACCTGTAGTCTCTGTGCTCCACCTCCATTGACCTGTAGTCCCTGTGCTCCACCTCCATTGACCTGTAGTCCAGGGCCTTGGCAGGGCTGAAGGAGGAGCCCGCACAGCCTAACACCCAGGCCCCCATCTCCCCTCCAGTATTTTTGGGCCAGTTAATCCACCTTCCTCTGCCCCGTTTACCCTTACCCACATATGACAAAAGCAGGAAAAGAGATGAGATAGCTGAAGTCCTGGCTTTCCTGCTTACTAATTGGGCAGGTTAACCTCACTGTACCTTTGGTTTTCTCATCCAGCTTTTGAATGCCCCTGAAAATGCCCTCAAGTTTGCCAATGGCCTCCATGTTCCACGTCCACATTTA